>NC_053040.3:384013266-384638266 GCF_002575655.3 Aegilops tauschii subsp. strangulata
CTAGTAGCGTCAGATAGATATACGAAAACTTGTTGTTCGACCAATCTCTCAGAGAAGGAGAGGTCGATCACTTCTGTGTGTATATATATGTTCATGACGATCTTGTGTACTTAATGGTTTCCTTCATTTGCTTACTAGCTAGTGTGTCAAGTCCTCTCTATACGTATAGTACCTAGCGTCGACCAAGCACGGAGATAAGAGAGGACACTTCTCTCTATTAGCTAGCTAACACAATATATGAAACCCCTAAATTAACCCTACAAAACCCCCAAAACCCCAACCCCCCCCCCCTTCAAAAAAAAACAAAAACCCCAGCCCCTGAACTGCTGACGCGTGGATGCTTTTTGATCCCGGTTGGTGCTACCAACCGGGACAAAAGGCCCTCCTGCCTGGGCAAGCCGCAGCGGCCACGTGGAGCACTATCTGTCCCGGTTCGTAGGCGAACCGAGAATAAAGGTATTGGGCTTTAGTCCCGACCCTTTAGTCCCGGCTCCAGAACCGGGAGAAATGGGCCTCTGGAACCGGGACAAATGGGCCTTTTCTACTAGTGAGACCGCCTTCCTTTGGTGTCCGCGACCAAGGACCGTTCTAGTCCACCACTCATGGACCGAAGAGATTCCAGCCCAGTCGGCGGTGTCAAGCCAACATCTCACCGCATTCCAAATGCGCATGGAGAACCTACACTGAAACTTAATGTGTGGCGCCATCTCCGTCTCCCTTTTGTTGACATAAATTGCAATTTGGCCACCCTCGCCGGTGTAGGCGGTCCGCCGTCCAAATCCGGTTCTTGTTGATGAGCCACGAGAAAAACTTGCACTTGGGGGGGGGGGGGGGGGGGGCGGAGGGGGTGCAGTTTCCCATACCACTTTCTTCATGTTGGTTGCCACCGCCCCTTTGAATTGCGCCTTCTGCAGAGTTGGCATAAACTGAGCGCATGAATGAATTAACTATGACTTCTTCCGTTTCAAAAACTGAATAAAATGCCATGATTTTTATTTTTCTTGCTTGGTAAATACCATGACTTTTTCCCATGCGAACTCCCGACGGTCGAGCCGTATATATACGTAGATGAAGGATGAACTCGTCTGGTCTGTGCAAAACGTGTTTCTACGTGGAGGGTGACCGGACAGTCGAGCTAGCACGTTCATTCCCTTCCCTTGCATATGGAGAGCAACAGGTCAAAATAGATGGTTTTCTACACGGCCTCCGCCGAATTATTCTTGGATGCAACAGTATCAGCATTTGGTAAGGTCTCCGCATCACGTATGAATTGATCGCATGCGTACAGACCACATTAATTTGTGTTAAAAAGAGGCACAATTCACCATCAAAAAGGATTTTCTGAGCATTTAGCACAGTGCATATCATCCTGGACTAAGCTGAGCTTGGCCCCATGGCCCCCGCAATTTACAAGCCAATTATGGCGCCATAATTCCGTGATGATTGAACCCCCGCACGCGGTTTGCCTGAACAAAGTGCGCGCGCGGGCGCGGTTCTCCTCCAGGACGTGGCGCTTGCACGGCCACGTGGCGACACAAAATCAGCGCGTCATTCGTCCGCAGGAATCCGGATCCGTTGTGCCATCATCCAGAGCCGGTTTCGGTCAACAACAAGCAGCGGCAGGCCGGCAGCATGGGCGTGTCGCTGGACCCGTACCTGCTGCTTTGACGGACCATCTCAGCATCAGATCAGACAGCACACGCACGTACGGCCAGGATCATTTTTTTTTCCTTTTTGCTGAACAAGCCAAGCAATGTGTGATTTCATTTTTGCTGATCATGTTGCGATCTTTAATTAATTTTTGGTAAGGGCATCTATGGCCTGACTCATCTACGGCTTCTCTCATACCGGTCCTTTAAGTGAGGAATGACCGACACCCTTCATATCCAGTCCATACCGGTCCGTGCTAGATCCTTGCTTATGCTGGCCCACTCTGATCCCATATATATTCGTTCCTATCCACATCCTCGATGAAACCCTAACCACTCCATCCTATTCCGGTCTGCACCCAAGCCCCGTTCCGGTGATCTCCGGCATGACCGGCAGCGAATCCGACTTCGAGCTTTCCCGAGCTGTCGATTGGGACCTCATCCAGGAGGAGGAGATGGCTGTTTGTTTGCCTCTTTGCCGCTCCCGAGAAGGATGCGCCTGACCCTGGGTTGACTCGATCCAGCGGAATCCATTGCATCGGCGATGCTGGTCGCTCGAGGCGCGTGACCGCGGCCTCGCCGTACGAGGCGGCCACGGTCTGGCGCCCCAACTCCAGGGTAGCAGCGCAACCCCTTTGGTGGCGCCTTGTCCCTGCGGCGTGGGGCTCCGAGTCAGAGGTCAAGTCCGCCATGCGTAATGGTCTGTCCATGATGTGGTGTGACGTGCCCACCTTGCGAGGCAAAGGGCGCGAAAGGCCGCGGCAGCCCTCAAGTCCGAGGAGGAGGAGGAGGAGGAGGAGAAGGCGAAGTCGCACGCCGTTTTGGATGGGGAAGTCGCCCCTACCACATCCTCGAGAAGCGGCAAAGAAGGGCGATGCACGCCCTTGCCCGGGAGCAAAACTGGGCAGTCTGTGCCATGGATGGACGGCCCCACAAAGAGGAGAAGGAGGAGGCCAGTGACCGATCGGACAACTCCGGCAGTGTGCAGATCCCGGTTGATCCATTTTACGTCTTCGACCACTACTGCTGCAACGAAGACGGCAAGGGCAGCCGTGGATTACATATGATGTAGTAGAGCATGTCAATTTTTGGTAGTCTAATGTCATGCATGATGAGGTAACTGGACGCTATCTGTGGGATCAAGATTTTTACGTAGAGTTAAGTTTACGTTGCATGTGATTGTATGGATTTTAGGATTTGCTGATTCCCGGTTTAGAGACATCAAATAAGGAGTGACCGGTCACTGTACAAGGACGCGCACACGTGTCCACCAAATTTTAGGGGATGGATTAGCTAGGTCCCATTGTAGATGTTCTAGAGCATCTAGAGCCGGACATAGCAAATTCGGCTCACGGACACGCCCGATTAGTGACCGGTTATGTCCATTTTAAATCTCTGTTTATCCATTCATGCAATCATACTCCTTATTTTCTTCCTTATATGTCCAGTCACTTGCATGTGATTGGTGAAGATAAAAAGAGAGAATAAAATAAATAATAAAGAAAAAAGAAAAAGTGACTCGGGATGGTTCGCGTCCTACGTGGGGTGCGTCCGTGAGCCCTTATATCCTCCCTACATTTGGCTGCAATATGGGGGTTCGTGAACAGCCCAGACGTGTAGGGATGATATGAGGGGTCCAGTCAAATCATTTTTCTTTTCTCCTGTCCGATCACTGACCGGGCACGTAGTAGATGTTTGAGGAGGATTTGAGGTTGCCGACTATAGATGCTCTTAGGGCATCTTCAACACAGACCCTTAAACCGCCCGCATACGTTCGGACCGCGCGATCCGGACCCAGAAAGCCGTCCAACACGGTCTTGTATCCGTCTGCAGGCCGGTCTGGGCGCGCTTTTCCCGCAAACCAGAGACAAAGTGGGGAGGGGCTTTGCAGGCATCCGGACCACTGCCACGCCCGCTCCTGACTACACTAGCCCACCAAAAACCCTCCTCCTTCGCCCGCGTGCGTTCTCGCCCGACGCCAGCTACCCGCATTAACGTTCGCCTAGAGAGGACGCGACCTCTCAATGGCACCGGCACTGAAGCGGTGCACCGGCCGAGAGCGCAGCCCACACCGTGTCCCTAATGTCGGCGCCTGTTCAATGTCGGAGAGACGTTTACTGTACGGGACAGGACGGATATCTACCACGCCCGTTCAATGCCCGTCCCTCCGTGTGCCGCCATTAAGCAGGCTCACCCGTTGAGGAACCAACTCTGGCTCTATGCATTGACGCACCCGGACGCTTGACCTCACCGGAATCCGCTATTTAGTTACGGCCACACCCGGCTAAACTCCACACTACAACAATCTGCTCCACATCCTTCTCCCTTGCACCACATACACCATGAGCGCGAGCGGGAAGGCTCCGTGGGAGAATCTGTCAACAACGGAGACAAAGCACTAGGGCGCCGCCCTTGCGGCCGCCAGGTAGAGCCGCCGTGCAAGGCTGATCGAGGCCGACATGCTGACCATCTCCCCTGAGGTCTTCGATGACGACCCCACAATGGAGATGGTGTCCGCCGACGACACCGCGCCGGAGCCGACGCCGGCGCATGCCGGCTTGACCATGGAGCAGGACCAGACGCACTATGACACCGCCATGGCGGATGAGGAGCAGCATACGCTAGCTCCTATGTCGGTGTTCCGGCAGGCGCTTGAGGAGCAGAGGCACAACCTGCTCCTCCTCGAGCAGCACCGGCTAGCGGAGGGCGAAATCTACAGCGAGCGCGCAAGCGAGGAGGCCGTGACCGCAGCGAACCCGAACTTCATTCTAGAGCAGCAGGCGCTCTACGAGCCCGCGCGTGCTCAACGCGCTGCTCGCAACGCAGTGCCAGCGCAGTCGGACGCGGGCGCGGCCGCCCAAGCGCTTGTAGCGTAGGCGGCCGAGGACGAGAGCACCGCCAAGTGCGCGTCCTACGCGCCGCCGTCCAACTTTTGGGGGCATATGTGGTAGATGGATAGTGACGGACCGTCCACGTCCATCATCGACCTTACGTCCACCGGCGCCGGTGATGGACAGGTCGCGGACTCCTGCAAGGATGAGTTGGGCATGGGAGGCGGCAGGGCATTTTGTTCCAAGTGGGCCGGTCCGTCTCCCATGTTTTACTCTTCTTCGCGACCGCCTCTCCACTTCACGGGTCTTGAACCCCGCCGCCGTTTATAGAGGCGGCAGATGGAGCATGTGGTTACCGATGCGGAATACAAAGAAAGTGGACGAGGTTTAGGGTCTTGATGTTTTTTTAATGAAAAACATTCAAAACATAATGAATTTCGTCCAGTTTATATGAAAATCCGTCGGGTTTACATGAATTTTGTCCGGTTAATTGAAACTTGATTCGAAATGTATACGGGCAACTTTAGATGTCCGGCTCTCGTATCCCTGTCCGCAGACCGGTCCTGGCTGCGGACAGATGCAGAGCAAATTTGCGGGGTCCTTATAAGCTATCCAAATTGTGTACATTATTTAATCTCAGCCATGGCTTGGTCAACACCGCGTGGACCCGTTGGCCAGCGTGCATGTGGTTAATAGACGCAGTAAGCCACTAATATAGGTTAATATTCTTCTAGTTTTAAAAAGGCCAACATTATTTCAGAAAAAGCAATTGATCAATTTTTGTACCTCATCCAAAAGCGACGTGTCTTTGCGTACCGATTCAAAGACGAATAGACGTCAGAATCCGATTCTGTACGACGACACTTTGAGCTCTGCTTTTTCGGGACGAACTAAACTAATTAGTTCTCCTGACGATGAAGTACGTTAGTTTTGCTTTTCTTTCACGTAAGCCTGCCGGCAGAGAAGACGTGGATCACCCCCGTCTGTACGCTGGATTCGGCAATGCATATTAGTGCATGCTCTCATTGCATCTCGGCCGTTGTCAATGAGACCCTAGCTAGCTTCGTCGTCACTGCTCTCGGCCGCTGTCAATATATTCTACCGGCTACGTAAATTACCATGAATTTTGCATGCAACGGGCCAACTAAACCGACCCTAGCTTTGTCATCACTGCTCTCGGCCCTGTCAATGTTTTGAAACCAACCGGCAATGTGATCAGTGACATTTAACCCATCCTCACGTTGCATCTCGCCTGGTACCGTCACCCGTAGTGTCACCACCAACAAACATCCTTACTCGTTTCTTTTCTCTACACATAAGTACGTCCATGACAGAGATGAAAATAATTGAGGGGGCTAGCGCTCTAGCCAGGGAACAAAGGCCTGCAGCAACCATGGCAACGAGCTAGCCCTGCACGTGCACTCGCTGGCTCTCATCAGCTCATTTCCATGTGGCACGTGTTAGCCCTAAACCAGAACCCATTAGCTAGCGAAGAGGCGTTTGCAGTGAGATGGGCGGTTGTTGCAGCCCCCCTTTCCAACAGGGAAAGGAAGAAATGCCCGCATGCATGCATGCATGCTTGGCTTTGAAGCGCAGCTAGGTATCCTAGGCGATTAAGTACTGTTGGGAAAAGAAAGCAATCCCAGCACCTAAAGGTTCTCGGTAAGTAAAAGGTGATCCAAGTTAGGAGCATGCTCGTAGGGTGCTTGCTGTCCTGCTGAAAGTGATAGTTGCCCATTGCCCATCTTTATTGATGTATGCTAGCTAGATGCTATGAACTTGATTGCTTAATTATTGGTACGATCAACTGTCAGGAGTGCTTGTTACATTTCACTCACGCCGATTTGTTTGACAAAACAATCACATGCTTCTTATTGGCAACAACAAGAAGAAGTCATATCTAAGCTAAGAGACGAATAGCGGAGTATGCTTCTTGTTTGCACATATAGACCGATCAATCTTTCCCAACAACACCTGGTTATATGTATCTAGCATGCGTGCTGGAAAACAAATAGAAGTATGATTTCGGTTTTGCTAAATATCAGGCGCCTGAATTTTGTTGTCGTGTCGGTCGATTCCACGCAGCGCGAGGCCAAAGAGGGGGACGACATGAGGAGCGCCAACGTCGACCGCCGTCCATGATGAGGCCTAGTCGTGTATGAGCAAGAGCCGGCGATAGCTGTTGGAAGCGAGTAAGAAACTTAACCAGGGAGGGGGGTCGGGGGTCTCCAGAGTTGTTCATTTGGGCGGTGCTTAGAGGGATGGCCGGGGCGGCGGCCAGCAAAACAACGGGGGAAGGTCGAGGGGAGGGCGGGGCGGCAAGGTGGCGATAGCCGCCGGCCGCGGGAGGGAGGGTGAGGGGGAAGGGGTAGGTAGACGGTTAGGGTTGGTCGGTCAGCAATTGCCTCGGGGAGAAGATGAACATGAAACGGTTGGAGGAGAAAGGAGACCTGGTAGCTCATTCTTGATCCAACGACTGCGAGTAAGTGACTAATACAAAAAAAAAATAGATGTGGAATTAATAGGCAGTCCCATATGATTTTGGTGTTTTTAATAAAAACCAAAATGCAAGTTTAGAAGGATAATAATAACTCTCCCACCATCTCACAATATAAGATTGTTTCTCTAGCTAACATAGCTTGAAAGATGAGCTTATATTATGAGACTGGGAAAGTACATAATAAAACCATATAAGGGAAAATGAGAACAAATTTTGACATGTCGTCTGTTGTCTGCATGTACTCTGCTTTCTCAAAGCTATGGGAACATGCATGCATTCAGAGTATCTGAGACGACCCTGGAATAAGTAAGTCATGCTTTATGATAGACTAGCAGGTGGAGAGGGTCTGGAGGAACTGAAAGCCCTCTGGAAAGCTAAGCTACCACCAAAGATCAAGGTCTTCGTGTGGCAACTTATTAGGGGCCGGCTGAGGGAGTCCTGGATTATGGGGTCCTCGGGCGTCCGGGCTATGTGACGTGGGCCGGACTAATGGGCCGTGAAGATACAAGATACAAGACTTTCCCTCGTGTTCGGATGGGACTCTCCTTTGCGTGGATGGCAAGCTTGACGTTCAGATATGAAGATTCCTTTCTCTATAAACCGACTCTGAACAACCCTAGGCCCCTCCGATGTCTATATAAACTAGAGGGTTTAGTACGTAGGGGCGATCATAATCATACAGGCTAGACACCTAGGGTTTAGCCATTACGATCTCGAGGTAGATCAACTCTTGTAACCCCTATATTCATCAAAGTCAATCAAGCAGGAAGTAGGGTATTACCTCCATCGAGAGGGCCCGAACCTGGGTAAACATCGTGTCCCTGTCTCCTGTTACCATCAATCCTTAGACGCACAGTTCGGGACCCCCTACCCGAGATCTGCCGGTTTTGACACCGACATTGATGCTTTCATTGAGAGTTCCTCTGTGGCGTCGACAGAAGGATTGATGGCTCATCTTGTTATCAAGGACAACATCACTTCCGGAGGAGCCCTGGTCTCAGGCCAAACCCTCCGGCTTGGCAGCTTTACCGCGGCCGCCTGTTCGGCCATTAAGCCAAAGACGACTTCCCAAGTCATCAAAAATCATCCGTGTTGGCCCCGAATACTCCGAACTGATGGATCCGGCGGATTTATCGTCTTTGAACGAACTCCTGGATTGCATCGCCGCCCTGCGGGTCGCTTCAGACTATGATCGGATTGGGCTTAAACCCGATCAGAGGGAAATCAAATCTCCACCGATCACCCATCAGGTAGCGGTCGTGGAGGAGCAAGCCAACAGTAACTCTTCCCCTACGTTAAAAACAAACTATGTTCGGATTTCCGAGCTCGGTGAGCCGGATACCCATCTTCGGGGGGACGCTCCCTGTCCTCCGAACATAGAACCGGGCGTTGAGCCTGAAAACTCACTGGACATCCCGGAGCCCGGGCTGGTAAGCTCGGAAATTTTTCAAACTCCGGACTCCACATTGGGTCAGGGTCCGGATTTAACGCCGCCCACCCACCACAAGAAATATTCTCCAAGCAATTCCGGTCCCCCAGATATATGCGACCTAATGTATGTACGACAGCAGCCTCAGGAAACAGTCCATCACTTTTGGGCCAGATTCCTCCTTGTTAAAAACAAGATCAAAGATTGCTGCGACGACGACGCAATTTCAGTATTTTGCAATAACAGTACGGATGAGGGAATCCTTAACGCCCTCAACCGCTGTCGCGTACTACACTTCACGGACTTGGCAAATATAGTACATAAGTACTACGCAATGGAAAGCGCTTGGAAAACCTAGACAGCCCGCTAGGAACCGCAGGCCTTTAAGCCATCTCCCGGTCGGGCAGGAAGGATGCACCCTCGCGGGGCACCCGATCCTCATCCCGTAGGCAAGAAAATCAAGCCCATTACGGGGCATAGAACTGTCCTCGAAGGATGGCTCGCTAGGCCATGTAAAATACACATGACGCCGGATACCGAACCAACCCATAGCCTCCGAGCATGTTGGATACTCCGGCAAGTGGCCAAGAGCGGCGAGGACATCCTCACTGACACTATCTCTGAGAAGTACTCTTCGGAGGACGACGATCTTAAAGTATTCACGGTCTTCGAGACCTTTTCTTCAAATAATCAGCGTAAAAGGGCGCTTCGCGACCTCACCGAAGTCTGCCAAATCGCAGCAATAAATGCTTGGAACGATACGGCGATAACTTTCAATGCCGATGACGAACCAAGATCCCGATCAGTCCGGGCACCAGCCACCTTGGTCCTCAATCTAATTGTGGATGGTTTTCGGCTCACTAAAGTGCTCGTGGACGGCGGCAGTGGACTGAACCTCGTCTACGAGGACACACTCAGTAAAATGCAAATGGATAGGAGTCGCATCGAGCAAAGTAATACAACTTTTCGGGGAATTATCCCTAGTCGGGAAGCAAGAAGCGCGGGGAAAATTAAACTCGACGTGGTATTCAGCACGGCAGAGAACTATCGGTCCGAAGAGATAGTTTCCAAGTGGCCCCTTTCAACAGCGGATATCATGCCCTCTTGGGGCGAGACACATTCACGCGCTTTCAAGCCATACCTCGTTACGGGTACATGAAGCTCAAGATGCCCGGGCCCAACGGTGTTATCACTATCGCCAGTGTTCCGGACATAGCACTCCGCGCCGAAAATAAAACCGCATCCCTGGCCCTTGAGGCACTATCCGAGGCCCTCGCGGCCGAGGAATTGACTGCACTACGCTCCATAGTGGATAGGGACGACGTAATCCTCGATAAGAGACCCAAGTCCACCACCTTCAAGCCAGCAGACGAAATAGTCAAATTTCAAGTTCACCCGACGGACCCCAAGAAGATCGCTTCCATCGGGGCACAGCTGGATCCAACGGTCGACGCCGCGTTACGCGCATTCCTGCACGAGAATTGGGACATCTTCGCCTGGCATCCTTCGGATATGCCAGGAATCCCACGCAGGTTGACCGAACACAGTCTCAACATACTGAAGGGGTACAAACCGGTCAAGCAAACACTGCGGCGCTTTTCCGAACCCAAAGGACAAGCTATGGGGGAGGAGCTAGCCAAGTTACTTGAAGCCAGGTTTATTAGAGAAATTAAACATCCGGACTGGCTAGCAAACCTCGTGATGGTGCCGAAGGACAAATCCTGGCGCCTGTGTGTCGATTTCAAGGACCTCAATAAGGCCTGCCCTAAGGATCCCTCCCCCCTCCCTCGCATTGACCAGATCATTGACGCAACCGCAGGACGCGATTCACTGTGTTTCCTCGACGAATACTCCGGATACCATCAAATCAAGATGAAGGAATCCGACCAAGCCGCAACAGCATTCATCACCCCATACGGGCCGTTCTGCTTCAACACTATGCCTTTCGGGCTCAAAAACGTCGGCGCCACTTACCAACGCATGATTCAAACATGCTTGGAAAAGCAAATCGGCAAGACGGTTGAAGCATATGTAGATGGCGTAGTCATCAAAACCAAGCATGTCGAGTCATTGGTGGACGACCTGCGCCTCACATTCACCAACCTCCGCACATACGACATACGGCTCAATCCGGAAAAGTGTGTTCTCAGCGTACCCGCCGGAAAACTGCTCGGCTTCATCGTTTCCAATAGAGGAATTGAAGCAAACCTAGCCAAAATCCAAGCCCTGTCACAATTGGCTATACCAACAGACCTCAAGCAGGTCCAAAAACTAAACGGGTGCGTGGCAGCTTAAGCCGTTTTATCTCCAGATTAGGAGAAAAGGCACTGCCACTATACCGCCTGCTCCGACGCACCGACCACTTTGCGTGGACGGATGCTGCAACGGCCGGATTGGAAGAAATAAAAACTTTGTTAGCAAGTAACCCAATCCTGGCCGCGCCAAACGTCGGCGAACCTATGCTGCTCTACATATCCGCAACCCACCAGGTTGTGAGTGCGGTACTCGTTGTCGAACGAGAAGAAGAGGGACATGAACTCCCAATTCAAAAACCAGTATACTATGTATCAATGGTCCTTACACCATGCAAATCCCGATACCCACACTATCAGAAGATAGTGTACGCGATCTTTATGGCATCTCGAAAGCTGCGTCACTACTTTCAAGAGTGCTCGATTACGGTGGCTTCCGAAGTACCACTCAATGACATCATAAACAACCGCGACGTGACCCGGCGGATTGCCAAATGGGCCATTGAGCTCTTGCCATTTGAAATAACATATAAGCCACGGCGAGCTATTAAATCTCAGGTGTTGGCTGACTTCGTCGCAGAATGGACAGAGGCCGAACTCCCTAAAGAGTACGGTACATACTCCAACTGGGTGATGCACTTCGACAGCTCTAAAATGCTAGCCGGACTAGGGGCTGGTGTCGTCCTGACATCCCCCACGGGGGACACGGTCCGTTACGTGCTCCAAATATTATACACAGACTCTAACAATGCAGCCGAAAATGAGGCTGTACTCCATGGTCTTCGCATGGCCGTCTCTATGGGCATACAACGCCTCGAGGTGCACGGGGATTCAAACCTCACAATATCCCAAATAAACAGAGAATTCGATGCCAAAGATCTGAAGATGGCGGCTTATCGTAACGCCGTACTCAAAATATCAGCTCGGTTCGAGGGGCTCGAGTTTCATCATGTGGCTCGAGAAAGTAATCGAGCGGCGGACATCCTTGCTCGCATGGGCGCCAAACGCAACCCCGTCCCACCTAACACCTTTGTGGAAAGGCTCTTCAAGCCATCCGGGGTGTGGCAGGACGAGAACGGCAACACCAGTCCGGATCCGATCATACCCCCAGATTCCGAACACAGTTCTGATATCATCGGAGGCTTAGATACAAAAATAACACCATTGGCCCATGAAATTCTGGCTGTAATTGCCTCATGGACCAAACCTCTACTCTCCTATCTCACCAGGAAGGAGCTCCCGGATGATCCGATTGAGGCCCATCGTATTGTTCGACGTTCTAAAGCCTACAAAGTGAAGGAAATATGCCCTAGAGGCAATAATAAAGTTGTTATTTATATTTCCTTATATCATGATAAATGTTTATTATTCATGCTAGAATTGTATTAACCGGAAACTTAGTACATGTGTGAATACATAGACAAACAGAGTGTCACTAGTATGCCTCTACTTGACTAGCTCGTTGAATCAAAGATGGTTAAGTTTCCTAGCCATAGACATGAGTTGTCATTTGATTAACGGGATCACATCATTAGAGAATGATGTGATTGACTTGACCCATTCCGTTAGCTTAGCATTTGATCGTTTAGTATATTGCTATTGTTTTCTTCATGACTTATACATGTTCCTATGACTATGAGATTATGCAACTCCCGAATACCGGAGGAACACTTTGTGTGCTACCAAACGTCACAACGTAACTAGGTGATTATAAAGGTGCTCTACAGGTGTCTCCGATGGTACTTGTTGAGTTGGCATAGATCGAGATTTGGATTTGTCACTCCGATTGTCGGAGAGGTATCTCTGGGCCCTCTCGGTAATGCACATCACTATTAGCCTTGCAAGCAATGTGACTAATGAGTTAGTTGCGGGATGATGCATTACGGAACGAGTAAAGAGACTTGCCGGTAACGAGATTGAACTAGGTACTGAGATACCGACGATCGAATACCGGGCAAGTAACATACCGACGACAAAGGGAACAACGTATGTTGTTATGCGGTTTGACCGATAAAGATCTTCGTAGAATATGTAGGAGCCAATATGAGCATCCAGGTTCCGCTATTGGTTATTGACTAGAGACATGTCTCGGTCATGTCTTCATAGTTTACATAGTTCTCGAACCTGTAGGGTCCGCATGCTTAACGTTCGGTGACGATCGGTATTATGAGTTTATGTGTTTTGATGTACCGAAGCTAGTTCGGAGTCCCGGATATGATCAGGGACATGACGAGGAGTCTCGAAATGGTCGAGACATAAAGATTGATATATTGGACGACTATATTCGGACACCAGATGAGTTCCGGGGGTCACCGGATATTTATCGGAGTGCTAGGGGGTTACCGGAAACCTCGGGGGAACTAATGGGCCAACATGGGCCTTGTCGGAGAGAGAGGAGAGGGCCTAGGGATGGCCACGCCCCCCCCCCCCTTGGGAGTCCGAATTGGACAAGGAGGGGGGCGGCGCCCCCTCTTTCCCCCCTCTCTCCCTCTCCTTGCTTCCTCCTTCCTCCTTCCTAGTTGGACTAGGAAAGGGGAGTCCTACTCCCACTAGGAGGAGGACTCCCCCCCTCTCCTTGGCGCGCCCCAAGGCCGGCCGGCCTCCCCCCTTGCTCCATTATATACGGGGGGCACCCTAGAACATACAAGTTGATTGTTCCAAGCCGTGTGCGGTGCCCCCCTCCACCATATTCCACCTCAGTCATATCGTTGCAGTGCTTAGGCGAAGCCCTGCGCCGGTAGCTTCATTATCACCATGATCACACCGTCGTGCTGGCGAAGCTCTCGCTCGACACTCTGCTGGATCGTGAGTTCGTGGGACGTCACCGAGCTGAACGTGTGCAGATCGCGGAGGTGCCGTACGTTCGGTACTAGGATCGGTCGATCGTGAAGACGTACGACTACATCAACCGCGTTGTCATAACGCTTCCGCTTATGGTCTACGAGGGTACATGGACAACACTCTCCCCTCTCGTTGCTATGCATCACCATGATCCTGCGTGTGCGTAGGAATTTTTTTGAAATTACTACGTTCCCCAACAGTGGCATCCGAGCCAGGTTTATGCGTAGATGTTATATGCACGAGTGGAACACAAGTGAGTTGTGGGCGATACTAGTCATACTGCTTACCGACATTACGCGTACGCTTACGCGAGACTGGTTCTACCGACGTGCTTCGCACACAGGTGGCTGGCGGGTGTCAGTTTCTCCAAATTTAGTTGAATCGAGTGTGGCTACGCCCAGTCCTTGTTGAAGGTTAAAACAGCACATACTTGACGAAATATCGTTGTGGTTTTGATGCGTAGGTAAGAACGGTTCTTGCTCAGCCCGTAGCAGCCACATAAAACTTGCAACAACAAAGTAGAGGACGTCTAACTTGTTTTTGCAGGGCATGTTGTGATGTGATATGGTCAAGACATGATGCTAAATTTTATTGTATGAGATGATCATGTTTTGTAACAAAGTTATCGGCAACTGGCAGGAGCCATATGGTTGTCGCTTTATTGTATGAAATGCAATCGCCATGTAATTGCTTTACTTTATCACTAAGCGGTAGCGATAGTCGTAGAAGCAATGGTTGGCGAGACGACAACGATGCTACGATGGAGATCAAGGTGTCGCGCCGGTGACGATGGTGATCATGACGGTGCTTTGGAGATGGAGATCAAAGGCATAAGATGATGATGGCCATATCATATCACTTATATTGATTGCATGTGATGTTTATCCTTTATGCATCTTATTTTGCTTATTTCGACGGTAGCATTATAAGATGATCTCTCACTGAATTTCAAGGTATAAGTGTTCTCCCTGAGTATGCACCGTTGCGAAAGTTCGTCGTGCCGAGACACCACGTGATGATCGGGTGTGATAAGCTCTACGTTCACATACAATGGGTGCAAGCCAGTTTTGCACATGCAGAATACTCGGGTTAAACTTGACGAGCCTAGCATATGCAGATATGGCCTCGGAACACTGAGACCGAAAGGTCGAGCGTGAATCATATAGTAGATATGATCAACATAGTGATGTTCACCATTGAAAACTACTCCATCTCACGTGATGATCGGACATGGTTTAGTTGATTTGGATCACGTGATCACTTAGATGATTAGAGGGATGTCTACTAAGTGGGAGTTCTTAAGTAATTTGATTAATTGAACTTTAATTTATCATGAACTTAGTACCTAATAGTATTTTGCATGTCTATGTTGTTGTAGATAGATGGCCCGTGCTGTTGTTCCATTGAATTTTAATGTGTTCCTAGAGAAAGCTAAGTTGAAAGATGATGGTAGCAACTACACAGACTGGGTCCATAACTTGAGGATTATCCTCATTGCTGCATAGAAGAATTACGTCCTGGAAGCACCGCTAGGTGCCAAACCCGCTGCAGGAGCAACGCCAGATGTTATGAATGTCTGGCAGAGCAAAGCTGATGACTACTCGATAGTTCAGTGTGCCATGCTTTACGGCTTAGAACCAGGACTTCAACAATGTTTTGAACGTCATGGAGCATATGAGATGTTCCAGGAGTTGAATTTAATATTTCAAGCAAATGCCCGGATTGAGAGATATGAAGTCTCCAATAAGTTCTACAGCTGCAAGATGGAGGAGAATAGTTCTGTCAGTGAGCATATACTCAAAATGTCTGGGTATAACAATCACTTGATTCAACTGGGAGTTAATCTTCCTGATGATAGTGTCATTGACAGAATTCTTCAATCACTGCCACCAAGCTACAAGAGCTTCGTGATGAACTATAATATGCAAGGGATGGATAAGACAATTCCCGAGCTCTTCGCAATGGTAAAGGCTGCGGAGGTAGAAATCAAGAAGGAGCATCAAGTGTTGATGGTCAACAAGACCACCAGTTTCAAGAAAAAGGGTAAAGGGAAGACGGGGAACTTCAAGAAGAACGGCAAGCAAGTTGTTGCTCAAGTGAAGAAACCCAAGTCTGGACCTAAGCCTGAGACTGAGTGCTTCTACTGCAAAGGGACTGGTCACTGGAAGCGGAACTGCCCCAAGTATTTGGCGGATAAGAAGGATGGCAAGGTGAACAAAGGTATATGTGATATACATGTTATTGATGTGTACCTTACTAATGCTCGTAGTAACACCTGGGTATTTGATACTAGTTTATTATTCATGCTAGAATTGTATTAACCGGAAACTTAGTACATGTGTGAATACATAGACAAACAGAGTGTCACTAGTATGCCTCTACTTGACTAGCTCGTTGAATCAAAGATGGTTAAGTTTCCTAGCCATAGACATGAGTTGTCATTTGATTAACGGGATAACATCATTAGAGAATGATGTGATTGACTTGACCCATTCTGTTAGCTTAGCATTTGATCGTTTAGTATATTGCTATTGTTTTCTTCATGACTTATACATGTTCCTATGACTATGAGATTATGCAACTCCCGAATACCGGAGGAACACTTTGTGTGCTACCAAACGTCACAATGTAACTGGGTGATTATAAAGGTGCTCTACAGGTGTGTCCGATGGTACTTGTTGAGTTGGCATAGATCGAGATTAGGGTTTGTCACTCCGATTGCCGGAGAGGTATCTCTCGGCCCTCTCGGTAATGCACATCACTATAAGCCTTGCAAGCAATGTGACTAATGAGTTAGTTGCGGTATGATGCATTACGGAACGAGTAAAGAGACTTGCCGGTAACGAGATTGAACTAGGTATTGAGATACCGACGATCGAATCTCGGGCAAGTAACATACCGATGACAAAGGGAACAACGTATGTTGTTATGCGGTTTGACCGATAAAGATCTTCGTAGAATATGTAGGAGCCAATATGAGCATCCAGGTTCCGCTATTGGTTATTGACTGGAGACATGTCTCGGTCATGTCTACATAGTTCTCGAACCCGTAGGGTCCGCATGCTTAACGTT
Organism: Aegilops tauschii subsp. strangulata; assembly: GCF_002575655.3. Classification (NCBI taxonomy): domain Eukaryota; kingdom Viridiplantae; phylum Streptophyta; class Magnoliopsida; order Poales; family Poaceae; genus Aegilops; species Aegilops tauschii. The sequence continues at coordinate 384,029,841 of NC_053040.3, forward strand.
CGCTGACGATCGGTATTATGAGTTTATGTGTTTTGATGTAACGAAGATAGTTCGGAGTCCCAGATGTGATCACGGACATGACGAGGGTTCTCGAAATGGTCGAGACATAAAGATTGATATATTGGACGACTATATTCGGACACCGGATGAGTTCCGGGGGTCACCAGATATTTATTGGGGTGCCGGGGGTTATCGGAAACCCCGGGGGAACTAATGGGCCAACATGGGCCTTGTGGGAGAGAGAGGAGAGGGCCTCGGGCTGGCCGCCCTCCCCCCCTTGGGAGTCCGAATTGGACAAGGAGGGGGCGATGCCCCCTCTTTCCTCCCTCTCTCCCTCTCCTTCCTTCCCCCTTCCTCCTTCCTAGTTGGACTAGGAAAGGGGAGTCCTACTCCCACTAGGAGGAGGACTCCCCCCCTCTCCTTGGTGCGCCCCAAGGCCGGCCGGCCTCCCCCCTTGCTCCTTTATATACGGGGGGGCACCCTAGAACATACAAGTTGATTGTTCCAAGCCGTGTGCGGTGCCCCCCTCCACCATATTCCACCTCGGTCATATCGTTGCAGTGCTTAGGCGAAGCCCTGCGCCGGTAGCTTCATTATCACCATGATCACACCGTCATGCTGGCGAAGCTCTCGCTCGACACTCTGCTGGATCATGAGTTCGTGGGACGTCACCGAGCTGAACGTGTGCAGATCGCGGAGGTGCCGTACGTTCGGTACTAGGATCGGTCGATCGTGAAGACGTACGACTACATCAACCCCGTTGTCATAATGCTTCCGCTTACGGTCTATGAGGGTACGTGGACAACACTATCCCCTCTCGTTGCTATGCATCACCATATTTTTTTGAAATTACTACGTTCCCCAACACAAAGTTCATGAGGGAGAACTATACAAGAAAAGTACTACCGGAGTCCTTCAAAGATGCATCTCCGAGGATGAAGGACGACAGCTCTTGGCCGAAATACACGCCGGTCTCGGTGGCCATCACGCCGCGGCTCGGGCCCTTGTAAGCAAGGCCTTCTGTACAGGTTTCTTTTGGCCCACGGCCCGAGCAGACGCACAAGACCTCGTACAACATTGTGTTGGATGCCAGCTTTTTGCCAATCAAAGCCATATGCCACCTACTGCCCTACGAACCATCCCCATTACTTGGCCTTTTGCGGTCTGGGGGCTGGACATGGTCGGACCCCTTAAAGGGGGGGCATAAGAAAAAATACATGCTGGACATGGTAGATAATTCACTAAGTGGATAGAAGCTAAACCAGTTAAAACGGCTGAAGCCGGACGAGTGATAGATTTCATATCCGGTGTCGTACACCATTATGGTGTCCCACACAGTGTCATCACCGATAACGGCTCTAATTTTACAGCCGACGAGGTAAAATCTTGGTGTGCTAATCTGGGCATTAAACTCGATTACGCCTCCGTGTATCACCCACAAACAAACGGTCAAGTCGAACGGGCTAATGGACTGATAATGAGCGGCATTAAACCCAGACTAGTGTGATCCTTAAACGAGTCAGATAAGCACTGGGTGGAGGAGCTTGACTCCATACTTTGGGGGCTGCGAACAACACCCAATCGCACGACCGGATACACACCGTTCTTCATGGTGTACGGCGCAGAGGCCGTCTTGCCCTGCAATATCATTCATGACTCACCTCGAGTGTGCATGTACGAAGAGAGAGAGGCCGAGCTCGATCGACAAGATGATTTAGGTGGCCTGGAGGAGGAGCGCGATGTCGCAAAAGCTCGTTCGGCATTCTATCAACAACAAGCTCGAAGATACCAAAGCAGAGAAGTGCGGGCCAAGACTTATAATGTTGGTGAACTCGTTCTACGCTTACCAGAGAAGAAAAAGGACAAGCTCAAGCCCAAATGGGAGGGCCCCTTCATTATAGATGAAGTTCTCACTAGAGGAGCCTACCGCCTTCGTGATGCATCGGATAATCGCTTAGAGCCGAATCCATGGAATGCCGCCAGACTTCGAAGATTCTACGCCTAAATCCAGACTCATTGTTCGTTTTCTTTTTATCTTTCCTCCTCTTTTTTCTCTTTCAATTTTTTATGCTTTTTAGCCCTTGTTCGGATAAACCGCACACTTCAGGGGTACACATCCTTAAATGTACACCCCCACAATACCTGGGGGCTTCTTTTTCAGAAGGTTCTTATTATTATTTTTCGAGCATCAAGCTCACCATATATATGTGCGGCCTTTCGATATATGCCTTTTGCTCGCCATTATATGCACCTTTATGACTTAAGTTTTTGCCAAGCTGGGTTGCTTGGCTCCTGTGCTTATGCCCCACGTTCCCGCTTGTTCGGCTAGGGCATAAAGGGAGCACCTCTGCGATTGTTACAGCCGGGTTATCTGGACGTGTACCTCAGACGGGTGAAGCCGAAAGCTAGCGTTCTTAAGGGAATAATTGGTCGGCGAACAAAAGATGAACTACCCTCGTTGCAATATAAGCCCCCAGCTATAACGTGTACTGCGATTTTTTGAATCACAGTTTAGGCATGCATAACAAACGCATGCTGGCCCAGGGAAAGGAACCCTTAACGGAACTATTCTCTCTGGAAGATGTCTTACAATTAAATGTAATATAACATAACTCCCCGAATACAACTTGTCTGCTCAAGCAACTATGACCGGACTGCCTGGTTTCCGAACATACTTCGGTGTTTACCACCGGTACAGTATTCGGAAACACTACAAAACTTTGGATTTCGGAGGTTAAAGCGGAAGGTCTGCCATGACAATCGTTTTATAATTCGGCTGGAGATACGTTTGTCGACAAAAGTACATTACTACTTGGACTCGAAAACTTCCTCTTCCTCTAGACCATCTAATAAGTTGTCTAGCTTACAATCCTGCTGCGAAAACTTGGCGGCTATCTTTACTTGGTCATATACCAAGCCAACGGGAATTTCCTGTCCATCTTGTCCCCGAGGCCCGACCCAGGCCATATGATTCGGATCAAGTCCGGTGTACCGTGTTTTCACCATGGCCCAGGCCTCTCGCGCACCTTCTCAGTAGGCTGATATCTTCCATAGTCCAAAGCAGCGACGGGCTCCCTTGAATAAATTTACGAGCTCCTCCATACTTCCTCGAGGAGAATCGGCTGGCCATAGAGCCTTAGCAAGGTTCCTCATAGCCTTCCGGGCTCGCTCATGCACTTTGGACAGCTCTTGTAGCAGATCGCCTTGAAATTCAGACACCTCTCCTTCGGGCCGCCCAGTCAGCACACCTACAAAAATAAACTTGTTAAAATTCGTCTTAGCAAACTGTACGAAAGTAAGTTAAAAGGCATACTGAATATGCCACCTCTTAGCCTTCTGTTCTCCTTCAAGGCGTCCGCCAGTTGGGCTCGCACATCTTTCAGCTCTTCGCCTAGCTGGGTGTTGGTATCCTGTAGCTCATTCTTCTCATCCCTGGTCTGTGTCAGTACACGTTGACCAACGGCCTCTTGCCTTTCAGCATGTTGTTTATCCGCCTGTGTGGCCTTCAGTTTCTCTTCCAGCTGATCCGACGATCCTGCCATCTCATACGTCTCCAACGTATCTATAATTTATGAAGTATTCATGCTATTATATTATCCATCTAGGATGTTTTATATGCTATTTTATATGATTTTTGGGACTAACCTATTAACCTAGAGCCCAGTGTCAGTTTCTGTTTTTTCCTTGTTTTTGAGTTTTACAGAAAAGGAATACCAAACGGACTCCAATTGACGTGCCAATTTTTGATGATTTTTTCTCGACCAAAAGAAGCCCCCGGAGTAAAAGAGTTGGGCCAGGAGAGTCCCGGGCTGCCCACGAGGGTGGGGGCGCGCCCACCCCCCCTGGGCATGGGCCCCTGCCTCGTGGACGGCTCGGAGACCCCCCTGGCGTGAAACCTACGCCAAAAATTCCTATAAATACAGAAACCTCCAGAAAATAACCTAGATCGGGAGTTCCGCCGCCGCAAGCCTCTGTAGCCACCAAAAACCAATCGGGACCCTGTTCCGGCACCCTGCCGGAGGGGGAATCCCTCACCGGTGGCCATCTTCATCATCCCGGCGATCTCCATGGCGAGGAGGAGTAGTTCACCCTCGGGGCTGAGGGTATGTACCAGTAGCTATGTGTTTGATCTCTCTCTCTCTCTCGTGTTCTTGAGGTGGTACGATCTTGATGTATCGCGAGCGTTGCTATTATAGTTGGATCTTATGGTGTTTCTCCCCCTCTACTCTCTTGTAATGGATTGAGTTTTCCCTTTGAAGTGATCTTATCGGATTGAGTCTTTAAGGATTTGAGAACACTTTATGTATGTCTTGCATGTGCTTATCTGTGGTGACAATGGGATATCACGTGATCTACTTGATGTATGTTTTGGTGATCAACTTGCGGGTTCCGTGACCTCGTGAACTTATGCATAGGGGTTGGCACACGTTTTCGTCTTGACTCTCCGATAGAAACTTTGGGGCACTCTTTGAAGTACTTTGTGTTGGATTGAATAGATGAATATGAGATTGTGTGATGTATATCGTATAATCATACCCACGGATACTTGAGGTGACATTGGAGTATCTAGGTGACATTAGAGTTTTGGTTGATATGTGTCTTAAGGTGTTATTCTAGTACGAACTCTTGAATAGATCGATCCGAAAGAATAACTTTGAGGTGGTTTCGTACCCTACCATAATCTCTTCATTTGTTCTCCGCTATTAGTGACTTTGGAGTGACTCTTTGTTGCATGTTGAGGGATAGTTATATGATCCAATTATGTTATTATTGTTGAGAGAACTTGCACAACTGAAAGTATGAACCCAAGGCCTTGTTTCCTAGCATTGCAATACCATTTGTGCTCACTTTTATCATTAGTACCTTGCTGTTTTTATATTTTCAGATTACAAAAACCTATATCTACCATCCATATTGCACTTGTATCACCATCTCTTTGCCGAACTAGTGCACCTATACAATTTACCATTGTATTGGGTGTGTTGGGGACACAAGAGACTCTTTGTTATTTGGTTGCAGGGTTGCTTGAAAGAGACCATCTTCATCCTACGCCTCCCACGGATTGATAAACCTTAGGTCATCCACATGAGGGAAATTTGCTACTGTCCTACAAACCTCTGCACTTGGAGGCCCAACAACGTCTACAAGAAGAAGGTTGTGTAGTACACATCAAGCTCTTTTCTGGCGCCGTTGCCGGGGAGGTGAGTGCTTGAAGGTATATCTTTAGATCTTGCAATCGAATCTTTTAGTTTCTTGTTTTATCACTAGTTTCGTCTATAAAAGAAAATTACAAAAAAAATGGAATTGAGAGTGCCTCATATGCTTCATCTTTTTAATGTCTTCCGTGAAAATAAGGATTCCGATAATTGTGCTCAATTGCTAGAGGAAGAATGCATTAAAATGTTTGGCACTAAATCTTTGAATGATGAGCATGATTGCAATGTTGTTAGTATGAATTCTTTGAATACCCATGGCTAATGATATGCAAAGCCACAACCTTGGGGATGCTATGTTTGATGAAGATCATATGTTTAGTCTCCCAAGTTTTGATGAGCAAATTTATTATGATGAGAACATAGTTGCTACTTATGATGATTATTGTGATGATACTAATGCTATAAAAAGTAGTGATGATTATATTTATAAAACTTGTCATGATTATGATTACCCCATTTCTGAACATTACTCTTTTAATGTGGAAACAATTTATAGTAGTCGAGTCTCTTATGACACTCCCACTATTCCTAATGAGAATAAATTTGCTTATGTGGAGAGTAGTAAATTTTCTATGCTTGTAGATCATGGAAAGAATGCTTTAGGTGTTGGTTATATTGTTGAATTCATTCATGATGCTACTGAAAATTATTATGAGGGAGGAATATATGCTTGTAAGAAATGCAATGATATCAAGTTTCCTCTCTATGTGCTTGAAGTTTTAAAGTTATGCTTGTTTTGCCTTCCTATGCTAGTTGATTATTGTTCCCATAAGTTGTTCGCTAAAAAAATCCCTGTGCATAGGAACTGGGTTAGACTTAAATGTGCTAGTCATATTCTTCATGGTGCTCTCTTTATGTTTCAATTCTTATCTTTTATACGAGCATTATTGTCATCATCATGCCTAGCTAGAAAGGCATTAAAGAAAAGCGCTTGTTGGGAGACAACCCAACATTTACCCCTACTGTTTTTGTGTGTTCACATGATTAAGCTACTGTAGTAATCATGTTTTTTAGCTTTTGTTTCAATAAAGTTCCAAGTAGAACCTTTGGGAAGACTTGGGTGGAAGTTAATGTGATCTTGCTGTAAAAAACAGAAACTTTGCGCTCACGAGTTTAGCTGTCATTTTTTACAGAAGAGTGATTTTAAGTTGATTCTTTTTGCAGAAGATTAAAAGAAAAATTCCTCAGGTCCACCAATTTATTTCAGAATTTTTGGAGTTACATAAGTATACGTTTGATACAGATTACTACAGAATGTTCTGTTTTTGACAGATTCTGTTTTCTATGTGTTGTTTGCTTATTTTGATGAATCTATGAGTAGTATCGGATGGTATGAACCATAGATAATTTGGAATGCAGTAGATATTACACCAATATGAATTTAGAATGAGTTCACAATAGTACCTAAGTGGTGATTTATTTTCTTATACTAACGGAGCTTACGAGTTTTCTGTTGAGTTTTGTGTTGTGAAGTTTTCATGTTTTGGGTAAAGATTCGATGGAGTATGGAATAAGGAGTGGAAAGAGCCTAATATTGGAGATTACCAAGGCATCCCAAGGTAATATTCAAGGATAACCAAGAGCCTAAGCTTGGGGATGCCCCGGATGGCATCCCCTCTTTCGTCTTCGTTCATCGGTAACTTTACTTGGAGCTATATTTTTATTCACCACATGATATGTGTTTTGCTTGGAGCGACATTTTCTTTTGTTAGTGTTTTCTTGCTGTTATTTATAATAATGTTTTGCATCTCTTTTTTCAATAAAAATGTCAAGGATAGCCTTTACCATGCTTATTTTGCAAGTATACATGTTGCTGTTTCAAAACAGAAAGCTTACCGCTACTGCAAAAATTCCCTAGAAAAGTCAGAATATGATAAAATGTTGAAACTTTTTTCATATTGAGCTCTGATAAATTTTCTACAGTGTGGTAGAATTCATAATGTTTGGAGTTAGGGAAGTATGATGAATCTTGCATTCTTTACAGACTGTACTGTTTTGGCAGATTGCTGTTATGTTTGCATTGTTTGCATATGTTTGGTTGTTTAACGATTCTATTTGAGGATAGGAGTATTAAATATGCAGAGGCATTTAGTATGCAATGTTGAATAATAATTTTAGTGATTTGTTACAGTAGAAAATGATAAGGTTTTTGCATTGGTTTATACTAACTTATCTCACGAGTTCTTGTTGAGTTTGGTGTGGATGAAGCTTTCGAGATTTAGGAAACCGTGATATAAGAGGAATTAAGGAGACACAAAAGCTCAAGCTTGGGGATGCCCAAGGCACCCCAAGATAATATTTCAAGAAGTCTCAAGCATCTAAGCTTGGGGATGCCCCGGTAGGCATCCCACCTTTCTTCTTCAACAATTATCGGTTAGTATCGGTTGAGCCTAAGTTTTTGCTTCTTCACATGATGAGTGCTATCCTTGAAATGTCGTTTTTTTTGCTTGCTGTTTTATTAATATCCCAAGATCTGAAATTCTTAAATGAGAGAGAGTCTTCACATAGCTACATAATTATTTAACTACTCATTGATCTTCACTTATATCTTTTTGGAGTAGTTTGTCATTTACTCGTGTGCTTCACTTATATCCTATGAGTAAATGGTTGAATGATTTGAATGTTATAAATATGAAATTATATATGTTTCATATGCCTTTCCCATGGGGACTAATGCCTTCACATATAAGAAGTAGAGGTGGTAAATTTTTTGAAAGTTAGCAAACATTGTATTGGTCACTTGAACAATTCATGAAAGAATATTGAAGGAAGAGAGATTTCACATATAAATATACTATCTTGGACATCTTCTATGATTGTGAGCCCCATTAATTATTTTCAAACCTGAGAAAATTAGTTGAAGTTGGACAAGGAAGACAACATAATGAGTTATGCTTGGGTATATTTGTATAGAAATTATATTGTTATGGATCCTCTAACATGTGGTGCTTGCTATTTAGAATCCTTTGCTAGCCAAAATTTCTGTACTAAGCGGGAATACTGCTTGTGCATCCAAATTCCTTGAACCAAGTTTCTTCCATGAGTGTCCACCATATCTACCTATATGCGGTATTTACCTGCCGTTCCAAGTAAATTTGCATGTGCCAAACTCTAAACCTTCAAGTAATAATCTGTTTTGTATGCCTGAATCGCTCATGTAGCGACTAGGGGCTGTTAGTATCTTCCATGCTAGGTGGGTTATTCTCACGATGAGTGGCTTCCGCTCATCATTCATGAGAAAATGGTTGGTAACTGGGATGCCCAGTCCTATGATCAAAAGATCAAAAACAAATTCGCAAATAATTTAAACAAAACTCCCCCAGGATTGTTGATAGTTGGACGGCACCCGTTGTTTCAGACAAGCCGTGGAGTGTGATTGTTGGTGGAGGGGGAGTAGAATCTTTACCTTTCTGTTCGGGAACCGCCTATAATGTATCTAGTATGGAAGATATTGGGAACTCTTGGTCATTATGTTGACAATGAAAGCATACCTCTCAAAATTATTTTCATCTCTGTTTTAGCTTCGAGCTCTGGCACCTCTGCAAATCCCTGCTTCCCTCTGCGAAGGGCCTATCTTTTACTTTTATGCAAGAGTCAGTAGTATTCCTTCTCATTCCAACCTACTTTTTAGTTGGCAAGCATCATGTGGTGGAGAAATATCTAAGCATATATGGCCATTCAAATATATTTGATCATGAATTATTATTGTTGACATTACCCTTGAGGTAAAAGGTTGGGAGGCGAAACATTAAGCCCCTATCTGTCTCTGTGTTCGATGAATGCTATTTGTTCTAAAAATATGCTTTGAGTGGTAGCAATCATGGAAGACTATATGATAGTTGAGTATGTGGGATTTGCTAAATCAAAGCTTTTACATAGACCCTTCCTGAAAATAAGATGAATTGCAATTGTTTGATGACTGAGAACATAGTTTGTTAGTTTTCAAGAAAGTTTATGGTCTATGCTTTAACATGTGAATAGGTTGTTACTTGATCATGAAAAGTTCTATGAGTTGAGCTACTGTTATGACATATAATGATGCTAGAAAAGGTGATTGAAATTATCATTGATCAAACTTGTGCACCTGCTAGCATTCACACTTCATAAATTATTTCTTTTATCATTTACCTACTCGGGGACGAGCAGGAATTAAGCTTGGGGATGCTGATACGTCTCCAACGTATCTATAATTTATGAAGTATTCATGCTATTATATTATCCATCTAGGATGTTTTATATGCATTTATATGCTATTTTATATGATTTTTGGGACTAACCTATTAACCTAGAGCCCAGTGTCAGTTTCTGTTTTTTCCTTGTTTTTGAGTTTTACAGAAAAGGAATACCAAACAGAGTCCAATTGACGTGCCAATTTTTGATGATTTTTTCTCGACCAAAAGAAGCCCCCAGAGTAAAAGAGTTGGGCCAGGAGAGTCCCGGGCTGCCCACGGGGGTGGGGGTGCGCCCACCCCCTTGGGCATGGGCCCCTGCCTCGTGGACGGCTCGGAGACCCCCCTGGCATGAAACCTACGCCAAAAATTCCTATAAATATAGAAACCTCCAGAAAATAACCTAGATCGGGAGTTCCGCCGCTGCAAGCCTCTGTAGCCACCAAAAACCAATCGGGACCCTGTTCCGGCACCCTGCCGGAGGGGGAATCCCTCACCGGTGGCCATCTTCATCATCCGGGCGATCTCCATGGCGAGGAGGGAGTAGTTCACCCTCGGGGCTGAGGGTATGTACCAGTAGCTATGTGTTTGATCTCTCTCTCTCTCGTGTTCTTGAGGTGGTACGATCTTGATGTATCGCGAGCATTGCTATTATAGTTGGATCTTATGGTGTTTCTCCCCCTCTACTCTCTTGTAATGGATTGAGTTTTCCCTTTGAAGTGATCTTATCGGATTGAGTCTTTAAGGATTTGAGAACACTTTATGTATGTCTTGCATGTGCTTATCCGTGGTGACAATGGGATATCACGTGATCTACTTGATGTATGTTTTGGTGATCAACTTGCGGGTTCCGTGACCTCGTGAACTTATGCATAGGGGTTGGCACACGTTTTTGTCTTGACTCTCCGGTAGAAACTTTGGGGCACCCTTTGAAGTACTTTGTATTGGATTGAATAGATGAATCTGAGATTGTGTGATGCATATCGTATAATCATACCCACGGATACTTGAGGTGACATTGGAGTATCTAGGTGACATTAGGGTTTTGGTTGATATGTATCTTAAGGTGTTATTCTAGTACGAACTCTTGAATAGATCGATCCGAAAGAATAACTTTGAGGTGGTTTCATACCCTACGATAATCTCTTCGTTTGTTCTCCGCTATTAGTGACTTTGGAGTGACTCTTTGTTGCATGTTGAGGGATAGTTATATGATCCAATTATGTTATTATTGTTGAGAGAACTTGCACTAGTGAAAGTATGAACCCTAGGCCTTGTTTCCTAGCATTGCAATACCGTTGTGCTCACTTTTATCATTAGTTACCTTGCTGTTTTTATGTTTTCAGATTACAAAAAACTATATCTACCATCCATATTGCACTTGTATCACCATCTCTTTGCCGAACTAGTGCACCTATACAATTTACCATTGTATTGGGTGTGTTGGGGACACAAGAGACTCTTTGTTATTTGGTTGCAGGGTTGCTTGAGAGAGACCATCTTCATCCTACGCCTCCCATGGATTGATAAACCTTAGGTCATCCACTTGAGGGAAATTTGCTACTTTCCTACAAACCTCTGCACTTGGAGGCCCAACAACGTCTACAAGAAGAAGGTTGTGTAGTAGACATCACCATCTTAAATACAACAATGTTTATTTGAATAAACATTACTGGCACATGATTATATTTTTCGGACAGAAGAGGACATTACCAGTCGGTGCCTCCTTGGACTTCTCCAGTTCGGTGGTAACAGCAGTTAGCTGGGTCCGACACTTTTCCAACTCCTGAGACAACACGTTGTTCTTCTCCGTGAGTACCTGATTATACAATGATCCTTAAATCAGTTGCTTCAACTGTTTCAAGTCTCGGGGGCTACTGGCATATGATTATTAAATCTGCACAATAGTCCTTACCCGCATATCCTTGGAAAGCTGGTAAGTGGCTCCGGCAAGCCCATCCCGAGCAGCTCGGATGTATGCATTCGACGAGCTGAAGGCATTGAATGCCTCTTCAGTAAAGTTGGGGTCGCGCATAGCCGCTCTCCGGCGCCGATGGTTCATTGCACTCTCCACTTCGGAGTTGGTGACAGATACATTATCCGAGTCTCCGGAGAGAGGGCAATCCGTCATTGCACCCTTGTCAACCCTAGCCCTGGAGGCGGGGTCCGGGGTCGGATACTCGGATTGGTGGATGCATGTCCAGCTAGGTCTCCGGACACAGTCCGGCGAATACTTTTCCTGAAATATGGCACAGCAGGAAACGTCACAAGTCGATATAACTACCATGGGGCGTATTAAAAACCATACCTCTTTGATGAAGGCTCGGCAGTATTGCCATCCGCCTTTCTCTTTGAAGACCCGCCCAGCGCAGGTACCGCCCTCTTAAGGGATGCCTTTGATATGGCGTGGCGAGACGAGCGCCGCCCCTTTGGAGCACGAGACAGTGCGGTGGGTGAGGCGCAGTGGGGAAACTCTTTGGGAGGAGACGTCTCCTGAGTACTTACGTGGGAAGAGGGGAGAGTGCCAGGATAATCGGCTATGATGGCTACTTCTGTGCCGTTGTAGCTCGCCTGATAAAAGACCCCCTCCTTAAACTCTATAAATATGTCCGGATCTTCTTCGAATCCAGGATCCAGGTCTCGCAGGTGGTGGTCCGGCTGCGGAGCGGGGCTGTAGATCCCCGCCACGACCTTTCTCCATTCCTGTTAAGAATAGTCGGATTAAGTTCGACAAAGCTCGACTCAGGGAAAGGATGGAGTAAGGCTTATGATCGAAAACTCACCCATTCAGTAGTGTTGTACATGGAAAGACCTTCTCGGCATTTAAGGCGAGTAAAGTCTTCCTTCTCCCCTTCAAAAAGATCGGCCAACAGGGCGCCCAAAGCGGCAAAGTTGTCCGAACCCTGGCGCCCGCATCGTGAAGCGTCATCTTCCCCGTTGTAATGCCACATGGGGAGTCCTCGGGATTGGAGTGGCTGGACGCCTCGCGTTATTGAAATCGCCATCACTTCAACTATGGACAGTCCGGATCGGGTGAGTATTTTTATCTTGCTCATCAGTTTTTTGACCTCCGCACTGTCCTCCTCCTCGAGGCTCCGGGGACGCCAGCTGTGGCGCTTCTTTAACGGGGCATTGGAGAATCCGGGAAGTCCCGTCTGATTGGGTCTGGGAGAACAACATCTTCAATATAAAACCACTCCGATGGCCACTCTTCGGATGCCTTCTTCGGGGTGCCGGACAGGTATCCTGTCCCCGCTATACGCCATACTTCGGCGCCGCCCACCTCGAATATAGATCCCTTTTGGGAGCGGGGGACGAGGCAGAAAAGTTTCCTCCATAACTCGAAATGGGCCTCACAGCCTAGGAACAGCTCGCAAAGAGCGACGAAGCCCGCGATATGCAGGATGGAGCCCGGCATAAGATTGTGCAGTTGGAGGCCGTAATACTCCAGGAGACCTCGGAGGAACGGGGGGATTGGAAGTCCAACGCCTCTTAATAAGAAGGAAACGAAGCACACTCGCTCCCCCTCAGCAGGATTGGGGAAATTTTCTGCCAGGGCTTCGCCGTTGAGGGAGGTTAATCCCGCCCCAGGACTAGATCCGCGGGAGGGAGATATCCCTGCGTCTGAAGCTTGGTCAGCTGGGCGTGGGATACCGAGCAGCTCTCCCAATCGCCTTTTTCAGGGCCGTGAGGGCGGGAGGAAGAACTGGGAGCGCTAGCCATGTTTGCGTGGTTTCTTGTGGCAAGCGCTAAGGATTTTCTGCCTGGTGTGGAATGGCATCTGAGATTCAATCTCTTTAAATAGACACGTTCCCTACATGGCCTGGGTGTTTTGTGTAAAAATACTTGGACCCTTCATATTCGTCTGACACATGGAAGCCGAGGCGACGATGGCACAGAAGCCGAAGGGTATAACATTTAATGAAAGGTCGAGCTCTTCGAAGATGTAAAGGCTTAATACAATCCTTTGGTTCAGATGGTTTAAAGTGTCCAGAGGAGGAACCCGCCTTGCAATGCGGAATACAATCTGCTCGCCAGACACATCGTCATTGAAGTCTGGTTCGGGGGCTACTGAGGGAGTCCTGGATTATGGAGTCCTCGGGCGTCCGGGCTATGTGACGTGGGCCGGACTAATGGGCCGTGAAGATACAAGATAGAATACTTTCCCCGTGTCCAGATGGGACTCCCCTTTGCGTGGATGGCAAGCTTGGCGTTCGGATATGAAGATTCCTTTCTCTGTAAACCGACTCTGAACAACCCTAGGCCCCTCCGGTGTCTATATATAGGGGCGAGCATAATCATACAGGCTAGACATCTAGGGTTTAGCCATTATGATCTCGAGGTAGATCAACTCTTGTAACCCCTATATTCATCAAAGTCAATCAAGCAGGAAGTAGGGTATTACCTCCATCGAGAGGGCCCGAACCTGGGTAAACATCATGTCCCTGTCTCCTGTTACCTTCGATCCTTAGACGCACAGTTCGAGACCCCCTACCCGAGATCTGCCAGTTTTGACACCGACACCGGCTGCCTTCGGGAGACCAAATACAAAAACGAAACATGCCTGGAGATGGGCTACGCCCGCTTTGTGGAGTGGTGGAAGACCTGAACCACATTTTATTTTATTGTGTTTCCACCCAGTTCATGTGGAGCTGTTTTCGGAAAGTCTGGGGCAATGATTGATACCCAACCTCCTTCCCGGATTGGCACCAGCTGATGAATAATTGCACTGCTCAGGTTGTTGTTGCCCTTATCGATGGTTACTCTTCTTCAGTAGTTTCTGCTATCTTTGATGACTGTTGTTTTATGTCGCTTGACTTTACTCATGTCATCTATGATCATTATAATAGAGAAAGAAATCAAGTAGCTCATGAACTCGTGACGATAGCTAGATTTTCTCCTCCAAATATCTGGATGTACACCGCCATGAATGTGGTTATTCGTCTTATTGTAAGCGATGCTACGATCCTTGTGAATGAATAAAGGAGGAGACAATTGTCAAAAAAGTTACTAGCACAAGCTGCATAAAAAACACAAGGACCACGGTCCCCGTACATATACGTTGCGTTACGGTGCTCGACCTAGCTGCTAGGAGTACTTGGAACAAATTATACTCGAAGTTATATGACGGGTCAGCCTGCAAGAAGCAATGATCATATGTGGAATATGCCGAATAGGGATGTGGTTAAAATCAATGTTGATGGTGCTCTGTGAGTTGAAACACTCTCAGGTGCAACAGGCGTTATTGCCCGTGTTGGAAGAGGGAACTTCATTACTGCGGCAACATGTTTCGTTCCTCAGGTGCCCATTGTTGACTCAACGGAGATGACAAAGATCCAGAATGGATTATATCTAGCGGGTTGGATCGGATGTAACAAAGTGATCATTGATTGTAGCTTTGTGGTGGAAGCAGTGCAACAACCAGCATGTGGGCTCAAATGTTGCAGTGGTACTTGAGTGCAAACATTTAGGGCTGGACTTTGTAAATGTCTCGTATACACATCGCCACCGTGAAGCAAATGTAGTGGCTCACAACTTAGCGAAGAACTCATTTAGTGAAAATCTTCTATGTTTTGGGAATCTATAATCCCCGATTTTATTTCTCACTATACTTGTAAACGATATGTCTATTATCTCTCTGAGGAATAAAATCTGTTGCTTAAAAAAAGGAGTACTTGGTACGTATACGTTGGGGTCCCTTGGATCGGACGGACGACGCAAGTCCTGCGCCGTGTCGTGCGAGACTTGAAGCGTGAGCGTGTGAGCTCACGCATGGACCAGCCTAGCCGCTACCCGCAGCACTGCTCGTTGATTGATTCGACGACGCAAGTCAAATGTCAATCGAGAGCAGTGCAGTGCAGCACTGCACCAGCAGATGCATTTGGTAGGTCCGTATAAAGTAGGAGTAGAGCGAGCACACCGCCATGGGAATGGAATATACGACGCGCTCGTACCGCCGTACCGTATGTACCAGGCTTGAACTTTGATGAAGTGCGGTCACTCCATATTAACTTCAGGGATATGTATCCAATAAGGTACGCAGTACAGCTCGGGCTCGAGAGGGCTTCAGCTGGATTTTGTTTCTGGCTGTGTTTTCGACGAGCTCCTATCCTACCGCATAGATACATTATACGAGCTCCTATCTTACCGCCAACGATGGTGGCGGTCCATCACAAGGCCAAGTCGTGTACGAGCGGGAGCCGGGCAGAAGCGAGTAAGAAACTTTACCCGCGGGCGGGGGGGGGGGGGGGGGGGGGGGGGCGGCCAGTGCGTTGGCCAGCAAAACAGGGGGGAGGGGCAGGGGGTAGGCGAGTGGTTAGGATTGGGTCGGTCAGAAGCTGCGTGGGGAAGAAGATGAACAGGGAGCGGTTGGAGGTGAAAGGAGATCTGGCCGCTCATTCTTGATCCAACCGCTGCGAGTAAAAGTGACCGATGCCAAAATATCATATGCGGAATGAATAGGCAGTCCCATATGATTTTGGTGTTTTAATAAAAACAAAATGCAAGTTTGAGAGGATAGTAATAACTACTCCCTCCGTCCTATAATATAAGATGCTTTTGCAAGCTAACATAGCTTGCAAAAATGTCTTATATTGTGGGATAGAGCAAATACTTAATAAAAACATATAAGGGGAAATGAGAGAAATTTTGACATGTCGTCGGTCGTCTGCACGTACGCGCTTTCTGAAAGCTATGGGAACATTCATGTATTCAGAGTATTTGAGACAACCCTGGAATGAGTAAGTCATGCGCATTGCATGGTATATATAGACAGTTGTATGCTTTTCATATTTGTTCATACTTATGTTGTAGCTAGTGTAGGCGTTGGATTTAGGTTCGTTTCCTTCCATGCTTGTTCTGGCTGAAGTAATCATGGTCCATTAGACCAGTATTAAGTTATGAAATCATTTGGAATCATCCAACGGACTGCAACACGACGTTGACTGCTTCGTTCGCTCGACGCGTGTCCTGGTGGGGCCCATGATAGTTCCATCCTCACCTTATCCCCATCATCAAGAATAGCTCAACCATTCTTCACCTTGACTGCACACAGCCTCTCCACATCCTGCGAGGCCACCACCACATCCACTCCTTCAGGCGCATCATCCTCTCCCTCGCCGCTAAGCTCCGTCATCACACACACTTCCCCTGGACGCAGCATGTGAGCCAAGGCGCAGCTCCCCGTGCATCTCTCATCGAGATCCACATCAAGTCATCCACCGCGCCATTGCTGCGAGAGGGGCCCATCTTCTGCAACACGTGAGCGGCGCGCTACTCTGACATGCTTCTGCAACAATGGATGGGGTGCTACTCCAAAATCTTTGTGCTCTATTGTGGTGAGTGGCGACGTGCTCGGCGCAAAAGGGATTTTGTTGCGGTCGCAACACAGGCCAAGTTGCGATTGCAATAGCTGCAACACAAGCGGTATTGCGATGGCGCCAACGGCCAGCGGTAGCTGATTTTGGGGATTTCATTGCGGTTGCACCATATTTCAAAAGGAAGAAGACAATTCGGATATATTACAACGGGGAGGGAAAAACGGCTCGGAGAGATTGCAACACGACTCTTGTTGTAGAGAGCCGAGCGCAACACTAGACTTGTTACAAAGGCTGATGCTGCACGCGGGATAGATCGGTCGGCTAACCAGGCTCCGTCCAACGGCCGGCGAGGCGGCCGATCATTTTACATTAGCGTACGAGGGACGCGTAGCGGTGCCCATTAAGTTAGCAGCACAAACTGCATGAAAAAAAACGCAAGGACCACGGTCCCCGTACATATACGTTGCGTTACGTGCCCAGCCTAGCTGCTAGGAGCACTTGTACGTACACGCTGCGGTCCATTGGATCGGACGGACGACGCAAGCCCTGCGCCGTGTCGTGCGAGACTTGAAGCGTGAGCGTGTGAGCTCACGCATGGACCAGCCTAGCCTAGCCGCTACTCGCAGCACTGCTCATTGATTGATTTCGACGACACAAGTCAAATGCCGATCGAGAGCAGTGCAGTGCAGCACTGCACCAGCAGGGATACATCTGGTAGGTCCGTATAAGCAGGAGTAGAGTGAGTACGTACACCGCCATGGGAATGGAATATATGATGCGCTCGTACCCGTACCGCCGTATGTACGTACCAGGCTTGAACTTTGATGAAGTGCGGCCACTCCACATTAACTTCAGGGATATGTAACAAAGAAGGTACGCAGTGCGGCTCAGGCTTGAGAGAGCTTCAGCTAGATCTTGTTTCTCTCCGCGTTTTTGACGAACTCTCTAAACTGTACGGCATGAGGTGAGATGAGACGGTCGGTCGATCTCGGCGTGCAGTTCAACTTCAATCACCGCGTGCTCTCCCTCTCCTGGGGTTTGGCGCGTGCATGAGCTAGCTGCTAGTCCCCAGCCCCAGTCCCAGGGCAGGCCACCGCTGCGGCTGCACGAGCTGGCGCACAGGTCGCCGTGGTCGAGGTCCCGGCGGATCGAGTTGCGGCGATCGCGCCGAAAAGGCGAGCACACGTCCTGCGCCCGAGCGCGGACCCGGGCGCGTGCCGGCGCCTTCCGGGCCGGCTACGACCTCAGCCAGACGCTCTGGCATGGCAGCTAGCCACAGTAATCACGTCGATCAGTTCACACATGGACGGCAGGAGGAGCAGGAGCTGCGCGTGGTCCAGTGGCGCTCGCGTCGAGCTGTTTGACTCGGCCCTAAGCCGAAGATCCTACGCGCGGTTTCCATCTTCCTCCTCCTCCGGAGAGCACAGTCTTCTTTTTCTTGTGAGTTGGGGAGTACAGTTTGTTGGTTTCTCTCCCGGGCAGGCATGGCATGTAGATGCGGGAGTACCATGGGGCTGGCGAATTTACGAGCCGTGTGCCAGCTCGTGTCGTGTCGGGCCCCTGCCCGAGGACCGGCACCACGCACCGGCAGGGGGTGTGCGTGCACGCGGTGCGGTCCGTCGTCCGGCGACGCGACGAGGCGAGGAGGCGCCCGTAGGGCAGGCAGGGTGGAAAACTGTCCCGAACGGGCCAACATCGGATGCTCCTCCAGCGGTCCAGCCCGACGTAGCGTCGTCATGCACAGCACTGTTGGTGGTGCATGCGCCGGTGGAAGAAAATCTTATACGACCCAGGTCGTACGCTCCCGCAGACGAGACCCCCTCCGATTCGTGACACGTGTATACATCAATCTCAAAGCACCAGTGCCTCTGTTATCCCTATTCTTCCCGATTCTCATCTGTTCTTTATTTGACGACCCCTCGCTGGGGCGGCCGTGCGGCACGACGCCGTCCTCTTCGATATGCCTGCGCGGACTACCCCTCGCCGGCGGCGGCCGTGCGGCACGACGCCATCCTCTTCGATATGCCTGTGCGGACTATCCCTCGCCGGCGGTGGCCGTGCGACATCTGCTACGTCACGCGCGAAGTAAGCCATGGCGACGAACTGCACAAGGTACTAACAGTATTGTCGACGGCGGCCGAGCTGTGTAGTCGGCCATGGCAACGAACTCCATTACAGAAAAATAAATGAGAGCTGCCTTTTTTCAATTTTTTCCAGCACACACCAACAATAACAGGGGACTTGCTGGCTGAGTCATGTAGTGAACCCCGATGCCGAGAAACAGCGAGTGACACACCGCCGGCAAGAAGCATGGCCACGGCCAAGTGGCATGCAGCTTGCGTTATACGCCGGCCGTGCCGCAAGTAGAGGCGCCAGGAGCATGGCCGGCGTCGAGGAGTACACCGGCGGCTGGAGTTTGGATAGATCGGACTGGCTACAAGAATCGCGATTTGGGAACGACAAAGTGGGGAATGAGATGGCCACTGCTTTGAGATTCGTATTGCCAGCTGTCAAACGGGGGAGAGGGTCTCCCATTCAGCTGCGTATGACCAGGTCGTATAGGATTTTTTTTCCTGCGCCGGTGGGCCGTACGATCGACCTACTAAGAATCCCACCGCCCCACGATCGATACCGCATGCCCGGGATGATGATCTGACCTGTGAGGCTACTCGTTCCTGTGCCTTTTCCTGATACGGATAGTCCACTCCACGAAGTGCGGGGCCCCGCCCGTTTGTCTTTGCGCGCGCGCGAGAGCCCCCTTTTTCGGAAGGCGCTTCGAGGTTAGGGTTTCTCGAGGAAACCAAACGAACGCCAAGATCCGGTCCAACGAGGAGCGTGTGTGTGCGCGCGCTCTGTGCCGTGCCTGTGCATGCCCACACCCCCAACGAGCAGCGTCATCATCCACGACTTCGCACCGTTTCCTCGTCGGCAACAACGAAAGGTACTCGCACCACAATCGCCGTCGAAATCACTGTTGTGACCTTTTCAGCAATCTTTGCCACAAAGTAAACTCGACATGAAAGTATTTCACGATCTAACCCTTTTAGCGTCCTACTTCCATGTTATAAATTATTTTGTTAGATTGTTGCGGGTATCACTCGAAGCAGCACAAAACATAGCCCCCGCGTCGCTCCTCCCGCGGGCGACACGGGTGGCGCCGCCACCCCTTGCCGCTAGCCCTCCTCCTCCTCCCCTTCCCCGCCGCCGCCGGCCAGAGCCGCCAGGGCAAAGCCGCTCGCGGTGGCTGGCGGCGGGGGCCTTCTCCCCTCCTCGTGTTCGTGGCCTGCGGGAGCGGCCAGGCCGAGCGGAGGCGCCGGGGCGCGCAGATCCTGGCGGCGCGGCGGCGACGATCTTGACGGCGGCAGGCCCATGGCGCGGCTGCAGATGGGTCGACGCCGAGCTGTGTGGCGGCTGCGTGCGGGTCTCCTCGTGGCGGCGGCCTTCGCCGGCGGCGGGGCGGCACGTGCGCGGCATCCGGCGAGGGGTGGGGACGCGGCCACGGTGGCTTCTCGTGCAAGTACGCGGAGAAGAGGCTGCGGCGTGTGTCCTCGGGGAGGATGGCTATCCTCGTCCAGATCCGTCGGCGGCATGGCGGCGGAGGTCGCAGTGGCCGGTCGGCGGTGGCGGAACTTCGCCGGTTGCAGCGGCGAGGTTCTGTCTGGATCCCGGGGCGGCGGCCCTGGAGGGTGGCTGCTGGTGAAGCTAGGGCTTCTCGCGGCGGCATGGCATGGTGCAGTCCCTGTCCAAGGCGGATCTGTGACGGCGATCTGCTTTGGATTGGTTCGAATCAGAGACGGTGACGAGCGCGCGGGATCCTTCTCGGCGGCTCTCGCGGCTTGGCGAGGCAGGGTGGGAGCCCTCCTCCTAGGCTCCAGTGGTGGCACACTCAGGCAGTGGCCGGTGCGCCAGGGATCCCACGGTGGCACTGTTGCTGCGGTTGGTCGCCGGATCTAGGCGGCTGGATCTGGGGCTTTGAAGGCGGTCGAGACGGTGCACAGGTTGTTGGGTGGATTTCTTGGGACGGATCCGGGTGCAAACCTGGTCTTCGGTTGATGGCCGGAGCCGGTGATGACGATGTCCTTATCATCGTTTTCTTCATGAAGGCATCATCGAGGTGAAGCTTCCAACTCCACTCAATACCTCGGGGGGAAACCCTAGATTAGCTGATCGGATGTTGGCGGCATTCATGTGTCGTAACCCCCTTTGGGGCGGCATTCTTGGAGGTGCACTCGGCTTCGCGGGACCAGCGGACGGCTTCTTTGGTGGAGCCGTGCTTCATCCTACACACTGAAGGCGACGGATCTTGACGGCGTGGTGCAGTGCAGATTCGGAGTTCGATGTGGAAGGATGGACTCGCGCAGGAGGACGGCGCTGTCTGGCGTCGTGGTGGCGTTGATGGCAGAGAGACCTGGCACGGTAGATGCAACAGTACAGCTCTGAAGATGGACTCGTGGCAGGTGGCTGCGGCGGCCTCATACCCGGCAGGCGTCCTGGTTGAGGAGTGCGCCGGACTGGTAGGTGCCCCATACCAGGCAGGCGTCCTGGTTGGGACCTCGGGTCTTAGATGTTTAGGTTTGGCTGCGATGTCTGTTTGGTATTAGACCCAGGCTATCAGCGCCCCTTCATCAATTGAAAAGGTGTAACGACAGTTGTTGCTTAGACGGTGGCTTTAGTCTTACTGTTGTATGACTTTGTAAGGTCTTGTGAAAATAATTAATAAAGTGGCCGCATGCATCGTCCAGATGCAGAGGCCGGGAGTCATCCTCCTTTTCTAAAAAAAACCCTTTTAGCAACGCCACAGCCCGT
The DNA here is from genome assembly GCF_002575655.3 of Aegilops tauschii subsp. strangulata. Classification (NCBI taxonomy): domain Eukaryota; kingdom Viridiplantae; phylum Streptophyta; class Magnoliopsida; order Poales; family Poaceae; genus Aegilops; species Aegilops tauschii. Next base: position 384,051,351 of record NC_053040.3, read on the forward strand.
ACGTTTCCTCTCCACATAAAAACGTCGGTATAGCTCGCGTTTCATATCCACGTTCAAATGCCCAGCTAGCTAGCGTTTTTGCTTCACGTGGAAACGCCAAGAAAGCTGGCGTTGCTGCCCAGGCGGAAACGCCATGAGTGTTGGCGTTTCTAGCTGAAACTTCACGGCATGGCGAGCGGAGTCGTGTGGTGCGGCTGAGAACAAACTCGTACGCGCGCACGCATGAGCACTGTTGGTGAGAAAGATTATAATAGTAGTACTAGCTTTTGTTGCTTCGAGAGTTATTATCAGGAACTGGATCGTGTCCAAGTCAATCCTGCTTGCTATATAAACTCCGCTCGCGCAGCAGAACACAGCAGCCTGAGGCGAGCTAAGAGTTCACGGAGGACACAGCTCAAACTACTAGCTGGGATTAGCTCAAGCTTCATTCGGATATTACTTACGCTTCCGCTAGACATATAGCTCGTCAGCGACATGGACGCCATGGAGAGAGGCGAGAGCGCGACGCTCCTGCCTGAGGTAACGATTAGCTCCCTGCGTGCAGTAGCCGAGCTTGTGGTTGAGGCCCCACACGTGCACCAGGTCGTTCTGCACCATGCCCCAGCTGCAGCGCCACGCCGCGCGGGAGAACACCGGGACCATGATCTCCACCCACCCCGTGCAAGGCGGCCCTGTGCTGCTGTCGTCGCACCCTCCAGCTCCCAAGCTATAAACGCCAAAGCTCATGGCGTTTAGGCCTGGGCAGCAACGCCACATATCTTGGCGTTTTACATGTTGAGCAAAAACGCCAGCTAGCTTGGCGTTTGAATGTGGAGCTGAAACGCGAGCTATCTCGACGTTTTTATATGGAGAAGAAACGCCACGGGCTGTGACGTTGCTAAAAAGGTTAGATCGTGAAATACTTTCATGTCGAGTTCACTTTGTGACAAAGATTGTTTTAAAGGTTAGGACAGTGATTTTGGCCCACAATCGCGTTCACAAAAGTCATGTAGTAGCATCAAAGCAAACAGTCACCAGGGACAGGAGGAAATAAAACGACATCGCGGCACACCGAGCGTGGCGTCAACTCATCACTTAATAATCTGCAGGGCGACGGAATGTGGCCCTGTAAACCTAGCAGCTAGTGGTACGTGGTAGTAGTAATGGGTAGCTTCACATCCATGGGTTGACCTCTCCAGGCAATCATCCAATGCGGTGCGTGTTGCAGACGAACCAACGTTGACAGGCCACCCGCTTTGCCTTTGCTTTGCTTGCAAATAATTATCCTCCTCTCTGGAACGAACGAGATAGTAGTAGTAGCAGTGATCGACTCAACTGGTGGCTTGGTTTTCCTGGGAGTTGACGTAGGCGAGGAACCTGCCGAGCTGGCGGTTGTAGGCGCAGGGGCGCTCCAGGTGGAGCAGGTGCCCGGCCTTGGGGATGCCCTGCAGGTAGCAGTTCTCCCCCAGCTGCCTGCAAATGCAAATGGGCCGTCAGCTTTGTTTCACCGACTTAATTTGCTCATAGTCAAACTTTGCCATGCATGCATGGACTGGAACGCGTGTACGTAGAAGCTTACTCTTTCATCTTCTTGGCCAGCTCTATGTCGAAAAGCTTGTCCTCCTCGCCCCAGATCAGCATTATCTTCTGCAACCACGCCAGCAATTCCGTTTCATTTTCAGAATAGAATAATTTCATGCTTTTTTTATGGATAAACCGAATTCAGCAGCATTTCTTCCTCGAAAAAAACAAATTCAGCGCTAGGTTGCACAAGCAGGAGGTGGTGGCCTAGCTTAGTTTTTTTTAGACATGCCTAGCGTAGATTAAGGGCCCAAGCACTCGGCCCATCCCAGCTTTAGAGCCCACGGAGAGCACAGATTTAAAGCCCATAACCGAGCATTACCCAACAAACCCTCCTTGGAATAGAGACCATTTTGTTCTTCTAACAAAAACGGAACAGACCATTTTGCATGCCAACAAACACGGACTTAGTTGGTTTCAATCAAACAAGAAAAAACACGGGCGCAGTCCCTAAAGAAATGGAGCTAACAGTCATTCCTATCTTGGTCAATGGTAGGTTGCCTAACGGGAGCAAAGTCACTAACTACAGAGGCAACTCATTGATACAGTAACATGCTTAAGGAAAAGTCTGCATGGTTCCTAGATGAGCAGAAACTGCCATGCCATGCATATAAAGGTGTGCTGATGGTGCCATATTTGCAATTTGGCAGTCACTAGACACTAGGCAACTGCTTTCGTTTCAGTCAGGCCTGTGTAAGACAGGTTGGTGAACACAACAATATAGTAGTAGGAGTGTTATTAAGTAGGTGTTGCTTTGTTTGACTTGAACAAAGGCACTGCTTACTTACCTGCTGGAAAGCCGGTATCTTTGCATCCATGTTGCTGTCTAGCAACCCCTGCAGCAGCTCCAGCCTCTCCTTCCTATTCGTGAACATCGCCTACTCATCACCAAAGCAAACACATCCATATACCCGCATCAGTTAACCACCCAAACTACCCAAACAAACCCAGCAAAACTACTATGTCAATTCCAAAAATAATCATTCACATTTAGCTAATGAACAGTTCCAAATTACTTAACATTTAGTGTTTTAGACATAGGTGTGTTTGACTGATTACCTTGAGGTAGTCCTTGTACATCCTGTCCGGGAACCACATCTTCCGGTACATGGAGACGGAGAAGAGCGCCTTGAGCCCCTGGAGCGTCTCCGGCATGAGCAGCTCCGCGGAGGACCCGGCACCGAGCCGCTCCATGGTCTCCCGGTTCACGGCGTCTGTCATGGCCACCACGGACCCGGACACGGCCAGCGACCGCACCAGGTCCGGCCGCGCCTCCGCCAGCTTGAACGCCACCATGCCCCCGTAGCTGAACCCGACCACGTCGCAGCGCGCCACGCCGAGCCGCGCCAGCGCCGCCGCCACGCACCGCGCCTGGAACTCCGGGGACCGGTCGGCGCTGTCCGTCGTGGACGACTTGCCGAAGAAGAGCAGGTCCGGGATGTACACGTTGTAGCGCGACACCAGCACGCCGAAGTTGAACTGGAACGTCACGTTGCCCTCGGCGGCGAAGCCGTGGATGAGGACCACGTTGGGCTTGGCCTCGGGGCCCTTCCTCCTCCTGCTCCCGCGACGGCCGCCTGATGGCTTCTTGGTGGCGGCGGCGTCTTCCCCTGCGGCGGCGGCGGCGGCGCTGGCGTCGTGCGGGCTGATGGTGGTGCCTTTCTTGCCGGCGTGGTGCTTGGGAGCCCAGACGTGCATGGTGGTGCCCGGCTCCAGCTCCACGTCGATGGGGCGGAGCCCGGCCAGCCTCATCATCCCCGTCAGCAGCGGCTTCTGCGCCTCGATCAAGTTCACCATCTTCCCTGCGATCTTGCCGTGCCTACGTGCGTGGGCGGCTGTAGTGTGCTAGCACGTGCACGTTGCGGCTCAAGTGTTTGAATTCGGAGCAGTGGGCCGGGCTTGTATTAGTAGGGGAGAAGTGGGAGGAGCAGGGGTCAGCTGTGACATGTGAGAACGCGACGACGGGCGTTGCAACGACCGGTGACGTCGACGGCGGCTACTGACGGCGACGGGCCTGAGGACGGGTGGGAGTTGGGTGGCGATCGTGGGAGGGATAGGGCAGCAGCAAGAGGGGATCCAACGGGAACAAGGAAGGAACAGGGAGCGGGTTTAGTGGGGTTTAGTGATCTACCACAATCCACTGATGCGCGTACGTTAGCTTGGATTGGTGGCTTGGTGCAACAAACCCATCCTACCACTGTGACGCGCCGGCTGCTTCTTAAGCATTTCTCCACACTTTGGACATAAATTCTTTAGGGCCCAATAACTGGCGCTCGATCGCCATCGCCAAGGAGCTGAGCAGCTCCTAGCGACCCTTTCTGGTCGTTTGCCAGGGGGCAGGCCAGGGCGAGAGCCCCGATTGACCCAAAAAGGACCAATTAAACAGTTTTTTTTGTTTGAAAAATGCCACGTTAAACTTTAAAACGAAAAAAAGTCGAGTGATCTAGACTTCTTTGACATGCTAAACTTTAAAACTGCCATCTTCTAGATAAAAAATTTGCCATTAGCAATAAAATACGGACAAATTTATAAAAATGACACGCCCTGAAAAATTAGAAAAATTGTCATGCTACTTTATAAAAACTGCCATCCTCCACATAAGATTTTCTCTTTTTTTAAGACAAACTTTCGATCTATTCATAATCTGTCACGACAGTACAAAGAACACCATATATAAGTAACAAAAAACTATTGCCAGATCTATGGACCAACTAGCGACGATTACAAACGTTGGAATAAACTAAAGACACGTTGCCCTCATCACACTCCCTCACTAGAGCCGGTCAATAGGGCCTACCGTCAAGATTGAAGTGATCCGGTCCCATTTGCACTTGTTACTGGACATGCAAACCTATCATAAAATTCACAGGTTCGGGTTTGACCCGCACCTCGTGTAAGAGGGCAATGGGTAAACCTTAGGTTCGGTTCTCCTTTCTCTGGTGCACGGAGCCGTGGACGACTTGGGGGCTGGTGGGGAGAGGAGAGCGAAGGTTGATGGTAGAGAAGGCGGAAGACAACAACGTGCTCTTCTCCGATGCACTCAGGAGCGACTGCCTCCCACATGTTTCGGCGGCCAGTGGCTTGCATGACCAATGGTACGAAAGACTGAGACCGGTGTGGAGAGGAGGGTTGGGTGCTGGAGAAACCGGCAGGGCTGCGTGTCGACGTGCTCTACTCCGACGAGCATGTTCCTGAGATCTTGTGGCGAAGTTGTCTCTGTTCTGCGTATGATGTGTGGTGCAGTCGACCCTAGGGTCGTACGGTTTTGTCCCGGTTGGATCCTACATGTATTGTGTGCCACCAGGTTACCCTTCTGGTAACAATACGCATGTGCGGTCCAACGAGTCAATGGGTCGAACCAGACCATCTGAATTCCGAGGAGCCGGACAAACTTTGTTGTAGTAGAGAGTCGGTAATTCGTCATACTAAGACCCACACATGAACATCACACCAGAACAACAACCGTTGTTGATAAAGGGAAACATAGATTGGGAAGATCTCCCCCGCAAAAAAAAATTGGGAAGATCTGAGCACACGAAAGAAGATTGAATCCAATAAGATCCACCGAAGACCAGCACGTCGGAGACACACCTCGACACATCTTCAACGACGTTAGACGCACCATCAAGACAGAAATTCGGACGTGGGAGCTATTATTCCTACTAGGTGAGGCATCGCCGCTGCCACACATCCTCAACCAAGACACTGAACCAAACAAAGACCTTCTTCCACACCACCACGACTCAAAGACCATTAAAGATGGGGTGGACCGGCGGTGGTGCCGACGGAAGGAGGGAAAACAATCGTCTAGGAGTCCTGAGGAGGAGAAAACAGTTCAGGGTCGAGCGAAAAAGTCTCCAACACTCTGGATATAGTTAATTCCAAACGGAATGAAAAAGAACCCTTCATTCAACCGCAACTTCATCGTTTTGTTATGTCATATGAACGATATGAGAATTCGTTTGAATAATTGTACTCCCTCCGTCCGAAAATACTTGTCGGAGAAATGGATTAAAGTAAATCTAAAACTAAAATACATTTAGATATATCCATTTATCCGACAAGTATTTCTGAACAGAGGGAGTACATTTTTTAAGGTAGTCTTTTCGTTTAACTGGATTGTGGATATAGTACATCATAACTTAGGGTCGGAGAAATCACGTTTCACCACGTACGGCGCCATCCAGCCGTACCAGTACGCGAACGCCGCGATGGACACCGCCGCAGCGACCCCGACCGTGGCGTGCCGCGCATAGGTAGGCCTGTCGCCGGCGGCGAGCGCACCCCGACGCACCCCCTTCCGGCGGCTCTCCTCATCGGCGAACCCGAGGCCGCGGCTCCCGAGTTCGGCGGCCAGGTCCGCGATCGCCGCCCGGCTGCGCACGGCGCTCGCCATCGCCTCGTTCTCCTCCGGGCTCCCGCCTTCGATGAAGGCGCCGGCGACCCGGCCTCCGCTGACCCAGCAGGCCCCGAACTTTGGCTTTCCCCCGGCCACCGGCGGCGAGAAGTCCCCGAAGTGGACGGCTTCTCCGGCGTTGTCGCCGTAGAACTGCCAGGACAGGGCGAAGACCCTGGAGTAGAAGTACGGCAGGTAGCCGAAGGCTTTCCCCTCCTCCGCGGCGCCGCCGGAGGGCTCCAAGATCGCCTCGATGGCCCGCCGCGCGGTCCTGCGCGCGCAGTCGACGTGCTCGAAGCGGCGCACGTCGCCGCCCAGGAGCGCGACGGGGAACGCGGCCACGTCGCCCACGGCGTACACGGCGGCGTCGCTCGTCTGCATCCGCCCGTTCACCTTGATCCCGCCCCTCTCCATGGCCAGCTGGCCGTCGAAGAGGCCGGTGTTGGCGCGAGCGCCGATGCCGACGACCACCATGTCCGCGGGAAGCCGCCTGCCGTCTCGCAGGATCGCCGCAGCCACCTGCGCATGCAAAATCGGTACTAGACTGAGTTCAGTTCAGTTTACACTCTACCAGCAGTTCGAGTCTAGCTGATGCTGATCCACAAGTTCCCTTGCAAAAAGTTTCATCTAAGTATGATGGCAAGGAAGGAACCGACCTTCCCATCTGAGACCTCCAAGGATTTAACCGCAGTTCCTTTGACGAAAACAACCCCTTTTGCAGCGTAGTACTTCTCATAAAATTCAGCGATCTTCGGTGTAAAAAGACGACCCACTGCACAGCACAAATCGCAGCTCACATTCAGAGTTCAGATCAGGGTGAAAATAAAATTGGGTGCTTCAGATAAGTAGTAGCATGCCACAGGCAACTTACTGCAGTGTTTTCCCGGGAAGACCATGGTGACCTTGATCTCATTGGCAACCAAGGCCGCCGCGCACTCCATTCCTATGTAACCACCACCGATGACAACAGCGTTTCCACCATGGCACGGTTTCATCACCCCCACCATTTTATCGGCATCCTCGAGGCTGCGCAGGTAGCACACGTTGGCCGCGTCCGAACCGCGAACTCCAAATTCCTCCAGCTCCGAGGCCTACGTACATATATGTCAGGAACCAAATATTCTAGATCGATCTTGGGCGCTTGGTTCTGAATTTTCCCAACGAAACACGCAGGGTATTGGAGAGTGTTCGGTCTGAATGCAACAGAGGTAATTGGCACATCTCTATCTCTACTCTTATAAAAAGCAGAGTTGGTGATAATGGTGTGCCTGCCATCCTGCAATATAGGCCGTCCGATCTATATCTAACGGATAGGAAGAAAACTATAACAATTTACCCGCACTCCTCTCCACATTTGCAGATAAGGTCTTCCCTCGTTCATCCTTTCCTCCTACAAGATAAACTACTCATACAAATGCATCTTCATGTTCCGTGCAACGCACGGGCATCTTGCTAGTATAGATAGATGGTTTTCGTACCCGGGCGCCTGTCGCTACGATGAGGGTTTTGTAGCCGATGGTTTCCCCGGAGTCTGTGAGCAGCGTCTTCCGCCGGACATCGGCGGAGATCACCCTCGTCGCAAGAACAAGTTCGATACCTGGTCAAGCAGCAGAGACACGTACATGATCAGTAGTGCTGAACAGGAAGTACAGTGGATAACAAAATCGACCTGACTAGTAGAAGTAGATCAAATCGAAGCGCAGATAACGAGGTCCCATGTACTAGCACTAGCTAGCCGCAGTGGAAAACAGTCGATAGATAGAAGCATACATACATACATACATACATACCGTGATCTTTGTACCATTGCTCCGTGAGCACCTCATCGTTAGCACCAGCGCAGGTATGAAACGCCGGGAGACGAGCAGCGCCTGCAAATAGCAGAGTGGTTTTTGTTCCCCGGGGAAATAACAGAGTGGTTAAAAATAACACATGCGCAAACGCAACGCTTTTAGTTTCAGATTTTGCTTCAAGATGGAGTAGAACAATCGGGGATCGAAAGACAGATTGATAGAGAGAAGATGGACATGCGGTGGGTACCTTGTGGGAGCAGATAGCCCTTGCTTAGTGCAGGGCGTTCGTAAGGAGCGACCTGCCAATCCAAGAATGCTTCAACAGAACAAAGGAACACGCACAGCCGTCCGATCGGCGTATATGAGATGGACTTGACAGAATTGTTAAAGCTACAGAAGGGAGATGATACGTACGGCCTCGTCGGAGATGATGCAGAGCTCGCCGGGGGAGGCGCCGGCGCGGCGGCGGGCGAACTCGAGCGCCGCGTAGCCCGCGGCCACGCCGCCGCCCAGGATCACGTACGCGAACGCGCGGCCCATCTCTGCTCCGCTCTGTATATATTCTCTTTAACTTCTAATAGTATATCAATCAGCAAAGCTATCTGGGTATCTACCTGGTCCGTAGCTGCTCGCCATGGACCAGTGGACGGCCGGGCTTAAGTAGCCCAGGAAGCTTGTTCTTGGCTTGCGAGGAGGAGATCGAGTGGGGACATGGCGGGAAACAAATGCCTTGCCCTTGCTCTTCCTCACACTCCTACCATGGCCCATGGGACCACTGGCCACTGCCATCTTCTTTGCCCTTGCAGCCAAGGAAAATGTCGCAGAGAATTCTTCTCGGTGAAGGCAAGGTGCGCTTTTTTGTTTTTGGTACCGCTTTGTATTGCAAAGCCAAACACCGATACAACCGACGATAGGTGCTCGGGTGGACGCAACACAGGCACGCCCAAAAGAAATGAAAGTGAAAATACAAAAGGAACAAATGTTTGTGGTACGTTTTGGCCGCCACGACAGCGTAATGAGATTTGCAACAGCGTCCCGGCGTACTAGCATTTGGTTAGATGGTCATGGGCTTGCAACTTGCAGGCGATCCCAGCCATCGTTGCAGAAACTGGACATGGTTCAAAGACATCAGCAGCCCAGCGACTGCAGAGAAATTTACGGATTTCATCAGGGAGGAGAAGGACCGCTCTCGACGTCTCGTAACATCATTTCATTTAACAATATATGATGGTGTTTCTATACTTGTTTACAGTATGAGACAAAATTACACTTTCGTACAGGTTTTTATACAGGATCCCCTCCGAGTAACCGTAAGCAATGGCACATCACAGATCTTCCTCCTCCGTCCTTCCATCAGCTCACCACCTGCGGCGCTTCCTGCCGTACCAATAACCGAACGCGGAGATCGACACTGCCGCAACAACCCCCGCCGTCGCGTACCATACGAAGGTGGGCTTTTCGCCGAGGGTAACCCCGCTATCAGGCACGTCTTTCTTGCTTTCCTGGATGGCGAACGCCAGGCCTTGTCTTTCAAGTTCAGGCATGTCTGAGACCTTGGTTTTACGCCGGACAACGACAGATAAGGCCTCGTAGTCATCTCGGTTCCCACCTTCCAGGAACGCGCCCGTGATCTGGCCCTTACTGACCCAGTATGCGCCGAACATCGGGCTGTTGCTTGTGAAGTCGCCGTAGTGAATTACTTCTCCGACATTGTCCCCGTAGAACTGCCAGGACAGTGTGAAGACTCTGGAGTAGAAGAATGGCAGGTAATCGACATCCCTGGTTTTGGAAGGCTCCAGGATGGCCGCGACAGCATGCCTCGCGGTTCTACGAGCCGAGTCAACATGCTCAAGCCGTCGAATGTCACCGTCAAAGAGCTTGATAGGGAATGCGGCGACATCACCAACAGCATACACGGAGCTGTCGCTGGTTTGCATTTGCCCGTTTACCTTTATGCCACCTTTCTCCATCAGCAGCTGACCTTCAAAAAGGCTGGTATTTGCACGGATCCCAATACCAACTACTACCATATCAGCAGGAAGGTGATTACCATCTCTTAAGACTACCGAAGTCACCTGTAAATATACAGTAACCCTCTTACTTTGACAGTCATTGTCAGCAAATAAAGGCAGTCGCTTAACTATCGCTAGACTATTCAAACTGGACGGGCATGGAAAGTATACTTCAAATAATAGAGCTAATAGTCACTAGACGATTCAAACTGAACGGACATGGAGAATACACTTTAAATAGTACAGCTAATAGTGGTTGGCATTGATTGGTCTCAAAACACCATATTCAATAATAAAATAGCAGGAATTGTTGAACCTTGTTAGGGTCAACATGCTCATTGTTGACACAGCATGCTGTTGAAAAACCAAGCCATTTTTCTCTCCAAGAATGCACTATCTCTAATCATATAGGGCTTCCCTTAAGAAAAGGGTGTTCAAAGGGCATCCAGTTCCTGTATCAAATATTCTGCTTTCCCACTGGGTACTCAGGTTCAAATACCTAATCCTTTTATTTCGTTTACTTGCTTCAATACAACTCTCAGTACAGAAGTTTTCATCAAAGTATGACAAGAGATGATAAACTAGATACAGAATCACCACTAGATGCAGATCGGTTTCCAAGCTATATGTCAATATTGGACAACATGGCCTATGCAATGATACAGAAGATACAAGCAATTCTCCCCTAAATGGTCAAACCCCAGTTAGTTCTTTGCCAGTTCTCAATAGAAATTGACCAGGATTCTCTTCAATTGCTGTTGAGATTGCTTTTAGGTGAATGAATGAGTATGACTGTGATTTCAACAACTACCCCATACTCCCAAGCAAGGAACCTCTATCAGCCACCCAAATATGACTGCCAGGAAAAGTAATTCTGAACCTTGAGTCTTTTTAACACAGTGTAGAGTTGCAAAGTACACCCAGTTTGGAATAGAAACTCACCTTCCCTGTTGAGTCTTTTTCAAAGGATGTAAGAACAGTTCCTTTGGTAAAAGTAACTCCTTTCGAAGTGTAGTAGCTTTCATAATATTCTGCAATTTTTTCTGTAAATAGCCGACCCACTGCAGAAAAACAAATCAAGGTCATATACAGATGAGCAAAATGGGTCTTTACAGCATATCATGGGAGCCTAAATTCTAAGACAACATGTCAAACAACAAATCAAGGGACAAAACATATTACTTACTGCAGTGTTTTTCAGGGAAGACCATGGTTACTTTTATTTTATTAGTAACCAATGCTGCTGCACATTCCATTCCTATGTAGCCACCACCGATGACAACAGCATTTCCACCAGAACATGAGCTCATCGCATTCACTAATTTATCCGCATCTTCAAGATTGCGCAAATAACATATGTTTGCAGCATCTGAACCGCTTATTCCAAACTCTTCCAGCTTCAAAGCCTATGTCATGTACAGAGACAGACAAAAATGAATCAAATATATAACAATTGAAAATGAGAGAAGATAGACTTCAAGAAGTATAAATAAGTCCATACCCGAGCACCTGTTGCAATTATAAGTGTCTTATAGCTGATAGTTTCTCCTGTGGCTGTAAGCAATGTCTTCCGTCTCACATCAGCAGATATCACTCTTGTTCCAAGAACAAGTTCAATACCTACTCACGTAAAGTTAGTACATATATCGTGCCGATGTAGGCATAAACATTACATACAATAACAACTGGATCATAAAACTATTTGTATAATTGAATCAAAGAACCAACAAAAATACCATATATTTTACCAGATTTTTTTCTTGAGGATATCTGTGTCGTGGCTTTAGTTCAAATTTGAACAAATTTGAACTAAAGCCACGACACTTATTTTGGGACAGAGGGAGTATGATGTTTACCAGGCACTCTAATGAACTATCTCATTTCTCAATATGCATACATGCGATGAAAATTAGAACGAAGTGGAAAACCAAAAGCTAAACAAACCTACCTTGTTCTTTGTACCATTTTGTCGTCAGTAACTCATCATTAGCTCCAACACAAGTATGGAATTTTGGAAGACGAGAAGGATCTGTAAATTTCACAGGTATTAAAAACAGTTAGCAAGACTAACAGGCTGCACATCAAATGCTGGGAGACAGGACACATTAGCAAATACCATGGTAAGAAAAGAATGCAAAACATAGTGTTAACAGTAGCATAATGAATTAATCACACTATTTTGAAAGTGTGAAACTGTCTATCAGTGTGTCATAAAACTACCTTTCTAGGATGTAGCTATAATCATTTTTTAGTGAAAGAAGAGGGGTAATATTTCAACATTTTAAAACAGTGAAATTAATCACGGTTGAAAATATATACTCCCTCCGTCCCAGGGGCAAGCTTTTTCGGACCGAGGGAGTATAAGAGGTAACGTGGAATGCTAGGTGGTGTGAGAAATGTACCTTCTGGGAGTAAATAGCCTTTGCTTAATGCAGGGCGTTCATAAGGAGCAACCTGGCAAGATACGAAAGAGATCATTAAGAGAAACACACATTCAATGATAGAATCACAGGGCTTGAACTGAGTGATAATTGTTCCACAAGCAAAAAAACGACAACATACTATGCCTGTTTGTTTTTAATTCCACCGCCCCACTGGTTTGCCGCTAGAGACCACATTTTCCATGGAAAACAAATTCAACTATGCCGAATCACCATATGGACTATTGTTCATTACAGCTGAATCTTAAGATCACACAGCGAAATTTGGCATTCCTTTCTGGCTTCTTGAAGGGAAATTCCTACAAACTAGGCACAAAATGCGTACTGGAACATACATGATTCCTTAAGAGGTCAGACAGAGGATCAAAACTAAACTCATTTTTTTCCCATTGCTACCTCAGTCGTCATTTTTCAGTTACCAAACTGCAGTGCGGGCTACTGTGTGTGTCCCTAAATGGCACCCTGCTAGGGCCGTGACAAAATCCCCCCTGCTTATCCAGGCAAATCAAGGCTCTAATAAGCCATACATCGTCTCGAAGGCAACAAAACGTAAGCATTCCTGGCTTGGCGGCTGACGTAACCACAAATAAATCCTTACTAATACAGTTGGAAGCGCAAGAAAACCACCAATCCGAAGCACCAGTGGCGCGGTCCTATCCACCGACGGACAACTAGGATTCGATTACAGAGGGAGTTCTGAAGCTGAAAAAATACTACAGAAGGCGAGCGAACTCAGGAAGGGGGAGGGAGCACTCACGGCCTCTTCGGAGATGATGCAGAGCTCGCCGCGGGAGTAGCCGCCGCGGCGGGCGAACTCGAGCGCCGCGTAGCCCGCGGCCACGCCGCCGCCCAGGACGACGTACACGAACGCGCGCCCCATCCTGCCTGCGTCTACCGGGCTGCTCCTCCACCTCCTCGGTCCCTAGATGCGGGCCATGGCGCGCCCTCTCTGCTCCGCTTGTGGCGAGTCGTGTGTAGGGGTGGGGGTTCGGGATGACGAAATGACGTCCACCTGCGTTGCGTCTCCACCTCACCCCGCCGGTGGGGGGCCCGCTCTGTGTGTGTGTCGTGTTATCTTCCCCTCCCGTTCAAGCAAAGATGGATATGGGCTTCCATTAATGTGGAGCGTGGAATTTCCTCGTGTTTGTTTTAAAAGTTTTCGTGTGGGTTGAGAATTTCTGGAAGGAAAATGTAGGAGCAACTATTTTCTTTTCTTTTTTGGAGACGGTGGGAGCAACTACTTTCTCCATCTCGGTGAATAGGGTGTGCGCGTAGTTCTAGATTATTGTTTTGACTAACTAAATATATGCCTTCTATCTCTACTCTTATAAAAAACAGAGTTAGTGATGATAGTGTGCCTGTCATCCTGCAATATAGGCCGTCCGATTTATATCTGACGGATAGGAAGGAAACTATGCCAATTTTGCAAAAAGATACCCACGCCCCTCTCCACATTTGCAAATAAGGTATTCCCTCGTTCATCCTTTTTTCCCACAAAATAAAGTATTCATACAAATGAATCTTGATGTTCCATGCAACGCATGGGCATCTTGCTAGTTTCACCAAAAATATATCATTGGATTCTCAAGAGGATGTAGTTTCTAAACATATATTTTCATCACATATTATATATATATATAACTAGTTAAATTGTTAATTGAAAACTACGTGCATACCCTATAAACTGAGACAAGGGGAGTAGTTGACGCATACACTTTGGGGATTCCCAGCGGATAGCATAGGAAGCGCATCAACACGCCATGTGTCACTTGCTTAACGCTCTGGCGGAAGCAAGTTTTTTTATTGGGTTTGCTAAAACTCGGTCGACTGGGATTTAACGAAGTCTCAGTCGACTTTGCAGCATTTTGTCCCATTATTTGCAACATTTCTTTCTGCCGGTTGCAACACCCGTCTTGCTGGTTGTAGCATGTCGTCCCTCGTCGGAGCACTTCATCCCACCGGTTGCAACATTCTCCTTTTACGGTTGTAGCATTTTTAGTCAAAACGGTTGTAGCATATGTTGTTGCTTGCGGTACTGTCACAACATTTTTCGTCGCCGTTTGCAGCACCATAACTACACTGACTTCATTCGACTGAGTTCTAGACATACCCTTTTTTTATTTCTACATGCGTTTTACTTTTAATTTTGTTTGATTTTTTCCAGGTTTCTACAAAAAAAAAATCATTTTTTTGTTTTCACGTGTGTGGCTTCCTTGTGAATAGTGTTGTGCTTCCTAAAATTGAAAATGTATAGCTGGCTTCTCAAAAAAAGTACAGTTTTGCTTCCGCGAGAAGCTCAACTAGCAGTGATTCTTGTCAAGTGAAAAGCACAGTTGTGATTCCTGAAAAGTGAAAAGCAGTGATACGTCTCCAACGTATCTATAATTTATAAAGTATTCATGCCATGTTTACAACAATTTTATATGGTTTTGGTATGATTTGCATGAAACTAACCCGGACTGACGTTGTTTTTAGCAGAACTACCGTGGTGTTATTTTTTGTGTAGAAATAAAAGTTCTTCAAATGTAACGAAACTTTTTGACAATTTTTTTAAAATAAAAGAGGCACTAGAAGCTTCATGGGACGGCTGGAAGAGCCACGAGGTAGCCACAACCCACCAGAGCGCGTCAGCCCCCTCTGGCGCGCCCTGGTGTCTGTGAGCCCCTCATGGCCCATTTTCGCGTGAAATCAACGCCCAAATATCCTATATATTCAGAAACCTCCAGAAATAACCCTAAATCAAAAGTTCCACTGCCGCAAGCCTCTATAGCCATGAAAAGCCAATCTAGACCCCGTTTCGGCACCCTGCCAGAGGGGGAAATCATCACCGATGGCCATCTTCATCATCCCGGCGGCCTCCATGATGAGGAGGGAGTAGTCCACCCTTGGGGCTAAGGGTTTTGTCGGGGATATACCCCGCGGTATGACCCGGCCGGAGATATGACCCGGCAGGGACTTGGTATTTCATTGGTGACTCGGCAGATTGTAAGCCGACAAATTGTAAGCCAGACCGTAAGCCAGATCGTAAGCCAGATTGTAAGCCAGATTGTAAACTGGCAGTTAAAAAGCCCAAGAATTAAGAAGCCCATGGAGAGAAGCCCGTGAAGAGAAGTCAGAATAGTTTAAAGTCTTAATTCGAGTTGGACTCTACATGTAACCCGCCCATTCAACTTATATAAGGAGGGGCAGGGCACCCCAAGGGAGATAGGAAAATAATCTTAAGGCTAGACACAACTAGGAGAGCCGGATATACGGCGACTCCCTTGGGATGATAATGAGACCTAGCCACAAACAACATGTAGGGTTGTTACCGGATGATGTTTCCTGGGGCCCGAAGCTGTCTAAACCCTTGTCTTGTGTTGCATCTCTCGATTCCGATCAACCCCTCTCAAGCTATCACATAGATGTGTTGGCCTCACGACTAAGTCCTCACATTAGAACATCTGCCGTGACAATTCCACGACAGTTGGCGCCCACCGTGGGGCCCACGCACGGTGGTATTGAGTTCTTGGAGGGATCTCTCTCAGGGATCGAGAAGTTCGCAATTTTCCGGATGAAGAGAGCTGGTCTGAAAGAATCTACATCAGTTTCAAGTTCTTCGGGCCAGATTTATAATTTGTGAGATTCAAAAGGTTCAAATAAATCGGTGCCGCCATCTGTTCACTACTGTAAGTCACCAAGAAATCAGCGGCTGGGTCTGATTGTTGTTATGTCAGCATCAGCCATTGTTAAATCAAATCCCGCAGTTGTTGGTCAAATTTTCTATTACGTGAAGACTACCACAATGATTCAGATGTGATTTTTCTCAAGACTCCTACGACCCGGAAACAGAGCCGGAACGACCCGGACTCGTCCATCGTCTACGCCCGCTACGGCCTCCCGTCGCCTCCGGGCCGGTCGTCGCCATCGCACCCTCGTCATTTGACTCGCCGGCGCCTCTCCGACCGCGCCGCGAGCAGTTCCCCCTCAACCACAGCGGAGCCGAGCCGCCGCCTGCCTAAGCCGCATCATTGGGTGATACGTCCATTTTGCATCATGCTTTTATATTGATATTTATTGCATTATGCGCTGTTATTACACATTAGTCACAATATTTATGCCTATTCTCTCTTATTTTACAAGGTTTACATAAAGAGGGAGAATGCCGGCACCTGGAATTCTGGGCCGGAAAAGGAGCAAATATTAGAGACCTATTCTGCACAACTCCAAAAGTCCTGAAACTCCACGGAAGTTATTTTTGGAAATAATAAAAAATACTGAGCGAAGAAAATACCAGAGGGGGCCCACACCCTGGCCACGAGGGTGGGGGGCGCGCCCCCTTCCTCGTGGGCCCCCTGGTGGCCCTCCGGTGCCCATCTTCTGCTATATGAAGTCTTTCGTCCGAGAAAAAATCATAAGCAAGCTTTCGGGGCGAGACTCAGCCGCCACGAGGCGGAACCTTGGCGGAACCAATCTAGGACTCCGGCGGAGCTGTTCTGCCGGGGACACTTCCCTCCGGGAGGGGGAAATCATCGCCATCATCATCACCAACGATCCTCTCATCGGGAGGGGATCCATCTTCATCAACATCTTCATCAGCACCATCTCCTCTCAAACCCTAGTTTATCTCTTGTATCCAATCTTTGTCTCATAGCTTGGGATTGGTACCTGTAGGTTGCTAGTAGTGTTGATTACTCCTTGTAGTTGATGCTAGTTGGTTTACTTGGTGGAAGATCATATGTTTAGATCCATTATGGATATTGATACCCCTCTGATTATGAACATGAATATACTTTGTGAGTAGTTACGTTTGTTCCTGAGGACATGGGAGAAGTCTTGCTATTAGTAGTCATGTGAATTTGGTATTCGTTCGATATTTTGATGAGATGTATGTTGTCTCTCCTCTAGTGGTGTCATGTGAACGTCAACTACATGACACGTCACCATTGTTTGGGCCTAGAGGAAGGCATTGGGAAGTAATAAGTAGATGATGGGTTGCTAGAGTGACAGAAGCTTAAACCCTAGTTTATGTGTTGCCTCGTAAGGGGCTGATTTGGATCCATATGTTTCATGCTATGGTTAGGTTTACCTTAATACTTCTTTTGTAGTTGCGGATGCTTGCAATAGGAGTTAATCATAAGTGGGATTTTTGTCCAAGTAAGGACATCACCCAAGCACCGGTCCACCCACATACCAAATTATCAAAGTAACGAACGCGAATCATATGAACATGATGAAACCTAGCTTAACGATAATTCCCATGTGTCCTCGGGAGCGCTTTTCTCTATATAAGAGTTTGTCCAGGCTTGTCCTTTGTTACAAAAAGGATTAGGCCATCTTGCTGCACTTTATTTACACTTGTTACTTGTTACCCGTTACAAATTACTTTATCACAAAACTATATGTTACCTATAATTTCAGTGCTTGCAGAGAATACCTTGCTAAAAACCGCTTATCATTTCCTTCTGCTCGTCGTTGGGTTCGACACTCTTACTTATCGAAAGGACTACGATAGACCCCCTACACTTGTGGGTCATCAAGACTCTTTTCTGGCGCCGTTGCCGGGGAGTGAAGCGCCTTTGGTAGGTGGAATTTGGTAAGGAAAAAATATATAGT
This sequence comes from Aegilops tauschii subsp. strangulata, assembly GCF_002575655.3. Classification (NCBI taxonomy): domain Eukaryota; kingdom Viridiplantae; phylum Streptophyta; class Magnoliopsida; order Poales; family Poaceae; genus Aegilops; species Aegilops tauschii. The sequence goes on from NC_053040.3 coordinate 384,069,148, forward strand.
GTGCTGAAATTTACTGTCACTTGTTACTATGGAAAGTAATCCTTTGAGGGGCTTGTTCGGGGTATCTTCACCCCGACCGGTAGAGCAAATAGTTGCTCCTCAACCTATTGAACCTACTGAAAATGAAAATGGCAAGTCTCGAAAGAGCTGAGCACGAGCATGCTCTCGACTTGTTTAAGTCGGAGGATCTTAGAAGCTTTGAAATTCCTTCGGGTATGATAGAGAAACTGCTAGCTAATCCTTTTGCAGGAGATGGAACTTTACATCCCGATTTACACTTAATCTATGTGGATGAAGTTTGTGGATTATTTAAGCTTGCAGGTATGCCCGATGATGTTATCAAGAAGAAGGTCTTCCCTTTATCTTTGAAGGGAGATGCATTGACATGGTATAGGCTATGTGATGATATGGGATCATGGGACTACAAACGGTTGAAATTGGAATTCCATCAGAAGTTTTATCCTATGCATCTTGTTCATCGTGATCGTAATTATATATATAATTTTTGGCCTCGCGAAGGAGAAAGCATCGCTCAAGCTTGGGGGAGGCTTAAGTCAATGTTATATTCATGCCCCAATCATGAGCTCTCAAGAGAAATAATTATTCAAAAAATTTATGCTCGGCTTTCTGACAATAATCGCTCCATGCTCGATACTTCTTGTACTGGTTCTTTTATGATGAAGACTATTGAATTCAAGTGGGATTTATTGGAAAGAATTAAATGCAACTCTGAAGATTGGGATCTCGACGAAGGTAAGGAGTCAGGTATAACACCTAAGTTTGATTGTGTTAAATCTTTTATGGACACCGATGTTTTCCGTAAATTTAGCACTAAATATGGACTTGACTGTGAGATAGTAGCTTCTTTTTGTGAATCTTTTGCTGCTCATGTTGATCTCCCTAAGGAGAAGTGGTTTAAATATCATCCTCCCATAGAAGTAAAAGTAGTTGAACCTATTAAAGTTGAAGAAAAGACTATCACCTTATAATGATCCTATTGTTCCCACTGCTTATGTTGAGAAACCACCTTTTGCTGTTAGGATAAAGGATCATGCTAAAGCTTCAACTGTAGTCAACAAAAGTAATATTAGGACACACAAACCCCCTGAGCAAGTTAAAGTTGAACCTAATATTGCTATGGTTAAAGATCTCTTGGCTGATAATATTGATGGGCATGTTATTTACTTTTGTGATGAGACAGCTAGAATTGCTAAACCTGGTGCTAAAGATAAACATAGACCTGTGGTAGGCATGCCTGTTATTTCTGTTAAAATAGGAGATCATTGTTATCATGGCTTATGTGATATGGGTGCTAGTGCTAGTGCAATACCTATTTCTTTATATCAAGAAATTATGCATGATATTGCACCCGCTGAGTTAGAAGATATTGATGTTACCATTAAGCTTGCCAATAAAGATACTATTTCACCGATTGGGATCGTTAGAGATGTTGAAGTCTTGTGTGGGAAAGTTAAATATCCTGCTGATTTTCTTGTTCTTGGTTCCCCACAAGATAGCTTTTGTCCCATTATATTTGGTAGACCCTTCTTGAACACTGTTAATGCTAAGATAGACTGCGAAAAGGATGTTGTTACTATTGGTTTGGATGATATGTCTCATGAGTTTAATTTTTCTAAATTTTGTAGACAACCTCGTGATGAGGAATTGCCTAGTAAAGATGAAATTATTGGTCTTGCTTCTATTGCCGTACCTCCTAGTGATCCTTTAGAACAATATTTGCTAGACCATGAAAATGATATGTTTATGAATGAAAGAAGGGAAATAGATGAAGTATTCTTTAAACAGGGACCTATTCTGAAACACAATTTGCCTGTTGAAATCCTAGGGGATCCTCCTCCACCCAAGGGTGATCCCGTGTTTGAGCTTAAACCGTTGCCTGATACTCTTAAATATGCTTATCTTGATGAAAAGAAGATATATCCTGTTATTATTAGCACTAACCTTTCAGAGAAGGAGGAAGAAAAATTATTGAAAACTCTGAAGAAGCACCGTGCTGCTATTGGATATACTCTTGATGATCTTAACGGCATTAGTCCCACTCTATGCCAACACAAAATAAATTTGGAGAAAGACGCCAAACCAGTTATTGATCATCAACGACGGCTGAATCCTAAGATAAAAGAAGTGGTAAGAAAGGGAATACTAAAGCTCCTTGAGGCAGGTATAATTTATCCCGTTGCTGATAGTCAGTGGGTAAGCCCTGTCCATTGTGTCCCTAAGAAGGGAGGTATTACTATCGTTCATAATGATAAAGATGAATTGATTCCGCAAAGAATTATTACAGGTTATAGGATGGTAATTGATTTCCACAAATTAAATAAGGCTACTAAAAAAGATCATTACCCCTTACCTTTTATTGATCAAATGCTAGAAAGATTATCCAAACATACACATTTTTGCTTTCTAGATGGTTACTCTGGTTTCTCTCAAATACTTGTGTCAGCTGATGATCAAGCAAAGACCACTTTTACTTGCCCTTTCGGTACTTTTGCTTATAGACGTATGCCTTTTGGTTTATGTAATACACCTGCTACCTTTCAAAGATGCATGATGGCTATATTTTTTGACTTTTGTGAAAAGATATGTGAGGTTTTCATGGACGATTTCTCTGTTTATGGATCCTCTTTTGATGATTGCTTGAGCAACCTTGATCGAGTTTTGCAGAGATGTGAAGAAACTAATCTTGTCTTGAATTGGGGGAAGTGCCACTTTATGGTTAATGAAGGCATTGTCTTGGGGCATACAATTTCTGAAAGAGGTATTGAAGTGGATAAAGCTAAAATTGATGCTATTGAAAAGATGACATGTCCCAAGGACATCAAACGTATAAGAAGTTTCCTTGGTCATGCCGTTTTTTATAGGAGGTTCATTCAGGACTTCTCAAAAATTTCTCGGCCTCTGACTAATCTATTACAAAAAGATATACCATTTGTCTTTGATGATGATTGCGTAGAAGCATTTGAAATACTTAAGAAAGCATTCATCTCTGCACCTATTGTTCAGCCACCTGATTGGAATTTACCCTTTGAAATTATGTGTGATGCTAGTGATTATGCTGTAGGTGCTGTTCTAGGGCAAAGGGTCGATAAGAAACTAAATGTTATTCAATATGCTAGTAAAACTCTAGACAATGCCCAGAGAAATTATGCCACTACTGAAAAAGAATTCTTAGCAGTTGTATTTGCTTGTGATAAGTTCAGAACTTATATTGTTGATTCTAAAGTAATTGTTCACACTGATCATGCTGCTATTAAATATCTTATGGAAAAGAAAGATGCTAAACCTAGACTTATTAGATGGGTTCTCCTACTACAAGAATTTGATTTGCATATTATTGATAGAAAGGGAGCTGAGAACCCCGTTGCAGACAACTTGTCTAGGTCATAGAATGTTCTTGATGACCCACTACCTATTGATGATAGCTTTCCTGATGAACAATTAAATGTCATAAATGCTTCTCGTACTGCTCCATGGTATGCTGATTATGCTAATTACATTGTTGCTAAATTTATACCACCTAGTTTCACATACCAGCAAAAGAAAAAGTTTTTCTATGATTTAAGACATTACTTCTGGGATGACCCACATCTTTATAAAGAAGGAGTAGATGGTGTTATTAGGCGTTGTGTACCTGAGCATGAACTGGAACAGATCCTACGCAAGTGTCACTCCGAGGCTTATGGAGGGCACCACGCTGGAGATAGAACTGCACATAAGGTATTGCAATCCGGTTTTTATTGGCCTACTCTCTTCAAGGATGCTCGTAAGTTTGTATTATCTTGTGATGAATGTCAAAGAATTGGTAACATTAGTAGACGTCAAGAAATGCCTATGAATTATTCACTTGTTATTGAACCATTTGACGTTTGGGGCTTTGATTATATGGGACCTTTTCCTTCCTCTAATGGGTATACACATATTTTAGTTGTTGTTGATTACGTTACTAAGTGGGTAGAAGCTATTCCAACTAGTAGTGCTGATCATAACACCTCTATTAAGATGCTTAAAGAAGTTATTTTTCCAAGGTTTGGAGTCCCTAGATATTTAATGACTGATGGTGGTTCACACTTTATTCATGGTGCCTTTCGTAAAATGCTTGCCAAGTATGATGTTAATCATAGAATTGCATCTCCTTATCACCCACAGTCTAGTGGTCAAGTAGAATTGAGTAATAGAGAGCTCAAATTAATTTTGCAAAAGACTGTTAATAGATCTAGAAATAATTGGTCCAAGAAACTTGATGATGCATTATGGGCCTATAGAGCTGCATATAAAAATCCTATGGGTATGTCTCCGTATAAAATGGTTTATGGAAAAGCATGTCATTTACCTCTCGAACTAGAACATAAGGCATACTGGGCCATTAAAGAGCTCAATTATGATTTTAAACTTGCCGGTGAGAAGAGATTATTTGACATTAGCTCACTTGATGAATGGAGAACCCAAGCCTATGAGAATGCCAAATTGTTTAAAGAAAAAGTCAAAAGATGGCATGACAAAAGGATACAAAAGCGTGAGTTTAATGTAGGTGATTATGTATTGCTATACAACTCTCGTTTAAGATATTTTGCAGGAAAACTTCTCTCTAAATGGGAAGGTCCTTACGTTATCGAGGAGGTATATCGTTCCGGTGCCATAAAAATCAACAACTTTGAAGGCACAAATCCGAAGGTGGTGAACAGTCAAAGAATCAAACATTATATCTCAGGTAACCCTATAAATGTTGAAACTAATATTATCGAAACCGTAACCCCGGAGGAATACATAAGGGACACTTTCTAGAACGTTTCAGACCCCGAAAAGGAATAGGTATGTGGTACGGTACGTAAACCAACTCCAAAACAGTTCTAATGGCAAATTTTCTCCGTTTTGGAATATTTAGAAAAATAGGAAAATAAGAAGCAGTCTGGGAAGGACACGAGGCTTCCACGAGGGTGGGAGGCGCGCCCCCCTACCTCGTGGGCACCTCGTGCGCTCTCCGGACTCCGTTTTCTTGCACGGTACTTCTTTCGGTCGGTAAAAATTCATTATATAATCTCCCAAAGGTTTTGACTCCTGTATCACGCAAATATCCTCTGTTTTCATTTCGAGCTGTTTTTCTGACAGATCTAGATCACCATGACATCTCCAAGCACCCCCAAGGACAAGTTCTTCGAGAAGGTCATCAACCCCTACCTCGCGGAGGTGCTGCAACACCCTCAAACCACTGAGATGCGTGATGGGTTGCTGCACATCCGCGATGTTGAGGGACCAAGGAGGACAGGAAGCGTGGAGACGAGACTCAAAGCAATGGAGCAACAAGTTTTCAAGTGCCAGGGGATGGTGGAACGCGGACTCAATGCCTACCATATGATGATCGCAGAGTTCACCAACAACCACAAGCTGGATGCCAAGAACATTGGGGAGACCATCTTCAAGCTTCACGAGAAGATCGAGCACCTCCAAGCCCAAATCTATGACCTGCAAAACCAAAACTGTGAGTATGAATATAGATTCAAGAGGATGAGTTTGGCTGCAGATTTGAGGATTCCGGAGACTCGATCATCCTTCTATGATGGTGAGCCTATGCCTTGGAAGATGGACGACAAGCCTACATCATCAACAACTCCATCACCTTCGCCAGCAAAAGAGATATAATCACATGGGTATGGGCACTCCTCTTGGAAACTGCCAAGCTTGGGGGAGGTGCCCCGGTATCGTATCACCATCACACTCCTATCTTTACCGTTTTTCTTAGTTCGATCCTTTTAGTAATATCTTGCTCTAGTAGAATAAAGTTTTTGGTATGATCTAGTTTTGAGTTTTGCTTTATGATCCCTCTATGTAATCGAGTCCGTGAGCTATATAATAAAGATTAGTGTTGAGTCAAGGGCTTGATTATCTTGCTATGATTATGAGTGAATAAAAGAAAAAGAAACAATAAAAAGAAATAAAAAGAGATCATATTGATCTTATAGAGAGTAATGAATTCACATATAAAGAGTATGATGATTAAAAGTTGTTGAGAGTTGACAAACATAGTTTTGGTCATCGTTGCAATTAATAGGAATTAATAAAGAAAGAGAGGTTTCACATATAAATATACTATCTTGGACATATTTTATGATTGTGAGCACTCATTAAAATATGACATGCTAAAGATTTGATGTTGGACAAGGAAGACAACGTAATGGGTCATGTTTTCTTATATCTGAGATAAAGTATATTGTCATGGATCATCCAACATGTTGAGTTTGCCTTTCTCCCTCATGCTAGCCAATTCTTTGCACCAAGTAGAAATACTACTTGTGCTTCCAAATACCCTTAAAACTAGTTTTGCCATGAGAGTCCACCATATCTACCTATGGATTGAGTAAGATCCTTCAAGTAAGTTGTCATCGGTGCAAGCAATAAAAATTGCTCTCTAAATATGTATGACTTATTAGAGTGGGAGAAAATAAGCTTTATACGATCTTGTGATGTGGAAGAAATAAAAGCGATGGACTGCATAATAAAGGTCCATATCACAAGTGGCAATATAAAGTGACGTTCTTTCGCATTAAGATTTTGTGCATCCAACCCTGAAAGCGCATGACTACCTCTGCTTCCCTCTGCGAAGGGCCTATCTTTTACTTTTATCTTCTACCTTATGCAAGAGTCATGTGTAAGTTAGCATGAACTATTATTGTTGACATTACCCTTGAGGTAAAAGGTTGGGAGGCGAAACCATAAGCCCCTATCTTTCTCTGTGTCCGATTAAAACTCCGTAACCACAAGTATTGCGTGAGTGTTAGCAATTATGAAAGACTAAATGATAGTTGAGTATGTGGACTTGCTGAAAAGCTCTTATATTGACTCTTTCTAATGTTATGATAAATTGCAATTGCTTCAATGACTGAGATTATAGTTTGTTAGTTCTCAATGAAGTTTCTGATTCACACTTGACATTGTGGATAGATTGTTAATTTATTATAAGAAATAAAATGACAATATCCATATATGTTGCTGATATAAAAATGATCATGATGCCCTCATGTCCGTATTTTATTTTATCGACACCTTTATCTCTAAACATGTGGACGTATTTATCGTTATCGGTTTCCGCTTGAGGACAAGCGAGGTCTAAGCTTGGGGGAGTTGATACGTCCATTTTGCATCATGCTTTTATATTGATATTTATTGCATTATGGGCTGTTATTACACATTATGTCACAATATTTATGCCTATTCTCTCTTATTTTACAAGGTTTACATAAAGAGGGAGAATGCCGGCAGCTGGAATTCTGGGCTGGAAAAGGAGCAAATATTATAGACCTATTCTACACAACTCCAAAAGTCCTAAAACTCCACAGAAGTTATTTTTGGAAATAATAAAAAATACTGAGCGAAGAAAATACCAGAGGGGGCCCACACCCTGGCCATGAGGGTGGGGGCGCGCCCCCCTGCCTCGTGGGCCCCCTGGTGGCCCTCCGGTGCCCATCTTCTGCTATATGAAGTCTTTCGTCGGAGAAAAAAAATCATAAGCAAGCTTTCGGGACGAGACTCCGCCGCCATGAGGCGGAACCAATCTAGGGCTCTGGCGGAGCTGTTCTGCCGGGGACACTTCCCTCCGGGAGGGGGAAATCATCGCCATCATCATCACCAACGATCCTCTCATCGGGAGGGGGTCCATCTTCATCAACATCTTCATCAACACCATCTCCTCTCAAACCCTAGTTTATCTCTTGTATCCAATCTCTGTCTCATAGCCTGGGATTGGTACCTGTAGGTTGCTAGTAGTGTTGATTACTCCTTGTAGTTGATGCTAGTTGGTTTACTTGGTGGAAGATCATATGTTCAGATCCATTATGCATATTAATACCCCTCTGATTATGAACATGAATATGCTTTGTGAGTAGTTACGTTTGTTCCTGAGGACATGGGAGAAGTCTTGCTATTAGTAGTCATGTGAATTTGGTATTCGTTCGATATTTTGATGAGATGTATGTTGTCTCTCCTCTAGTGGTGTCATGTGAACGTCGACTACATGACACTTCACCATTGTTTGGGCCTAGAGGAAGGCATTGGGAAGTAATAAGTAGATGATGGGTTGCTAGAGTGACAGAAGCTTAAACCCTACTTTATGCGTTGCTTCGTAAGGGGCTGATTTAAATCCATATGTTTCATGCTATGGTTAGGTTTACCTTAATACTTCTTTTGTAGTTGCGGATGCTTGCAATAGGAGTTAATCATAAGTGGGATGTTTGTCCAAGTAAGGACAGCACCCAAGCACCGGTCCACCCACATACCAAATTATCAAAGTAACGAACGCGAATCAGATGAACGTTATGAAAACTAGCTTGACGATAATTCCCATGTGTCCTAGGGAGTGCTTTTCTCTATATAAGAGTTTGTCCAGGCTTGTCCTTTGTTACAAAAAGGATTGGGCCATCTTGCTGCACTTTATTTACACTTGTTACTTGTTACCCGTTACAAATTACCTTATCACAAAACTATCTGTTACCTATAATTTCAGTGCTTGCAGAGAATACCTTGCTGAAAACCGCTTATCATTTTCTTCTGCTCCTCGTTGGGTTCGACACTCTTACTTATCAAAAGGACTACGATAGATCTGCATCGCCATTTCATCCTTGCGATGAGCCGCCGCGCTACTGCGGCCCGTCGAACCGCTTGTGCCAAGCCGTCCCAGCCTCGTGCTTGAGCCGTCGCCGCCTCGCGCTGATCCAAAGAGCCACCCCGCGACCGTCGTTGAGCCGCCCGCCGGCTGTGACCCGGCCTCCGTACCCCGCTCCTCTGCTGAGCCGTTTTGGGCTTTGAGCCACTGTAGCAGTTGCCGCTCCAACCCGCTTTCGCGTCCGTGCTCCTTGCCATCAACGAGTCGCCAACTCCGCGACCCTGCTGTTAAGCCGCCGGTGCCAATCCACCACGGACACAACCCTGCCTCATGCCGCCCGAGCTGCCGCGGCGCGGTTCTCAGTCACCGGCCTCACATCGCTTGAGCACGCCGCTGCCTGGTTCTAAGCCATCTTCACATGTGTGGATTCGAGTCGCCGTCGCCTCTGCAACCTCAGCCTCCAACGCAGTTCTTGCGGTTCGTTCCCGCCGATGCGCCGCCATCTGCATCCGTTAACCCATCGGTGTGCTGCTATCCCCCGCGCCGAGGCGCTGCTATCTCCTCTGACCCGCCACCATGGCCGAATCCCATCACCATTGCGGATTGAGCCGCCTCCGTCACGGCTGTGCACTGCTGGCGTGCTTTCTATCACTACCGCACCACAAGCCGCCATGGCCTCATCGCCATGCCTCGCCGAGGACCCGCCTTGACGACCCGCTACAACGCGTGGCCCACCTTCACCTCTACTGACTCGCCGCACCGGGTCACTTTTGCTACTGCTGTGGCGCGCTACTGTTGCTCCGCTTGGCTCCGCCTTCGCGGCCGGCTCTGCCCGCCTCCTCTGCCTCGCACTTTAAGCCGCCAGACTTCACGACCGGGGCCAAGTCGCCGCCGCTTTTCATCTCACCGAGCTGCCGAAGAGCGCCTTGTTTCTGCGCAGTTTCGACTCGGCCCCTGTTGCCGCTGAGCCGCCTCAGCCGCCTCAGCCGCCTCAGCCGCCCCTGCGAGACCCCACCGGGTTGCCGCCGGTTGTGTCCGGCTATGAGCTGCCATGCTCTGGGCCCACGCCGATCAATGGCGTCACTTCCGAGCCGCCATCGCATCTCGAGTCACCGCCCGCGAGCCGCCATTGCTGGTTCACCTCCATCACCGAGTCGCCTTCGTCGACTTGCTGTCTGCCTTGCCGTCGCCCGCGCCAGGCTGCTTCCGTCCGCCTCGAGCCGGTCTCACTCCGCCTTGGCCATGAGTCGCCGTTGCCATCGCGCTTGCCTCCACTGTAGACATCGCCAAGTCGCCGCTTTCTGAGCCGGCCTCGCTCCGCCTTGCCCTCTGCCGTCACACTCCACCTCAACCCGACATCTTTCTGTAAACCCGCCACACCGTGAGCCGTCGGTCACTGTGCCTTGTTCCATCTTAAGTCACCATCAACACTTTTCCGCAGCAGGCCAGTTTTCGCCGTGAGTCGCCGTTGGCTGGAGTCGCCGCTTCTCGCCTTCGCAGAATTGCTTTCGCTCGACCCGCCTCCGCCTCGCATAGCCATCGCAGCTATGCCACCGTTGTGGCCTTGTCTGTAGTTTCGTGCATGTTATCTACTGCATGTTAAAACAAACTCCACTGCAACTACGGGCATGCACGAGAACAACAGGGTTCAATGTTCAACAGTGGCCAAGTCGCCGCTTCCGGCGCGCCTTAGCAGCAGAGCTTAATCAAATTCAACGAAGCCGGTTCTCATCATATTTTGTCTCAAAGATCAAGACTGCAAGCGGAGTCAAAAGGTAGCAGCCATGGTAAAATGTTTGCTCTGTAAACTCCGCCGAGCACTGGCCATTACTTCATGCAAGGACCAAGGAAAAATGCCACAGACGTGGCCGTCAATTTGTGCTATTTAGTACTAATTGCCGCACGCATAACAGACGAGTTGTGCTGATTGCTTTACCCGTCAAAGAAACAATCTGTCAAGTCAGACTCCCATGTAGTACCAACTTTATTGTTCTACGCTCACAGACATTCTGATGGACAATGCATCACATGGAAATCATCTATCATCCAAATATATCAGGTGATATCTGCCTAATTTACTTTTTGGTACTTATTAATTCTTGTGAGAACAAGTACTCTGTCCAGTGTTGTTATACGCAGGACAAATATTCACTATAAAAGTGACGCCAATACCCCGAGTACGGAGTGCGAGCCGGTGACATCTATATTGGTGTCTGCGCATATTACGTTGCCCGAATCGGCCATGATTGATTTCAGCTTCACCGTGGTGATCATCAACTCCGTAGTGGATAATTTATGGCATAACGTATCAGGTGAAATCCATCCAGTATATTTTTATAATACATATTACTTTCTTTAAAAGAGCAATTATTCTGGCTTGCAAGTTCTCCAATGCAGGACAAATTGTTTACTGCAAAAGGGCCTATTATATCACTGAGCTGTTCAACTATATGCCGGTTTATATCACGCCAAGTATGAAGAATCTCAAGCCAACTCCTCGAGTTATCTTAAGACTCGGGGGCTACAATGACATGACTCGGCAGAATTGGCCGGTTTCAGTGAATTCAAGAACTCCGGGTCATTGAAGGGGAAGATAACCCGGTCCCGGAGGCTGCTGCCATATTGATGAAAATAACCCGGTCCCGGAGGCTGCTGCCATATTCAAGAGACATCTCTCTTCCATAAAGCTTTGAAGCTCTCAATATCCGGTTTAAAATCCCGGTTCAAAAAGAATCCATCTCTCGCAGGTTTGAGTTCTCAGGAAAAATTAAAGGTTGCCAAAGAGAATTTGCTGCCATGATGCGCGGTTTAAACATGGGTATCCTGCCTTATTGGCTTGTCACATTATATAGTCACTTCCGCGGCTTGACACCCGGTTTACCGGGACCAAAGAGAGTTTGTTGCATAGGTGTATTCACCAAAGAGAACATAGGTGCCCGGTGAGGACAGCTCACAAATAAGTCACTTGGGGGCTTCCTGTTCAAACATAGGCGTATTCACCAAAGAGAACATAGCGTTACTACCCTCTTGACCGAATATGTCACTTGGGGGCTTCCTGTTCAAACATAGGTGTATTCACTAAAGAGAACATAGCGTTACTACCCTCTTGATGGGGTTATTTTGTTCAAACATAGGTGTATTCACCAAAGAGGACATAACCCTTTCGGGTCATCCTACCTGTATACCAGCTGCTTCTTCATCAGGTAATCCTGATTGACCCGCCGAACTCTTAACAATCAATCTTTTAAGGTGTATTCACCAAAGATCCTGAATTTGTTAAGGTTAAAACGCTGGTTTGTCATGTGAGAGCACGGCTTATTGATAGTCAGGATACACCCAGGCTTATAAGCCGCCTTCCTTGAAACTTGGATAAATCGGCCCGTGATGCATGATGCTACTCCGACTCCGCGTACTCCTGATAAGTCTATCTTTTAATAAGACCTGAACTTACATGGGTTCAGATGTTGATTGGGTCATGTGAGAGCCGGCTCACGGAAAGCGCGTACCTTCCAGTGGCCATCAGGCTAGTTTCATTGAAGAAGAAACTTTGGCTTGGCGGCCTGCAAAAGCCTCGATTTTTTGATTTTTCATTTTGGCTTGATATCATCCCTTTTTTCTTACCATATGGTTTTTAACAAGTCGGGCCAAACAGCCTTGATTATGTCTCATATTTGGGATATTACCCCTACCCTGGTTATGGACTTCTATGGTCACCAGCGGACTTATACTGGGCATCATGACCCGCCCTGCGGTAAACCGCCAGGGCACTTATGATCTGTTTGTGTGCAGGAACCGGTTTTCAAACCGGGTTATATTATTCAAATCTTTAATAGCCAACATGGCTGGATTTTTATTATGGTTATCAATAACCAATATTATGATTAAGGTTTTCAAAGTCGCTTCAGCGCAATGGCTATTATTTTATCAATGGATATAATTTATTCTACAATGGAAGGAATAGTCTCGAGTCGCTGCAGGCTTACGACTCGGCACTTGGGGGCTACATTATTCAAGTTGAGATTACATCAAATATGCAAGTCCCATGTCACTGCCAACATGCACCATGACACTTGGGGGCTAATGCAAAGTCATTTTTACTGGCCTTATTGAAGACCCAACTCATCACATCATAGTGAGCCGGCCCTTGGGGCTACCAATTGCTCCTGTCAAAAATTTAAGGTACACAAGCTTTAATCCATTATATTGAAAGGTTTATTGCTTAGTTGGTAGAGTACAAATCTCTTAACCTTGTGGACGTGGGTTCTAGCCCCATGGTGGGGGTTACGTCATATGAAGTTATTTTCAATGAAGTATATATATAAAGTCCCAGCTCAGTATTATCTTACTGAGCCGGCCCTTGGGGGCTACACGTTGCTATTCAAGTCTACATGATCATATCTACAAAGTCCCTGCTCATTACTGCATAATGACCCGGCCCTTGGGGGCTACACTGGTTGAAGTTTTTATGAGCATAAGGCAATTACAAGTCCCAGGCTGCTGCAAGCATGACAATCCGGCACTTGGGGGCTACATATGTGGAATATTCAGTTTTGACTAGTGATTGAGATGAACAACCTGGATTTCTTCAAGGTTGCAACCTGGTTTGTACCAGTAGCTATCTGTTTAATCTCTCTCTCTCTCTCTCTCTCTCTCTCTCTCTCTCTCTCTTGTGTTCTTGTTTTGGCACGATCTTGATGTGTCGCGGGCTTTGTTAATGTAGTTGGATCATATGGTCTTTTTCCCTCTCTATCTTGTTGTGATGAATTGAGTTTTCCCTTTGAGATTTCGTTTTATCTGATTGAATACTTTTATGGATTTGAGAGCACTTGATGTATATCTTGCTATGAATACCCGTGGTGACAATGGGTATCATATTGATTCACTTGATATGTGTTTTGGCACTCAACTCACGGATTCCCGAGGTGACATTGGGGTAATCTATGCATAGGGGTTCATGCACGTTCTCGTCTTTGTTTCTCTGGTAGAAATTTTGGGGCACTCTTTGAGGTTCTTTGTGTTGGATTGAGTATTATGAATCTGAAATTGTTTGATGCATATCGTATAATCAACTCACGGATACTCGTGGTGACATTGGAGTATCTAGGTGACATTAGAGTTGATTGATGCGTATCATATGGTGTTATTTTAGTATGAACTCTTAGATAGATAGATCGATCGGAAAGAATAACTTGGTGTTATTTTAGTATGAACTCTTGGATAGATCGATCGAAAATAATAGCTTTGAGGTGGTTTCGTACCCTACAAACAATTTCTTCTTATGTTCTCCACTAGATAGGAACTTTGGAGTGATCCTTCATCGCACGTTGAGGGATGGTTATATGATCCAATTATATTAGCATTGTTGAGAGATTGCACTAGTGAAAGTACGAACGCTAGGCCTCATTCTCAAGCATTGCAACACCGTTTGTGCTCTGTTTTATCAATTGCTACCTTGCTGTTTTTTATTGTTCCTATTACAAAAATCAATATCTACTATCATTACTACGCTTGTATCACCATATCTTCGCCGAACTAGTGCACTTATACAAATTACCATTGTATTTGGTGTGTTGGGAACACAAGAGACTTTTTATTATTTGGTTGAGGATTGTTTGAGAGACCATATTCATCCTATGCCTCCCACATATTGATAAACTTTAGGTCATCCACTTGAGGAAAAATTGCTACTGTCCTACAAAACTCTGTATTTGGAGGCCCAACACAAGTATACAAGAACAAGTTGTGTAGTAGACATCAAGCAGCTTTACGATGAATTGTGCTTCTGTGTGAAGCACGTTCGTGCTTCCTGAAAAGTGAAAGCACATGTGTTCTTCCAAAAAAGTGGAAAAAATACAACTGTGCTTCTTGGTGTTTTTTGGGTTTTCATTTTTGTGTTTTCGGTTTTCCCCGGTATCTGTTTTTTATATTTCTAGGCTTTTCGGGAATTAAAGCTCGTCCAAACCTATTCTCAGCCACCGCCGCGACCTCTCGAAGCCGGTCCTCCATGTCCTCGACTTGGATCTCCGGCAGCGGAACTGCAAAAGACAATACAAGGAGCCCGTTACGACACCTGGAGGCCTCCGGAGTCATCTTACACTCAAGACAAAAAGATAGAACACATACCTTTGGCAGCGGCAGTACTGTTGTGCCTCAGCAAGCCACGTAGCACTCTCCGCGCCATCCCTCCGAAGCAGGGCAATCTTCTATTCGGTCTCCTGGGCCACCCTAGCCTGCTCTGATGCTTTCTTCTCCGCGGCGTCCAAGTCATGCTGAACCAAGCCCGAAGGTCTTTACTCTGCTCCAGGTCAGCGAGAGGGCACGACAAGCCTCCTGTTCTTGCTGAAGGGCAGCCTAAAGACCACGTTTGGCGGACATTGTTGTCTCCAGCTCTTTTTGGACAGCCCGCTTCCGGGCCTAGGAGGCCTCATCCACATCTTGACGAAGAGTCGCAGTCATCCCGAGGGCTGCACAAGAAAACTATCACACCACAATGACCAAGTGAGTGCATCAAAAGTGGAGCCTCGTGGGCATAATCTAAGGTAATAACTTACAGGAAGAGACATCCACGTCATGTTGAAGGCCTTTAGCCTTCTGCTGAAGAGACACAAGCCGCCTCTCCAGTTCAGACATTTGCGCAGCAAGGTCACTATTTCCCTCGGCAAGCACCTGGACAAATACATATGATCAGGTATACAATGGGCCACCTCTCAAACAATGTATGAAGAAACCAAGCATGTCGCTCAGAGCATCACCGTCCTCGGCCCCGGGGGCTACTACTACCACAACTACACCCGAAGAGGGTCATACCTTGAAGCTGGGCTTCGCAGCATGGCCGACTTCCTTTAGGGCCTCTGATGTCTACTACGCAACCTTCTTCTTGTAGACTCATTTTGGGCCTCCAAGTGCAGAGTTTTGTAGGACAGTAGCAAATTTCTCTCAAGTGGATAACCTAAGGTTTATCAATCCGTGGGAGGTGTAGGGTGAAGATGGTCTCTCTCAAACAACTCTGCAACCAAATAACAAATAGTCTCTTATGTCCCCAAAACACCCAATACAATGGTAAATTTCTTCAAAATAAAACTACCACCGTGCTCTAAAAAGATATAAGTGAAGCATTAGAGCAAATGACAAACTACTCAAAAAGATATAAGTGAAGATCAATGAGTAGTTGAATAATTATGTAACTATGTGAAGACTCCTTCTCATAAATAAAATTTCAGATCCTAAGTACTTTATTCAAACAGTAAGCAAAACAAAATAAAATGACATTGCAAGGATAGCACATATCATGTGAAGAAGCAAAAACTTAGGTTCAACAGAAACTGACCGATCATTGTTGAAGAAGAAAGGTGGGATGCCAACTGGGGCATCCCCAAGCTTAGATGCTTGAGACTTCTTGAAATATTAATTAGGTATGCCTTGGGCATCCCCAAGCTTGATCTCTTGTGTCTCCTTAATTCCTCGCATATCATAGTTTCCCAAAATCTCAAAACTTCATGCACACAAAACTCAACAAGAACTCGTGAGATAGGTTAGTATAAATCCATGCAAAACCTTATCATTCTCTACTATAGAAAATCACTAAAATTGTAATTTGAAATTGCATGCTAAATGCCTCTGCATATTTAAGACTCCTATCCTCAAATAGAATCATTAAACAAGCAAACATATGCAAACAATGCAAACATAACAGCAATCTGTCTAAACAGAACGATCTGTAAAGAATGCAAGAGGAATCATACTTCCCTAACTCCAAAAATTCTGAAAAATTACCACACTGTAGATAATTTGTTGTTACTCATTGTGTAAAAATTTCAAGATTTTATCATGTTCTGACTATTCACAAATATTCAAAACATAACAGCAAACTTTCTGTTTTTAAAACAACAACATAAGGACTTGCAAACTAAGCATGGTAAAGGCTACACTTGACCTTTTTTTTATTGAAATAAAAGATTTAAAACATTACTCTAAATAACAGCAAGCAAATCCTAATAAAAGAAAATGACGCTCCAAGCAAAACTCATATCATGTGGTGAATCAAAATATAGCTCCAAGTAAGGTTACCGATGAACGAAGATGAAAGAGGGGATGCCATCCGGGGCATCCCCAAGCTTAGGCTCTTGGTTGTACTTAAATATTACCTTGGGGTGCCTTGGGCATCCCCAAGCTTAGGCTCTTGCCACTCTTTATTCCATAGTCCATCAAACTTTACCCAAAACTTGAAAACTTCACCACACAAAACTCAACAGAAAACTCATAAGCTCCATTAGTATAATCAAACAAATCATTCACTTTGGTACTATAAAGACAAGATTCATAATTTTTCTCACATGATACCTACTGTACCCTATCATTTCTACAATTTATATTAAGCAATATAAGCCATAGAAACTAGAAAACAAGCAAACTATGCATCGAAAATAGAATCTGTCAAAAATAGAACAGTCTGTAAAGATCTGAATTGAATCATACTTTTGTAACTAAAAATTCTGAATAATTAGGAAAACCTAGAAAATTTGTATATCAATCTTGTGTAAAAAATTCAGATCAAAAGCATGTTCCAGTGAATTTTCAAAATTCCTGGACTGAGAGCAAAAGTTTCTGTTTTTGCACAAAATCAAATCAACTATCATCCACACTATCCCAAAGGCTTTACTTGGCACTTTATTGAAACAAAAGATATAAAACATGATTACTACAGTAGCATAATCATGTGAACACACTAAAACAGTAGGGGTAAATGTTGGGTTGTCTCCCAACAAACGCTTTTCTTTAATGCCTTTTAGCTAGGCATGATAATTTCAATGATGCTCACGTAAAAGTAAAGAATTGAAAGGCAAAGAGAGTATCATGAAACATATGTGACAAGCACATTTAAGTCTAACCCACTTCCTATGCATAGGGATTTTGTGAGCAAACAACTTATGGGAACAAGAATCAACTAGCATAGGAAGGCAAAACAAGCATAACTTCAAGTTTTCAACATATAGAGAGGAAGCTTGATAATATTGCAATATGTAAAAGCATATGTTCCTCTCTCATAATAATTTTCTGTAGTATCATCAATGAATTCAAAAATATAACCATCACATAAAGCATTATTTTCATGATGCACAAGCATACAAATTTTATTACTCTCCACATAAGCAAATTTATTCTCATTCAGAATAGTGGGAGCAAACTCAACAAAATAACTGTCATGTGAGGCATAATACAATTGAAAATTAAAATCATGATGAAAAGTTTCATGGTTATCATTGTTCTTTATAGCATACATGTCATCAAAATAATCATCATAGATAGGAGGCATGCTTTCATCATAATAAATTTGCACATCAAAACTTGGGGGACTAAAAATATCATCTTCATCAAACATAGCATCCCCAAGCTTGGGACAAACATTAATTGCAGCAAATAAATTCTCAAACATGTCATTCTCATCGAACATATCATCCCCAAGCTTGGGCCTTTGCATATCATAAGCATAATCACTCTCATCATTAATAGTATGGATAACACCAATAGTATAGCAATTATTATCATCACAATTTTCTAAGTTGGTGCCAAAAATATTTTCAAGATTATAACGAGTATCATTACTTTCCCAATCATAATCATCACAATGAGTAATAGGCTTAAGAATAATAGGAGCAACATCATTTGGGAGGGATACCTTTTTACCTTTGCTTCTCTGTCTTTTCTTTTTCTTCTTCACATCATGTGTGGGTTTAATCACCTTTTTGGAGCTCCTTATTGATGAGATTGGTTGAATAAAAAGCTCCTCCTCATTACCTAATTCATCATAAGAAAAAATAGGAGGATATTGGGAAACCTCTTCCCCTTCATTAGTATTCTCTTCATCTTCTATTTGTTTTCTTGTCTTTAAGTAATTGGCAATATAAGGATTCTCAATGCAATTTACCGCACAATACATATAAATTTCCTCTAGATCAAAATCAAGAAATCTCTCAAGATTATATTCTGGAATACCCTTAGTTATACGTTTCATTTCTTCATAACTCAAACTAAGTTCATTATGATGCGCAAGGGAAATCAAGTCATCACAATTTTTGGACATGATGCGATCATGAAACAATTTGCATTGGAGATTTAAATGACCACGTTCATTGCAAAGTTCACAAGGATGGCGAAAAAAATTAAATTTTTCAGCACAAACATCTAGCCTCTCTTGCAACCATTTAGTTTCTAAATACTGATGCCTCTTGCAAAATCTATCTTCCCTATTTGGTATGTAACAACAAACTCTATGCACTCCACAGAAATTGACATGCTTGTAAGAAACATTTTTATCATGACTAGTGCAATCATCATTAGTACTATGGGTATTTAAAGAATTCATACTAACAACATTGCAATCAAGCTCATCATTCAAAGATTGTATGTCAAACATTTTATTGCATTCTTCCTCTAGGAATTGAGCACAATTATCGGAATCCTTATGTTCACGAAAGATATTGAAAAGATGAAGCATATGAGGCAAACTCAATTCTATTTTTTATAGTTTTCTTTTATAGACTAAACTAGTGATAAACAAGAAACTAAAAGATTCGATTGCAAGATCTAAAGATATACCTTCAAGCACTAACCTCCCCGGCAACGGCGCCAGAAAAGAGCTTGATGTCTACTACGCAACTTTCTTCTTGTAGACTCGTGTTGGGCCTCCAAGCCCAGAGTTTTGTAGGACAGTAGCAAATTTCCCTCAATTGGATGACCTAAGATTTATCAATCCATGGGAGGCGTAGGGTGAAGATGGTCTCTCTCAAACAACCCTGAAACCAAATAACAAAGAGTCTCTTGTGTCCCCAACACACCCAATACAATGGTAAATTGTATAGGTGCACTAGTTCGGTGAAGAGATGGTGATACAAGTGCAATATGGATGGTAGATATAGGTTTTTATAATCTGAAAATATAAAATAGCAAGGTAACTAGTAACAAAAGTGAGCAAAAATGGTATTGCAATGATTGGAAACAAGGCCTAGGGTTCATATTTTCACTAGTGCAAGTTCTCTCAACAATGATAACATAATTAGATCATATAACAATCCCTCAACGTGCAACAAAGAGTCACTACAAAGTCAATAATAGCGGAGAACAAACGAAGAGATTATTGTAGGGTACGAAACCACCTCAAAGTTATTCTTTCTGATCGATTTATTGGGCTATTCCTCTAAGTGTCACTGTGACGCCCGGATAATTAGGCTACAGTAATCACATGTTAATGATGCCATGTCACCACGGTTACTATTGTTAATCTCGCGTTAGTTCAAAATCGATTCAAACTCGAATTTGAATTCAAGTCAAACACTTAAAGTTTTTAAAAGTGAAAACTAAAATGTTCTCAATGTGACAAATAAATCATGGATAATACTGGTGAAGAAACCACACTTTTATAAAATGTTTAAATACTATAAAATGAATAAAACGGTAGCAAGTACAATTATTTAAACGCTTTTAAAATAATAAACAATTTCAAAACTAATTGTTATAAGTATTAAACTATTGTGAGCAGTGGCATAATTTGTAGCATCTACTTAGGTGCCACTTTGGTATTTTACTAAAACTAAGATAAATGGAAACTAAAAGAAAACAAAATTAGAAAAATAATTAAAAAGTAAAAGAAACCGAAGAGAGGAAAAGGACCCCCCTCACTGGGCCAGATGGCCCAGCTGGCCAGCCCAACTGGGCAAAGTCCCAACCGGCCAACCCCACCCCTGCCTATACCCCCCCACCACGGTAACCCTAGCCCACTACTCCACCACTCGCGCCCCCACTCCCCACGATCCCCTTTTCCCCATCCCGAACGGGATCGAGATCGGGCCAACGCCCGGTCGCCGCCGCCCCCAACGCCGTCACTCCCCGGCCGCCGCCGCCCTCCCCGTCGCCAACCATCGCTGCCTGGCATCTCCGCCGACGCCGCCATCGCCCCGCGTGCCTCGGCCTCCTCCTCGTCCCGTGCCGAGGCCGCCGTTCCTGCGCCGCGCCCTCGACCCCGTCGCCTCGCCGGCGACCCGGACGTCCCTCCTTCATCGTCCTCCTCCCCGAGCCCGCTGCCTTGACCCCACGACCGTCGGTGAGGCCCCCAGCCACTTCTCTCCTCCTCCCCGCGCCGAGCCTGGACCGGCGCCCCGCTCGCGGACCAGCTGCTCACCCGCGCGCGTTGTTCCGACTCGCCGACGCTGCTGTCACCTCGTCGGCCTGCGCGCCCGTGAACCCCCGATCCGGCTCTGCCCCTCCCTGCCCCGCCATGGCCTGTGCTGCCGCCTCATTGCCTCAGCTCCGCCGCCCCCCTGCTCGGCCTGGCCGCGCGCTGCGCGCGCCGCTCTGCCCGCGCGCTACCAGCGCCCATCCCGCCAGCGCCTTCGCCCCGCTTCGCCCGCGCGACCCCGCCACCACCTCCACCGCTGCAGCTTGTGCGTGCCGCCGCGCACCTCCTTCGCCCCGCCGGCCCCGCGCCGTTCCGCCACAGCCAGCGCCCGCCACCGCGGTCGCGCCCCCACCCTGGCCGGAGTCCCCTTCCCGGGTAGACTCGGGCGCGCACCCGCACGCCAGTAATCGTCGCCCGCTCACCCGGGGTCGCCCTGACGGGCGCGTGCCTGCACCCACGCCCAAAACCGCTAGGGCCCCCAGGGCCTATGACAAGTGGGGCCCATCCCCTGGAACGTTCTAAAAAAATGAATATAAAAAATAAATAAATAAATAAATAAATAATTAATTAAATAAGTTAATTAATCCTATTTAATTAATCTAATTAACTAGTTAGTTTAATTAAACAGTAATTAGATTAGTGAAACCCTAATTAGACTAAACAGTCAATGACGAATGGGACCCACACGTCAGTTGACCAGTCAACACCTCTGTTGACTGCTGACGTCATGCTGACATCATGCTGACGTCAGTGTGCACTATTCTGGATAATGTTGGATTAAAATAATTAAATAAATGCTAAAAAATGATTTAAATCTTTTAAAATCAATATAAAATAAACCGTGGCTCGGATGGAAAAACTTTGTACATGAAAGTTGCTCAGAACGATGAGACGAATCCGGTCACGCAGCCAGTTCGTCCGCCACGCATCCCTAGCATAGAGAACATGCAACTTTTCCTCTCCGATTCATCTGTCCGAAAACGCGAAACACCGGGGATATTTTCCCCGATGTTTCCCCCCTTCACCGGTATCACCTCATACCGCGTTAGAACACGTCTAGCTCTGCCTGTTGTCCTGTTATGCACTTGCTTGCTATGTATTTACTGTTTCTCCCCCCTCTTCTCTTCGGTAGACCCCGTGACGATGCTGATGCCCTTGTGGTCGACTACGTCATCGACGACCCCTCTTTCTTGTCTGAGCAACCAGGCAAGCCCCCCCTTGATCACCAGATATCGCCTATTCTTCTCTATACTGCTTGCATCAGAGTAGTGTAGCATGTTACTGCTTTCCGTTAATCCTATTCTGCTGCATAGCCTGTCATTGTTGCTACAGTTGTTACCTTTACCTGCTATCCTAATGCTTAGTATAGGATGCTAGTGTTCCATCAGTGGCCCTACACTGTTGTCCGTCTGCCATGCTATACTACTGGGCCGTGATCACTTCGGGAGGTGATCACGGGCATATGCTATATACATTATACTATTACATTACTTATGATACTGTTCGGAGATGGGGGCTGAAGGGGCAGGTGGATCCATCCCGGTAGAGGTGGGCCTGGGTTCTCGACAGCCCCCGACTGTTACTTTGTGGCGGAGCGACAGGGCAGGTTGAGACCACCTAGGAGAGAGGTGGGCCTGGCCCTGGTTGGTGTCCGCGATTACTTCATAATAACACGCTTAACGAGATCTTCGTATTTGATCTGAGTCCGGCCATTTGGTCTATATGCACTAACCAACTACGTGGGAAAGATATGGGCACACGACGTCGTGGTATCAGCCGAAGCCTTCGTGATGTCAGCGACTGAGCGGCGCGCGCCAGATTGGACCGCGTAACATGACTTCCTTTGTAATGGAGGTTGCTAGGTCTGCTTCCGGCCGCCCTCGCAACATGCAGGTGTGCAATGGGCGATGGGCCCAGACCCCTGCACCATAGGATTTAGACCGACGTGCTGACCTCTCTGTTGTGCCTAGGTAGGGCTGCGACGTGTTGATCTTCCGAGGCCGGGCATGACCCAGGAAAGTGTGTCCGGCCAAATGGGATCGAGCGTGTTGGGTTATGTGGTGCACCCCTGCAGGGAAGTTTATTTATTCGAATAGCCGTGTCCCTTGGTAAAAGGATGACCCGGATTTGTACCTTGACCTTATGACAACTAGAACCGGATACTTAATAAAACACACCCTTCCAAGTGCCAGATACAACCCGGTGATTGCTCTCTCATAGGTCGACGAGAAGAGGATCGTTGGGGTAGGATTATGCTATGCGATGCTACTTGGTGAACTTACCATCTACTCTCTTCTACATGCTGCAAGATGGAGGTGGCCAGAAGCGTAGTCTTCGACAGGATTAGCTATCCCCCTCTTATTCTGGCATTCTGCAGTTTAGTCCACCGATATGACCCTTTACACATATACCCATGCATATGTAGTGTAGCTCCTTGCTTGCGAGTACTTTGGATGAGTACTCACGGTTGCTTTCTCCCCCTTTTCCCCCTTTCCTTTCTCTCTGGTTGTCGCAACCAGATGCTGGAGCCCTGGAGTCAGACGCCACCGTTGATGGCGACTCCTAGTACACCGGAGGTGACTACTACTACGTGCACGCCGCTGACGAGGACCAGGAGTAGTTAGGAGGATCCCAGGCAGGAGGCTTGTGCCTCTTTCGATCTGTATCCCGGTTTGTGCTAGCCATCTTATGGCAACTTGTTTAACTTATGTCTGTACTCAGATATTGTTGCTTCCGCTGACTCGTCTATGATCGAGCACTTGTATTCGAGCCCTCGAGGCCCCTGGCTTGTATTATGATGCTTGTATGACTTAATTTATGTTTTTAGAGTTGTGTTGTGATATCTTCCTGTGAGTCCCTGATCTTGATCGTACATGTTTGCGTGTATGATTAGTGTACGATTGAATCGGGGGCATCACAAGTTGGTATCAGAGCCGACTGCCTGTAGGAATCCCCTTTCCAACTCCTTGGCTGAAGTCGAGTCTAGTCGATGAAAACTGTTTTACTAACATGGCTGTGCGGCCCATGGGCCCACATCGCCATTGGGTGGTATTAGGATCTTTTACTTCTCGATCTTTACTCCGGGACTCTGACCTCTCTTCTACTCGGGTTAAACGATTTTACTAACTCCAACTCTAGGGTCTCGTAAATACTTTCTCCCGGAGAGCCCCTCGGTCCGGACGATCGCTTGTTTCACCAGAAGATTCCGAAGACACCCTACGATGTTCTCTTGAGACTATGTGCCATTGCTTTTACAATTCCCTACCACCGGTGTATCCTTATGGATAACTACCTACATTTGTCGTTCATACATTCATCCCCAGTTGATCTTGTTATTACAAGATACACCGAAATTCTCTCTATTGTTTCGAGAATACTTTGTGCCTACTGCCTTGCAGTTCTTTGCCACCTGAATACCCCTACGGATAAGTCCTCGCTCTTACCGAGTATCCGCTCATCCCAGTTGGTTCACGTATTTCACACAAGTCTCCAAAATACCCTTCGATCTTCCGAAAATCCTAAACAGCCCATTGCTCTTGAAATTCTTGCTTGCTTGCATTATGAATAATCTCATAAGTCTGGTAATCTTATTGACATCCTTTGGCATTGTCATTTTGAGTCCGCCGATCTAATATGTTGCGAG
Organism: Aegilops tauschii subsp. strangulata; assembly: GCF_002575655.3. Taxonomy (NCBI): domain Eukaryota; kingdom Viridiplantae; phylum Streptophyta; class Magnoliopsida; order Poales; family Poaceae; genus Aegilops; species Aegilops tauschii. Next base: position 384,093,577 of record NC_053040.3, read on the forward strand.
TGCTCGCAATCCTTAATTAGGTCCTATAATTATCCTTCCGGCTCAGGAGTCATTTGGATATGAGCTGGTTCTTGACCAATCAATGCCTTGATCGATTGTGCTTCCAAGTCTATTGAACTTATTCATTTTCGATCAGAACGATTGCTTCTGATCCCTTGATTTGGAAATCATAAAATTTCTTTGCATTAAGCTTTGAATTACTCAGTTGTTTCTATAATCTGATGCCTTGGCATTCCTTCTTCCTCTGATTGAGTACCGATACTCACATCAGCCCCGTTGTGGACCGCCATACCCATTGCCGGGTTATTATCCGACAGTGTCCTCCACAACCAAAATTCTTGTGAGTCCTCTACTTGATACATAATGCATTTGGTAAATTGTATCCTCTACTTTTGTCAACGATGCTCTACTTTTGAGCTTGTGTTATCTACTCCTCAAGTTCATGGTATATGTTCTAAGAAGCCCCGATGGGTTGAACCTATGCCTTCCTTAATCTGTGTGAACCCGGAAACTACTACGGGTCATACTCTACTGTTGTTATGTCAGATAAAATTTCAACACTACAACTTCGTCGAAGGCGAGAAGTGAATGAAAGGTTATGCACTAGAGAAGTGCACTACAAAAAAAAAGACACATCCGTGACATTTTGGGCCAAACGAATTTTTTTTCTGTCATACATATGACACTTCTATGACGATAATTGTGACAAAACCCGGTATCATCATAGATGTGGTGGGCTCCTACTTCTATGACAAAAAATCATGACAGAAAATGGGCTTTTCATCCTGGGCGGGCCAGAGACGCAGCTGCATGACATTCTTTGGGCCGTCCATGACGGAAAAAACCGTGGTAGAAGCGAGGGCGAGGAAAATTTCGGGGAGTTCCCGGTTACGGTGGGAGGTCGGGGGCCGAGCGATGCGCGTTTCTCTCGTACACGTACGCGCGTGTGTGCGAGGCGTTGGCTCTAACTGAACCCGAGCGAGGCGTTGGGCTCTAACTGAACCCGAGCGATTGCACTGCAGGCTACGCGTTACTGAACCCGAGCGATCGATCGATGGCTGTTAACTGAACCCGATCGAGCCATTCCTTCGCTACTGCTGCTAACTGAAGCTAATCGATGCTGCCTCTGGGATGAACAGTGAGCGTTGCGGGGGGGGGGGGTTGGATGAACAGTGAGCGGTGGCATTGCCTTTGGATGAACAGGACCCCGTGGTGTGGAGGGCTGGATGAACAGTAGACGGTGGAGGGGTGCCCGTGGAGGGGTGGTTGAACAGGACCCCGTGGTGTGGAGGGCTGGATGAACACTAGACGATGGAGGGGTGCCCGTGGAGGGGTGGTTGAACAGTAGCCGGTGGAGTAGCGCGCGGTGGAGGCTGGATGAACAGGAGCCCGTGGAGGCTGGAGGAGGTCGACGGTAGCCCGTGGAAGCTGGAGGAGGTCGACGGTGGAGATGAACAGTATCCCGTGGAGTCCCGTTTTGCGGTACGCCACACCCCTCCCGATGAACAGGACCCCCGTTTCGACCATAAGAGGTCCGTTTCGTCCGTTTTGCGGTACGCCACACCCCTCCCGATCAACAGGACCCCCATTTCGACCGTAGGAGGTCCGTTTCGTCCGTTTTGCGGTACACCACACCCCTCCCGATCAACAGGACCCCCGTTTTGACCGTAGGAGGTCCGTTTCGTCTGATTTGCGGTACGCCACACCCCTCCCGATCAACAGGACCCCCGTTTCGAACGTGGCCGGTCAAACACAAGGCCGTTTCCTCCGTTCTGCGGTACACCAGGCCTCGTTTCCATCGCCTGTTCCGTCCAAGCCCTCCCGATGAACATGACCACGCATTCCGTTCCGACCCAGCCGGTTGGCTCCCACGCGTTCCGTTGCCTCCCGATGAACACGACGCATTTCGTTGCCTCCCCATGAACACGACGCATTCCGTTGCCTCCCCATGAACACGACGCATTCCGTTGCCTCCCCATGAACACGGCGACGATGCTGTTTCTCCTTTCCGACCCAGCCATGTCAACGAGCCCTCGCCGTACGTATGCGCGAGTAGGCGTTCGAGACCCCGCCCGTATGTACACATACGTGGCCGTATTTTCTTTCTTGCACCCTGGCTGCTGTACGTACGTGTACATGCTACGTGTGCGCCTCTACTACGACACGTGCGCGCCTCTACATCCACCAGTATATATGTACGTACACGTTCGCGACCAGAATGACAACGCTACGTACGCTTCAACCAGGTGGGTCCCGACTGTCAGGCACTTCCTTGCATGCGAAGATGTAGCTGGTGGGTCCCAGCAGTCAAGGGGGCGAATCGTTTTGTTTTTTTGCCCAGACGCACTTCCTTGCGTGCGAAGGTGTAGCTGGTGGGTCCCAGCAGTCAGAGGGGAAACGTTTTTTTCGTGAAATACGGTGGCCCGTCCGGTCGGTCCCTGCTGTCAGGTGGAGGAATAATTATTTTGCGCATAATAAGGAGGCACTTCCTTGCTATGGCCGATGGAAGCTGGTCGTTGACCACATTGACCACGCCGCGCCGAGAGCACCACGGCGGTGGACGACGGCGAGGCCTAGGAAGGGGACGACACGGAGGCAGGGAAGACTCGGCAGTTGTTTCCCACGCGGAGGGGAGTACGACTGTACGAGGGTTTACTGGTTCGTCTGCCGTCGCCGAAGAATAACAGCAAGTCTGGGTGAGTAGAGGGATGGCTAGGCCAGCGATGGGAGTACGGTGGGGCGGTGAGGCCTGCGCGGCAGCACAGCCGGCCGCGGGGAGGAGGGAGCAGGCAGTCCCGCCGGCGCTTGTTTGAGCGGCTGGAGCAGGAAGAGCAGAGATTGAAGAAGCACGACGGCCGTTGGATGGACATCCAACAGTCAGTGCTTGTGCGTCAACCTTTTTTTAGGAAAGCCTCAAATCTGTGGAAAACATCATACAACCCATCTGCCATTATTTCTAATAATTTACAGCCCATTTGCTAATTCTTAAGGTTTTTTTTGGAGCCCATATTCTTTTTGTTAGCATTACAGCCCATATTGTGGCCACGGTTAAAAAATTATACGAAATTTTGCATATTTCGGTGCGGTCCGAACTGTTTTTAATCCCGAAATTTCGACTCACATTCAAACTGATTTTAAAAATAAATATATATCAATATAAAATCCAACAAATTCTCCATGCATAAAAATTAATGTAATTTAAAATCTTGAAATGAAAAAAAAGATATTTGAAACTAATTTCCGGTTTGATGTGTTTTAAAAATGTACAGCCCATTTCTCATTACTGATGGGCCATTTTCTCGGCCAGCCGAATGAAAGCTCTCCTCGTCTTGAAAGATTTGCGGCCCAACAGGCTGACAAAGCGACTTACTTGGCAAATCACAAAAAAACTGGGTTGTGGCCGTGGACCCAGCTGTCAGCCTCTCCACGTACAGTACTCTTCCGATGGAAGTCGTTCCTTGACCACGTTGACCACGCCGCGCGGAGAGCACCACGGCAGTGGACGACGGCGAGGCCTAGGAAGGGGACGACGCGGAGCCGGGGAAAACGCGGCAGTGGAAGCCCGCGCGGAGAGGAGTACGAGGGTTCACTGGTTCGGCTGCGGTGTGAGGCTACCGTCGCCGCAGGGCCTGGCCAGTGGTGGGAATAGTAGGGGGCGGTGAGGCCTCTGCGGCAGCACAGCCGGCCACGGGAGGCAGGAGCATGGGGCACGACCGGCGCTGCTTTGGGCGGCTGGAGCAAGAAGACCAGAGGTTGAAGAAGCACTACGGCCGTTGGATGGACATCGTACGGTCACTGGAGCTAGAATCGTTCATATTGACTAAGTTGACAAAGCCCTTCGTCCCCGTCAACTTAGTAGGCCCACAAGTCAGCCTCCCACCAAGGTGGGTCCCAGCTAGCCGGGGGAGTATTAATTTTTTTGTGCGTAATAAGGAGGCACTTCCGGTGGGTCCGAGCTGACAGCGGGGGGAACGTTTTTTTTGCGAAATACGGTGGCCCGTCCGGTGGGTCCCAGCAGTCAGGGGGAAACAAATTTTTTCGCAAAATACTGGTGGCCCGTCCGGTGGGTCCCCGCTGTCAGGTGGAGGAATAATTATTTTCCGCGTAATAAGGAGGCACTTCCTTGCGGCTGCCGTGGACCCAGCTATCAGCCTCTCCACGTACAGTACTCTTCCGATGGAAGTCGGTCGTTGACCACATTGACCACGCCGTGCCGAGAGCACCACGGCGGTGGACAACGACGAGGCCTAGGAAGGGGATGACGCGGAGCCGGGCAAGACGCGGCAATGGATGCCCACGCGGAGAGGAGTACGAGCGTTCACTGGTTCGGCTGCGGTGTGAGGCTGCCGTCGCCGCAGAATAACAGGGGGTGTGGGTGAGTGGAGGGATGGCCTGGCCAGTGGTGGGAGTAGTATGGGACGGTGAGGCCTCCGCGGTAGCACAGCCGGCCACGGGAGGCAGGAGCAGGTGGCACGACCGGCGCTGCTTTGGGTGGCTGGAGCAAGAAGACCAGAGGTTGAAGAAGCACAATGGCCGTTGGATGGACATCATACGGTCACTGGAGTATTGACTAAGTTGACAAAGCCCTCCGTCCCCGTCAACTTAGTAGGCCCACAAGTCAGCCCAACAATATGGTGGGTCCCAGCTAGCAGGGGGTATTCATTTTTTTGGGCGTAATAAGGAGGCACTTCCTTGCGTGCGAAGATATAGCTGGTGGGTCCGACCTGTCAGCGCGCGAAATACAGAGGCCCTTCCTGTGGGTCCTAGCTGTCAGGTGGAGGAATCATTATTTTGCGCATAATAAGGAGGCATTTCCTTGCGTGCGGCCGTGGACCCAGTTGTCAGCCTCTCCACGTACAGTCCACTTCCGATGGATGTCGTTCATTGACCACGTTGACCAGGCCGCGCCGAGAGCACCAGGGCGGTGGACGACGGTGAGGCCTAGGAAGGGAACGACACGGAGCCAGGGAATACTCGGCAGTTGTTTCCCACGCGGAGGAGTACGAGGGTTTACTGGTTCGTCTGCTGTCGACGGAGAATAACAGCATGTCTGGGTGAGTAGAGGGATGGCTAGGCCAGCGATGGGAGTACGGTGGGGCCGTGAGGTCTGCGCAGCAGCATAGCCGGCCGCGGGAGGAGGGAGCAGGCAGTCCCGCTGACGCTTGTTTGAGCGGCTGGAGCATGAAGAGCAGAGATTGAAGAAGCACGACAGCCGTTGGATGGACATCCAACAGTCACTGCTCTCGTGTGTTGACTAAGTTGACAGGGCGTTGCGTGTGTGTCAACCTTTTTTTATGAAAGCATACGCGTCAACCTGTAGTAGGCGCACAAGTCAGCCTCAAATCTGTGGAAAACAACATACAACCCTTCTGCCATTATTTCTAATAATGTACAACCCATTTGCTAATTCTTAAGAATTTTTTTGGAGCCCATCTTCTTTTTGTTAGCATTACACCCCATATTGTGGCCATGGTTAAAAAGTATATGAAATTTTGCATATTTGGGTGCGGTCAACTGTTTTTAATCTAGAAATATAGATTCACATTCAAACTATTTTGAAAAATAATTTATATAAATATAAAATCCAAATAATTGTCCACGCATAAAAATCAATGGAATTTAAGATCTTGTAATGAAAAAAAAACTGAAACTAATTCCCGGTTTGATGTGTTTTAAAAATGTACAGCCCATTTCTAGGCAAACCGAATGAAACTCCCCTCGTCTTGAAAGATTTGCAGCCCAGCAGGGCCGATAAAGCAAGTAGGCCTTGTTTGGGTATTTTCTTAAAAAAAATAGAACTGGGCTAGCCATTTTCAGCAAGAAAAAAACACAACTGGGCTCATGATGTGGTAAACATAAATAAAACCCTGGCTAGACGGGCCACAGCCCCCGCATAGCCCCGTTGTTACCCTGATCCGTCGCTAAAACTAGTATAAATAACAACTGCTTGTTCCTCAAAAAAAACTGCGTGACTTGCTGGGTCCCTGGTGTCAGCCGCTCGTAGTGTAATTCTCTCGTTTATTGACTACGTTGACAATGGCGTGAGCCCCAGATGTCTAACCATTAGGAGGAACCATATTTTTGGGCTTGAACTATAGAGGCACTTGCTTGCGTACTGCCATGATGCTGGTGGGTCCCTATTGTCATCCTCTCCACGTATAGTCATCTCCTTGTTCCTCTCGGTTGTTGACGACATTGACAACGCAAGAGGGCGGCGCACCGCACAAGGCGAGCGAATCAAGGCCGCAAGGCGGAGGATGACGGCGAGGCCTCGGACGGAACGAACAGGAGCCGTTGAAGATGCGCTGGTCCAGTCGCAGGCGGAGGGGAGTACGAGGGTTGACTGATTCGGGCGCGGGTGCGTGTTGGGGCTGACGTCGCCGGAGAATAACAGGACGTGTGGGGGAATAGAGGGAGGGACTGGCCAACGTTGGAGGGTACGTACGGTAGGGCGGCGGAGGCGCAGCTAGCCATGGGAGGCGGGAGCAGGCGGAGCCGACGGGGTGGTTTGGTTTGGGCGGCTGGAGGAAGAAGAAGACAAGAGATAGAAGATACATGACAGATGTTGGATGTCAATCCAACGGCTGGTAGGCAGAATCGTTTGTTGACTGGCTAGTAAGTCGACACCACCTTGGATAGGCTATTTCCTCGCGGGTCCCAAATGTCAGAATCCAAATCTGTCACGGTCATGCAGCCTTTCCTATGAAAATTTACAGCCCATTTGATGTGCTAGTTCGAAATAAGTTTGTGGGTGCTGGTGGGGGCTAATCACTTGGCTTCTGTAATGCACAGTGAGCTCAAGCAGCCGGCGAGAGTGATGTTATTTCCCTTGGTTGGGATTTGTTACAATATTTCACTCTATATTAAACGAATGGCAAGCCATTTGCCTTGTTTCAAAGAAAATATGACAGTCACAGCCGAGTTGAAAAGGGCAGGAACATCTAACTCCAGCTTACAAACTATACAAAAGCACGAGGGTTAATTGTTCATCAGGTTTACAAAAAAAACCAGATTGAAAAGGGCAACAACATCTAACTCCAGCACTATTTTTGGCAGTCACAGTCAAATGGATCGGTCAGGTCCATAGAATGAACATCCTGGGTCATAAAATTTACTGGATTATGACCACAATATGTTGTAAATAGAAGCCCGGCATGTTCAGAAGCTCTTTTGCCCACCCGAAACTCCTTTTTTTGCTCTTCGACATACCCATCCATCAAAACCATGCTGCTGATAAACTTAAGCCTGATGGACAATAGTAACCTCGCATTCAGCAGGAAGAATGTGACAAATCTTTTGTTTGCACGGTTGGCTACATATCGTTCTAGCGTTATTGTCTGCAATCGAATCTCATGAGAAGTGAGAAAATCCGATGCTTACGAATCCACCGATTGGTTATAACTTTCTTACCCCGTCCTGTTGCCTAAATAGACATGAAGATTGAAAATAGTTAAGGTCTAAAAGAAGAGTGTCGAAAGAGCAACAGCTGAATGGTTAATTCTAGTACACTATATGCGGGCTTCCAATGTGCGTGAAATTATCACCTTTATATACAACTTCTCCAGACATGGAAAGCATTGCAGCAAGCCAATAATCTTGTTCAGATCAAAACTATTCATTTGGATATATAAGATCTTGACAGAATCCAGCACCATTGATAGGCCATCCATGGAGAAACTCTTCATTGAGCATAGAACATAATATTAGTACAAAATGTGTACTCCAAGATGATATATAAATTATGCGCAGAAATTTAAAATGCAGCTTATGGTTACAAGTGTAGATGATAATATAAAGTACCTGAAGAACTATGGAGCCAAACACCATATTGAAATGAGCACAGTGATCATGTATTACACCCAAGGTCTCCAGTTTAGGCGCAGAGGGGACGGTTATTTGCAACGGTGAATAACTAGAATCAAGGATCAACCTTTGAAGTGAAGGGGCATCTTGGATGATGAGCTGCCTTCCGTCAAAAGAAATTCCAATTCTTACAAGGTTAGGCGACTTTCTTTGGAGACAACCGATTCTAACTGTGAAAACAAGCACCAAGCACTCCAGCGCAGGGCAACTGGAGTGGATGATGCTGTGCAATGAGGCCTCCGATATACGAACCCTCACAAGTGAAAGTTTCTTGAGAAATGGGAGTCGAAGGTTTAGTACCAGATTGTCTGGTAGGTAGCACAGCGCAAAGGTGGTGGTGTGGAGAGAGGACGAAAACCGTGAGATGGACATCGGTGCTGAGGGCACAAGTTCATGGTGTTCGGTATGTGGTATGTGATTTCCAGGAGAATAGTAGAACTCAAGCAGCTGTAGTTCTGTGAATTCAGGGGATTTCAGCCAGGCGTCCACCGTGCAGGGCATGGTATGCTTGCTCAGGTAGCATGACGGGATGCAGAGGCTTTGAACGGAGCCCTGGTGGGAGGAGATGATGGCTCTGGGGATTTCAAAATCATTGAAGAGAGATAGCTGACGACAGTTGAGATTAAGGGGCACGACGCGCCATAGAGGGTGCCACCGAATTGAGAGGACTTGGGTGCGGCAGCAATCCTTGGTGGGGAGAAGCGAGATGATCTCCCCAAGGACGGCGTCTGGGAGATCGCTGATGCGGTCCACCCGAGATTCTACGGGTTCCTGGGATCCGGTGGGGGCGGGGTCGCCGCTTCTCCCCGCGCTGCCGGGTGTGGGATCTACAATAGGCGTCGCCGCTGGCGGGAGCCTCATCTTCTTGGCGTTGGGGTCAGTCGACTCCATTCTCCTCAAGGGTGTCGCGTCGCGCTCACGGATTTGAGCAGAGTAACGAATGACGAGCCTAGTTGTAGTGCGAGCGAAGAAGAAGGGGAGCTGGGGGTTTTCTGTAGGAGTGAGGAAGAAGGGGAGCTGGGGTTTTCTGTAGGAGTGAGGTGAGGAATTTGGGGGTACGAGTGGAGCGAGCTGACGTGAGGTGGGTGGGAGCGAGGAGGAAGAAGAGCACCCAGGTTTTTTTGGGGGGGGGGGGCGGTGTGCTGGGTGTGGGTAGCGCCTCTCATTCAGTAAATATATGGGCTTTTGAATTGATTTTACTATTTACTAGTGTGGATGGGCTGTTTTGTCTTGGGCCCAGAGAAACAATTACTACTAGTACAGTGGAGACACTCTACAGCTACCCAGAAAAACAATTACTACTAGTACAGTGGAGACACTCTACCGCTTCTGGCTCCTCCTAGGTCATTGAAACGTCTCCCTATACTGAATGCCGTTATACTTTTGTTCACCGACATGCGGGCCATGCAGCGCGCGGGCCCAAATGCCATCCACCAAATTAGAAGGCAGTATGCAGGCGGAGAGTCACCCCGGTCGTAGCGCGGCAGTAACGAGCCGTCGTATCACAAAACCCCACCTCCCCGCAGTCTAAGTTTGACAGACGAAGCAACCATCATTTCACTCTTCGCTGAATCCCGTTCTCCCTCACCGTCTTCAAGAAAGGCAACACTCGCATCTGCCACTGTTCTTCTCTCCGAACGAAGGGAAGGTAAGCGGATCCGTGATGTTGGTATATTTTCGTTCAGAGAAAAAAAAGAACTTTTGCAAAGCAGTAACCGATCCTCACTCTCTTTTTTGTTTCATTGTCATTGCGATTGTGTTTTCCTTTCAGTGGTATCCTAGTATTCGTCAGTTTCATGATGGACCAAGGAGAACCAGGCAAAGATCTGCTGATATTGGAGCAGACGTGGGAGGCTGATCCCCACGAGACAGAGAGCTCCAAGAAGATGGAGGCAACCACCGAGCCGACCCCAGATACGCTCACGGCCACTACTGAGATGGTCAATGCCCCGTTTGAGGTTACATCCCCCGTGGCACTGCAGGAGCAGTTTTCCCCCTTCGAGGATGTGTCCCCCCCTGAGCTGCCCAAGGTGATTTCCTTCTTTGCCGATCTCGATTGTGGTTTTTCATCTAAGTATGTGGTGATTTTTTTAGAAAAGGAAGTATGTGGTGATTAATAATGCAAAATTTTATTAGCTTCGATGCCATGCTATACATAGTGGTTTAAATAACTTGTGTTTCTTATACTAAAAAGTAATTCAGAATTTGTTTTTGTTTCAATTAGAGCCCTGATGCAGACAAGGATTGTGTGGTTGTACATGTCACTCGCTATGAGGCGGACGACCTGAATATACGCACCGGGAAAACAGAGTTCTTAGGCTGTTGGATCCTGGAAGCCATTTACGGTTATACCAATGAAGAGTTGTATTCCAGCCTCATTGTTGTCAGGCGTGTTGTCCAGGGTGTACTGAAGCACAAGAAGTTCAAAGCTACTCCTTCGTTTGTGAGGCATACTGTTCTTGTCAAGCTTCCGCAGGAAGATGACGTGGCATGCCTCCACAAACAAGTTTATCAGTGGCAAGGCCACAAGGTTGTCTTCATGAAGGCTCACAGGATTGAGCTGCTGCGGGATGTCCTCAATGATGTTCATGGCAAGGTCCGTCTTGTGTCCAGCCCAAATTAGATCGAGGCATGAAATAGTTGCCCCAGCTAGTGTTTAATAGTAGTTTGGATTGTGTCTAATTATCCGAACCTTGCCTGTTATCGACCCCTCTGGGGCTAGTACTCTGTTTGAATCCGTCTATGGGAACTGCTGCTACTTTTGTGTGCCCGTGAATCATGTGAGAACCATCGTAATTGTTGCCAAAACAGATGCGTCCTCACTAGTTTTTTCATGAATATGGCATGGTAAGACATAAGTTGTCACGGTTTATCATACGAGCAGTGTGTGTTTTGATGAAATAGAGCACTCGTTCGAGAACCGTGCGCCGACATATACATAAGTACTTGTAAACACTGTTGGTGCTACCCCAATTGTAAGCAGTTGTGCAGAACACGGCACATTGGCTCAGCTCGCTTCAACACTAGACTATCGACCAGCTAACACTCAACAATCTGCTGTCTGACATATAAGCAACTATGTATCTTGTTACAGTGGTTCATGCAGTTAATTGAGGCCACAATGTAATAAATTCCAAACGTTCACACGCTAGTCCAGCGCTCATGTGGAACACTCACATTAAACTCGTCTTCATAAAAAACTTGAAAAGCATAAGTTAAGCAATTTTATACATCTCAATGATTCATAGAACATAACAAACATATACTAGTTCACAACAAAAGACAAATTTGTGAGAAGGTTTACAAATCATGAAAAAACAAGCAAGGCTTCTCTGATAAATGGAAACTAAAAGAAAACAAAATTAGAAAAATAAATAAAAAGTAAAAGAAACCGAAGAGAGGAAAAGGACCCCCCCTCACTGGGCCAGATGGCCCAGCTGGCCGGCCCAACTGGGCAAAGGCCCAACCGGCCACCCCCACCCCTGCCTATACCCCCCACCACGGTAACCCTAGCCCACTACTCCACCACTCGCACCCCCACTCCCCACGATCCCCTTTTCCCCATCCCGAACGGGATCGAGATCAGGCCAACACCCGGTCACCGCCGCCCCCAACGCCGTCACTCCCCGGCCGCCGCCGCCCTCCCCGTCGCCGACCACCGCTGCGTGGCATCTCCGCCGACGCCGCCATCGCCCCGCGTGTTTCGGCCTCCTCCTCGTCCCGTGCCGAGGCCGCCGTTCCTGCGCCGCGCCTTCGACCCCGTCGCCTCCCCGGCGACCCGGAAGTCGCCCCTTCGTCGTCCTCCTCCCCGAGCCCGCTGCCTTGACCCCACGACCGTCGGTGAGGCCCCCGGGCACTTCTCTCCTCCTCCCCGCGCGGAGCCTGGACCGGCGCCCCGCTCGCGGCCCCGCTGCTCGCCCGCGCGCGTTGTTCTGACTCGCCGACACTGCTGTCACCTTGTCGGCCCGCGCGCCCGTGAACCCCCGCTCCGGCTCTGCCGCTCCCTGCCCCGCCATGGCCTGTGCTGCCGCCTCGTTGCCTCAACTCCGCCGCCCCCCCTACTCGGCCTGGCCGCGCGCTGCGCGCCGCTATGCCCGCGCGCTACCAGCGCCCATCCCGCCAGCGCCTTCGCCCCGCTTCGCCCGCGCGACCCCGCCACCACCTCCATCGCTGCAGCTCGTGCGTGCCGCCGCGCGCCTCCTTCGCCCCGCCGGCCCCGCGCCGTTCCGCCACAGCCGGCGCCCGCCGCCGCGGTCGCGCCCCCACCCTGGCCGGAGTCCCCTTCCCGGGTAGACTCGGGCGCGCGCCCGCACGCCCGTAACCATCGCCCGCTCACCCAGGGTCGCCGTGACGGGCGCGTGCCCGCACCCGCGCCCAAAACCGCTATGCCCCCCCAGGGCCTATGACAAGTGGGGCCCAGCCCCTGGAACGTTTTAAAAAATGAATATTAAAAATAGATAAATATTAATTAATTAAGTTAATTAATCCTATTTAATTAATCTAATTAACTAGTTAGTTTAATTAAACAGCAATTAGATTAGTTAAACCCTAATTAGACTAAACAGTCAATGACGAACGGGACCCACACGTCAGTTGACCAGTCAACGCCTCTGTTGACTGCTGACGTCAGCGTGGACTGTTCTGGATTATGTTGGATTAAAATAATTAAATAAATGCTAAAATGATTTAAATCTTTTAAAATCAATACAAAATAAACCGTAGCTCGGATGGAAAAACTTTGTACATGAAATTTGCTCAGAACGACGAGACGAATCCGGTTACGCAACCCGTTCGTCCGCCACGCATCCCTAGCATAGCGAACACGCAACTTTTCCCCACCGATTCATCTATCCGAAAACGCGAAACACCGGGGATATTTTCCCGGATGTTTCCCCCCTTCACCGGTATCACCTCATACCGCGTTAGAACACGTCTAGCTCTGCCTGTTGTCCTGTTATGCACTTGCTTGCTATGTATTTACTATTTCTCCCCCTCTTCTTTTCGGTAGACCCCGTGGCGATGCTGATGCCCTGTGGTCGACTACGTCACCGACGACCCCTCTTTCTTGTCTGAGCAACCAGGCAAGCCCCCCTTGATCACCAGATATCGCCTATTCTTCTCTATACTGCTTGCATCAGAGTAGGGTAGCATGTTACTGCTTTCCGTTAATCCTATTCTGCTGCATAGCCTGTCATTGTTGCTACAGTTGTTACCTTTACCTGCTATCCTAATGCTTAGTATAGGATGCTAGTGTTCCATCGGTGGCCCTACACTCTTGTCCGTCTGCCATGCTATACTACTGGGCCGTGATCACTTCGGGAGGTGATCACGGGCATATGCTATATACTTTATACTATTACATTACTTATGATACTGTTCGGAGATGGGGCTGAAGGGGTAGGTGGCTCCATCCCGGTAGAGGTGGGCCTCGGTTCCCGATGGCCCCCGACTGTTACTTTGTGGCGGAGCGACAGGGCAGGTTGAGACCACCTAGGAGAGAGGTGGGCCTGGCCCTGGTCGGCGTCCGCGATTACTTCATAATAACACGCTTATCGAGATCTTGGTATTTGATCTGAGTCTGGCCATTTGGTCTATACGCACTAACCAACTACGTGGGAAAGATATGGGCACTCGACGTCATGGTATCAGCCGAACCCTTCATGACGTTAGCGACTGAGCGGTGCGCGCCAGATTGGACCGCATAACGTGACTTTTTTTGTAATGGAGGTTGCTAGGTCTGCTTCCGGCCGCCGTCGCAACGTGCAGGTGTGCAATGGGCGATGGGCCCAGACCCCTGCGCCATAGGATTTAGACCGGCGTGCTGACCTCTCTGTTGTGCCTAGGTAGGGCTGCGACGTGTTGATCTTCCGAGGCCGAGCATGACCCAGGAAAGTGTGTCCGGCCAAATGGGATCGAGCGTGTTGGGTTATGTGGTGCACCCCTGCAGGGAAGTTTATCTATTCGAATAACCGTGTCCCTCGGTAAAAGGACGACCCGGAGTTGTACCTTGACCTGATGACAACTAGAACCGGATACTTAATAAAACACACCCTTCCAAGTGCCAGATACAACCCGGTGATTGCTCTCTCACAGGTCGACGAGCAGAGGATCGTTGGGGTAGGATTATGCTATGCGATGCTACTTGGTGAACTTACCATCTACTCTCTTCTACATGCTGCAAGATGGAGGTGGCCAGAAGCGTAGTCTTCGACAGGATTAGCTATCCCCCTCTTATTCTGGCATTCTGCAGTTCAGTCCACCGATATGGCCCTTTACACATATACCCATGCATATGTAGTGTAGCGCCTTGCTTGCGAGTACTTTGGATGAGTACTCACGGTTGCTTTCTCCCCCTTTTCCCCCTTTCCTTTCTCTCTGGTTGTCACAACCAGATGCTGGAGCCCAGGAGTCAGACCCCACCGTTGACGACGACTCCTACTACACCGGAGGTGACTACTACTATGTGCACGCTGCTGAAGACGACCAGGAGAAGTTAGGAGGATCCCAGGTAGGAGGCCTGTGCCTCTTTCGATCTGTATCCCAGTTTGTGCTAGCCATCTTATGGCAACTTGTTTAACTTATGTCTGTACTCAGATATTGTTGCTTCCGCTGACTCGTCTATGATCGAGCACTTGTATTCGAGCCCTCGAGGCCCCTGGCTTGTATTATGATGCTTGTATGACTTAATTTATGTTTTTAGAGTTGTGTTGTGATATCTTCCCGTGAGTCCCTGATCTTGATCGTACACGTTTGCGTGTATGATTAGTGTATGATTGAATCGGGGGCATCACAGTCACAAACAACCCTAGAGTTCGTACTAAAATAACACCTTAAGACACACATCAACCAAAACCCCAATGTCACCTAGATACTCCAATGTCACCACAAGTATCCGCGGGTTTGATTATACGATATGCATCACACAATCTCATATTCATCTATTCAAACCGACACATAGAACTTCAAAGAGTGTCCCAAAGTTTCTACCGGAGAGTCAAGACGAGAACATGTGCCAACCCCTATGCATAAGTTCACAAGGTCACAGAACCCGCAAGTTGATCACCAAAACATACATCAAGTAGATCACGTGAATATCCCATTGTCACCACAGATAAGCACATGCAAGACATACATCAAGTGTTCTCAAATCCTTAAAGACTCAATCAGATAAGATAACTTCAAAGGGAAAACTCAATTCATTATAAGAAGGTAGAGGGGGAGAACCATCACAAGATCCAACTATTATAGTAAAGATCGCGATACATCAAGATCGTGCCAAATCAAGAATATGAGAGAGAGAGAGATCAAACACATAGCTACTGGTACATACCCTTAGCCCCGAGGGTGAACTACTCCCTCCTCGTCATGGAGAGCACAGGGATGATGAAGATGGCCACCGGTGATGATTCCCCCTCCGGCAGGGTGCCGGAACAGGGTCCCGATTGGTTTTTGGTGGCTACAGAGGCTTGCGGCGGCGGAACTCCCGATCTACGTTATGTTCTGGAGGTTTTGGGATTTATAGGAGGTGTTGGCATCGGGGAAAAGTGAGGGGCCCAAGAGGCGACGACAAGGACGGGGGGTGCACCCTAGGGGGGCGCCCTCCACCCTTGTGGTGGCCTCGGGACTCCTCCCCGATAACTTTTCATTCCAGTATTTTTTATATTTTCAAAAATAATCTTCGTAAATTTTCAGGTCAATTGGACTCCGTTTGATATTTCTTTTTTGTGAAACTCAAAAACAAGGAAAAAAATAGAAACTGGCACTGGGCTCTAGGTTAATAGGTTAGTCCCAAAAATCATACAAAATAGCATATAAAACATCCAAGATAGATAATATAATAGCATGGAACAATAAAAAATTATAGATACGTTGGAGACGTATCAGCCTCCCACGTTTGCTTTAACGCCTCATCGGCGGCACCCAAGGGCGTAGCGACCTCCCTCGAAACCTCAGGCACGAGGCCTCCCGATAGAAAAGACAAGGCCCCCAAGTGGCAGACCGGCCGACGCTGTCGCTGAGCGCTCAACACGGCTAGCTGTGACCTTCACGGAGACAGACATCGCCGCCACGCTCGCCAAGGGAAAGACGAATGCCTCGGAGGAGCCCGGCCTTTTCTCATGGGCGGGTGACGAGCCCACAACCAAAGTGGCTTCGCATCCTCGCCAACCTTGGCCACGCCCTCCGCCTCGGTAGCCACTACATGCTCCACGGTGGGACCTCCTACAAAATGGATGAATTTATATGAAGCTCTACGGTACCTATTGAAGGCATAGGGAGCCCGGGGGTAATGCTTACCCGTGGACTGACGTCCGGCCTCCGAAGAGGGGGCCTCCGGTGACAATGGCGCTCTAGGCACCATTGCCCGCAGCGTGGCTACTAATACGTCTCCGTTGTATCTACTTTTCCAAACACTTTTGCTCTTGCTTTGGACTATAATTTGCATGATTTGAATGAAACTAATCCGGACTAATGTTGTTTTCAGCAGAACTACTGATGACCCATAAGTATAGGGGATCTATCATAGTCCTTTCGATAAGTAAGAGTGTCGAACCCGACGAGGAGCAGAAGGAAATGACAAGCGGTTTTCAGTAAGGTATTCTCTGCAAGCACTGAAATTATTGGTAACAGATAGTTTTCGTGATAAGGTAATTTGTAACAGGTAACAAGTAACAAAAGTAAACAAGGTGCAGCAAGGTGGCCCAATCCTTTTTGTAGCAAAGGACAAGCCTGGACAAACTCTTATATAAAGGAAAGCGTTCCCGAGGACACATGGGAATTATCGTCAAGCTAGTTTTCATCATGCTCATATGATTCGCGTTCGTTACTTTGATAATTTGATATGTGGGTGGACCGGTGCTTGGGTACTGCCCTTCCTTGGACAAGCATCCCACTTATGATTAACCCCTCTTGCAAGCATCCGCAACTACAAAAGAAGTATTAAGGTAAACCTAACCATAGCATGAAACATGTGGATCCAAATCAGCCCCTTACGAAGCAACGCATAAAATAGGGTTTAAGCTTCTGTCACTCTAGCAACCCATCATCTACTTATTACTTCCCAATGCCTTCCCCTAGGCCCAAACAATGGTGAAGTGTCATGTAGTCGACGTTCACATAACACCACTAGAGGAAAAACAACATACATCTCATCAAAATATCGAACGAATACCAAATTCACATGACTACTTATAGCAAGACTTCCCCCATGTCCTCAGGAAAAAAGTAAATACTCACAAATCATATTCATGTTCATAATCAGAGGGGTATTAATATGCATAAAGGATCTGAACATATGATCTTCCACCAAGCTTAGACCTCGCTTGCCCTCAAGCGGAAGCCGATAACGAAAAATATGTCCACATGTTTAGAGGTAGAGGTGTCGATAAAATAAAATACGGACATGAGGGCATCACGATCATTCTTATAACAGCAACATATATAGATTTCTTATGCTAAAGTAACAATCTATTCACAATGTCAAGTATGAATCAGAAACTTCATTGAAAGCTAACAAACTCTGATCTCGGTCACTGAAGCAATTGCAATTTATCATAGCATCGGAAAGAGTCAATATAAGAGCTTTTCAGCAAGTCCACATACTCAACCATCATTTAGTCTTTCACAATTGCTAACACTCACGTAATACTTATGGGTATGAAGTCTTAAGCGGACACAGAGAAAGATAGGGGCTTATAGTGTTGCCTCCCAACCTTTTACCTCAAGGGTAATGTCAACAATAATAGTTTATGATAACTTACATCCAATTGGATATATATATATCAAGATCTTTCCAATGCAATGTGCTTGCCAAAGGATAAAGTGTAAAAAGGAAAGGTGAGGATCACCGCGACTCTTGCATAAGACATAAGACAAAAATAAAAGATAGGCCCTTCGCAGAGGGAAGCAGAGGTTGCCATGTGCTTTTATGGTTGGATGCACAAAATCTTAATGCGAAAGAACGTCACTATATGGCCACTTGTGATAGGGACCTTTATTATGCAGTCTGTCACTTTTATTTCTTCCATATCATAAGATCGTATAAAGCTTATTTTCTCCACACTAATAGATCATACATATTTAGAGAGCAATTTTTATTGGATGCAACAATGACAACTTACTTGAAGGATCTTACTCAATCCATAGGTAGGTATGGTGGACACTCATGGCAAAACTGGGTTTAAGGATATTCGGAAGCACAAGTAGTATCTCTACTTGGTGCAAAGAATTTGTCTAGCATGAGGGGGAAAGGCAAGCTCAACATGTTGGATGATCCATGACAATATACTTTATTTCAGATATAAAAAAACATAACCCATTACGTTGTCTTCCTTGTCCAACATCAACTTTTTAGCATGTCATATTTTAATGAGTGCTTACAATCATAAAAGATGTCCAAAATAGTATATTTATATGTGAGAACCTCTCTTTCTTTATTACTTCCTATTAATTGCAACGATGACCAAAACTATGTTTGTCAACTCTCAACAACTTTTATTCATCATACTCTTTTATATGTGAAGTCATTACTCTCCATAAGATCAATATGATCTATTTATTTCTTTTTATTCTTTCTTTTATTCCCTCGAGATCATAGCAAGATAGCAGAGCCCTTGACTCAAAACTAATCTTTATTATATATAGCTCACGGACTCGATTACATAGAAGATCATAAAGCAAAACTCAAAACCAGATCATACTAAAACTTTATTCTACTAGATCAAGATATTACCAAAAGGATCGAACTAAGAAAAATGGTAAAGATAGGAGTGTGATGGTGATACGATACCGGGGCACCTCCCCCAAGCTTGGCAGTTGCCAAGGGGAGTGCCCATACCCATGTGTTTATGTCTCTTTCTTCGGAGGTGGTGATGTGATATTCTTGGCGATGATGCCCCTCAGGATACGATTCTCTTCCTCGAGCTTATTGACTTGCTGCTTGAGGTCCATTATTTCCTTACAGAGCTTACCTGTGACGGCTAAAGCTCCTTTCACCCATGGATGTTGCATAGTTGCGGGAGAACACGTAACACTCTTTTTCATATTTTCACAAGAAATAAATCTAACATTGGAAGGGATGACCGAGTTTGGAATAGCTGAGCTCTGTAGTTCCCCCATCGTGAATCCGGCTTGGAAACGAGAAGTAACTTCTTGATCCTCCTCCATGGCATCTATCCTTTTCAAGTCGGCCTCCATCTCTTCCTTCGTTGATGGCCCAAAGTGGTCTGCATCACTGTTTGCTCCTGGTCCCGGTGTCGGATGAGACACCCGACTCTCCCCGGCTGACTCTTGCGAAGACATCTTGCTCTAATCTGCGGTAGAAACAACTCAAAACGAAAACAGATGACATTTGCATGGTACGGTGGTCAAAACCTTCGGGAGATTATATAATGAATTTTTACCGACCAAAAGAAGTATCGTGCAAGAAAACGGAGTCCGGAGGGCACACGAGGTGCCCACGAGGCAGGGGGCGCGCCCAGGGGGTAGGGCGCGCCCTCCACCCTCGTGGATGCCTCGTGTCCTTTTCGGACTACTTTTTATTTTCCTATTTTCTTAAATATTCCAAAATGGAGAAAAATTGCTATTAGAACTGTTTTGGAGTCGGTTTACTTACCGTACCGCATACCTATTCCTTTTCGGAGTCTGAAATGTTCTGGAAAGTGTCCCTTATGTACTCCTCCGGGGTTACGGTGTCAATAACATTGGTTTCAACATTTATGGGATTACCTGAGATATAATGTTTGATTCTTTGACCGTTCACCACCTTTGGATTTGTGCCTTCGAAGTTGTTGATTTTTATGGCACCGAAACGATAGACCTCCTCAATAACGTAAGGGCCTTCCCATTTAGAGATGAGTTTTTCTGCAAAAAAATCTTAAACAAGAGTTGTATAACAAAACATAATCACCTACATTAAACTCACGCTTTTGTATCCTTTTGTCATGCCATCTTTTAACTTTTTCTTTAAACAGTTTGACATTCTCATAGGCTTGGGTTCTCCACTCATCAAGTGAGCTAATGTCAAATAGTCTCTTCTCACCGGCAAGTTTGAAATCATAATTGAGCTCTTTAATGGCCCAATACGCCTTATGTTCTAGTTCGAGAGGTAAGTGGCATGCTTTTCCATAAACCATTTTATACGGAGACATACCCATAGGGTTTTTATATGCAGTTCTATAGGCCCATAATGCATCATCAAGTTTCTTGGACCAATTCTTTCTAGATCTATTAACAGTCTTTTGCAAAATTAATTTAATCTCTCTATTACTCAGTTCTACTTGACAAGTAGACTGTGGGTGGTATGGAGATGCAATTCTATGATCAACGTCATACTTAGCAAGCATCTTACGAAAAGCAACATGAATAAAATGTGAATGTAACGCCCCGGTTGTAACTTTCCATATTTGTAACTCCAACTCTTGCCATTTTCGGCTATGTGTTATGATATTCCCTTCGTGGTCGGGTTTTGTCTTTTGTTTTGCATTTTGTTCATGTCATGCATTGCATATCATGTCATCATGTGCATCTCATTTGCATACGTGTTTGTCTCATGCATCCGAGCATTTTCCCCGTTGTCCGTTTTGCAATCCGACACTACCACATGCACCGGCGCACCCCTCTTGTCTCTTTTCATGAGCGGGTGTCAAACGTTCTCGGAATGGACCAAGGTTTGCCAAGTGGCCTTGGTACACCACCGGTAGACCACCTGTCAAGTTTCGTTCCATTTGGAGGTCGTTTGATGCTCCAACAGTTAACCGGGTAACCGCAAAGGCCTTTTGTGTGTTGCAGCCAAACACCCCTCCAAAACAGCCCAATAACCCATCTAAGTCACTTCCATGCTCTCCGACGTTCGATCACGATCGTGTGGGCGAAAACCGTACCCCATTTGGAGTCTCCTAGCTCCCTCTACCTATAAATAGGTGATCCCCCCGGATTTTTCGCGCACACGAAACCCTAGCCTCACCCCTCTCCGCCGCCGGACACGTCCGGTCCGAGCCGGACGAAGTCGCCGCCGCCTCCGCACCACTCACGCGCCGCCATGTGGCACGCCGCCGCCGGCCCGCGAGCCCGCGCGGGACCCTCCGGGCCCGGTCGCCGCCCGCGCCCCCGAGCGCCTCCCCGCCGCCGAGCCCATCCGCCCCGCCGCCCGCGCCTTTCCCCGCGCCGCCCCGCCGCAGCCGTCCTCGCCGGCCGCCGTCGAGACCGCCACCTCGCTCCGGTCGTCGCCGGCCACCGCCGCCTCCGTCCGCCACAGCGCCTCCGCCGCCCGTCTGCGCCTCCCCGTGCGGCACCCGCCGGTGCGACCCCGACCCCGTCGCCACCGGATCTGGCCTCCCCGGCCCCGTCCCCGACTTCTCCGGCCGCCGGCGCCTCAGTTCCGGCGAGATCCGCCGCCGCGTTGATTTCCGTGCAAACCCGAGGTTGACCCCGTTTTCCTCTAAGTCCCGAAAGTCTCACTTTATGTTGCCCTGTTCATCGCATCATATCTCCTTGCATACTGCTCCATTTCGTGCGTGCGATATATCTAAATGTTCTTTGTTCCATTGTGCCATGCTCGTTTGAGTTCATCTTGATGCCCAAATCTCTGGTGCAAGAGTGCTATATGATGTTTACTGCTATTACTTATCAGAACTTGATGTTTTGTTATTTTTGTTGCATTTGACGTGTGCATCTTATGAGCATGAGCTCTACAGGTGTTTTGATCTATGCCATGCCATGTTTACAGAGGTGTATGCCATGTATTTTTGTGATCTATGTGGTGACTAGCACAAGCATGCAATCTAGGCTTCGTGATGTTTCTGTTTTCAGGGACTTAGGATTTTGCTGTCTTTTACTGCTGTTATTTTGATGTCATGTATCCATGTGGCTACAGTGAGATCCATGCTTCTTTTGAGTATGTTCAGTAAGGATGTTTTGGACATATAGTTGTGCACTATCCATCCATGCCCTTGTTTGCAATTATGGAGTGCCCTAGCATGTCTCAATCTTGCTCTACTTTTGCTATAAAATGTTCCTGGCAGAATGTTAACATGATATTCAATTTTGCCATGGATGTTGCTAGTGATCCATGCATCCTATGAACTTGTTCTTGCCATGGTTAGCTTCATGAACATGTCTTGTTGCTGTAGGTATACTTTTTTTGTCATGCATTGCTTTGTGATGAGTGAATCGAGCTCACAAAGATGCCTTCATAATTCTGTCAATGCCATGCTCTGTTTTCTGCTAAGTCTGAAACCTGTTAACGAAACTTGCTATGTTAACATGGGTGCCATCATATCTTCTGTGCCTTGTTAGCTCATGATCAGTAAAGGCTTTTTGTTCTATGCATTTAGTAGATTCATGCCATGCCTTGTTTTGCTATGATAAGTTCCTGTAGCATGTGTTTTGCTTGCTCTGAACATTGCTACCTGATGCTGTTTAAGCCATGCTCAGTATTTTCACTAAGTCTGTGAAGCTGATATCTTTTGCACTTTTGCCATGCTTGTTTGAACCTGTTATTGAGTGATCTAGCCGTACCTCAGTGTTCATATTTTGTCAAGAATCTTGAGTACATCCTGTAATATGATTTGTTGTTATGTGGGAGTGCAGTAGCTTAGCTTCTTCTTGCATGCTAAGTGGCATCGTGCTGTTAATCGCAGAATTGTGCCATTTTTGTTTTGCTTGCCATTTGCAAACCGTGCATCCGTTTCCGGTGATCTTTATATCGATTTCGACCGAAATCATCTCATCTTTCCAGCGGCATACTTGGTTTTCCAAGTTGATGCCTTGTTCATCTTTTCCCTTCCGGAGCACGCATATACATTGCATATCACATCTCGCATATCATGCATGTATTGCATCATGTAGCTTGTGCATTTCCCGTGATTGATTGTGGTTCCATTGCTTGTGTTCTTGCTGTGGGTAGAGCCGGGAGACGAGTTCGTGAATGAGGAACCTGTTGAGTACGCTTACGAGGATCAAGCTTTCGACAACTCTGAGAACCTTGCAGGCAAGATGACCATACCCTCGAAATCACTTCTATCTTTGCTTTGCTAGTTGTTCGCTCTATTGCTATGCTGCGCTACCTAACACTTGCTATATCATGCCTCCCATATTGCCATGTCAAGCCTCTAACCATCCTTTCCTAGCAAACCGTTGTTTGGCTAAGTTACCGCTTTTGCTCAGCCCTTCTTATAGCGTTGCTAGTTGCAGGTGAAGTTGAAGTGGGTTCCATGTTGAAACATGGATATTTTGGGATATCACAATATCTCTTATTTAATTAATGCATCTATATATTTGGTAAAGGGTGGAAGGCTCGGCCTTATGCCTGGTGTTTTGTTCCACTCTTGCCGCCCTAGTTTCCGTCATACCGGTGTTATGTTCCTTGATTTTGCGTTCCTTACGCGGTTGGGTGATTTATGGGACCCCCTTGACAGTTCGCTTTGAGTAAAACTCCTCCAGCAAGGCCCAACCTTGGTTTTACATTTGCCTACCTAAGCCTTTTTCCCTTGGGTTTTTGCGAGCCCGAGGGTCATCTTTATTTTAACCCCCCGGGCCAGTGCTCCTTCGAGTGTTGGTCCAAACCGAGTAGACTGCGGGACCGTGTGTGTAGCCGTGATGGTCTCTTTTCGGCGGAGTCCGGGAAGTGAACACGGTTTGGGTTATGTATGAACGTAAGTAGTTTCAGGATCACTTCTTGATCATTTCTAGCTTCGCGACCGTTGCGTTGCTCCTCTTCTCGCTCTTATTTGCGTATGTTAGCCACCATACGTGCTTAGTGCTTGCTGCAGCTCCACCTCATTACCCCATCCTTTCCTATAAGCTTAAATAGTCTTGATCTCGCGGGTGTGAGATTGCTGAGTCCTCGTGACTCACAGATTCTACCAAAACAGTTGCAGGTGCCGACGATACCAGTGCAGATGACGCAACCGAGCTCAAGTGGGAGTTCGACAAGGAACGTGGTCGTTACTATCTTTCGTTTCCGGATGATCAGTAGTGGAGCCCAGTTGGGACGATCGGGGATCTAGCATTTGGGGTTATCTTCCTTTCTTTTGGATTTGACCGTAGTCGGTCGATGTGTGGATTTTGGATGATGTATGAATTTAATTTATGTATTGTGTGAAGTGGCGATTGTAAGCCAACTCTCTTTATCCCATTCTTGTTCATTACATGGGATTGTGTGAAGATGACCCTTCTTGCAACAATACATACAATGCGGTTATGCCTCTAAGTCGTGCCTCGACACGTGGGAGATATAGCCGCATCGTGGGCGTTACAGTGAACCACCATCAGTCATTAAGTATCTAGGGACTCCAAACCTCGGTAAAATAACTTCTTTAAGCATCTTAATAGAGGTGTTATGATCAGCACTACTAGTTGGAATAGCTTCTACCCACTTAGTAACGTCATCAACAGCAACTAAAATATGTGTATACCCATTAGAGGAAGGAAACGGTCCCATATAATCAAAGCCCCAAACATCAAAAGGTTCAATAACAAGTGAATAATTCATAGGCATTTCTTGACGTCTACTAATATTACCAATTCTTTGACATTCATCACAAGACAAGACAAACTTACGGGCGTCCTTGAAAAGAGTAGGCCAATAATAACCGGATTGCAATACCTTATGTGCAGTTCTATCTCCAGCGTGGTGTCCTCCATAAGCCTCGGAGTGACACTTGCGTAGGATCTGTTCCTGTTCATGCTCAGGTACACAACGTCTAATAAAACCATCTACTCCTTTTTTATAAAGGTGTGGGTCATCCCAGAAGTAATGTCTTAAATCATAGAAAAACTTTTTCTTTTGCTGGTATGTGAAGCTAGGTGGTATAAATTTAGCAACAATGTAATTAGCATAATCAGCATACCATGGAGCAGTACGAGAAGCATTTATGACAGCTAATTGTTCATTAGGAAAGCTATCATCAATAGGTAGTGGGTCATCAAGAACATTCTCTAACCTAGATAAGTTGTCTGCAATGGGGTTCTCAGCTCCCTTTCTATCTATAATATGCAAATCAAATTCTTGTAGTAGGAGAACCCATCTAGTAAGTCTAGGTTTAGCATCTTTCATTTCCATAAGATATTTAATAGCAGCATGATCAGTGTGAACAGTTACTTTAGAATCAACAATATAAGGTTTGAACTTATCACAAGCAAATACAACTGCTAAAAATTCTTTTTCAGTAGTAGCATAATTTCTTTGGGCACTGTCTAGAGTTTTACTAGCATATTGGATAACATTTAATTTCTTATCAACTCTTTGTCCTAGAACAGCACCTACAGCATAATCGCTAGCATCACACATAATTTCAAAGGGTAAATTCCAATCAGGTGGCTGAACAATAGGTGCAGAAATCAAGGCTTTCTTAAGTATTTCAAATGCTTCTGCACAATCATCATCAAAGACAAAAGGAACATCTTTTGTAAAAGATTATTCAGAGGCCTAGAAATTTTTGAGAAGTCTTTAATGAACCTCCTATAAAAACCGGCATGACCAAGGAAACTTCTTATACCTTTAATGTCCTTAGGACACGGCATCTTTTCAATAGCATCAACTTTAGCTTTAACAACTTCAATACCTCTTTCAGAAATTTTATGCCCCAAGACGATACCTTCATTAACCATAAAGTGGCACTTCTCCCAATTCAAGACAAGATTAGTTTCTTCATATCTCTGCAAAACTCGATCAACGTTGCTTAAGCAATGATCAAAAGAAGTTCCATATACGGAAAAATCATCCATGAAAACCTCAACAATCTTTTCTCAAAATTTAGAGAATATAGCAGTCATACATCTTTGAAAGGTAGCAGGTGCATTGCATAAACCAAAAGGCATACGTCTATAAGCAAAGGTACCGAAAGGGCAAGTAAAGGTGGTCTTTTCTTAATCCTCTTTTGACACAGGTATTTGACATAAACCAGAATAACCGTCTAGAAAGCAAAAATGTGTATGTTTGGATAATCTTTCTAGCATTTGATCAATAAAAGGTAAAGGGTAATGATCCTTTTTAGTAGCTTTATTTAGTTTGCAAAAATCAATTACCATTCTATAACCTGTAACAATTCTTTGTGGGATCAATTCATCTTTATCATTAGGAACAACAGTAATACCTCCCTTCTTAGGGACACAATGGACAGGACTTACCCACTGGCTATCAGCAACATGATAAATTATACCTGCCTCTAGAAGCTTTAGTATTTCTTTTCTTACCACTTCTTTCATCTTAGAATTTAACCATCGTTGGTGATCAACAACCGGTTTAGCGTCTTTCTCCAATTTTATTTTGTGCTGGCATAGAGTGGGACTAATGCCCTTAAGATCATCCAGAGTATATCCAATAGCAGCATGGTGCTTTTTCAGAGTTTTCAATAATTTCTCTTCTTCATGCTCTGAAAGGTTAGCACTAATAATAACATTATATATCTTCTTTTCATCGAGATAAGCATATTTAAGAGTATCAGGTAATGGTTTAAGCTCAAACACGGGATCACCCTTGGGTGGAGGAGGATCCCGTAGAATTTCAATAGGCAAATTGTGTTTCAAAATAGGTCCCTGCTTGACGAATACTTCATCTATTTCCCTTCTTTCATTCATAAACATATCGTTTTCATGGTCTAGCAAATATTGTTCTAAAGGATCATTAGGAGGCACGGCAATAGAAGCAAGACCAATAATTTCATCTTTACTAGGCAATTCTTTATCATGGGGTTGTCTAGGAAATTTAGCAAAACTAAAATCATGAGACATATCCCCTAAACCAATAGTAATAACATCCTTTTTGCAATCTATCTTAGCATTAACAGTATTCAAGAAGGGTCTGCCAAATATAATGGGACAAAAGTCATCTTGTGGAGAACCAAGAACAAGAAAATCAGTAGGATATTTAACTTTCCCACACAACACTTCAACATCTCTAACAATCCCAACTGGTGAAATAGTATTTCTATTGGCAAGCTTAATTGTAACATCAATACCTTCTAGCTCAGTAGGTGCAATATCATGCATAATTTCTTCGTATAAAGAATGAGGTATTGCACTCGCACTAGCACCCATATCACATAAGCCATGATAACAATGATCTCCTATTTTAATAGAAATAACAGGCATGCCTACAACAGGTCTATGTTTATTTTTAGTATCGGGTCTAGCAATTCTAGCAGCTTCATGACAGAAGTAAATAACATGCCCATCAATATTATCGACCAAGAGATCTTTAACCATAGCAATACTAGGTTCAAATTTAATTTGCTCAGGGGGTGTAGGTGTTCTAGTATTACTCTTACAAACCACAGTTGAAGCTTTAGCATGATCCTTTATTCTAGCAGGGAAAGGTGGTTTCTCAATATAAGCGGTAGGAACAATAGGATCAACATTATAAGTGATAGTCTTTTCTTCAACTTTAATAGGTTCAACTACTTTTACTTCAATGGGAAGTTGATATTTAAACCACTTCTCCTTAGGGAGATCAACATGAGTAGCAAAGGATTCACAAAAATAAGCTACTATCTCAGAGTCAAGTCCATATTTAGTGCTAAATTCACGAAAAGCATCGGTATCCATAAAAGATTTAACACAATCAAACTTAGGTGTTATACCTGACTCCTTACCTTCGTTGAGTTCCCAATCTTCAGAGTTGCATTTAATTCTTTCCAATAAATCCCATCTGAATTCAATAGTCTTCATCATAAAAGAACCAGTACAAGAAGTATCGAGCATGGAGCGATTATTGAGAGAAAGCCGAGCATAAATTTTTTGAATAATAATTTCTCTTGAGAGCTCATGATTGGGGCATAAATATAACATTGACTTAAGCCTCCCCCAAGCTTGAGCGATACTTTCTCCTTTGCGAGGCCAAAAATTATATATATAATTACGATCACGCTGAACCAGATGCATAGGATAAAACTTCTGATGAAATTCCAATTTCAATCGGTTGTAGTTCCATGATCCAATATCATCACATAGCCTAAACCATGTCAATGCCTTTCCCTTCAAAGATAAAGGGAAGACCTTATTCTTGATAACATCCTCGGGCATACCTGCAAGCTTAAATAATCCACAAACTTCATCCACATAGATAAGGTGCAAATCGGGATGCAATGTTCCATCTCCTATAAAAGGATTAGCTAGCAGTTTCTCTATCATACCCGAAGGAATTTCAAAGTAAACATTTTCAGTAGGTTCAGTAGGTTGAGGAGCAACTCTTTGCTCTACTGGTCGGGGTGAATATACCCCGAACAAGCCCCTCAAAGGATTACTTTCCATACTAACAAGTGACAGTAAATTTCAGCACACTATATAAATTTTCCATACCAAATTCCACTTACCAAAGGCGCTTCACTCCTCGGCAACGGCGCCAGAAAAGAGTCTTGATGACTCACAAGTATAGGGGATCTATCGTAGTCCTTTCGATAAGTAAGAGTGTTGAACCCAACGAGGAGCAGAAGGAAATGACAAGCCGTTTTCAGTAAGGTATTCTCTGCAAGCACTGAAATTATCGGTAACAGATAGTTTTGTGATAAGGTAATTTGTAACGGGTAACAAGTAACAAAAGTAAACAAGGTGCAGCAAGGTGCCCCAATCCTTTTTGTAGCAAAGGACAAGCCTGGACAAACTCTTATATAAAGGAAAGCGCTCCCGAGGACACATGGGAATTATCGTCAAGCTAGTTTTCATCATGCTCATATGATTCGCGTTCGTTACTTTGATAATTTGATATGTGGGTGGACCGGTGCTTGGGTACTGCCCTTCCTTGGACAAGCATCCCACTTATGATTAACCCCTCTTGCAAGCATCTGCAACTACAAAAGAAGTATTAAGGTAAACCTAACCATAGCATGAAACATGTGGATCCAAATCAGCCCCTTACGAAGAAACACATAAACTAGGGTTTAAGCTTCTGTCACTCTAGCAACCCATAATCTACTTATTACTTCCAATGCCTTCCCCTAGGCCCAAACAATGGTGAAGTGCTACCTCTTGACCACTGCGTTGGTTTTCCATTGAAGAGGAAAGGGTGATGCAGTAAATTGGTTATGAAGCTGGCCTATTGACCCGGATTTTTTAGAAGAAGTGCCTGGATTTTTTGCATTGGCAAGGTTTGGACATATCTATTAAAAGAGATTTGCTTTAAGATCTTGAGTATGCATCCAGGAGGAAATGACAAGGATTTAAAGATGATCAGGTGCCGGTTCAGGAAAATATTTAACCCGGAGCACAACCTATCAAGTTTGTTCTTGTGTTTATTTTACAGGATCAGTTTAACATGGATAAATCCAAATTAAACTGGGGGCTAATGTCGGGGATATACCCCGCGACGTAACCCGGCCGGAAGTGACCCGCCCGAGCCTGGCGACTCATGGGTGACCCGGCGAGCGGGTAAGACGGACGACAAGGCCCAAGGCCCAGAAGGCCGGTTCATGCTATGCTGGGCCGGTTTATGAGGAAAGCACAAGGAATATTCCCTTACGAAGGAAGCAAGACTAGGACTCCACTTGTAATAGAGTAATCATAATCCTACTAGGACTAGTCATGTAACCCGCCCCTTCAACTTATATAAGGAGGGGCAGGGCACCCCAAGAGGGACAAGCAACAAGAAACAATCTCTAGGGCTAGACACAAAGAGCCGGCTTACCGGCGACTCTCTCGTGATCATAATGAGACCTAGCCTCAAACAGCATGTAGGGTTGTTACCGGATGATGTTTCCCGGGGCCCGAAGCTGTCTAAACCCTTGTCTTGTGTTGCGTCTCTCGATTCCGTTCAACCCCTCTCAAGCTACCACATAGATGTGTTGGCCTCGCGACTAAGTCCTCACACTAAGGACATCTGCCGTGACAATTCCACGACAGTTGGCGCCCATCGTGGGGCTTGGGCACGGTGGTGTTGAGTTCTTGGAGGGATCTTTCCTAGGGACCGAGAAGCTTGCGATGTGCCGGATTAACAAGCCGATACGGAAGGATCTACTTCAACTTCGAGTTCATCAGATTGAGATGGAAATTCTTTTTTAACCTCAGGTTTAAGTCGGAAAAATAACTACGGCGACGACGGCACACGTATACGTCCTCCGTGCAATCAAGTGGAGGAGCATCCAAGGTCAACGGATACAACTGCAAAGGAATATTTGAGGCAGCGCACATGGTGAGAACAACTATAAAATTCCATATAGGATGCTCTCAGCTGCGCGCTGTCGCACCGCTGATCCGCCGAAACCGGCAAGAAATCAGTCTCGCCGAGATAAGCCGCCACTTTATGGTACGAGTCGCTGTTGCTACTTCAAACACAACTGTCTGAATCCGTCGCGACTCGGGAGCAGTCACGTGTCAAAGACGGCGGCGAATTGTGGCCTTGTGAAGTTTTCGGATCGACCTAGCGCACGCACAGGGATCAAGGATTCAAGTGCTGATCGATGCAAAAAAAAAGTTTGATGGATTCCCCTGCTCCTGCTGCTTCCTATCAATCCAAAGGCGTACTACTACTCTGACATGAAGAGTTTCATTACATGCATGGACGTGAAGGATAGTACTACTACAAAGCCACGAGTACTAGTACATGAATCTACTAGTAGTATTTGTTCAGTTCTTTCAAAGGGAAGAAGACCACGACCCGGATTCTGCTCTGTTGCCGAGTCGCCCGCGGCGTCCAAGTCACCGTCAAGCCACCTCCTCTGCAATGGGTACCTACGCAGTGTCACGCACCTGACCCGAAAGCATATTATCCTCAGATTCGGGTTATTCCGTTGACCCCCGTTCAGAACTGCCTGGGCCTCAAACTGACGTCTCTGCTGGTCTCTGAGCCGCTGTCACCGGACGGGTCTCTCACTGTCGCTCGGCCGCGGCCCCGCTGCACTGGCGCTTTTCAAACCCGCCGCCGGCTCAGCCGCACTTCGCTACCTTTCCTTGAGCCGCTGCCGCCCGCGCCGGCCCTCCAAGCTGGCCACAGACCCGTCTCACCGAGCCACTACTTCGAAGCCGCCGGCAACCATGGCCGTCGTTGCAAGCCGTCGTCACTTTGGTGCTGCCTCCAAGTCGCCGCTTCTAGGCCCGTTTTCTGCCGCAGCCGTCATCACTTCGGATGCCGCGGTCGCTGTCCTAAATCGCCAATCCGTTGAACCATCCGGACTGCTCGCCCGTTGAGTTGCCGTTTCCACTTTTAGTATGAGCCGCCTGTACACGGGTCTCGCGGCAAGCTACTGCTTGAGCCGCCCGCTCCGAGACGTCCTTTGAGTTCTAAAAACCGGGCTATGGTGTTGTCAAGGAATCATGCGGTTTGCCGGATCGGTCAATCAAGTTGACTGACGTGCCACTAGCTAGCTTTGGAGTGAAGCTGTTGTGAAGCAAGTGTATCAAAGTACTACTAATTGCAATGCACAGAATTCAAGTACGTGCGTCCATGTCAGACTGTACCTGGACTAAATCATCTGGAAGTCCACTCAGGTGATATCTTTCCTCTATATTTTGTCAGTGTATTAAATCGTTTGAGAACAATTATGTTGGTCTGTGATATTTTTTCGCAGGACCATTATTCATTACAAAAGTGCCGCATAACGCACGGGCCAACATCACTTTTGGACTAGCGTTTATTGAGCCGCTGAGGCCGCGTTGAGCCGCTTCTGCTGTGTTGAGCCGCCGGGAGTCACCGGTCTGCCTGAACTTATCTTATTAAACACTTATTGTTTTTTTGTCAAAGAACAATTACTCTGCCCTGTAACATTTTTACACAGGACAATGGTTTATGCCATTATACCGCGGATGCACGTTCGGCTGTGCCGCACAGCTTCACGGACATGTGTCTTGCGGTCCATTTTGCATCAACATGTCGGCCGACTTGTCCGTCCGCGCCGCCTTACAACACCGCGGCCGACTCGGCCGTAATTGATTTCAGCTTCACCATGGTGATCGTCAACTCCGCGGTGATAATTACTGACCTGACCATCAGGTGAAATCCATCCAGTATATTTTATATTATATATTACTTTCTTTAAAAGAGCAATTACTCTGGCTTGCAAGTTCTCCAGTGCAGGACAAGTTATATCACTGAGATGTTGAATGACTCATACTGGTTTATATCATGGTCAAATATGGAGAGTCTCAAGCCAACTCCTCGAGTAGTCTTAAGACTCGAGGGCTACAATGACATGACTCGGGAAGCTCTGGGTCATTGGAGGGAATGATAACCCGGTTCCGGAGGACACCGCCATATTGATGAAAATTTAAAGGCCGTCAGAAAATTGTCGGTTCAAAATAAAGATTCCGGTTTAAAATCCGGTTCAAGAGACATCTCTGTCCCGCAAAGCTTTGAAGCTCTCAAATCCGGTTCAAACATCCGGCTCAAGGTAAATTTGTCTCTTACAAAGCTTTTAAGCTCTCAAATCCGGTTCAAACATCCGGCTCAAGGTAAATTTGTCTCTTACAAAGCTTTTAAGCTCTCAAATCCGGTTTAAAGTTACGGTTCAAAAAGAATTAATCTCTTCGAGTTCTCAAACAAATTAAGGGTTGCCAAAAGAGAACTTGCTGCCATGATGTGCGGTTCAAACATGGGTATTCTGCCTTACGGCTTATCTTATTATGGTCACTTGAGGGCTTCCTGTTCAAACATAGGTCGTATTCGAACCAAAGAGAACATAGCTGTCGGTACCCTCTTGATCGGCACACTGCCGAGCTCAGTAGCGGGCTTCTTGATCGTTTTCGAATCATATCTCAACCCCTTTTGGGAACCGACGTGGATCGTATTCGAATCAGCGTCGTTAAACAACTCTCAAGGTCATTTGGGGGCTTCCTGTTCAAACATAGGTCGTATTCGAACCAAAGAGAACATAGCTGTCGGTACCCTCTTGATCGACAACGCCAAAGCCACTGGGGGCTATATGATCGTATTCGAATCTTAGCTTAACCCACGTGGGACGGTTTTCTGATCGTATTCGAATCAGAAGCCTCAAAAATTTTGAAGTCTCTTTTTGCAAACAATTTTTGGATTTTATTTGAAGGCCGACTCAAATGGATTATTTCTTATAATATTTCTCTACAAGAGCCAATGTCAGCAAATTGGTTATGAAGCTGGCCTATTGACCCGGATTTTTTAGAAGAAGTGCCTGGATTTTTTGCATTGGCAAGGTTTGGACATATCTATTAAAAGAGATTTGCTTTAAGATCTTGAGTATGCATCCAGGAGGAAATGACAAGGATTTAAAGATGATCAGGTGCCGGTTCAGGAAAATATTTAACCCGGAGCACAACCTATCAAGTTTGTTCTTGTGTTTATTTTACAGGATCAGTTTAACATGGATAAATCCAAATTAAACTGGGGGCTAATGTCGAGGATATACCCCGCGACGTAACCCGGCCGGAAGTGACCCGCCCGAGCCTGGCGACTCATGGGTGACCCGGCGAGCGGGTAAGACGGACGACAAGGCCCAAGGCCCAGAAGGCCGGTTCATGCTATGCTGGGCCGGTTTATGAGGAAAGCACAAGGAATATTCCCTTACGAAGGAAGCAAGACTAGGACTCCACTTGTAATAGAGTAATCATAATCCTACTAGGACTAGTCATGTAACCCGCCCCTTCAACTTATATAAGGAGGGGCAGGGCACCCCAAGAGGGACAAGCAACAAGAAACAATCTCTAGGGCTAGACACAAAGAGCCGGCTTACCGGCGACTCTCTCGTGATCATAATGAGACCTAGCCTCAAACAGCATGTAGGGTTAGTTACCGGATGATGTTTCCCGGGGCCCGAAGCTGTCTAAACCCTTGTCTTGTGTTGCGTCTCTCGATTCCGTTCAACCCCTCTCAAGCTACCACATAGATGTGTTGGCCTCGCGACTAAGTCCTCACACTAAGGACATCTGCCGTGACAATTCCACGACACGAAGGTTTCATTCCGTTTGGACTCCGTTTGATATTCTTTTTCTGCGAAACACTAAAATAGGCAAAAAACAGCAATTCGGGTTGGGCCTCCGGTTAATAGGTTAGTCCCAAAAATAATATAAAAGTGTATAATAAAGCCCATTAAACATCCAAAACAGAATATAATATAGCATGGAACAATAAAAAATTATAGATACATTGGAGACGTATCAAGCATCCCCAAGCTTAATTCCTGCTCGTCCTCGAGTAAGTAAATGATAAAAACAGAATTTTTGATGTGGAATCCTACTTGGCATAATTTTCAATGTAATTCTCTTAATTGTGGTATGAATGTTCAGATCCGAATGATTCAAGATAAAAGTCTAATATTGACATAAAAATAATAATACTTCAAGCATACTAACTAAGCAATTATGTCTTCTCAAAATAACATGGCCAAAGAAAGTTATCCCTACAAAATCATATAGTCTGGCTATGCTCTATCTTCATCACACAAAGTATTTAATCATGCACAACCCCGATGACAAGCCAAGCAATTGTTTCATACTTTTGGTGTTCTCAAACTTTTCAATCTTCACGCAATTCATGAGCGTGAGCCATGGACATAGCACTATATGTGGAATAGAATGGTGGTTGTGGAGAAGACAAAAAAGGAGAAGATAGTCTCACATCAACTAGGCGTATCAACGGGCTATGGAGATGCCCATTAATAGATATCAATGTGAGTGAGTAGGGATTTCCATGCAACGGATGCACTAGACCTATAAGTATATGAAAGCTCAACAAAAGAAACTAAGTGGGTGTGCATCCAATTCGCTTGCTCACGAAGACCTAGGGCATTTTGAGGAAGCCCATCATTGGAATATACAAGCCAAGTTCTATAATGTAAAATCCCCACTAGTATATGAAAGTGATAACATAGGAGACTCTCTATCATGAAGATCATGATGCTACTTTTGAAGCACAAGTGTGGTAAAAGGATAGTAACATTGTCCCTTCTCTCTTTTTCTCTCATTTTTTTATTTGGGCCTTTTGTCTTTTTTATGGCCTCTTTTTTTTTCTATTTTTTTCTTCCTTTTTTTCTATTTTTCGTCCGGAGTCTCATCCCGACTTGTGGGGGAATCATAGTCTCCATCATCATTTCCTCACTTGGGACAATGCTCTAATAATCATGATCATCACACTTTTATTTTCTTTACAACTCAAGAATTACAACTCAAAACTTAGAAGAAAATATGACTCTGTGGATGCCTCCGGCGGTGTACCGGGATATGCAATGAATCAAGAGTGACATGTATGAAAGAATTATGAACGGTGGCTTTGCCACAAATACGGTGTCAACTACATGATCATGCAAAGCAATATGACAATGATGAAGCGTGTCATAGTAAACAAAACGGTGGTAAGTTGCATGGCAATATATCTCGGAATGGCTATGGAAATGCCATGATATGTAGGTATGGTGGCTGTTTTGAGGAAGGTATATGGTGGGTGTATGATACCGGCGAAAAGTGCGCGGTATTAGAGAGGCTAGCAATGGTGGAAGGATGAGAGTGCGTATAATCCATGGACTCAACATTAGTCATAAAGAACTCATATACTTGTTGCAAAAATCTACAAGTTATCAAAGCAAAGTATTACGCGCATGCTCCAAGGGGGATAGATTGGTAGGAAAAGATCATTGCTCATCCCCGACCGCCACTCATAAGGAAGACAATCAATAAATAAATCATGCTCCGACTTCATCACATAACAGTTCACCATACGTGCATGCTACGGGAATCACAAACTTTAACACAAGTATTTCTCAAATTCACAACTACTCAACTAGCATGACTCTAATATCACCATCTTCATATCTCAAAACAATTATCAAGCATCAAACTTCTCATAGTATTCAACACACTCATAAGATTTTTTTAGTAATCTTGGATGCCTATCATAATTAAAGCAAATTACCATGCTGTTTTGTAGGACTCTCAAAATAATATAAGTGAAGCATGAGAGAACAATAGTTTCTATAAAACAAATCCACCACCGTGCTCTAAAAGATATAAGTGAAGCACTAGAGCAAAAACTATATAGCTCAAAAGATATAAGTGAAGCACATAGAGTATTGTAATAAATTCCGAATCATGTGTGTCTCTCTCAAATGGTGTGTACAGCAAGTATGATTGTGGTAAACTAAAAAGCAAAGACTCAAATTATACAAGACGCTCCAAGCAAAACACATATCATGTGGTGAATAAAAATATAGCTCCAAGTAAAGTTACCGATGGACGAAGACGAAAGAGGGGATGCCTTCCAGGGCATCCCCAAGCTTTGGCTTTTTGGTGTCCTTAGATTATCTTGGGGTGCCATGGGCATCCCCAAGCTTAGGCTCTTGCCACTCCTTGTTCCATAATCAATCAAATCTTTTACCCAAAACTTAAAAACTTCACAACACAAAACTTAGCAGAAAATCTCGTGAGCTCCGTCAGCGGAAGAAAACAAAACACCACTTCAAGGTACTGTAATGAACTCATTCTTTATTTATATTGGTGTTAAACCTACTTTATTCCAACTTCTCTATGGTTTATAAACTCTTTAACTAGCCATAGATTCATCAAAATAAGCAAACAACACATGAAAAACAGAATCTGTCAAAAACAAAACAGTCTGTAGTAATCTGTAACTAACGCAAACTTATGGAACTCCAAAAATTCCACCAAAATAGGAAGACCTAGAAAATT
The DNA here is from genome assembly GCF_002575655.3 of Aegilops tauschii subsp. strangulata. Lineage (NCBI taxonomy): Eukaryota > Viridiplantae > Streptophyta > Magnoliopsida > Poales > Poaceae > Aegilops > Aegilops tauschii. The sequence goes on from NC_053040.3 coordinate 384,130,015, forward strand.
TGTTTATTTATCTACTGCAATTGGAATCAGTATTTTATCACGTTCTGGTGATTTTTAACAATTGTTTTCATGAACAGAAAGTTTCTGGAATTTTCAGCAAGATCAAATAACTATCATCCAAGAAGATCCTATAGGTTTAACTTGGCACAAACACTAATTAAAACATAAAAAAATCTAACCCGAGGCTAGATCAAATATTTATTCCTAAATATAAGCAAAAAGCAAAAAACTAAAATAAAATTGGGTTGCCTCCCAACAAGCGCTATTGTTTAACGCCCCTAGCTAGGCATAAAAGCAAGGATAGATCTAGGTATTGCCATCTTTGGTTTTAGGAAAGAAAAAAGAGCAAACTTGTTATCTATCGCATTAATTTTTCTATTTTGATAAAGCACATGGCTATTAATGGTAGAAGAAAGATTAAGCACATTATGGAAATTTGCATCTAAACTAGCTTTTATCTCTTTGATAGATTCGTTTTGGTAGGAGAGCAAAAGAGACGTAGATTCAACTTTCTCATTCATGGGGTGCCCAAATATGGTCTTAATTTTTTCATAAGTATCTACGACGTCCCCTTCAAGAAAACCTTCTTCAAATCTAGAATCTAAGACATGCTTAAACGAAGAAGGTAGGGCAACATAAAAGCTCTTCAAGTAAATTTCAATTTGGTATTGGGGCACATAGTTAGCCCGTATCCTTAACAGTCTATCCCAAGCATCTTTCAAAGATTCATCGAGTAAATAACGAAAAATTCCGGAATCATCTTCATCAAAATTATTAAGACTCTCATTGATAACTCCGACAGGTTTTTCCATAGCATCATTATTTATGAGTTTAGATAGAATAGAAGGATCGTCCAAAGTACTAAAACTCGGGAGAGAAACCCCAACCCTTTTTGATTCCGACATGGCAAAAGGAAGGCGAGCGGAAAAAAGAGGGCGAATAAAACGGCAAGGGTGAAGTGGGGGAGAGGAAAATGAGAGGCAAATGGCAAATAATGTAATGCGAGGGATAAGAGTTTGTGATGGGTACTTGGTATGTCTTGACTTGACTTGACTTGGCGTGAATCTCCCCGGCAACGGCGCCTGAAATTCTTCTTGCTACCTCTTGAGCACTGCGTTGGTTTTCCCTTGAAGAGGAAAGGGTGATGCAGTAAAGTAGCGTAAGTATTTCCCTCAGTTTTTGAGAACCAAGGTATCAATCCAGTAGGAGATCACGCTCGAGTCCCACGCACCTGTACAAACAAATAAGAACCTCGCAACCAACGCGATAAAGGGGTTGTCAATCCCTTCACGGTCACTTACGAGAGTGAGATCTGATAGATATGATAAGATAATATTTTTTTGGTATTTTTATGATAAAGAGAAATAAAGAAGCAAATTAAAATAAACGGCAATAGAAATAGCTAAGTGTTGGAAGTTTAATATGATGGAAAATAGACCCGGGGGCCATAGGTTTCACTAGTGGCTTCTCTCAAGAGCATAAGTATTACGGTGGGTGAACAAATTACTGTCGAGCAATTGATAGAATTGAGCATAGTTATGAGAATATCTAGGTATGATCATGTATATAGGCATCACGTCCGTGACAAGTAGACCGACTCCTGCCTGCATCTACTACTATTACTCCACACATCGACCGCTATCCAGCATGCATCTAGAGTATTAAGTTCATAAGAACAGAGTAACGCTTTAAGCAAGATGACATGATGTAGAGGGATAAACTCATGCAATATGATATAAACCCCATCTTTTTATCCTCGATGGCAACAATACAATACGTGTCATTTCCCTTTCTGTCACTGGGATCGAGCACCGCAAGATTGAACCGAAAGCTAAGAACTTCTCCCATTGCAAGAAAGATCAATCTACTAGGCCAAACCAAACTGATAATTCGAAGAGACTTGCAAAGATAACCAATCATACATAAAAGAATTCAGAGGAGATTCAAATATTGTTCATAGATAAACTTGATCATAAACCCACAATTCATCGGATCTCGACAAACACACCGCAAAAGAAGATTACATCGAATAGATCTCCAAGAGAATCGAGGAGAACTTTGTATTGAGATCCAAAGAGAGAGAAGAAGCCATCTAGCTAATAACTATGGACCCGAAGGTCTGAGGTAAACTACTCACACATCATCGAAGAGGCTATGGTGTTGATTTAGAAGCCCTCCGTGATCAATGCCCCCTCCAGCGGAGCGCCGGAAAAGGCCCCAAGATGGGATCTCACGGGTACAGAAGGTTGCGGCGGTGGAAATAGTGTTTTTGCTCCGTATCTGATGTTTCCAGGGTACATGGGTACATATAGGAGGAAGAAGTACGTCGGTGGAGCAACGTGGGCCCCATGAGGATGGAGGGCGCGCCTAGGGGGTCGGCGCGCCCCCTGCCTCGTGCTCTCCTCGTTGATTTTTTTACGTAGACTCCAAGTCCTATGGATCACGTTTGTTCCGAAAATCACGTTCCCGAAGGTTTCATCCGTTTGGACTCCGTTTGATATTCTTTTTCTGCGAAACACTGAAATAGGCAAAAAACAGCAATTCAGACTGGGCCTCCGGTTAATAGGTTAGTCCCAAAAATAATATAGAAGTGTATAATAAAGCCCATTAAACATCCAAAACAGAATATAATATAGCATTGAACAATAAAAAATTATAGATACGTTGGAGACATATCATGAAGTGTCATGTAGTCGACATTCACATAACACCAGTAGAGGAAAGATAACGTACATCTCATCAAAATATCGAACGAATACCAAATTCACATGACTACTGATACGTCTCCAATGTATCTATAATTTTTTATTGTTCCATGCTATTATATTATCTGTTTTGAACGTTTAATGGGCTTTATTATGCACTTTTATATTATTTTTGGGACTAACCTATTAACCGAAGGCCCAGTGCAAATTGTTGTTTTTTGCCTATTTCAGTGTTTCGCAGAAAAGCAATATCAAACGGAATCCAAACGGAATGAAACCTTCCCGAGGATCATTTTTGGAACAAACGCAATCCAGGAGACTTGGAGTGGACGTCAAGGAAGCAACGAGGCGGACACGAGGTAGGGAGGCACGCCCAGGGGGGTAGGCGCGCCCCCCACCCTCGTGGCTCCACCGACCTACTTCCTTCGTCTATATATACTCATATACCCTGAAAACATCCGCGAGCACCACGAAACCCTATTTCCACCGCCGCAACCTTCTGTACCCGTGAGATCCCATCTTGGGGCCTTTTCCCGCGCTCCGCCGGAGGGGGAATCAATCACGGAGGGCTTCTACATCAACACCATGGCCTCTCCGATGATGCGTGAGTAGTTTACCACAGACCTTCGGGTCCATAGTTATTAGCTAGATGGCTTCTTCTCTCTCTCTAGATCTCAATACAAAGTTCTCCTCGATTCTCTTGGAGATCTATCCGATGTAATCCTTTTTGCGGTGTGTTTGTCGAGATCCGATGAATTGTGGGTTTATGATCAAGATTATCTATGAACAATATTTGATTCTTCTCTGAATTCTTATATGCATGATTTGATATCTTTGCAAGTCTCTTCGAATTATCAGTTTGGTTTGGCCTACTAGATTGATCTTTCTTGCAATGGGAGAAGTGCTTAGCTTTGGGTTCAATCTTGCGGTGTCCTTTCCCAGTGACAGCAGGGGCAGCAAGGCACGTATTGTATTGTTGCCATCGAGGATAAAAAGATGGGGTTTATATCATATTGCTTCAGTTTATCCCTCTACATCATGTCATCTTACCTAATGCGTTACACTGTTCTTATGAACTTAATACTCTAGATGCATGTTGGATAGCGGTCGATGTCGTGGAATTGTCACGGCAGATGTCCTCAAGATAGGACTTAGTCGTGGAGCCATCGCCGCTAGGAAGCTTGAAGGGGTTAAACGGGACAAGGAACGCGAGGGTTTATACTGGTTCGGCCCCTTACGGTGAAGGTAAAAGCCTACGTCCAGTTGAGGTGGTATTGATTAGGGTTTCGATGACCAGGGAGCTTAACTGCTACGCCTGGCTCTCGACGAGATCTTTCTTACCCCTAAACCGCTGCCGGGTCGTCCCTTTATATAGAGAGGTTGACGCCCAGTAGCTCTCAGAGTCCCGGCCGGCTCATAAGAGTGTCCGGCTCAGACTCTCAACTATTCTTGCCTTACACTACAAGTTCTACCATAATGACGGTTGTAACTACGGGCCCTAGCCATCTCCGGGTCTTAAGCCCATCTTTGGCCCACCGTCTTCAAGCTTGGCGCCGGGCTTCAGGTGATGACCCTTATGAGTAACCCGGCCCCACCGGGCGGGTGACTCTAAGGTTTATATCCTCAACAGTCGATGTGTGGAGTAATAGTAGTAGATGCAGAATCGTTTTGGTCTACTTGTCGCGGACGTGATGCCTATATACATGATCATGCCTAGATATTCTCATAACTATGCGCTTTTCTATCAATTACTCGACAGTAATTTGTTCACCCACCGTAAATTATGCTATCTTGAGAGAAGCCACTAGTGAAACCTATGGCCCCCGGGTCTATCTTCCATCATATTATTTTCCTATCGATTTGCTATTCTGCCGCTGTTTATTTTGCAATCTTTACTTTTCAATCTATACAACAAAAATACCAAAAATATTTATCTTATTATCTTTATCAGATCTCACTTTTGCAAGTGGCCGTGAAGGGATTGACAACCCCTTTATCGCTTTGGTTGCAAGGTTCTTATTTGTTTGTGCAGGTACAAGGCGACTTGCGTGTAACCTCCTACTGGATTGATACCTTGGTTCTCAAAAACCGAGGGAAATACTTATGCTACTTTGCTGCATCACCCTTTCCTCTTCAAGGGAAAACCAACGCATGCTCAAGAGGTAGCAACTACTTATAGCAAGACTTCCCCCATGTCCTCTGGAACAAACATAACTATTCACAAATCATATTCATGTTCATAATCAGAGGGGTATTAATATGCATAAAGGATCTGAACATATGATCTTCCACAAAATAAACCAACTAGCATCAACTACAAGGAGTAATCAACACTACTAGCAACCCACAAGTACCAATCTGAGGTTTTGAGACAAAGATTGGATACAAGAGATGAACTATGGTTTGAGATGAGATGGTGCTGGTGAAGATGTTGATGAAGATTGACCCCCTCCTGATGAGAGGATCGATGGTGATGATTTCCCCCTCCCAGAGGGATGTTTCCCCGGTAGAACAACTCCGCCGGAGCCCTAGATTGGTTTCGCCAGGTTCCGCCTCGAGACGGCGGTGCTTCGTCCCGAAAGCTTCCTGCTAATTTTTTCCAGGGCAAAAGACTTCATATAGAAAAAGATGGACACCAGAGGCCTGCCAGGGGGCCCACGAGGCAGGGGGCGCGCCTGGGGGTAGGGCATGCCCCCACCCTCGTGGACAGGGTGTTGCCCCCCTCTGGTGCTTTCTTCGCCCAATATTTTTAATATATTCCAAAACTGACTTTCGTGGAGTTTCAGGACTTTTGGAGTTGTGCAGAATAGGTCTCTAATATTTGCTCCTTTTCCAGCCCAGAATTCCAGCTGCCGACATTCTCCCTCTTCCGTGTAAACCTTGTAAAATAAGAGAGAATAGGCATAATTATTGCGGCATAATGTGTAATAACATCCCATAATGCAATAAATATCGATATAAAAGCATGATGCAAAATGGACGTATCAACTACCTTTGTGTTGTTTTTTGTGCAGGAATAAAAATTCTTGGAATTGGACGAACTCTACACAGATTTTTTTATTGAATCTACAAAAAGTACCGGTGCAAAGATCTACCAGAGGGGGCCACCAGCTACCCACAAGACAGGGAGGCGCGCATACCCCCCCCCCCCCCCAAGGCGCGCCTGACTCCTTGTGGGGCCCGCGGGGTGGCCGTTTGACCTAACTCCAGTCCTAGAAATACCGCCTTCCCGAGAAAAAATCATAAAGAAAGATTCATCGCGTTTTACGATATGGAGCCGCCGCCACCTCATGTTCTTCATCGGGAGGCCTAATCTGGAATTGGTTCGGGGCTCCGGAGAGGGGGATTCGTCGTCGTTGCCATCACCAACCATTCTCCATCAACAATTCCATGATGCTCAACACCGGGAGTGAATAATTCCTTCATAGGCTTGCTGGACGGTGATGGAGATGGATGAGATTTCTTATGTATTTTGTTAGGGCTTGATCCTTAGTATCCACTATGTTTTGAGATTGACATTTGATACGTCTCCAACGTATCTATAATTTTTTATTGTTCCATGCTATTATATTATCTGTTTTGCATATTTAATGGGCTTTATTATACACTTTTATATTATTTTTGGGACTAACCTACTAACCCAAGGCCCAGTGCAAATTGCTGTTTTTTGCCTATTTTAGTGTTTCGCAGAAAAGGAATATCAAACAGAATGAGACCTTCGGGAGAGTGATTTTTGGAACAAACGTGATCCAGAGGACTTGGAGTGGACGTCAAGAAAGAAGCGAGGAGGCCATGAGACAGGGAGGCGCGCCTGCCCCCTGGGCGCGCCCCCACCCTCGTGGGCCCCTCGCAGCTCCACCGACCTACTTCTTCCTCCTATATATACCCATATACCCCGAAACCATTGAGGAGCACCACGAAACCCTATTTCCACAGCCGCAACCTTCTGTACCCGTGAGATCCCATCTTGGGGCCTTTTTCGGCGCTCCGCCGGAGGGGGAATCGATCACGGAGGGCTTCTACATCAACACCATAGCCTCTCCGATGATGTGTGAGTAGTTTACCACAGACCTTCGGGTCCATAGTTATTAGCTAGATGGCTTCTTCTCTCTCTTTGGATCTCAATACAAAGTTCTCCTCGATCTTCTTGGAGATCTATTTGATGTAACTCTTTTTGCGGTGTGTTTGTAGAGATCCGATGAATTGTGGGTTTATGATCAAGATTATCTATGAACAATATTTGAATCTCCCCTGAATTCTTTTATATATGATTGATTATCTTTGCAAGTCTCTTCGGATTATCAGTTTGGTTTGGCCTACTAGATTGATCTTTCTTGCAATGGGAGAAGTGCTTAGCTTTGGGTTCAATCTTGCGTTGCTCGATCCCAGTGACGGTAGGGGAAACGACACGTATTGTATTGTTGCCATCGAGGATAAAAAGATGGGGTTTATATCATATTGCTTGAGTTTATCCCTCTACATCATGTCATCTTGCCTAATGCGTTACTCTGTTCTTATGAACTTAATACTCTACATGCATGCTGGATAGCGGTCGATGTGTGGAGTAATAGTAGTAGATGCAGAATCGTTTCGGTCTACTTGTCGCGGACGTGATGCCTATATACATGATCATGCCTAGATATTCTCATAATTATGCACTTTTCTATCAATTGCTCGACAGTAATTTGTTCACCCACCATAATACTTATGCTATCTTGAGAGAAGCCACTAGTGAAACCTATGGCCCCCGGGTCTATTTTCCATCATATAAGTTTCCAATCTATTTTATTTTGCAATCTTTACTTTTAATCTATATCATAAAAATACCAAAAATATTATCTTATCATCTCTATCAGATCTCACTTTTGCAAGTGGCCGTGAAGGGATTAACAACCCCTTTATCGCATTGGTTGCAAGGTTCTTATTTGTTTGTGTAGGTACGAGGGACTTGCGTGTGGCCTCCTACTGGATTGATACATTGGTTCTCAAAAATTGAGGGAAATACTTACGCTACTTTGCTGCATCACCCTTTCCTCTACAAGAGAAAACCAACGCATGCTCAAGAGGTAGCAAGAAGGATTTCTGGCGCCGTTGCCGGGGAGTCTACGCACAAGTCAAGACATACCAAGTACCCATCACAAACTCTTATCCCTCGCATTACATTATTTGCCATTTGCCTCTCGTTTTCCTCTCCCCCACTTCACCCTTGCCGTTTTATTCGCCCTCTCTTTCCGTTCGCCTCTTTTTCGCTTGCTTCTTGTTTGCTTGTGTCTTGGATTGCTTGCTTGTCACGATGGCTCAAGATAATACTAAATTGTGTGACTTTTCTAATACCAACAACAATGATTTTCTTAGCACCCCAATTGCTCCTATTACTGATGCTGAATCTTGTGAAATCAATGCTGCCTTGTTGAATCTTGTCATGAAAGATCAATTCGCCAGCCTTCCTAGTGAAGATGCCGCTACCCATCTAAACAGCTTTGTTGATTTGTGTGATATGCAAAAGAAGAAAGATGTGGATAACGATATTGTTAAATTGAAGCTATTTCCTTTTTTGCTTAGAGATAGTGCTAAAACTTGGTTTTCGTCTTTGCCTAAAAATAGTATTGATTCATGGAATAAGTGCAAAGATGCTTTTATCACTAAGTATTTTTCCTCCCGCTAAGATCACCTCTCTTAGAAATGATATTATGAATTTTAAGCAACTTGATCATGAACATGTTGCACAAGCTTGGGAGAGGATGAAATTAATGATACGTAATTGCCCTACACATGGTTTGAACTTATGGATGATTATACAATTTTTTATGCTGGATTGAATTTTGCTTCTAGAAATCTTTTAGATTCGGCTTCGGGAGGCACTTTTATGGAAATCACTTTAGGAGAAGCTACTAAACTCCTAGATAATATTATGGTTAATTATTCTCAATGGCACACCGAAAGATCTACTAGTAAAAAGGTGCATGCAATTGAAGAGATTAATGTTTTGAGTGGAAAGATGGATGAACTTATGAAATTGTTTGCTAATAAGAGTGTTTCTTCTGATCCCAATGATATGCCTTTGTCTACTTTGATTGAGAATAATAATGAATCTATGGATGTGAATTTTGTTGGTAGGAACAGTTTTGGTAACAACGCTTATAGAGGAAACTTTAATCCTAGGCCGTATCCTAGTAATTCCTCTAATAATTATGGTAATTCCTACAACAACTCTTATGGAAATTTTAATAAGATGCCCTCTGATTTTGAGACTAGTGTTAAAGAATTTATGATTTCTCAAAAGAATTTCAATGCTTTGCTTGAAGAAAAATTGCCTAAGATTGATGAGTTGGCTAGGAACGTGGATAGAATTTCTCTTGATGTTGATTCTTTGAAGCTTATATCTATTCCACCTAAGCATGATATAAATGAGTCTCTCAAAGCTATGAGAATTTCCATTGATGAGTGCAAAGAAAGAACCGCTAGGATGCGTGCTAAAAAAGATTGCTTTGTGAAAGCGTGTTCTTCTAGTTTTCATGATAATAAGGATGAAGATCTAAAAGTGATTGATGTGTCTCCTATTAAATCTTTGTTTTGCAATATGAATCTTGATAATGATGGGACTGGAGATGAGTCAACTTTAGTTAAAAGGCGTCCCAATGATTCGAAGTTTTTAGATCTTGATGCAAAAATTGGTAAAAGTGGGATTGAAGAGGTCAAAACTTTACATAGCAGTGAACCCACTATTTTGGATTTCAAGGAATTTAATTATGATAATTGTTCTTTAATAGACTGTATTTCCTTGTTGCAATCCGTGCTAATTCTCTGCATGCTTATAGTCAAAATAAGGCTTTTACCAAACATATCATTGATGCTTTAATGCAATCCTATGAAGAAAAGCTTGAATTAGAAGTGTCTATCCCTAGAAAACTTTATGACGAGTGGGAACCTACTATTAAAATTAAAATTAAAGAACATGAGTGCTATGCTTTGTGTGATTTGAGTGCTAGTGTTTACACGATTCCAAAATCTTTGTGTGATATGTTAGGTTTCCGTGAATTTGATGATTGTTCTTTAAATTTGCACCTTGCGGATTCCACCATTAAGAAACCTATGGAAAAAATTAATGATGTTCTTATTGTTGCAAATAGGAATTATGTGCTCGTAGATTTCATTGTTCTTGATATAGATTGCAAACCTTCATGTCCTATTATTCTTGGTAGACCTTTTCTTAGAACGATTGGTGCAATTATTGATATGCAAGAAGGGAATATTAAATTCCAATTTACGTTAAGGAAAGGTATGGAAAACTTTCCTATAAAGAAAATAAAATTACCTTATGAATCTATTATGAGAGCCACTTATGGATTGCATACCAAAGATGATAATACCTAGATCTATCCTTGCCTTTATGCCAAGCTAGGGGCGTTAAACGATAGCGCTTGTTGGGAGGCAACCCAATTTTATTTTTGTTTCTTACTTTTTGGTTCTGTTTAGTAATAGATAATTCATGTAGCTTCTGTTTAGATATGGTTTCATGTTTTAGTTAGTGTTTGTGCCAAGTAGAACATTTGGGAAGACTTGGGTGAAGTCTTTTTGATCTTGCTGTAAAAAACAGAAACTTTAGCGCTCACGAGATTAGCTACAACTTTCTACTGGAGAGTGTTATTTAGTTGATTATTTTTTAAGATGATTAATAGATAAATTCCTCACGTCCAGATATTTATTTTAGAATTTTTGGAGTGCCAGAAGTATGCGTTTGATACAGATTACTACAGACTATTCTGTTTTTGACAGATTCTGTTTTTCGTGTGTTGTTTGCTTATTTTGATGAATCTATGGCTAGTATCGGAGGTTATGAACCATAGAGAAGTTGGAATACAGTAGGTTTAACACCAATATAAATAAAGAATGAGTTCATTACAGTACCTTGAAGTGGTGGTTTGTTTTCTTTCGCTAACGGAGCTCATGAGATTTTCTGTTAAGTTTTGTGTTGTGAAGTTTTCAAGTTCTGGGTAAAGTTTTGATGGATTATGGAACAAGGAGTGGAAATAGCCTAAGCTTGGGGATGCCCGAGGCACCCCAAGGTAAAATCCAAGGACAACCAAAAGCCTAAGCTTGGGGATGCCCCGGAAGGCATCCCCTCTTTTGTCTTCGTCCATCGGTAACTTTACTTGGAGCTATATTTTTATTCACCACATGATATGTGTTTTGCTTGGAGCGTCTTGTATGATTTGAGTATTTTCTTTTTAGTTTACCACACATCCTTGCTGTACACACCTTTTGGGAGAGACACACATTAATCGGAATTTATTAGAATACTCTATGTGCTTCACTTATATCTTTTGAGCTAAACAATTTTGCTCTAGTGCTTCACTTATATCTTTTAGAGCACGGTGGTGGTTTTATTTTACAGAAATTATTGATCTCTCATTCTTCACTTATATTATTTTGAGAGTATTTTAGAACAGCATGGTAATTTGCTTTGGCTATAAAATTAGTCCTAATATGATAGGCATCCAAGATGGATATAACAAAAACTTTCATATAAGTGCATTGAATACTAAGAGAGGTTTGATACTTGATGATTGTTTTGAGATATGGAGATAGTGATATTAAAGTTGTGCTATTTGAGTAGTTGTGAATTTGAGAAATACTTGTGTTGAAGTTTGCAAGTCCCGTAGCATGCACGTATGGTAAACATTGTGTAAAAATTTGAAACATGAGGTGTTCTTTGATTGTCATCCTTATGAGTGGCGGTCGGGGACGAGCGATGGTCTTTTCCTACCAATCTATCCCCCTAGGAGCATGCGCGTAGTGCTTGGTTTTTGATGACTTGTAGATTTTTGCAATAAGTATGTGAGTTCTTTATGACTAATGTTGAGTCCATGGATTATACGCACTCTCACCCTTCCATCATTGCTAGCCTCTTCGGTACCGTGCATTGCCCTTTCTCACCTTGAGAGTTGGTGCAAAATTCGCCGGTGCATCCAAACCCCATGATACGATACGCTCTATCACACATAAACCTCCTTATATCTTCTTCAAAACAGCCACCATACCTACCTATTATGGCATTTCCATAGCCATTCCGAGATATATTGCCATGCAACTTTCCACCATTTCGTTTATTATGACGCGCTTCATCATTTTCATATTGCCTTGCATGATCATGTAGTTGACATCGTATTTGTGGCAAAGCCACCATGTATATTATTTCATACATGTCACTCTTGATTCATTGCCCATCCCGGTACACCGCCGGAGGCATTCATATAGAGTCATATTTTGTTCTAGTATCGAGTTGTAATCATTGAGTTGTAAATAAATAGAAGTGTGATGATCATCATTAATAGAGCATTGCCCCCAAAAAAGAGAAAGGCCAAAAAAAGGAAAGGCCCAAAAAAAAGAAATAAAAAGAAATAAAAAGGGACAATGCTACTATCCTTTTTCCACACTAGTGCTTCAAAGTAGCACCATGATCTTTATGATAGAGAGTCTCTTGTTTTGTCACTTTCATATACTAGTGGGAATTTTTCGTTATAGAACTTGTCTTGTATATTCCAACAATGGGCTTCCTCAAATGCCCTAGGTATTCATGAGCAAGCAGGTTGGATGCACACCCACTTAGTTTCTTTTGTTGAGCTTTCATACATTTATAGCTCTAGTGCATTCGTTGCATGGCAATCCCTACTCCTTGCATTGACATCAATTGATGGGCATCTCCCTAGCCCGTTAATTAGCCGCGTCAATGTGAGACTTTCTCCTTTTTTGTCTTCTCCACATAACCCCCATCATTATATTCTATTCCACCCATAGTGCTATATCCATGGCTCACGCTCATGTACTGCGTGAAAGTTGAAAAAAGTTTGAGATTACTAAAGTATGAAACAATTGCTTGGCTTGTCATCGGGGTTGTGCATTATGAGAGCATTCTTGTGTGATGAAAATGGAGCATGACCAAACTATATGATTTTGTAGGGATGAACTTTCTTTGGCCATGTTATTTTGAGAAGACATGATTGCTTAGTTAGTATGCTTGAAGTATTATTATTTTTATGTCAATATTAAAATTTTATCTTGAATCTTTCGGATCTGAACATTCATGCCACAATAAAGAGAATTACTTAGAAAATTATGTTAGGTAGCATTCCACATCAAAAATTATGTTTTTATCATTTACCTACTCGACGACCAGCATGAATTAAGCCTGGGGATGCTTGATACGTCTCCAACGTATCTATAATTTTTTATTGTTCCATGCTGTTATATTATCTGTTTTGGATGTTTAATGGGCTTTATTATATACTTTTATATTATTTTTGGGACTAACCTACTAACCCAAGGCCCAGTGCAAATTGTTGTTTTTTGTGTGCCTATTTCAGTGTTTTGCAGAAAAAGAATATCAAACGGAATCCAAACGGAATGAAACCTTTGGGAGAGTGATTTTTGGAACAGACATGATCCAGAGGACTTGGAGTGGACGTCAAGAAAGAAGCGAGGAGGCCACATGGCAGGGAGGCGCGCCTGCCCCTCTAGGCGCGCCCCCGACCCTCGTGTGCCCCTCGCAGCTCCACCGACCTACTTCTTCCTTCTATATATACCCATATACCCCGAAACCATCGAGGAGCACCATGAAACCCTATTTCCACCGCCGCAACCTTCTGTACCCGTGAGATCCCATCTTGGGCCCTTTTCCAGCGCTCCGCCGGAGGGGGAATCGATCACGGAGGGCTTCTACATCAACACCATAGCCTCTCCGATGATGTGTGAGTAGTTCACCACAGACCTTCGGGTCCATAGTTATTAGCTAGATGGCTTATTCTCTCTCTTTGGATCTCAATACAAAGTTCTCCTCGATCTTCTTGGAGATCTATTCGATGTAACTCTTTTTGCGGTGTGTGTGTCGAGATCCGATGAATTGTGGGTTTATGATCAAGATTATCTATGAACAATATTTGAATCTCCTCTGAATTATTTTATGTATGATTAGCCTACTAGATTGATCTTTCTTGCAATGGGAGAAGTGCTTAGCTTTGGGTTCAATCTTGCGTTGCTCGATCCCAGTGACAGTAGGGGAAACGACACGTATTGTATTGTTGCCATCGAGGATAAAAGGATGGGGTTTATATCATATTGCTTGAGTTTATCCCTCTACATCATGTCATCTTGCCTAATGCGTTACTCTGTTCTTATGAACAAAATACTCTAGATGCATGCTGGATAGCGGTCGATATGTGGAGTAATAGTAGTAGATGCAGAATCGTTTCGGTCTACTTGTCGCGGACGTGATGCCTATATACACGATCATGCCTAGATATTCTCATAATTATGCACTTTTCTATCAATTGCTCGACAGTAATTTGTTCACCCACCGTAATACTTATGCTATCTTGAGAGAAGCCACTAGTGAAACCTATGGCCCCCGGGTCTATTTTCCATCATATAAGTTTCCAATCTATTTTATTTTGCAATCTTTACTTTTAATCTATATCATAAAAATACCAAAAATATTATCTTATCATCTCTATCAGATCTCACTTTTGCAAGTGGTCGTGAAGGGATTGACAACCCCTTTATCGCGTTGGTTGCAAGGTTCTTATTTGTTTGTGTAGGTACGAGGGACTTGCGTGTGGCCTCCTACATGATTGATACCTTGGTTCTCAAAAACTGAGGAAAATACTTACGCTACTTTTCTGCATCACCCTTTCCTCTTCAAGGGAAAACCAACACATGCTCAAGAGGTAGCAATGTTGCTATGATTTGCTCTGCTTAATGCTTGTCACTAGGGCCCGAGTGTCATGATTTCAGATCTGTACCTATTATGTTTTCATGAGTATATTTGAGTTCTTGATCCTATCTACAAGTTATATGCACCTGTTATTGTTCTGAACTGTAGACCCCAAGGTGACAATAATTTGAATACTCTTCAGGAATGACTGTAATTTGAGGAGTTCATCTATTCACTATTTGTTAATGCTTTGTTCTGGTTCTCTATTAGAAGGAACGCCTTAATTTTACCCTTAGTCTCCATTAGGACCCCGCTGCCACAGGAGGGTAGGACAAAAGATGACATGTAAGTTCCTATTGCAAGCACGTGCGACTATATACCGAATGCATGCCTACGTATGTATGATTAACGCATTGGAGCTATGCGTGTCGCTCTAAGTTGCAACTGTTACATATTGAATTTCATCCAAATATCCTTCGTTGATCCAATGCCTACGCTTTGCTAATATTGTCTTTGCTCAAGTTACTATACTACTACTCTTCCAATTGCCGCAAAACTGTTGTTACTATTGCTAATACTGCTACCGTTGCTATCATATTACCGTGCTGCTAATAATTTGCTGCAAGGAAGTAACTTCTCATGTGTGGTTGAATTGACAACTCAACTGCTAAGGCTTATAAATATTTTTTGGCTTTCCTTGTGCCGAATCAATAAATTTGGATTAAATACTACCCTCGAAGACTGTTGCAACCCCCTATACTTGTGGGTCATCAAGACTATTTTCGGCGCCGTCGAGGAGCATAGCTCTATTTATTAAGTTCACTTGAGGAGTTAAATATCTGCAGCAATTTATATTCACTATGAAAAATCTTAGAGACTCTAAGGCCAAGATCATGCCCTCTGTAACGAGGGGAGGTAAGGAATTGCCAACTCGATCTACGCTTGATTCACCTACTGTTCTAAGTCAACTTCTGACGCTGCCACCTGCTATCCAATCTGATACGGCGCAAGTAATAGACATTGCTTTTGCTATTGATGATATTCATGATGATGCTTCGACTTTGACTGATAAATATTTGCCACTTGCTGAATTACTTGATGCTCATATTGCTAAAGCTAAAGAATATGAAATTACTGAAAAATATGAATCACCTGTTATACCTAGTACTCCTTTTAGAAGTAAGATATTAGAAGGTATTCCTCAAGGTTATACTTTTGATGAGGAGATTACTAGAGATCTTATGGCTTATGATACTCGTAATGACACAGAAGGTTTTATTGTTATACTTAAAGAAAAGGCCGTGAACAAAATGATGAAATATGATCTTAAATTTACAACTTCTCTTATTTTTATTACTGATAAAGATTATGAATTTTTGATAGAAAAACCGAAAATCCATACCCATGGGACGGCCGGCACTGCACGGCACGGCCCATGAGGCCAGGTTTGGTTCTGGTAGAAAAGCGCCGGAAAATCTTTTGGACCCGATGCCACGCGGGGCCATTCAGAAAATCTCGACTTCTATCTCTTCATCATCAGTGACACTTTCCCTCGTCGCTCCCTCACATGCGAGGTTGGCAGCCGCTCCAGAAGCTTCTAGAAGCCGCCGCGGACTCCTCCACTCCTCTTGCCGCCGCCCGCCTCCACGCCCACCTCCTTCGCTCGGGCCACCTCCACTCCTCCCACCACCTCACATCTCATGTCCTCGCGTCCTACCCTCCCGCCCTCGCTCGCCACCTGTTCGATGAAATCCCCGTCCCGACCCCGCGCCTTGCCAATGCGCTCCTCCGCGCGCGCGTCCGTGCGGGCCAGTGGCGCGACGTGCTCCTCCTCCTCCCGCGCCTCCGCGTGCGCCCGGACGCCTTCACGCTGTCCCTCCTGCTCAAATCCTGCGCCATGCTCCCCTCCCTCGCCCACGGCCGCGCCGTGCACGCGCTCGCCGTCCGATCCTGCGCCGCTTACACTGACGCCTTCGTGGCCGCTGCGCTTGTGCAGATGTACGCGAAGTGCGGCGACATGGTTGGCTCAATCAACGCCTTCAATGCGTTCGAGGAACCAGACATCGTCCTCCGGACTTCCGTGGTGACTGGGTACGAACAGAACGGGATGGCACAGGAGGCACTGGAGTTCTTTGCAAGGAGTGTGATTGGCCAGGGTTTCATGCCGAGTCCAGTCACTCTTGTGAGCGTGATCTCGGCAGCGGCACAGTTGAAAAATGCCCGAAATGGGCAGGCCTGCCATGCATATGTTCTCAGGAATGACTTGGAGCATGACTTGGTTCTGGTCAATGCTATTCTTGGGCTTTACATGAGGATTGGAGCTGTACAATCTGCAAGGAGGTTATTCGAGGGAATGATGGAGAGAGACGTGGTCACATGGAGCTGTATGGTCACAGGATATGTGCAATCTGGACACGCCTCTGAAGCATTGAGCGTATATAAGAAAATGGTTGCGGCAGGAGTGAAGCCAAATGCAGTTACCGTGGTGAGTGTTCTGCAGGCCTGTTCGCTTGCTCTGGATGTTGAAGAAGGCAAGAGGTTGCATGACAGTGCTGTCAAGATAGGTTGCGAACTTGAGATGACAGTTGCAACTGCGCTGGTTGATATGTACATGAAGTGCTCGTGTCAGGAGAAGGCAATGCAGTTATTTCTTCGGATGCCAAAGAAAGATGCAGTAGCTTGGGCGGCGGTCATTAGTGGTCTTACCCAAAATGGTCTCCCTGATGAGTCGATGAGAGTCTTCAAGTGCATGTTGTTGGATGGTCCTGTCCCTGACGCTGTCACTATGGTGAAGGTACTTGCTGCATGCTCAGAATCTGGTGTTATGAATCAAGCCTTTTGTCTCCATGGCTATTTGGTTAACACTGGTTTCTGTGATAAGACATTTGTGGCAGCTGCACTTGTGGATTTGTATTATAAATGTGGAAACTTGGGTAGCGCTGTCAGGGTATTTGAAAGTGACGCTGAGAAGGATATTGTGCTATGGAGCTCAATGATCTCAGGTTATGGATTCCATGGCCTTGGGCAGCAAGCTGTTGCCTTGTACCAAAGGATGGTCGCTTCTTCAGTTAAACCTAATAGCCTGACATTTGTATCCGTGTTATCGGCATGCAGCCACTCTGGACTTGTGCAGCAAGGAAAGTCCATTTTTAAAAGCATGACTCGAGTCTATGGAATCATGCCAAATTCAGAGCATCGTAGTGCCATGGTTGATCTCCTTGGCCGGGCCGGTGAATTGCAAGAGGCAGCGAAGCTCCTCCATGAAACAGGTGGGAGGGCTGATGCTCATACTTGGTGTGCCTTGCTTGCTGCCTGCAGAGAACACCGTGACACAGAGATGAGTGATATGGTAGCTGCCAAACTACTCAAGCTGGATCCTGACCATGTTGGCTACTACAATCTCATGACCAATATATATGCATTTGATGAAAAGTGGGACCGTGTAAAAGAGACTAGGGACATTATCAAAGATAGAGGTTTGAAAAAAGTGCCAGGTTGCAGTGCGATAGAGATCAATAATGCAATGCACACATTCACAGCTGGGGAGAGGTCACACCAAGATTGGGAGAAGATCTCTACATTGCTCTGGGAGTTGTCACAAAAGTTGAGACGGGATGATTGTTTCTTTCAGTTGGACCGTCACTTCGTGTTTGAAGATTTCTGATCTTCTCCAAGCTGAAACATGAACTTTCAATACACTTCACTTGGTGGTAAGTTCCTAGAAGGAAGTAACGACAAAATACCATATGCAAGGTAATAAGTCATCTTATAACGAGAAAAATAGCACAGCTTAGTTTTGCACTAATTGTAACATTGTATATGCAGGACAGACACTTCCAAGAAGTGTATAGCTGTAGTCCCCTTCATTTAACAATCAGTCAATCAGCTATGTATGTTTTGTAGATTTAACTTATGGTCAGAGCATGGGAAACTTTTATACCATAATTAAAGAAGCACATTGACCTGATGTCAACACAAATGCCCTGAACTAACCACTGGTTGTAGGTAGTTTCATGTTGGAGAATGCGTTTGTTCTGGTCTGCTCATGACTCATGATATGTGAACAGTTAGTGATCTCGTTGTCGGAAGTCATTATGCATTTGTTCTCTGGAGATAACGAGTTTCATGCATCGAACCTCCAATGCTTTTGCAGAGTAAATTCATCTACAGTTCACTGCAGCTTGCACTGTTTGACCGGTTTTAAAAGTTGTTTCACGTAGAAAGTTGATTGATATGTTATTTTGCTTTGTGTAGGGCAATATACTTAAATGCCACATAATGACACGATTGCAAGCCAGTGCTTGTCTCTTTCTCCTATGTGTGATATGCAGGCTGCGATTAGCAGGTACACCGAAACCAGTTACGAAGGCACTCTTTCTGCGGGCCTGTCCGCTTGTTTCATTCTGAGTGTGGTTAAGAGTAGGTTGAATTAACCTCGCCAGTCTTTGTGGACTACATCAGCATTGCCTTGCATTTGTTGTCTTTTGTACTAGCTTTTTTTGTATCGCTCTGAACACCTGGATGCATTTATTATTACCATAACAAAGGTGGAACTATCACAATGTTTGCATCTAATTGGCCTGGCCGCATTGTTTTATGATGTATAGTCTCGGTCTCACCGGTTAGTTACCTGCACACCGCTGATTTCTTCGAGCCATGGTGACACTTATCTGTGTGTTTTATCCGTTTTTCTGCTATGCGGCCAAAGAAGCTTAC
This sequence comes from Aegilops tauschii subsp. strangulata, assembly GCF_002575655.3. Taxonomy (NCBI): domain Eukaryota; kingdom Viridiplantae; phylum Streptophyta; class Magnoliopsida; order Poales; family Poaceae; genus Aegilops; species Aegilops tauschii. The sequence goes on from NC_053040.3 coordinate 384,149,146, forward strand.
ATATCGTACGTCACAGAAATCAGGAGCTATGGGCTATGGCAGCATTATCAGTCAGTTGCACCCTAGCATTCAATCTACAAACACATACTCCCTCAATTTGAACTAAGACCACGACAATAATTATGGGACGGAGGGAGTACTAAGCAATTTAGGATGGCCAAGCTGATGTGTGCCAGTTCAACACTTCTTGCAGCTGTCAAGAGCCACACAAGCCATCTCATAAGGGTTGCTTACGATATTGATATATGGCTTGAGATGTGCATGTTACGGCTTGACATTTTGTAGTTACCCCAGACTTGAACAAAGAACTCCTGGCCTAACACTCTACTGAAGCAAATCTACAAACATGGTGCGCATCGGTTTTAGCCCGGTTTTCTATCAATTAACCGGGCAATTCTCTTCTTCTTAATCAATGAAAACGGCAAGTCTTTTGCCTTGTTTCAAAAAAAAAAAAAAACATGGTGCGCGGGTACTATGGATGCCCCTGTTGCCACCCAAGGAAATTAGCATACTTCTTCCTTCCTGCTCTGGTGTTCCAAGACAATTTCAAGGAAGCTGATGCACATAGGGCTGTTAATTTGTATCAAATGTACAAATTGGCTTGTATTGGAATCTTGACTTTTGGGCCTCAAATTTATTTTTATTTTTTTGCGAAAAGGGCCTCAAATTTAATTGATCGATCAACCTTGAAAAACTATGAGCACTGTGCTTGTGAACATCTTAGCCTACTCCAAACAAGCCTAAATCTTAGGCAGCAGCGAGTCACAAACTTAATTGATCGAACCACAGCAACGTGTGAAGTTATGCAACACGGAACATTGTCCAGTACAACACTTGAAACATAAGGGGATGGTTACCCAAAGAAAAAAACGTAAGGGGATGCAAACATCGATCCAAACAAACGATGTGAACAAAAGCAAAGGAAAAGAAACAGCAGCAGATCATGCATGAAACCACACAGGGAGCAAGCAAGAAAAAGGCAATCACTTCTACGTAGTCCTCGCACTCGTCAATGCGTATTAGCAAACCACTAACGCATGCATGCGTGCATGGGGGTGTTGACACGATGCTTCGCCTCGTTCAGATGGCGGCAGAGGAGCCATGGTGATGGTGGGCGGCGCCGGTGACCATGCCGCTCCACAGGCCAAGCCCGCCAAGGGAGCTGATGGAGGTCTCCGTCGGCGCGCGGCTCGCCTCGCCGCACCACTCCAGCGACAGCAGCCTCTCCGCCTGCGGCTTCATCTCGGCGACGACACTGTCGCGCTCAGCCCGCGACGTCGCGCCACCAAACGGAAGAGCGAGGTGCTCGCCAAGGCCGGCTGCGTACCGGAGCGCGTTCAGTGCGTGGTACTCCGCGCCGCCACCGCCGCTTCCGTTGGCAATGCCCATCATGCCTGGCCCGGTGAAGTGAGCCTCAGAGTTCGCGCTCTCAAAGCCGCCGGAGCCCGAGAGGATGTGGTCGTACTTCCAGTCGAAGAGCCCGAGGCTGCAGAGCGGGTCGGCTGCCGAGACCGGCGGCGGCGGCATCCCGGAGAAGGACAGGTGGAGTCCGGTCTCTGCCATGTGCCGGCCGTGATGAAGCTGCTGCATCATCGAAATCGGCGGCGCGATGGCGGCGGCAGCAGAGGGCTTCTTGGCGGCGCTGGCGCGCTTGTTCTTGCGGCAGCCGCCGCCGACGGGGACGTTGCGGAGGGAGCCGCCCTTGGTCCAGTAGCGGCGGCACGTCTTGCAGAAGTAGCGCGGCTGGGAGAGGCTGTAGTTGTTGTAGTAGCAGAACTTGGTGTGCGTGGAGTCGCAGCGCGGGCACTTGAGCGGCTGGTCGTGCTGGGGGCGCAGCCGCCGGTCTGCCGCCTGCTGGGCCTGCATCGGCTCCGGGCACGCGATGATCAGCTCCCCCGACGGCGACGACGACCCCATCCCGCCCTGGTCCTCGGGAACGATGCCCTGAAAGCAAAAGGCACACACCAGATCAACGTCAGCACGTTGTCGCAATGTGATCTGTAATCATCATTAGCTGTGGCATGTGACAGAAGAATGGAAGCCTCGGAATGCGCGAAAGCGTCTTGGCCAAGCTGCTAGTAGCTGCATGCATGGTCCCATGCATGTCGCAAGCTGCATGCAGGCCAAGCTAGGGTTTCTCAAAGGGTAAAGCTTGTGACACCCATGGTGCTTCATGATGGAAGCATCAAGTAGGTCCAAGTTCTAGATCGATCTGGGGCCGATCCTATGGTATACGTACTTTTAGACTCAGGCTGATCACTTGCTTTCCATCACATGCAAAAGTAACAAGGGGTGTGTAGATTTCTTGAGGGCCATACGTAGTGTACTTGGTGACTTGGTCTTGATCTCGATCTCCACCATTCTCCATGCATTTCTCATGATTACTCGCAACTCTAGATCCTTAAGAGTGATCTTAGTCTAGCTTGTTCCTAGTTATACATATACAGTTAATTTATGTCAAATATGCAATGAATTATGCAGAGCTGCAGACTGTATGCATTGGTTTGTTGTGCCCTAGCTACCATCCCATCCAAGCTTAATTTGACAACATGAATGTTACTCCCCCCATTCGTAGTGGATATAGATTTTTTGAGAAGTCAAGCTTTGCAAACATTGAACAAGTTTATAAAGAAAACTACCTATATTGTGAATACAAATACATATTACTAGATACATCCTCAGACATTTTTCTTACTGTATATGTTAGGTGTTGCAGATATAATATGAATGATTTTTCTCTGTAGACTTGGTCTATTCTAAAAAAACAATATGCGATGCATTATGGAACATAAGTAGTATGAGAGTTACCCTCAGAGTTCAAGCCAAGTCTCCATAAAAAAGGCAATTCTACTCATAATGTAATACTGTGCTAAATCTGCCTCCGCTCATAATGCCGTTGTTTCTCCGCATTAACATTTTTACCTTTCAAGGAGAGGCGGAATTTATGTCATGTTCAAAAGTAAAAGTGAAACTTATCAGATGATCAAGTTGTACTTGTTTGAATCTCTTTATCTTGTCGTTGCTTTTGCTTGCAACACATGTGGGTCTCTGGTTAGCTAGTCGATAGCTACCATTCACTTTTCACAGTTTCTTAAAATGGACACGCCCTAAAACTACTAATGTCTGGTAGAATGCCCGCTTTTGTTGCATCTTTTGCTTGTTTTCCTTTTAAAGTTTCTTTTGTAACAAAGCTATGGAAACAAAATGTTTATTGTATCTTAAAATGTGGTATTTACACTGGTGAGAAATATCCATTTATGGTCCAAAGCTGAAACAACCGGATGCTGTTTACATGGATGATGGAACAGTGCATGTTTCTCACACATATCTCCTACAGTAAATTAGGTCAGCTCATGTAGATACTACGCGTCTCACAAATTAACTAGGGTCTGTCCAAACAAATTAACTAGGGTGTTATCCAATAAAATCTTGTTTCCCCCGTTACCCTTCCACAAATCTCAGTGCAGAGACATCTTAAAAATATCTCAAGCGACTTAGATTTAGCAAAATCATACTAATAATTAATTGATGCTCTTACCAGTAGTACTCGTGAAAACTGTTAGGGTAAAGGAAAAGTTTTAGAACCTCTGAAGCAAAAGGTACAAACGAAAGAAAATAACAGAAATATGGACTAAGCTTATCAATGAAACTACATGCACTAGCTAGTAGCTACTGGTCTAAATACCCCAACTGACTAAGAGAATTTGCATATGTTCGTTCATACTACATACGATCAACGACGACAGGAAATCTTTTCAAGTTTAGCTAATCAAGTATCAGGATCCAGCTGCCTGTAGATCTGCAGCGCCTAGGTACGTACTATACCAGTGTCGAATAGGTAGATCTATGAAGATGTAGAGCTATTAATTCTCCTCCAACAGTCTTTATATAATTGATTTGGATGCAGAATATTCCTATTAGAGTGACGCTTGTTTCTTCCTATGCTGCTAGCTAGGTCAATTAATCACAACTTTGATCTCGTTCTACACGAGCAAGCAATCTACATATACTACCATCGTAGACTGGAAAACGAAAGCAGTGGTTATTTTCTGAAGACTGCATGCTAGCTAGAGTAGCTACATGTCCACACCAGCGTATGTGAACACGGTCTCATCTCAAGATGAGGAGATGGACAAAAATCACGTTCATCACGCAAAGCCAAATCAAACCAAGTGCTCCCGGGTCCCGGCAAAAAGAAGTGCTAGTTGATCACGCAAATCAAACAAAGTGCTTGTTAATTACAAGCACGATAGGTATGCATGTGTGAGTGACATACCTTGAGCCAGTCGGAGTCCATGCAGAAATGCATCGGATGAGCTGCGCCTGCCATCATCGATCGCCCGGGCTTCCCGATCAACCAGTCAAGGCACCCCAAAGATGCGGCAACCTCACTGCCAGCTGCTAGCTATGCACGTAGCTCCGGCAAATCCGAGATCCAGCAGCAGCTTGAACCTAGATACGATCGATGGTCTACACCTGCTGCACACTTACGCGGCCTGCTTGTTCTCGTTTCGTTATTTGTCGACGGGTCTCAGGTCGATTGGCTAGCTAAGAGGATGCGGATTCACCGATTAGCTAGGAAGAACATGAAGAGAGGAAGAGGAGGGCGGGGCGGATCGACACGGCGATACTGGATAGGAGAAGAGAAGCTGGCTATGGAGAAGGAAGAGGGGATATGAGGCGGGGAAGCTGGTGGGCTGCGGTGCTACTGGTAGTCCGTAGTTGGTGAGAGACGTGGAGGAGGGGGGAGATGTGAATAAGAAGGGAGCGAAAAGCAGCGGAGCCATGGCCAAAGCCCCAGCCGGATGGAGGACGGACTCGATCGAACGAGCTTGGTGTGGGTAGGCTACTGCGCTGCTGCCTCTGATCGCCAGGGGCTTGGCCCTGGCTCGGTGGTGGTGGTGGTGGTGGTTGCATGCGACGCATGTTGCCGGGGAGTTGTGGTGGGGCGGGCGGGGAGGCCCACCGTGTCGGGGTGGAGTCTGTGTGGAGACATGGCGTGGGGGAAGACGGCCCTCGCCACTGGTGGGCCTGCCTACGCGCGCGGCTCGCATCCCGCGGCGTGTGCGCGTGTCGGTCGGCGGCCTTCATCTTCATGTTAGCCTCTAGCGCCTGCCTACGGCTGGCTACGTGTCCCCATCGACTTCCCCCCGATCGGTGGGTGGTCCGGTTCACGGTTCACGGCTCACGGCGTTGCTAGCGCGTTTCCGAGGTGAGAATTACGGCGTGGGTACACGAAGCGCCTAGTAGTACAGCTGTGGCAGTCAATTTCGCCGTTTGCCGGGGTGGTTGTTTGTTTGCGTAGTTGCAGCTGGAGCCTAGAGCCTCTTTGAGTTGTACGGAAATTAAAACTATAGGAGTAGAAAAAAAAACTAGGTTATTCATGTGTCGCTATAAAGCCTTTTTTTTCATAATAAGAGATAGGGATACTACAGCCTACAGGAACAGAAAAGTTATACTCCTGCCGAATGGATGCAACTTTGATCACCCGCAAAAAAAAAGGATGCAATTTTGATCATTACCTCTGAGCTGATTTTTCTTCTTCTTTAAAATATGAAGGATATGAATTATTCCTGTATAGGAATAGGGATTCATTCCTGCAAACCAAAAGCTCTAAGAGGTGTTCCCGGGTGGTGCAAACGGAAAGACGCCGAAATTTTGGAAGATAGATGAAAGAGGTTAGAGAGATAGAATGTGTTGTATTGGACATAACAAAGGAAAATTAAAATAAGATTTGATCTAATGTTGATATTCCTATGTAATGGAGGGCACATGAATTTTAGGCCCTGTTTGGTTCATAAGTCTTAGGACTTTTTCTAGTCCCAACTAAAAAGTCCATAGTCCCTAAAAAGTCCCTCCCTGTTTGTTTCCAGGGACTAAAAAGTCCCTAGTCCCTCCCTAGAGGTTATTAAATGACATGTGAAAGACCATATTACCCCTAGTATACAGAAAAATAACAACCAAACAACATCATGGGGCGGCGGGGCAATGGGTGCAGAGAGGGGCATTGTTGAAAAAGTCCCAAAAAAGACTCTCCTTGAGAGTCTTCTTCATTTAGTCCCAAAAAGCAACTTTTAGTCCCTAGTAGTCCCTCCTGTTTGGTTAAAAAATCTCTAAGACGGACTTTTTCTAGTCCCCACACCAAAAAGTCCGTGGAAACAAACACCCCCTTAGAAGATTGATGAGAGAGGTTTAGAGTATTCCATGTGAATTTGGTGACTCCAATCCTATGGTCCAAAGGGCTTTTATAGGGGGGGGGGGGGATCTACGAACTGGAATCTTCCCAAATTCTTTCAATCCAAAGAGTGAATATTTTAAATACTTTTAAAATCTTTACTATATGCCGGTTATCTGATTTTCATAATTAACGTCAATCCATGACATTATGTGTGGATTAAGATTCTGAAAATATCATTATTTCGCAAAAAGAAAACTCAAGACTCTTCTAGCTGGGGGCTACCTTGTACTCGATTTACAAGGAAAATTTGCACTAAGCTAAGACCTTTCTGAAACGAAATTGTACAATAGTATTCTTCTTGGTTTTTGTGTTTTCCATGTGTTGTAGCCGAGGGTTGTCTTCATCTCTACATGCAGAGGGAGGGTTAACTCTTGTGTGGTTGTATTAGCTTGATGTTATGATAAGACTTCGTAAAGCTTTCGTTATAAAATAAATCTGGTGTAATCAATCAACATGGGGGGGGGGAGTTAAGAAGCATTGCAAATTAGCAAATGGAGAAAAGGCAAAGGGCATCAAATGCTACCCTGGACATGATGTTGATGACTCTCTTTCTAATTTTAGCAAAAAAATATGCTTTTAAGCTTAAAGAAACTATGGGGGCTAATCATGGATGGGGATGTCGACCACATTGAACTTACACTTGTGAGTTTCACAAATATACGGACAAACAATACTTGTGTGAAAATCACGAAATGACTCCACGGCGTGCGATAGAGAACCATTTTTGATTTTCACACAAACCACAAGTGTTCTGCCATGGGGGTTCCCAAGTCACACCTGCGAAGGGCATGGGTAGAGCAACACCTCCCTACGCGCTTATTTAACTTAGTGCAACAAATAAAAATCTAAATTATGTAATTACTAGGTTATATTGTCTTATTGAAGGTGACAATTTTTCTACTTTCTCTCTTCTCTTTTTTTGTTTCTCGCAGCTTTCCGTTGGATTTCATATCTAGCCTATCGTAACTTATTCGGGGCAAAAGGTTTTGTTGTATTAAGCTAGAGGGTTTAGCGACCCAAATACACAATTCTTTAGAATTGGAACAAAATCGAGCTATTACATCATATCAGTTACAACTAGTACAAAATCGGACATTAGGCAGTTTTGGTACATGGGCATGCCACTGTTCACCGTCTTTACTAGAAGCCTATGCTACTACTACTCTTCATAGTGAAGGCGTTTTCAAAACCGCCTCCAATGCTTCTATCGGTAGGCGGTTCTTCCAGAACAACCCGATTCCAATGCTTTTAGAGCCCGAGGCGGTTTCCTCCATACATTCACCTCCATTTCCTTTTCCAGGGTTGGGAAGTTTTTATTTGATTACTAGCCCTCAGTGAATGAAATTGACAAAAACATACAAAGACAACACGTGTGCATACATCATTGATTTGCACAATCATTTTGCTTTTCATAATAAAAAGACATATAGTTGAAAATTCCAATCCAACATATACATTTACACACTTCACAACCTCTAGATAATAACACACTCTTGTAAAACCTATAAACACAAGTTTCTCGTGATGTGCTTATACTATGTCGACGTTCCGAGTAGTATATCCATCTCACATTTTTATGCCGTCACCTGTACATCTCCTTATAAGTTTTCTATGAAGTGCATACGATATGCATATTAGAAGAGGTGCATGGTGGATGAACTGAGAATTTGTCCTTTTGTGCAATGCCCCCAAAATGTAATATGTTTTAAAAGAAATGGACAAGCAAGTTATGATTTACAATCATAACATGAGTATGGTTGAACCAAATGAAGCTGACTAAGAATAATTATACCTTACAAGACATATTGTCGCCAATGTCTAAATCTGCAGGATCATAATTGTATCAAGCTGATCAAATGCAAAACCTGTTTCCGGAACGAAGGCACACATATAAGTCCCGAATGCAAACTTATTAATCCTAAAGAAAAGAATCATCATCTGGAGGAACGGGTGCTTGCTCGTGACCATTCCTTTTCTCTCCAGAATTTTTTGTGTGGTGCACACATCCTTGACATTTTGACGACATTGTAAAATACACTCTTTCTGAAGAAGAAAAAGAAAGTGTCGTGTACGGTGTGTTGGGGAACACAGTAATTTCAAAAAAATTCCTACGATCACGCTAGATCTATGTGATGCATAGCAACGAGCGGGAGAGTGTTGTCCACGTACCCTCGTAGACCTTAAGCGGAAGCGTTATGACAATGCGGTTGATGTAGTCGTACGTCTTCACGATCGACCAATCCTAGTACCGAAAGTACGGCACCTCCGCGATCTGCACACGTTCGGCTCGGTGACGTCCCACGAACTCACGATCCAGCAAAGTGTCGAGGGAGAGCTTCGTCAGCACGACGGTGTGATGACGGTGATGATGAAGCTACCGGCGCCGGGCTTCGCCTAAGGACTGCAACGATATGACCGAGGTGGATTACGGTGGAGGGGGGCACCGCACACGGCTAAGAGATCAATGATCAACTTGTGTGTCTATGGGGTGCCCCCTCCCCCGTATATAAAGGAGTGGAGGAGGGGGAGAGCCGGCCCTCTACTATGGCGCGCCCTCGGGAGTCCTACTCCCACCAGGAGTAGGATTACCCCCTTCCAAGTAGTAGGAGTAGGAGAGAAGGAAGGGGAAGAGAGAAGAGAAGGAAGGAGGGGGCGCCGCCCCTCCCCCTAGTCCAATTCGGACTAGGCCTTGGGGGGGCGTGGCCTGCCCTAGGCAGCCCCCCTCTCTCCCCTAAAGCCCGATAAGGCCCATATACTCCCCGGCTAATTCCCGTAACTCTCCGGTACTCCGATAAATACCCGAACCACTCAGAACCTTTCCGATGTCCGAATATGGCCTTCCAATATATCGATCTTTACGTCTCGACCATTTCGAGACTCCTCGTCATGTCCCCGATCTCATCCGGGACTCCGACCAAACTTCGATCATCAAATCACATAACTCATAATTCAAAACGTCACTGAACGTTAAGCGTGTGGACCCTACGGGTTTGAGAACTATGTAGACATGACCGAGACTCATCTCCGGTCAATAACCAATAGCGGAACCTGGATGCTCATATTGGTTCCTACATATTCTACGAAGATCTTTATCGGTCAAACTGCATAACAACATACGTTGTTCCCTTTGTCATCGGTATGTTACTTGCCCGAGATTCGATCGTCGGTATCTCAATACCTAGTTCAATCTCATTATCGGCAAGTCTCTTTACTCGTTCCTTAATGCATCATCCCACAACTAACTCATTAGTCACATTGCTTGCAAGGCTTATAGTGATGTGCACTACCGAGAGGGCCCAGAGATACCTCTCCGACAATCGGAGTGACAAATCCTAATCTTGATCTATGCCAACTCAACAAGTACCATCGGAGACACCTGTAGAGCACCTTTATAATCACCCAGCTACGTTGTGATGTTTGGTAGCACACAAAGTGTATTCGGGAGTTGCATAATCTCATAGTCATAGGAACATGTATAAGTCATGAAGAAAGCAATAGCAATATACTAAACGATCAAATGCTAAGCTAACAGAATGGGTCAAGTCAATCACATCATTCTCTAATGATGTGATCCCGTTAATCAAATGACAACTCATGTCTATGGCTAGGAAACTTAACCATCTTCGATTTAGCGAGCTAGTCAAGTAGAGGCATACTAGTGACACTCTATTTGTCTATGTATTCACACATGTACTAACTTTCCGGTTAATACAATTCTAGCATGAATAATAAACATTTATAATGATATAAGGAATATAAATAACAACTTTATTATTGCCTCTAGGGCATATTTCCTTCAGTCTCCCACTTGCACTAGAGTCAATAATCTAGTTCACATCGCCTTGTGATTTAACAGCAATAGTTCACATCACCATGTGATTAACACCCATAGTTCACATTGCCATGTGACCAACACTCAAAGGGTTTACTAGAGTCAGTAACCTTAGTTCACATCGTCATGTGATTAACACCCAAAGAGTACTAAGGTGTGATCATGCTTTGCTTGTGAGAGAAGTTTAGTCAACGGGTCTGCCATATTCAGATCCGTATGTATTTTGCAAATTTCTATGTCAACAATGCTCTGCATGGAGCTACTCTAGCTAATTGCTCCCACTTTCAATATGTATCCAGATTGAGACTTAGAGTCATCTGGATCAGTGTCAAAACTTGCATCGACGTAACCCTTTACGATGAACCTTTTGTCACCTCCATAATCGAGAAACATATCCTTATTCCACTAAGGATAATTTTGACCGCTGTCCAGTAATCTACTCCTAGATCACTATTGTACTCCCTTGCCAAACTTAGTGTAGGATATACAATAGATCTGGTACACAACATGGCATACTTTATAGAACCTAGGGCTAAGGCATAGGGAATGACTTTCATTCTCTCTCTATCATCTGTCGTGGTCGGGCTTTGAGTCTTACTCAACTTCACACCTTGCAACACAGGTAAGAACTCTTTCTTTGACTGTTCCATTTTGAATTACTTCAAAATTTTGTCAAGGTATGTACTCATTGAAAATATTATCAAGCGTCTTGATCTATCTCTATAGATCTCGATGCCCAATATGTAAGCAGCTTCACCGAGGTCTTTCTTTGAAAAACTCCTTTCGAACACTCCTTTACGCTTTCCAGAAGATTCTACATCATTTCCGATCAACAATATGTCATTCACATATACTTATCAGAAAGGTTGTAGTGCTCCCACTCACTTTCTTGTAAATACAGGCTTCACCGCAAGTCTGTATAAAACTATATGCTTTGATCAACTCATCAAAGCGTATATTCCAACTCCGAGATTCTTGCACCAGTCCATAGATGGTTCGCTGGAGCTTTGCACACTTTGTTAGCATCCTTAGGATTGACAAAACCTTCTTGTTGTATCATATACAATTCTTCTTTAAGAAATCCATTAAGGAATGCAGTTTTGACATCCATTTGCCATATTTCATCAAAAGTGGCAATTGCTAACACGATTTGGACAGACTTAAGCATCGCTACGAGTGAGAAAATCTCATCATAGTCAACACCTTGAACTTGTCGAAAACCTTTTTGCGACAATTCGAGCTTTGTAGATAGTAACACTACTATCAGCGTCCGTCTTACTCTTGAAGATCCATTTATTCTCAATGGCTTGCCGATCATCGGGCAAGTCAACCAAAGTCCATACTTTGTTCTCATACATGGATCCCATCTCAGATTTCATGGTCTTAAACAATTTTGCGGAATCTGGGCTCATCATCGCTTCCTCATAGTTCGTAGGTTCGTCATGGTCAAGTAACATGACTCCCAGAATAGGATTACCGTACCACTCTGGTGCGGAACATATTCTGCTTGACCTACGAGGTTCGGTAGTAACTTGATCTAAAGTTTCATGATCATCATCATTAACTTCCTCACTAATTGGTGTAGGCATCACTGGAACTGGTTTCTGTGATGAACTACTTTCCAATTCGGGAGAAGGTACACTTACCTCATCAAGTTCTACTTTCCTCCCACTCACTTCTTTCGAGAGAAACTCCTTCTCTAGAAAGGATCCACTCTTAGCAACAAAGATCTTGCCTTTAGATCTGTGATAGAAGGTGTACCCAACAGTTTCTTTTGGGTATCCTTATGAAGACGCATTTTTCTGATTTGGGTATGAGCTTATCAGGCTGAAACTTTTTCACATAAGCATCGCAACCCCAAACTTTAAGAAACGACAATTTGGGTTTCTTGCTAAACCACAGTTCATACGGTGTCGTCTCAACGGATTTAGATGGTGCCCTATTTAACGTGAATGCAGCTGCCTCTAATGCATAACCCCAAAATAATAGTGGTAAATCGGTAAGAGACATCATAGATTGCACTATATCCAATAAAGTACAGTTATGACGTTCGGACACACCATTATGATGTGGTGTTCCAGGTGGCATGAGTTGGTGAAACTATTCCACATTGTTTTAATTGAAGGCCAAACTCGTAACTCAAATATTTGCCTCTGCGATCATATCGTAGAAACTTTTATTTTCTTGTTACGATGATTCTCCACCTCACTCTGAAATTCTTTGAACTTTTCAAATGTTTCAGACTTGTGTTTCATCAAGTAGATATACCCATATCTGCTCAAATCATCTGTGAAGGTCAGAAAATAATGATACTTGCCGCGAGCCTTAACACTCATCAGACCGCATACATCAGTATGTATTATTCCAATAAGTCAGTTGCTCGCTCCATTGTTCTGGAGAACAGAGTCTTAGTCATCTTGCCCATGAGGCATGGTTCACAAGCATCAAGTGATTCATAATCAAGTGATTCCAAAAGCCCATCAGCATGGATTTTCTTCATGCGCTTTACACCAATATGACCTAAACGGCAGTGCCATAAATAAGTTGCACTATCATTATTAACTTTGCATCTTTTGGCTTCAGTATTATGAATATGTGTATCACTACGATCGAGATTCAATAAACCATTCACCTTGGGTGTATGACCATTGAAGGTTATATTCATGTAAACAGACAACAATTGTTCTTTCACTTTAAATGAATAACCGTATTGCAATAAACCTGATCAAATCATATTCATGCTTAACGCAAACACCAAATAACATTTATTTAGGTTCAACACTAATCCCGAAAGTATAGGGAGTGTGCGATGATGATCATATCAATCTTGGAACCACTTCCAACACACATCGTCACTTCACCCTTAACTAGTCTCTGTTCATTCTGCAACTCCCGTTTTCGAGTTACTAATCTTAGCAACTGAACCAGTATCAAATACTGAGGGGTTGCTATAAATACTAGCAAAGTACACATCAATAACATGTATATCAAATATACCTTTGTTCACTTTGCCATCCTTCTTATCCGCCAAATACTTGGGGCAGTTCTACTTCCAGTGACCAGTCCCTTTATAGTAGAAGCACTTAGTCTCAGGCTTAGGTCCAGACTTGGGCTTCTTCACTTGAGTAGCAACTTGCTTGCCGTTCTTCTTGAAGTTCCCCTTCTTCCCTTTGCCCTTTTCTTGAAACTAGTGGTCTTGTCAACCATCAACACTTGATGCTTTTCTTGATATCTACCTTCGTCGATTTTAGCATCACGAGGAGCTTGGGAATCGTTTTCGTTATCCCTTGCATATTATAGTTCATCACGAAGTTCTAGTAACTTGGTGATAGTGACTAGAGAACTCTGTCAATCACAATCTTATCTGGAAGATTAACTCCCACTTGATTCAAGTGATTGCAGTACTCAGACATTCTGAGCACATGCTCATTAGCTGAGCAATTCTCCTCCATCTTGTAGGCAAAGTGCTTGTCAAAGGTCTCATACCTTTCGACATGGGCATGAGTCTGAAATACTAATTTCAACTCTTGGAACATCTCATATGCTCCGTGGCATTCAAAACGTCTTTGAAGCCCCGTTTCTAAGACGTAAAGCATGGTGCACTAAACTATCAAGTAGTCATCGTATAGAGCTTGCCAAACATTCATAACGTCTGCATCTGCTCCTGCAATCGGTCTGTCACCTAGCGGTACATTAAGGACATAATTCTTCTGTGCAACAATGAGGATAATCCTCAGATCACGGATCCAATCCGCATCATTGCTACTAGCATCTTTCAACTTAGTTTTCTCTAGGAACATATCAAAAATAAAATAGGGGGCTAAACGCGAGCTATTGATCTACAACTTTGATATGCTAATACTACCAGGACTACGTTCATGATAAGTTTAAAGTTCAATTAATCATATTACTTAAGAACTCCCACTTAGATAGACATCCCTCTAGTCATCTAAAGATCGCGTGATCCAAATCAACTAAACCATGTCCGATCATCACGTGAGATGGAGTAGTTTTCAATGGTGAACATCACTATGTTGATCATATCTACTATATGATTCACGCTCGACCTTTCGGTCTCCAGTGTTCCGAGGCCATATCTGCATATGCTAGACTCGTCAAGTTTAACCCGAGTATTCCGCGTGTGCAAAACCTGCTTGCACCAATTGTATGTGAACGTAGAGCTTATCACACCCGATCATCACGTGGTGTCTCGGCACGAAGAACTGTCGCAACGGTGCATACTCAGGGAGAACACTTATACCTTGAAATTTTAGTAAGTGATCATCTTATAAAGCTACCGCCGAACTAAGAAAAATAAGATGTATAAAAGATAAACATCACATGCAATCAAAATATGTGACATGATATGGCCATCATCATCTTGTGCTTTTGTTCTCCATCTACAAAGTACTGTCATGATCTCCATTGTTACCGGCATGACACCATGATCTCCATCATCTTGATCTTTTATCAACGTGTCGTCACATGGTCGTCTCACCAGCTATTGCTTTTGCAACTATTGCTATCGCATAGCGATAAAGTAAAGCAATTACATGGCACTTGCATCTTATGCAATAAAGAGACAACCATAAGGCTCCTGTCAGTTGCCGATAACTTTAACAAAACATGATCATCTCATACAACAATTTATATCTCATCACGTCTTGACCATATCACATCACAACACGCCCTACAAAAACAAGTTAGACGTCCTCTACTTTGTTGTTGCAAGTTTTACGTGGCTGCTACGGGCTGAGCAAGAACCGTTCTTACCTACGCATCAAAACCACAACGATTTTTCGTCAAGTATGTGTTGTTTTAACCTTCAACAAGGACCGGGCGTAGCCACACTCGATTCAACTAAAATTGGAGAAACTGACACCCGCCAGCCACCTGTGTGCGAAGCACGTCGGTAGAACCAGTCTCGCGTAAGCGTACGCGTAATGTCGGTCCGGGCCGCTTCATTCAACAATACCGCCAAATCAAAGTATGACATGCTGGTAAGCAGTATGACTATTATCGCCCACAACTCTTTGTGTTCTACTCGTGCATATAACATCTACGCATAAACCTGGCTCGGATGCCACTGTTGGGGAACACAGTAATTTCAAAAAATTCCTACGATCACGCAATATCTATGTGATGCATAGCAACGAGCGGGAGAGTGTTGTCCACGTACCCTCGTATACCGTAAGCGGAAGCGTTATGACAACGCGGTTGATGTAGTCGTACGTCTTCACGATCGACCGATCCTAGTAGCGAAAGTATGGCGCCTCCGCGATCTACACACGTTCGGCTCGGTGACGTCCCACGAACTCACGATCCAGCAGAGTGTCGAGGGAGAGCTTCGTCAGCACGACGGCGTAATGACGGTGATGATGAAGTTACCGGCGCAGGGCTTCGCCTAAGGACTGCAACGATATGACCGAGGTGGATTATGGTGGAGGGGGGCACCGCACACGGCTAAGAGATCAATGATCAACTTGTGTGTCTATGGGGTGCCCCCCTCCCCCGTATATAAAGGAGTGGAGGAGGGGGAGGGCCGACCCTCTACTATGGCGCGCCCTGGGGAGTCCTACTCCCACCGGGAGTAGGATTCCCCCCTTCCAAGTAGTAGGAGTAGGAGAGAAGGAAGGAGGGGGCGCCGCCCCTCCCCCTAGTCCAATTCGGACTAAGCCTTGGGGGGCGCGCGGCCTGCCCTAGGCAGCCCCTCTCTCTCCCCTCTAAAGCCCAATAAGGCCCATATACTCCCGACGAATTCCCGTAACTCTCCGGTACTCCGATAAATACCCGAACAACTCAGAACCTTTCCGATGTCCGAATATAGCCTTCCAATATATCGATCTTTACGTCTCAACCATTTCGAGACTCCTCGTCATGTCCCCGATCTCATCCGAGACTCCGAACAAACTTCGGTCATCAAATCACATAACTCATAATACAAAACGTCACCGAACGTTAAGCGTGCGGACCCTACGGGTTTGAGAACAATGTAGACATGACCGAGACTCATCTCCGGTCAATAACCAATAGCGGAACCTGGATGCTCATATTGGTTCCTACATATTCTACGAAGATCTTTATCGGTCAAACTGCATAACAACATACGTTGTTCCCTTTGTCATCGATATGTTACTTGCCCGAGATTCGATCGTCGGTATCTCAATACCTAGTTCAATCTCGTTACCGGCAAGTCTCTTTACTCGTTCCGTAATGCATCATCCCACAACTAACTCATTAGTCATTGCTTGCAAGGCTTATAGTGATGTGCATTACCTAGAGGGCCCAGAGATACCTCTCCGACAATCGGAGTGACAAATCCTAATCTTGATCTATGCCAACTCAACAAGTACCATCGAAGATACCTGTAGAGCACCTTTATAATCACCCAGTTACGTTGTGACATTTGGTAGCACACAAAGTGTTCCTCCGGTATTCGGGAGTTGCATAATCTCATAGTCATAGGAACATGTATAAGTCATGAAGAAAGCAATAGCAATATACTAAACGATCAAATGCTAAGCTAACGGAATGGGTCAAGTCAATCACATCATTCTCTAATAATGTGATCCCGTTAATTAAATGACAACTCATGTCTATGGCTAGGAAACTTAACCACCTTTGATTCAACGAGCTAGTCAAGTAGAGGCATACTAGTGACACTCGGTTTGTCTATGTATACACACATGTACTAAGTTTCCGGTTAATACAATTCTAGCATGAATAATAAACATTTATCATGATATAAGGAAATATAAATAACAACTTTATTATTGCCTCTAGGGCATATTTCCTTCACAGTGAACCAAAATGTCACAACAGTGACGAAACCCAGTACATGGCCCCTTTCATATCCCTATTGATAATATGGAAAATGTGTTTAAGTTTGCTTGTAGCTTGATAATATTATATTAAAATTCAAAATGTATAATCACCTAAGTATCAAGCATTATTGAGATCAGAAAAGATGGTGGGAAAAACTGCTAAGTTGTAATTTTGTACAGTACCACCGAAATAATAAAGCACCTGCAAGAGAAATATTTCATTTGGACCTAGTTGATTTTCATTACACATCGGTATGTAGGCATGTCAAAAACATTGTTTGATGTCACTACAGGAAATAAGGTATGCAATCTATAGGCAAGAGAGACAAATATACAAACTGTGCTAGTATGTAGCCCTAAACAAATTTCTATAAGCAACACTAACCCTATAAAAATGTATAAGCATATAGTGGCTAATCATACAAAAATCCATCAACGTGAAGGCCGGTAACACTTGGGGGCTCACTGTGCCGAAGATCCGAGACGACATAATCATAACGGGTCCTCAGGAGTGTTGTACTCTGCTGGTGGAGGTTGTTGGAAATATGCCCTAGAGGCAATAATAAATTGGTTATTATTATATTTCCTTGTTCATGATAATTGTTTATTATCCATGCTAGAATTGTATTGATAGGAAACTCAGATACATGTGTGGATATATAGACAACACCATGTCCCTAGTAAGCCTCTAGTTGACTAGCTCGTTGATCAATAGATGGTTACGGTTTCCTGACCATGGACATTGGATGTCCTTGATAACGGGATCACATCATTAGGAGAATGATGTGATGGACAAGACCCAATCCTAAGCCTAGCACAAGATCGTGTAGTTCGTTTGCTCAGAGCTTTTCTAATGTCAAGTATCATTTCCTTAGACCATGAGATTGTGCAACTCCCGGATACCGTAGGAATGCTTTGGGTGTGCCAAACGTCACAACGTAACTGGGTGGCTATAAAGGTGCACTACGGGTATCTCCGAAAGTGTCTGTTGGGTTGGCACGAATCGAGACTGGGATTTGTCACTCCGTGTAAACGGAGAGGTATCTCTGGGCCCACTCGGTAGGACATCATCATAATGTGCACAATGTGACCAAGGAGTTGATCACGGGATGATGTGAGTTACGGAACGAGTAAAGATACTTGCCGGTAACGAGATTGAACAAGGTATAGGGATACCGACGATCGAATCTCGGGCAAGTAACATACCGATAGACAAAGGGAATTGCATACGGGATTGATTGAATCCCTGACATCGTGGTTCATCCGATGAGATCATCGTGGAACATGTGGGAGCCAACATGGGTATCCAGATCCTGCTGTTGGTTATTGGCCGGAGAACGTCTCGGTCATGTCTGCATTGTTCCCGAACCCGTAGGGTCTACACACTTAAGGTTCGATGACGATAGGGTTATAGGGAAAGTATGTACGTGGTTACCGAATGTTGTTCGGAGTCCCGGATGAGATCCCGGACGTCACGAGGAGTTCCGGAATGGTCCGGAGGTAAAGATTTATATATGGAAAGTTGTTGTTCGGGTTCCGGGAAAAGTTCGGGTTTTTCGGTATTGTACCGGGAAGCTTCCAGAAGGTTCCGGAGGATTCCGGAGGGGTCCGAAGGTCCGGAAAATGTTCCACCACGTCCAATACAGCAGCATGGGCTGTAAGGGGGCGCCCTAGCCTTAATGGGCCAGGGGCACCAGCCCCCCCAAGGCCCATGCGCATGGGAGAGGGGAAACCCTAAGGGGGAGGGCCTCCACTTGACTTGGGAGGCACTCCTCCCCCCTTTGGCCGCCGCCCCAACCCTAGATGAGATCTAAGGTGGCCGGCCCCCTCTCTCCCCACCTATAAATAGTGGAGGGGTGGGAGGGCAGCCACCACCCAAGTTCTGGCGCAGCCCTTCCCCTCTACCAAGTCCTCCTCCTCTCCCGCGGTGCTTGGCGAAGCCCTGCGGGATTGCCACGCTCCTCCATCACCACCACGCCGTCGTGCTGTTGCTGGATGGAGTCTTACCCAACCTCTCCCTCTCTCCTTGCTGGATCAAGGCGTGGGAGACGTCACCGAGCTGCACGTGTGTTGAACGCGGAGGCGCCGTGGTTCGGCGCTTAGATCGGAATCAACCGCGATCTAAATCGCTACGAGTACGACTCCCTCATCCGCGTTCTTGCAACGCTTCCGCATCGCGATCTACAAGGGTATGTAGATCCACTCCCCTTCCCCTCGTTGCTAGAGTACTCCATAGATTGATCTTGGTGATGCGTAGAAAATTTTGAATTTCTGCTACGTTCCCCAACAGTGGCATCATGAGCTAGGTCTATGCGTAGTTTCTATGCACGAGTAGAACACAAAGTAGTTGTGGGCGTAGATGTTGCCAATTCTTCTTGCCGCTACTAGTCTTATCTTGTTTCGGCGGTATTGTGGGATGAAGCGGCCCGGACCGACCTTACACGTACGCTTACGTGAGACAGGTTCCACCGACTGACATGCACTAGATGCATAAGGTGGCTAGCGGGTGTCTGTCTCTCCCACTTTAGTCAGAACGGATTCGATGAAAAGGGTCCTTATGAAGGGTAAATAGAAATTGGCATATCACGTTGTGGTCTTACGTAGGTAAGAAACGTTCTTGCTAGAAACCTATACAAGCCACGTAAAACTTGCAACAACAATTAGAGGACGTCTAACTTGTTTTTGCAGCATGTGCCTTGTGATGTGATATGGCCAGAAGATGTGATGAATGATATATGTGATGTATGAGATTGATCATATTCTTGTAATAGGAATCACGACTTGCATGTCGATGAGTATGACAACCGGCAGGAGCCATAGGAGTTGTCTTTATTTTTTGTATGACCTGCGTGTCATTGAATAACGCCATGTAAATTACTTTACTTTATTGCTAAGCACATTAGCCATAGAAGTAGAAGTAATCATTGGCATGACAACTTCATGCAGACACAATGATGGAGATCATGGTGTCATGCCGGTGACAAAGATGATCATGGTGCCCCGAAGATGGAGATCAAAGGAGCAAAATGATATTGGCCATATCATGTCACTATTTGATTGCATGTGATGTTTATCATGTTATGCATCTTATTTGCTTAGAACGACGGTAGCATAAATAAGATGATCCCTCACAAAAAATTTCAAGAGACGTGTTCCCCCTAACTGTGCACCATTGCGAAGGTTTGTTGTTTTGAAGCACCACGTGATGATCGGGTGTGATAGATTCTAACGTTCGAATACAACGGGTGTTGACGAGCCTAGCATGTACAGACATGGCCTCGGAACACATGCAAAACACTTAGGTTGACTTGACGAGCCTAGCATGTACAGACATGGCCTCGGAACACAAGAGACCGAAAGGTCGAGCATGAGTCGTATAGAAGATACGATCAACATGGAGATGTTCACCGATGATGACTAGTCCGTCTCACGTGATGATCGGACACGGCCTAGTTTGACTCGGATCATGAATCACTTAGATGACTAGAGGGATGTCTATCTGAGTGGGAGTTCATTCAATAATCAGATGAACTTCATTATCATGAACATAGTCAAAAGGTCTTTACAAATTATGTCATACGCTTTAGTTCTACTGTTTAAGATATGTTCCTAGAGAAAATTTAGTTGAAAGTTGATAGTAGCAATTATGCGGACTGGGTCCGTAAACTGAGGATTGTCCTCATTGCTGCACAGAAGTCTTATGTCCTTAATGCACCGCTCGGTGTGCTGAACCTCAGCGTCGTCTGTAGATGTTGCGGAACATCTGACATACACGTTTTGATGACTACGTGATAGTTCAGTGCGTAATGCTAACGGTTTAGAATTGTGGCACCAAAGACGGTTTTTTGAAACGTCGCAGAAC
Source organism: Aegilops tauschii subsp. strangulata (assembly GCF_002575655.3). Classification (NCBI taxonomy): domain Eukaryota; kingdom Viridiplantae; phylum Streptophyta; class Magnoliopsida; order Poales; family Poaceae; genus Aegilops; species Aegilops tauschii. Next base: position 384,169,902 of record NC_053040.3, read on the forward strand.
ATATGAGATGTTTCGAAGACTGAAATTGGGATTTTAGACTAGTGCCCACGTCAAGAGGTATGAGACCTCTGACAAGTTTCTTAAGCCTGCAAACTAAGGGAGAAAAGCTCAATCGTTGAGCATGTGCTCAGATTGTCTGAGTGCCACAATCGCTTGAATCGAGTGGGAGTTAATCTTCCAGATGAGATAGTGATGGTTCTCCATAGTCACTACCACCAAGCTATTAGAGCTTCGTGATGAACTATAACATATCAGGGATAGATATGATGATCCTTGAGCAATTTGCGATGTTTGACACCGCGAAAGTAGAAATCAAGAAGGAGCATCAATTGTTGATGGTTAGTAAAACCACTAGTTTCTAGAAGGGCAAGGGCAAAAGGGATACTTCATGAAACAGCAAATCATTTGCCGCTCTAGTGAAGAATCCCAAGGTTGAACCCAAACCCGAGACTAAGTGCTCTGTAATGAGGGGAACGGTCACTGAAGCAGTACTACCCTAGATACTTGGTAGATGAGAAGGCAGGCAAGGTCGACAGAAGTATATTGGATATACGTTATATGAATGTGTACTTTACTAGTACTCCTAGCAGCACCAGGGTATTAGATACCGGTTCGGTTGCTAAGTGTTAGTAACTCGAAATAAAAGCTGCGGAATAAACGGAGACTAGCTAAAGGTGAGATGACGATATGTGTTGGAAGTGTTTCCAAGGTTGATGTGATCAAGCATCGCATGCTCCCTCTACCATCGAGATTTGGTGTTTGCGTTGAGCATGATTGGATTATGTTTATCGCAATACGGTTATTCATTTAAGGAGAGTAATGGTTACTCTATTTATTTGAACAATACCTTCAATGGTCTTGCACCTAAAATGAATCTCGATCGCAGTGATACACATGTTTGTGCCAAAGGTATAAGATAGTAATGATAGTACCACATACTTGTGGCACTGCCACTTGAGTCATATTGGTGTAGAACGCATGAAGAAGCTCCATGTAGATGGATCTTTGGATTCACTCGTTTTTGAAAAGATTGAGACATGCGAACCATGTCTATTGGTATATATGCATGAAGAAACTCCATGCAGATGGATCGTTTGTACTCACTTGATTTTGAATCACTTGAGACATGCAAATCATACCACATGGGCAAGATGACTGAAAGGCCTCGTTTTCAGTAAGATGGAACAAGAGAGCAATTTATTGGAAGTAATACATTTTGATGTATGCAGTCCAATGAATGCTGAGGCATGCAGTGGATATCGTTATGTTCTTACTTCACAGATGTTTTGAGTAAATGCTGAGAATATTTACTTGATGAAACACAAGTCTGAATTATTGAAAGGTTCAAGTAATTTCAGAGTGAAGTTGAAGATCGTCGTGACAAGAGGATAAAATGTCTATGATATGATCATAGAAATATCTGAGTTACGAGTTTAGCACACAATTAAGACATTGTGGAAAGTGTTTCACAATTAATACCGCCTGGAACACCATAGTGTGATGGTGTGTCCGAACATCATAACTGCACCCTATTGGATATGGTGCATACCATGATGTCTCTTATCGAATTACCACTATCGTTTATGGGTTAGGCATTAGAGATAACCGCATTCACTTTAAAAGGGGCACCACGCAATTCCGTTGAGACGACACCGTTTAGAGAAACCTAAGTTGTCGTTTCTTAAAAGTTTGGGGCTGCGACGCTTATGTGAAAAGTTTCAGGCTGATAAGCTCGAACCCAAAGCGGATAAATGCATCTTCATAGAATACCCAAAACAGTTGGGTGTACCTCCTATTTCAGATCTGGAAGCAAAAGTAATTGCTTCTAGAAACGAGTCCTTTCTCGAGGAAAAGTTTCTCTCGAAAGAATTGAGTGGGAGGATGGTGGAGACTTGATAAGGTTATTGAACCGTCACTTCAACTAGTGTGTAGCAGGGCACAGGAAGTTGTTCCTGTGGCACCTACACCAATTGAAGTGGAAGCTTATGATAGTGATCATGAAACTTCGGATCAAGTCACTACCAAACCTCGTAGGACGACGAGGATGCGTGCTACTTGAGAGTGGTACGTGATCCTGTCTGAGATATCATGTTGTTGGACAATACTGAACCTACGAGCTATGGAGAAGCGATGGTGGGCCCATATTCCGACAAATGGTTAGAAACCATGAAATCCGAGATAAATGGATCTTTAAGAAGAAGATGGACGTGGACGGTAATGTTACCGTCTATGAAGCTCGACTTGTGGCAAAGAGTATTTTCACAAGTTCAAGGAGTTGACTACGATGAGATTTTCTCATTCGTAGTGATCCTTAAGTCCGTCGGAATCATGTTAGCATTAGCTGCATTTATGAAATCTGGCAGATGGATGTCAAAACAAGTTTCCTTACCAGTTTTCGTAAGGAAAGGTTGTATGTGATACAATCAAAAAGGTTTTGTCGATCCTAAGGATGCTAAAAGGTATGCTAGCTCCAGCGATCCTTCCATGGACTAGAGCAAGCATCTTGGAGTCAGAATATACGCTTTGATGGAGTGATCAAAGTTTTTGGGTTTATACAAAGTTTGTTAGAAACTTGTATTTACAATAAAGTGAGTGGGAGCGCTACAACATTTCTGATAAGTATATGTGACTGACATATTGTTGATCCGAAATGATGTAAAATTTCTGGAAAGCATAAAGGGTTGTTGAAAGGAGTTTTTCAAAGGAAGACCTGGATAAAACTGCTTACATATTGGGCATCAAGATCTATAGAGATAGATCAAGACGCCTGATGATACTTTCAAAGAACGCACACCTTGACATGATTTTGAAAGAGTTCAAAATAGATCAGCAAAGAAGGAGTTCTTGGCTGTGTTACAAGGTGTGAGTATTGAGTAAGACTCAAGACCTGACCACGACAGAAGAGAGAGAAAGGACGAAGGTCGTCCCCTATGCTTTAGACGTAGGCTCTACAGTATGCTATGTTGTGTACCGCACATGAAGTGTGCCTTGCCATGAGTTGGTCAAGGGGTACAATAGTGATCCGGGAATGGATCACATGACAGCGGCCGAACTTATCCTTAGTACCTAGTGGACTAAGGAATTTTCTCGATTATGGAGGTGAAAGGGAGTTCGTCGTAAAGGGTTACGTCGATGCGAACTTTGACACTAATCCGGATGACTCTGAGTAGTAAACCGGATTCGTATAGTAGAGCAATTATTTGAAATGGCTCCAAATAGCGCGTGGTAGCATCCACAAGATGACATAGATATTCGTAAAGCACACACGGATCTGAAAGGTTCAGACCCGTTGACTAATAACCTCTCTCACAAGCATAACATGATCAAACCAGAACTCATTGAGTGTTAATCACATAGTGATGTGAACTAGATTGTTGACTCTAGTAAACTCTTAGGTGTTGGTCACATGGTGATGTGACCAGTGAGTGTTAATCACATGGTGATGTGAACTAGATTATTGACTCTAGTGCAAGTGGGAGACTGTTGGAAATATGCCCTAGAGGCAATAATAAATTGGTTATTATTATATTTCCTTGTTCATGATAATCGTTTATTATCCATGCTAGAATTGTATTGATAGGAAACTCAGATACATGTGTGGATACATAGACAACACCATGTCCCTAGTAAGCCTCTAGTTGACTAGCTCGTTGATCAATAGATGGTTACGGTTTCCTGACCATGGACATTGGATGTCGTTGATAACAGGATCACATCATTAGGAGAATGATGTGATGGACAAGACCCAATCCTAAGCCTAGCACAAGATCGTGTAGTTCGTTTGCTCAGAGCTTTTCTAATGTCAAGTATCATTTCCTTAGACCATGAGATTGTGCAACTCCCGGATACCGTAGGAATGCTTTGGGTGTGCCAAACGTCACAACGTAACTGGGTGGCTATAAAGGTGCACTACGGGTATCTCCGAAAGTGTCTGTTGGGTTGGCACGAATCGAGACTGGGATTTGTCACTCCGTGTAAACGGAGAGGTATCTCTGGGCCCACTCGGTAGGACATCATCATAATTTGCACAATGTGACCAAGGAGTTGATCACGGGATGATGTGAGTTACGGAACGAGTAAAGATACTTGCCGGTAACGAGATTGAACAAGGTATAGGGATACCGACGATCGAATCTCGGGCAAGTAACATACCGATAGGCAAAGGGAATTGCATACGGGATTGATTGAATCCCTGACATCGTGGTTCATCCGATGAGATCATCGTGGAACATGTGGGAGCCAACATGGGTATCTAGATCCCGCTGTTGGTTATTGGCCGGAGAACGTCTCGGTCATGTCTGCATTGTTCCCGAACCCTTAGGGTCTACACACTTAAGGTTCGATGACGCTAGGGTTATAGGGAAAGTATGTACGTGGTTACCGAATGTTGTTCGGAGTCCCGGATGAGATCCCGGACGTCACGAGGAGTTCCGGAATGGTCCGGAGGTAAAGATTTATATATGGAAAGTTGTTGTTCGGGTTCCGGGAAAAGTTCGGGTTTTTCGGTATTGTACCGGGAAGCTTCCAGAAGGTTCCGGAGGATTCCGGAGGGGTCCGGAGGTCCGGAAAATGTTCCACCACGTCCAATACAGCAGCATGGGCTGTAAGGGGGCGCCCTAGCCTTAATGGGCCAGGGGCACCAGCCCCCCCAAGGCCCATGCGCATGGGAGAGGGGAAACCCTAAGGGGGAGGGCCTCCACTTGACTTGGGAGGCACTCCTCCCCCCTTTGGCCGCCGCCCCAACCCTAGATGAGATCTAAGGGGGCCGGCCCCCTCTCTCCCCACCTATAAATAGTGGAGGGGTGGGAGGGCAGCCACCACCCAAGTTCTAGCGCAGCCCTTCCCCTCTACCAAGTCCTCCTCCTCTCCCGCGGTGCTTGGCGAAGCCCTGCGGGATTGCCACGCTCCTCCATCACCACCACGCCGTCGTGCTGCTGCTGGATGGAGTCTTCCCCAACCTCTCCCTCTCTCCTTGCTGGATCAAGGCGTGGGAGACGTCATCGGGCTGCACGTGTGTTGAACGCGGAGGCGCCGTGGTTCGGCGCTTAGATCGGAATCAACCGCGATCTAAATCGCTACGAGTACGACTCCCTCATCCGCGTTCTTGCAACGCTTCCGCATCGCGATCTACAAGGGTATGTAGATCCACTCCCCTTCCCCTCGTTGCTAGAGTACTCCATAGATTGATCTTGGTGATGCGTAGAAAATTTTAAATTTCTGCTACGTTCCCCAACAGAGGTCGGTAGCGGACTGGCGATATCACCTCCTAGCAACCGCCACCCAACTCCCCATCATTCTGCCTCGATTGACGGTGTAGCGCTGCTGACCTATGGTCAATGATCTGGCAGAGCTAGATCTGCCACCACGCCATCCCGGTTTGGAAGGTCGTCCACTGCACCATGGGAGGGTTTGCCACCACACCACTCCGTTTGGCAGAGGACTAGGTTCACAACAGTCACCGGAGAAGAAGCGTTGGATACCCTGTGTGCTCGGTGAGGTGAACACTGCGATAGTTGTGCTAGGGGTTGCCCGTGTATCGGAGAAGGGAAGGGAAGATGTACGGAAAATGAAGGGAAGACATACCAATAACAAAATTCACCTGGACCCCATTTTAAAATTTCTGTGCACAAGGAACGAGACAAATCATATTCTGGACCTAATTAGCATCTGATTAAGCAAATAACTGCAGCAAGAAGGGAGTTTTAAGCTGATCATGGACCCCCTTTACAATTCGTTGGTCTCTTTTAGTCTTTTTCCTACGAATTAAACACCTCGGTTTGAAAGAGTTACTGTATTTTTCAATCATCCATTTTACGAATACTTTTCTACCATATTCGTTTATCTTTTCTGTTCCTCCAATTTTTTTCTATCATGTGAATCGAAGGTCGGCTAAACAGTTTTTTTAACAAAAGAACCTAGTACGCGACAAGTAACGCGTCGCCATGACGACACCGGAGCCACGTGGAATATTTCGGACCCCGTGAAAAAGGAGCGACGAGAAAACCGAAAGCTCACTCCAATTGGGACCCCATGTTTGGTTCTTGTTGACCCGATCGATCCCCTTTTTTCTTCCCGGGCCGTCGTATTCTTTTCTCCGCAGCCTCTTAAAAATACGGCGTACAAAATTTTGGTCGAAAGTCACTCCTATCTTTCCCTGGCGCTTTGATTTGTTTTTAACCACCTAGCTGGTGCTGTTAAAAGTAACCGAACATGCATGTCGCGAAAGAAAGGGGCACCAGATGTCACATTATTTACAGAAGTAGAAAAAGCTAAAGGCAGGTGTTCAATCTATGAAACTATGACCAGTGATGTGATTCTCCACGCATGTACCCGATACTCCAATAAAATGAGTAATAGGAGTATTTGATTTGCCAACCAATCTGTGATCGAACGGTTAAAAGGACAGTGATATTTTTTGCTCATCAAAGTTTAAGTCTCATAGTTGACATTGCTGCCGTATTTTTTTAAATTTATTTCAAACATTCCGGTGATGTGCATTCAGTGAGATGACACATTTCCGTCAGACTATGAAGATGTGTGACGACTTCATCAATCTCGAGATGATGTGCCGGCTCAGTCACTCGGAGGTTCCCTTAGGGATAGAATGTGCGTGCGTGTGTTCATAGGGATAAGTGTATGAGCGTCTACATCTGTACTGTGTTAAAAGAAGAGTATACAGAGTATGATTTTTAGTTTTTTTTCTCCTACAGAATGTAAATGAGATCTTGCTAGGAGTATTTGATTTGTAGTTTTTTCTTCCTACATAATGTAAATGATGAGATCTTTGAAATTTTCAGCCAAAACATGGAACCGTATAACGGTCTGGTTGGGGGTAAAAAAATTCGTCTGGTGGTGGTATGATGCAGATTCCTATAGTCTACGGTATGGCCGGAATTTTTCTGGGTCCGCTCGAAAGCATGTTTTTTGGGGGGGACTGAAAGGCATGTGATTGCAAAGAAGAGACAAGGGAGGGCAGAGCCGAAGCATCTCTCCCTGTCTTTGATCTCTTTCCAGATTCAAAATTTGTTTCCTTTGCTTTCCCGAACTCGCCGTCCACAAGCAAGGTATCGATACCCTCGTTCCCCGCCATCATCATCCTCTAGCTGTGTGCGCGCTGCAGGCTTGGCTTGCTTCGCTTGGTTGGTGTCAGTCGTTCGGTCAGTCAGTCAGCTGTCAGTGCCATGCATCGACCTCGACCCCACTGCCTTGCTTTGCGTTGCTAGCTTCTTCGGCAATGCTGAGTTTTAAGTTGGGATTTGATCGAATTCGTATTATTTCTTCTTAGTTTGACCGGGAACTAGTCTACCTGGGCGCCGGAGTCGCAGTACCATTCGTACTACGGTACCGGTATGAATGAACCAGGGCAGTGACTGTGGGTGTCAAATGTGTACACACTGAAAATAGTTGGATCCAAGGCTGGCAATGGAGCTGCCGAATCTAGTTGGCAACCACCAGAGCGCTTTTGTGAGGGGCCGGTCGTTACACGACAATTTCATGCTCGTACAAGGCACGGCACGCCGTCTTCACGCACTAAGGAGCCCAGCGGTGCTGATAAAGCTTGACATGTCGAAGGCTTTCGACACCATTCAGTGGCCGTTTCGACTGGAGGTGCTGAAACAACTGGGCTTCGGGCCAGGGTGGATTGCTTGGATTTGTGGAATTCTAGCGACGTCAACAACCAAGATCGCGGTTAATGGGGTGCCTGGATCTACAATTTACAACTGTTGCGGCCTACGGCAAGGGGATCCGATCTCCCCAATGCTCTTCATACTATGCATGGAACCCTTGCAGCACCTCTTTCAGAAAGCGGAGTCATCTGGAATTCTTACCCCTCTTGCCCGGGCAGGGCTCAAGTAGCGACTATCCATGTTCGCAGACGACGTCACATTGTTCATCAAACCGACGAGCCAGGATCTTACAGTCTGTGCCTCAATCCTAAACATCTTTGGGCAAGCCTCTGGACTCAGAGTTAACATGGCGAAGATAGCGGCTATACCCATCCGATCCTCTCCGGAGGAGATGGATCTTGTCTGCACCACACTAGGCTGCTCGAGTGCTTCCTTCCCATGCAAGTATCTAGGTCTGCCTTTGACCATCAGAAAGCAGACGGCAGCGCAATTCCAAGGTCTTGTGGAGCAGCTTGCAACGCGCTTGACGCACTGGAAGGCAGCGACGCTCCCGAAGAGCAGCCGTGCCCTTCTAGTGCAGTCAGCCCTCTCGGCCATCCCGATCCACGCAATGCTTGCCATGGAGTTACCGCCGAAAACAGTCTCCGCACTAGTCAAAATTTGTCACGGCTTCCTATGGTGCGGGAAAGCGGAGGCAGGCGGAGGCGCCTGCATGGTGGCTTGGTATCGAGTGTGTAGACCCAAATGGGCAGGAGGCCTGGGCATCCTAGACATGAAATGGATGAACGTGGCCCTGCAGGCGCGATGGCTATGGTTGCAACAGACCGATCGGGACAGGCCATGGGTGGAATTCGCCTTCTCCGTGCCAAAGGAATCCAAATGTCTATTCCAGGCTGCAACACGGGTAGAGGTTGGAGATGGAAGGGCGACGTTATTTTGGGAGGATAGGTGGCTGAACGGGTTCCGGCTGCAGGAACTGACGCCACGTGCTTACGAGCGCATTCCGGCCAGGACGAGACACTCCAGAACTGTCTACGAGGCAATTGTCGAGGAGCGATGGGTGACGGATATTGGTCCCTCACTCGATGTCGAGGCCCTCGGCCAATACATGGCCGTATGGCCCAGGATTGCGGCAGTACAGCTGGATGATCAGCGGCGGGATCGGATCACTTGGTCCTGGGAGCAAGACGGCCAATACTCGGCCAAATCGGCCTATGCAGCAAAATTCGCCGGGCTTGAGGTCTCCCCATCAGCTACTTTCACATGGCGCTCGAAGACACCCCTGAGATGCAGATTTTTCGCATGGCCGGCCATCATTGACCGGTGCTGGACTTCGGATAGATTGGCGGGAAGAGGACTCCCACATTGGGCCTCGTGCCCTTTGTGTGATCAGCACGACGAAACCATCAGCCACCTGCTGCTAGAATGCGTTTTTGCGAGGGAAGTTTGGGCCAAGGTTTTCGCGGCCCTAGGTATGGCTCAAGGAGCACCGCAGGCCGGTGAGTCCTTACGAGATTGGTGCGCCCGGCAGGCTACGCGAGGTCGGTTGGGCAAGAGCATTCGCACGATCTGCCTCCTCACCATGTGGGAGATTTGGAAACACAGGAACATCATAACTTTTGATGGAGCCACAGCCTGCCTCCCGCTGGTCATGCGCAGGATCGTGGACGAGAGCAAAGTTTGGCAGCAGGCTGGTCTGATACATGAAGGAATGGAGACCTTCTATGAGGCGGCGAACGGGTGGGCGCAGGGCGAGTAGTCCGGAGAGAGTTAGCTGTACAGTGGATCGGACGTATCCGACTTTGTAAATACTTGTAACCGAAACAGCGGAGGGTTTCTTTCCCTTTCTTCTATAACATATGATACGCACATTCGTGCGTATTCGAGAAAAAAAGAAAATAGTTGGATCCCGTACGAGGGCAAAGTAAGTTTTAAGTTTCAGTGGTTGGAATTTACGATCTTTTTATCTGAAACTTATGATTTTCTCACTTGCTTTTACCATGTTTTATAGATAAAATTTTAAGATTTTTTTTGTCGGTCATAGGCAAAAAACCATGATTTTATTGTTTGCGCGTACTTAGTTTTAAGAGTTAAAACTTAATATCTACTTTCAAAATTCATCAAAACACATTCAAAATGAAGCTTATTTGAAAGCCCTTGTCACGAGAAACATGAATATGAAAACATAACTTAATTTGGACTTTCCGTCCAAAAGATATAAATGTTTAAAAATTGAAAGCCAAAAATAAAAACACGTCCGACGGACTGCGTCCGTGAGACTTGCGTGCCACAAATCCTCTCCCGACTTTGACAAGGTATTTTCTATACTATGGCTTGCTTGGTTTGTGACTTTTTTTCTTGAAAAAAAGATAGGTTAAAATCCTCGACCTCTGAATCATTATGATGCACATAGTCATCTACATTAAAGTTGATGCAAGACGTTGAGGCGCAAGTCACCAACGAAACAAGTACAAAACATATACAACTACGGTAGAGCCAATACAAGAAATGAAATTTCTTCGGCAACTTTCAAGAAGGGATACACATCCTCACGCGTGCGTCGCCATGTCCAATCGTAGACGACAAGAACAAGGATTTTCATCATGCCTACCGAGACTAACTAATGAAGGTCAACATGTCAGCTAGACAGCTAGACGACAACGCCTTCAATAAGGTGTCGACCCTCGTTGCTGAGTCCAACCATTGAAGGCTAGAAACAAGGGTTTTCACCCTGAAAATGAAACAGTGTTTCAATCACCATCTTCATAAGGACCTTCCAATAGTTGCAATAGTCAGTACTCAACGCTAGGCCGGAGCGGCGCTAGCGAGTGGGATGCATTCCCAAGCAAGATCACTGCCATGGACGTTAGAAGGTTGCCTATGATACTATGTGGATTTGGCCGCTGCCACTCCACACCGGGAAGAAACAATGTTTAGCATCCACCATGATCCCGGAGTCACTGCCCGACATCCTTCATGTCTACTAGCGTGTCGCACGCCCATTGCCACGGTGTCATTCGACAACGAATCGGTCCGTGCTCACCGCGCGCACCAGTTTTGTTCCGATCAATCAACCGGCCACACAAGAAAGACGTCATGCTTGTGTTTGTAACTAGGTTTGCCATAGTTTGCCACACTTGTCTTACTTACCTTGGATGCTCAAATGTTTAGCCACGCTTTGGCTTGCCTTAAAGAATTTGCCATAATTTTTGTGTTTAAGACATTTGGGCTTATTTTTCATAATTTTTTTGCCTTAGGTCTGGCTAGAACCATACACCCATTTAACTTGGTTAAACCTGTCTAACTTAAGGTGTGGCAAAGTGTGGCTAGAAACCTAACAACCCCTACGACCTACGTCTAAGACCGAGCATAAAAACTGAAGATCAAAGACCGAACCTGTAAAGACCAAGACCGAACCCGTATATGAAAAACTAAAATTAGTCATCAAAACTAGAAGAAAGAACTAAATTTGGTCGGATCGGTCTTCTTCTCCAAATGATAGAATAACCAAGATAGACCGAATTAGCACAATTCTCTGGATGTTTAAGCCACAGTTAGCACAATCCCCAATCTTCTCTGAATGTTTACGACACGGTTCTAGTTGAATACACCTACTATATACACATGCTGTATGACTGTATCAATTTTGAATTGTGGTTGCATACACCTGTTACACGTACCTGTTGTTTGAATTAGCTTGCACACGCCTGCATTGTTTTTTTAAATGGAGGCACAAGATTTGCCTCGTGTACTAATTAAGAATAATAGAATAGAGTGGTGTTACAATCCCTTGAGTTTTAAGCGCTACACCACCCCCTAGTACAGCTACTCTCCCGACATGATTTGCCCTAGCTTCTTAGCACCAACAAGCACCCATAGGGCCGCCTCGGATTATTGATGGGACGCTGTTGTGAGGAAGCACACGTACATTTCTTTCCTTCCAAATGGCCTAAGAGATGAGCATGGCAAGTGAGGCGACGGCCTTGCGGTTTGGGATGCTAGCATCACAGAGACCAACCCACCAACCTTTGGTGGAACCCAACGGTTGCCAAGTTGAAGTATCAGTACTCTCAATCTGTTGTCACTCCTTGATCATGCCCCAGAGGCTAGTCGTGTATCGACACTTGTAAAGAAGATGGTACGTGGTCTTCTATACACATTAGCATAGCGGGCATAGGCCGTAGTTCGGCCACACATGTTTGGCCAATCTATTCTCAGTCCAAATCTGATTTTGAATGGCCAACCAGGCGAAAAAATTCACTTTGGTCGGCGCCCAGGCCTTTCGTACTACGTGTTCCATAGGAGACCGAGTGTTGCCCCTGAAATTGAGCTCTTTAGGAAGAAGCTGCTGAATAAGTGCCACTAGTCGTGTGCTTCCATCGAATGTCATCTTGGGCTTCCTCGTGAAGTTGAAAAATCATGCAAAATGGCCCACAATTTAACGAATTGGCGAAAGTGTGCGAAGGAGAAGTTGTGAGTCAACTTGATTTTGAAGATCCATGCATCATCTCCCAAGGCTTCCCTGACCTTCCAATTTTTTTGAGAGGATGCCTCGTAGATTCACATGCTTGCATTGTAATTTACATGAATATGAGTTATAGCATAAAATCTGATTTGTTTGATCGGACCGAACACCATCTTGTAAAGACCAAAGACCAAATAGTAGAGAATTGATAAGGACGAAATAATTGTATCTTCAGTTATGGAAGACCAAAAAGACCGGACCGAGCAAACCGAAAAGACCGAAAGCCCGGGCTTATACGCCTCCCGCATATGCATAATCTTATCAATCGCTGCCGCATTGCCGATACAAGAGTTGAAAATCCTTTCAAAAAAAAAAAGATACAAGAGTTGAAAATGCTGGCGAACTGGTAACCAGCTGTAACAAAATGTGAACTGCAAGTCTAATGGATAAGCTGTAATACGTATCCCTTTATACAGATTAAACAAACCTTGATCGGTTCGAAGAAACTGGCGTGCCGTCGATGGACGTCAGCTGGATTATGGCGCAGCATATCCAATTTGTTAACTCCTCTCCTGAGATCAAATCCTGGCGCCACATAATTTAATTCCTTTGGTCTGCTGCGCGAATGGCGTCAGATGCGACGTGAGTTAACAATCGAGGATTTCCCCGGCGCGAGATCTCCCGTCTCTGTCAGAATATTTCTGGAGACGACTTGTGCGTGAATTGACAAGACCCCCCTTCTGATATACTGTTCGCGTGTCATAGTGTGTGGGTCGAGCATCAGCGATGAACGAACCGCTGTTAAAATCGGGGAATTTGCACTGAAGTAAAACTTTCTCTCCTGCATGTAAGAGAATGCAGTGCCCCGAATGTACAGTGTCGACCACGGCGTGAGCATAGACCATGAGAGGAGAGCGGTGCAGTGGGGCAGGAGAACACACCGTGCGCCCGCCTTGCCGCTCCACCTTTGGCACTCCTGCAGTCCTACACTTGCCTGCGCCCGTGTTCCGGGAGAGCCCATGGCGGCCAGTGCGCGTGCCCTCGGAGCGCGCGCGGCTCCGGACGAGTGAAGTCTAAAATAAACCCTGAGATTGTAGAGACCGAAGCAGATGAACCCTCGTCTTCAAATCCCTGAAGTTGGTACCCTGACTTTTTCAATCCCGGTCTATCTAAACCCTAGGTATGTTTGGCACGCCGGAAAAACATAATGCTGGCCGGGAACTCACTTCTCTCACTGTTACGCGGGTTAACACATCGTAGTCATCTTCTTCCTCGGTCCAATCTTTCTCCTCCTATTCCCTTTACTCTCATATTGAAATCAGATCCTACTAAACGCTGGTTCTCTTTACTTCCAAGACGTTGTGTACGAAGGAGTACCTGCCAACCACAGGGCGGTGGGCATTGGCTTGCAGCTTGATATGGCGCCGCTCGAGGATGAGCTCCGGGATCTCGCCGCCTGCATCGCCGGAGATGAAGGACCGCCACCTCCCGCCGGCCTTTTTGTACTCGCGTTGCTCTCCCTCCTCCTTCTCTTTCGGCCACCACCTCCTATCCTACCCCTCAAGCCGCCGCCGCCGCTTCGTCCTGCGTCTGAGGACCCCCTCCTTCATTGCCTTGCCTCGCTTCGTCGCCTCAATGTGGTGTGAGATTCGAGCAGGTCCTCGCCGGTGCAGCTGCACCTCTTCTACCTCCACCTCCCGTATGTCTACTCTACCCGCGGCCCGCCGAGGCAAGGACCATATCCCACCTTCACGTCCCCACCGAGGAACTCCCCTCCGACCATCCCTGTTCGTGTCCTTCCGCACGCGGGCGTCGGCCGAGGCGGAACCGGGAATGTGGCCATCGTCATGAGCGAGCTTGCTGGCCTCCTCGGGTGTCGCTTCTTGACTTGTGCGCTCCTCGGCTCCGGCCACTGCGCGTCTCACAGCGCCACCACCACCGCCGGCTGCAGACGCCAGTCGTTCCGATGGCCATGTATATCTACAAGCCCTCGTACGTCCCGGACGCCCTCGTCTACAACGCAACCGCGACCCACGCCTCCTCGTTCTCCTCGTCACCTACGCGCGCCTAGACGCGCTCTCCGCGTGCATTGCTTCGGTCCGGTGGGGATTGAACTTGTGTGGAAGAGATTGGGGAAGGAGATGCATGACAGGTGGTCCCATGTAGTAAGTGACAATAGATATCAATCCTGGCTGGGATCGAACATTTTCTATTACGCCAAACAAGACTTTATTCATACAGGGTCTGGATTGACTAAGATTTGTAAATTCAGGATATTAACTTCAGGGATTTAAAAATGAGGGTTTGTTAACGTCGACCTCTACGTTTATTTCAGACTTCCACTCCACTCCGGACGGGCGGCGTACAGCGCGTGCCACACGACGCGCGGGTGACGCTGCGACCGGATGGGCTGCAGCCAAGCAGTGGCGGAAGGGCCGAGTTTTCCCACGCGCCGGCGTGGTGTCGGCACACGGACGCGTGCACGCCAACCTAGGCGCCGCGCCGTCGCGACCGGTTGCTCGCAGGGCCCGTTTTTGCTCCATCGGAATGTGCTCCGCCTGTCCCCGACGTTCCTCTCGAGTCACCGCTCGCCGTGTCAAGTCTGCATAGTAGTACGAGCACGGGCGGGGCAATTTCACGCACGGGCGGGGCGCGGGGCCAGGTTGGCCGTGCGTCACCCCATCGATCGTGCACAAATTTGTCTGAGTGTCAATTTGTCATGCGGTGGTCGGTTTACCTGGTCCTGGTGCGCCGCACCGCGCACGTCGTGCGTGATCCTTGAAACAAAAATAAAACGGGCGCACACGTGCGCGCGGCTGGATGTCGTTCGATTATTCGTCCAAACGAACCCCCCGTGCGCATTCGATCGAGACGGGCGGTGCGGCCGGCGATGGAGCTAGCTTCTGCCCACGTTCGTCCGACTCGACCGATCACGGCCATAACTCTGCCGACCGCCCGATCGGGTTGGTCGCGGGTCGCTGCTTCTCGGCGGCAGGTCGTTTCACATCTTTTGACCAGAGCGTGCGTGTGTCTGCCGATCCAGCAAACGTGTTTGCTACAATCATACGATCGGCGGTTTATTTTTACGCGACAAATGTCTACCTAATCCAGGAGCACGCGATCAAGAGATTACATTAACACACGCCTCGGAATCTAGCCTAGGCAACCAAGTGCAGAAACGACACGACGTTTCCACGTCGACCTTGCTTCACGGGATGATCGGACGACGACGAGACCCCACGGCCGCCGCGCGCGGTGATCCAGACCGAATCAGCACATGATGTGGAAAGGGCCGATTATAATTAGCCGCCGGATGGCCGGCGCGACTTCGGAACAGTGCAGGTGAGAGTATTTGTCACTGTCGTAGTCCGATCGCGATTCCGTGCATGCCATCTCGGCCTGGATCCCGGTGGCCATCTTTCCCCGACAAAGCGTGCGGTTTGTGTTGAATTCAAGCGCTAACTTGCTCAGGTTCCGTCTCTGCCAAGTTATTTTTACCTCCACTTGCTCAGACTACCCACAGTGAGAGTAGCATAGGTAGTAACATCACACATATCTACATAAAATAGATGATATGACAAGCAATAAATGAAAAAAAAGAGGCATGCAGTAACATACTAGTTACTACTAATATGAGTAACATCACACATATCAAGGCAAGATGAGTCTATAGCATAATAAATGAAGTATTGCATGTTACCACACATATGTTACTCCCCACTATAGAGGTAGTAACATAGAGTAGTAACATGAGCATGTTACTGCCCATTGTGGCTAGTCTCACAAAACAAATGTTATTGCCTCCGTCCACCTCTTCCTCAACGGCCCCACGGGAATAAATTGGGTTCTGCAGCTTCAACTACTTTTATATTTCAAAAAGGAAAAATCCGAACCACTTCACGTACGTCATTTTATTTTACGAGAATGTTATCTGGCGACCGTTCACATAAGCAAATTCCCAGCGAACACCCTCATTGTCACATGATCAAGATTTGACGGTGTCAGTTTTCGGATAAAAAATAACTAAAATAAACAAAATGTCATGTTTTTTTGTCAAAAATGTCACCCCGAACACTAAAGCTGCCAGTTGGGCCGTTCGCAAATGCCATCCTGGCCAGCGAACGGTCGCTGGCTATTGCAGTCCTTTATTTTACAATCCTACTAGGATGACTAATTCAACGGCCTGATGTTGTTGGCATTCCGCATGGATGGTGGATATGCAGTATTGTGCTGAAATCGGATGGCAAGTGTCGTACGCATAGCAGCGTCCTTTCAAAATAAAGACAAAAGATCTGTCTCATCTTTGATAAAAAAGAAGAGTTCATGTAAGCAAGAAAAGCCTACATAGACTGATAACAAAGAAATTATTCTCCCAATAGAAAAATGCTTGGCACTCGCTCGTGAATCGTGATGGCCCAAATCCTCATGTCGTACTTGATCTTACATCTGATGATCGATGATAGGGTGCCGTTTTTGGTGAAGACTCATGTGTTCTGCTCACTCCATACCTATGCATGATGAGGGAGATCATCGGCTTCCTGTGAATACCGATAATCCTTGTTGTGATATGTCACCTAGTTTTGATTCATTGGCGTTGGCAAATCATTCCATAAACCATTGATGAAGTCATATAAACCAAGTCATCCTTGGTCATGATCCATATCTCTGAAGTGTAACGCCATGAAACATGAGGTTCATCGCTGCTACCATCTTCGCCTCTGGCTCTCTTTTGCAAAGCTGATAAGGGCCACGGTTCGAGCATTCCTCTCGCTCAAATGTATCATCTGTCCATGCTCTACCCCGAGTAATAAGCCAAAAGGAAAATTACAAATTAGGATGCATATAAATTTCCAAACTATCTTCGGCATTACCATTGATACTGGCAAATCACATCTTGTACCTGGAGGCAACCAAATACAACCTGTTTGCGATGAATTTCCATTTGGTATCATTCGAAGACCCCTCGTATGGGGTGGGAAAGGATCTTCTAATGTCATTCCCACTTTCTTTTCCATATTTCCAAACAAAGTATGATACAAACACTGATGTTTGAATACGAACGCAATTTAGGGGATGTTAATTGGATATGAATACCAGAAATGTTGGTCAGAGCCTACAAACCAGATATGCAATCAATTTGGGATAGATGTGAATATCTTGCAACTTATTTTCCATTGACTAGGTAAAGCAAATGTGTTGGTAACTAAGTGACACATGATAATATATTGATGCCATATTTTTTTTGCGTAAAGGCCGAATGAGCTCCGTAAGAATTATCTTACAAGAATAACAATTTACAAGGAACCTTGAAGAAATAAGTAATGTCTTCTTTTAGCATCCGCTGACAACGTGCCATGAGGAAACTCGTTGTCGTCTCCGGACCTCTGTTTTACGAGAGTAACCTTGTTGAAGTTCAGAAGCTTGTAGAATTATTATCCTGGAAGTCGTCGATGTAGACCATAAGACGCCAGCGACCGCAAAGAAGACAGATCACCGTCCCAAAGAAGTCCACACCGGGGGAGGGTCAGAAGATGATCCCAACTCATGTCATACAAAGGTGGGGGTGATACATCTCAAATGTATCAATAATTTTTATTACGTCATGCTACATTCATATCATTTATACATTGTTTTGGCATGTTGTTTTATCCTTTTTCTGAACTAACATATTAATTCAGTGTCAAGTGCCAGTTGTTATTTTTTAGTGTTTTTGGCTTCTCAAAAAGGTATTTCTGGGGACCAATAAAATAAAGTACAAATACATTGCCAAGATTCCGGCTGGAAGTGGGACTGTGCCAAAAGCCTATCCCAAGGGACCCCACTAGGGCCCCACAAACCCCGGCCTTGCGGGAAAGCCCTATCGCGCACCAACTGGGGCGTGCGGGCCCCTGGGGATCACTTCCACTGCCTTATGGCGCCTCTGGCCCTAATGTACCCCAAAACCCTAGTTATGATGTTTTGGAATTTTTTGTGCCGTCACAGGGGGCAGCTCCGAGGCGAAAAAAACCTTTTCTAGCACTCCACCGGAGGGGGTAGATCAATTATCAAAGGAGGCTCTCATTCTCTGGGAGCCATGAACACCAAGGACCATAGGGAAAACCTTCTCTTGTCTAGGGGGTGGGGGGTGGGGGGAATAAGAAAGAGGCCCCCTCCCCTATCATGCGGTGGTGCATACATTCATGAACCTCTACAATCTCCTACTTAAAGGTGCTTTATGCGATTAGTTATTATCGAATGATTTTTTCCACTACTATTATGTCTGCGTAGTTTTCTTTTGTCCTACAACACTAGTGAAATATTATGATTGATATAAATTGTCTTATGATATGGTGCCCTCCTCTTGTGCTAATATATGATCGCACACATATGTCGAATCACAATTGAGGGTCAGTAATGTGTAATGATTAATATAATTGTAGGGTGGCCACAGTGACAGAAATTACTGTACCGAAGTATACGAGTCAAAACATATGAGACAGAGAGCACCCATATAACTTAATGCTATGGTTGGGTTACCATAATAAATTCTTAGTATTTGCGGATGTTGCTAGGGTTTCAATCATAAGTTATGATTTCAAGTAAGGGCAGTAATTAGTATATGACTCTTCCACATATAAAACTACAAGTATGCCCATAGTTTTTTTTGCGGTTGCCCATAGGTTGTTTTATCGTAGCCAAGTTGCTAGGGACAATTTCACTATCACTACCACCACTGCATCCACACTCGCTCTCTTTTATTTCATTGCGGTTTTAAATTTCAGTACCGAACTTTTATTTACTTGCACTTTCTAATCTTGCACACCACATCTTTTGCACTTGCAAATTATTTTTCATTAAAGAGTCTAGGTAAAACAAATGATTGTTGTACGAAAGGTTGTATGAGTGGCAGATAGAGCCCGGGAGAATAAGATTTCTACCTTTAATTTCTATGGGAAGACACTCCTAGTCCCACCTCCACTGCTCCACATTGAGAAGTGCTACAACAGTTCCCTACACTTGGAGACTATGAGGGGATACAAAACTCACAAGTTCCCCGACAGAGCCGTATATGGCCGAGGTAAAACATGTTGCAACACCGTTTCTCAGCAGGACACGACCACCATGAACAAATGCTATTCATGCTAAACCGATCGCCCGATTGTCGACACCCTCCTTTGACATGTCGACGCCACTCCGACGAAGGACGTCGATATGGGGAAAGCCAAGGAACAATTATTCTATCATCTCTGGTGTCCCAACTTCACTAGCGATGAAGAACTCATGGTATGTTTGGTTTGAGTCCCAACTAGCCCATCTAAAATTTTGGCATGACCAAAGCGAATGTATGACTATTTTTTACGTGGTTGTTGTTTGGATCACGACCATTGTAGCAGCCAAAAGTTTTGCAAAATTATTAGTCCTTATTTTGGTTTGCAACCAACCAAGTTGGTAAACATATGATTCTGATTTACTTTGCATGATTAGCCAACAGCAAAACACGAGTTAAAAATACTTAGTTAACAACAATATGACAAAAGACATGATATGGCATGTAAAAGCACGTATATCATATGTATAACCGTACCGTGTGATAGGCGTGGTGAGCAATCTACAAGTCATTTAAATCATTCAAATATGTATCACCATAAAAAATACTTATATATAGAAATATAAGCAATAGCATTCGAGTACAAAAAAATGTAGCATTCGTGTATCTCACCACTTTTGCCTTCAAAGATCACTTATGCTATATGCATAAACTGAGACAATTTATATGAGTTGTACTAAATAGGATCTGTTATATATTGTTGCTTATCCCTACTACTAAAGGGGGAGTTGATAGTGTCGCCCCCACTCCGGTTAATTCCATCCCACCACCATAAAAGACCCCTCCCACCAGTTTTTACTGTTGGTTTTATCTCTACTATCGGGAGTTAGTACCTAGTTCCATTTCGCATTGTTTAGACCCCGCTTGAGCCCAACAATTTATTTTTCTTCATGTTAAGTCCACCTCCACCGATTTTTCTCTCCTTCCCATGATTTTCTTTTACTCAGGGGCCTCTCTCTCTCTCTCTCACGGTCTCACCTCCTCCTCCCCGCACGAGGGAGCCACCCCTCCCACATGGGTAACCCTAGATGGCCGCCGCCGCCAACATAGCGTCTGTCTCCCTCGACCCTCAGCCACCTAGTTGTTGCCTCCATCACACCTCTTCTCCAACTCCTCCTCCTCTATGCCATCCTTGTTCGAATCGGCGTGGATCGAAAACACGAGCACACTCACTATCGGTGTGAAAACCGGCAGACCTTGGGGTAGGGGTCCCGAGCTATGGATCTGGGATCGATGGGGAACAAGGGACGATGAACACGGTGTTTACCCAGGTTCGGGCCCTCTCGAAGAGGTAATACCCTACGTCCTGCTTGGCTGTATTGGATGTACAGTACGGTTACAGAGTAGATCTACCTCGAGATCAGCATGAGCTAAACCTTAAGGTGATGAGGTGATTGATGTAGCTCGCCCTCTAAAGACTACAACCCTCGGTTTATATAGGCACAGGTAGAGTTAGGGTTACCGGAGATAGATTACAATAAGAGGTAAAGAGATCCTGCCTATCCTTGACTTGGAGGGCACTGATACGTCTCCAACGTATCTATAATTTTTGATCGTTCCATGCTATTATATTATCTGTTTTGGATGTTTAATGGGCTTTAATATGCTCTTTTATATTATTTTTGGGACTAACCTATTAACCGGAGGCCCAGTGCCAGTTGCTGTTTTTTTGCCTATTTTAGTGTTTTGCAGAAATGGAATATCAAACGGAACGAAACCTTCGCGAGGATCTTTCTTGGAACAAACGCAATCCAAGAGACTTGGAGTGGAAGTCAGAGACGGAATGAGGCGGCCACGAGGCAGGAGGGCGCGCCCAGGGGGGTAGGCGCGCCCCCACCCTTGTGGGCCCCTCGAAGCTCCATCGACCTACTTCTTTCGCCTATATATATACTCTTATACCCTGAAAACATCCAGGGGGAGCCACGAAACCACTTTTCCATCGCCGCAACCTTCTGTACCCGTGAGATCCCATCTTGGGGCCTTTTCCGGCGATCTGCCGGAGGGGGAATCGATCATGGAGGGCTTTTACATCAACACCATAGCCTCTCCGATGATGTGTGAGTAGTTTACCACAGACCTTCGGGTCCATAGTTATTAGCTAGATGGCTTCTTCTCTCTGTTTGGTTCTCAATACAAAGTTCTCCTCGATGTTCTTGGAGATCTATTCGATGTAATACTTTTTGCGGTGTGTTTGCCGAGATCCAATGAATTGTGGGTTTATGATCAAGTTTATCTATGAACAATATTTGGTTCTTCTCTGAATTCTTATATGCATGATTTGATATCTTTGCAAGTCTGTTCGAATGATCGGTTTAGTTTGGCCTACTTGATTGATCTTTCTTGCAATGGGAGAAGTACTTAGCTTTGGGTACAATCTTGCGGTGTCCTTTCCCAGTGACAGCAGGGGCAGCAAGGCACGTATTGTATTGTTGCCATCGAGGATAAAAAGATGGGGTTTATATCATATTGCTTGAGTTTGTCCCTCTACATCATGTCATCTTGCCTAATGCGTCACTCTGTTCTTATGAACTTAATACTCTAGATGCATGCTTGATAGAGGTCGATGTGTGGAGTAATAGTAGTAGATGCAGAATCGTTTCGGTCTACCTGACACGGACGTGATGCCTATGTTCATGATCATGCCTAGATATTCTCATAACTATGCGCTTTTCTATCAATTGCTCGGCAGTAATTTGTTCACCCACCGTAATATATGCTATCATGAGAGAAGCCACTAGTGAAACCTATGGCCCCCGGGTCTATTTTACATCATATTAGTTTCCTGTCAACTAGCCGTTTCTATCGCCGTTTATTTTGCAATTTTTACTTTCCAATCTATACAACAAAAATACCAACAATATTTATCTTATTATCTTTATCAGATCTCACTTTTGCATGTGGTTGTGAAGGGATTGACAACCCCTTTATCGCGTTGGTTGCAAGGTTCTTGATTGTTTGTGCAGGTACTAGGCGATTTGTGTGTAGTCTCCTACTGGATTGATACCCTGGTTCTCAAAAATTGAGGGAAATACTTACACTACTTTGCTGCATCACCCTTTCCTCTTCAAGGGAAAACCAACGCATGCTCAAGAGGTAGCAGGCACACCATGGCTTCATAGATATTCTGTCGTTATGCGGCTTCACCAGTCCGGCCCTATTCGATGGGCTAACGTCCTGAGGACCCCTTTGTCCATAACTCCCTCAGTAGCCCCCGAACTTGCCTCTAACGCCAAGGCTTGTGTCCGGCATCCACTCATCCAACAGTATTCGGCTTGCGAGGCGAGTTCTCCGGTTCGCTTCATTCATGTTCGGAGTCAAGTGATGTCCGAAATCTGAAACAGCTATTTTACTTAGCCATGAAGGCAAAAAAAAATCAAGTGTAAACAGTGCCTTCATCTGACAACCTTTTCTCTTTCAATGAAGAGTCACATCCGGCTATAACGCCGAGCGGTTAGTATTTCTTGAAGCGCGGCTTGAGGCTGACCCCATGTTGGGCACGCCTCATCAAGGTGGAGATCGTGCCCCGCCTTTCAGGGGATATGATCAATGATTTTGTTTTCCCACCCTGCACATAACGTTGCGAGAGCATCGGAAAGCGGAGAAGCCCATGGCATGAAAAAGGAAATTCCGGGCTTACCTACAACCTATAAAGGGGGAGCTATTACAGTCTGCCTCCGACGCCTTCTTCCACCTTCCGCTTGGGCATCAGAGCTCCAACGCCCCTTTCTCTCTGCTTCCACATCGAATCCCACCCCGTCTCCTCCAGCCATGGCTGGATCCGGTGCCAATGGGAAGTGGGATGCCTCCATCGTCACCGATAGCAACATCCTGAAGCTGAAACATGAAGGGATCTTACTTTGTCGGGGATCTCACTTTCCAATCTATACTTTCCAATCTATACAACAAAAATACCAAAAATATTTATTTTGCAATCTTTACTTTCCAATCTTGCAATCCAGTAGGAGACTACACGCAAACGGCTTGCGTTTATTTTGCAATCTTTCCTTTCCAATCTATAGAACAAAAATACCAAAAATATTTATCTTATTATCTTTATCAGATCTCACTTTTGCAAGTGACCGTGAAGGGATTGACAACCCCTTTATCGCGTTGGTTGCAAGGTTCTTGATTGTTTGTGCAGGTACTAGGCGATTTGCGTGTAGTCTCCTACTGGATTGATACCTTGGTTCTCAAAAACTGAGGGAAATACTTACGCTACTTTGCTGCATCACCCTTTCCTCTTCAAGGGAAAACCAATGCATGCTCAAGAGGTAGCAAGAAGGATTTCTGGCGCCGTTGCCGGGGAGATCTACGCTCAAGTCAAGACATAAACTCTTCTCCCTCGCATTACATTATTTGCCATTCGCCTCTCATTTTTCTCTCCCCCATTTCTAAAACGATTTTCGAAAACCTTTGCCTTTTCTTCGCCCTCCTTCCGTTCGATCTTGTGTTACCATGTGCCTTCTTTTTGCTTGCATCTTCGCTTGCTAAAAGTTTATGGATCCTCACCCCCTTGCTAATCTTTTTAAGAGATCCAATTATGATGAACCAATTTCTAGTGATTTGAGTGCACTAGATTATCTTTATGAGGTTTTGCTTGAAATTCGTAAATCTGAAAATTGTGATGAAGAAATTTATGAAGAGATTCACGATAGCTCCTTGAATAAAAAGCATGATTGCAATGATTTTACTATAAATTCTCTTGATGTCAATTGTGCTAATAATATGAAAAATCCTAAGCTTGGGGATGCTACTTTTGCTATGTCTACTACTTGTTGCAATGATCATGATTGGGGTGATTCTTCTTATGATCTTGAAAATCTATTTAAGCCCCATGATGAATATGAGATTGATAATAGTGTTTGCAATAATATTGAAAGTGGGTTTGGAAGAGTGTCAACTTTAGATCCCACATATTTGGAGAATGTTCAATCTTATGGTATTTTTTGATAAAAGTGGGTTTGAAGAGGTCATGACTTTAGTTAATGATAATCCCACTATTTTGGAAGAGTGTCAACTTCGCATGCATGTGGATCGTGTTGAGAATATGTTATGTGATACTTATTTTTTTGAATTTTCCTATGATCCGACATGTAATTATTATGAGAGAGGAAAATATGATTGTAGAAATTTTTATCTTACTAAATTACCTCTCGTCATGTTGAGATTGCTATCGTCTCTTTCTTCTTCCTTGAATATGCTAATTTTTGCTTGCTATGATAATTTGTTTGCTTATAAAATGCCTATGCATAGGAAGTATGTTAGACTTAGATGTGTTTATCACGTGTTCTATGATGCTCTCTTTGTGCTTTAATTCTTGTCTTTGATGTGAGCATCATTAAAATTATCAATGCCTAGCTAGGGGCGTTAAACGATAGGGCTTGTTGGGAGGCAACCCAATTTTATTTTTGTTCCTTGCTTCTATTCCTGTTTAGTAATAAATAATTCATCTAGCCTCTATTTAGATGTGTTTTTATGTTTTAATTAGTGTTTGTGCCAAGTAGAACCTTTGGGAAGACTTGGGTGAAGTCTTTGCGATCTTGCTATAAAAACAGAAACTTTAGCGCTCACGAGATTAGCTGCCATTTTTTTACTGGAGAGTGCTTTTAGGTTGATTCTTTTTGCAGATGATTAATAGATAAATTACGCACGTCCACCAATTTATTTAAGAATTTTTGGAGTTCCAGAAGTATTCGTTTGTTACAGATTACTACAGACTGTTCTTTTTTTGACAGATTCTGTTTTTCGTGTGTTGTTTGCTTATTTTGATGAATCTATGGCTAGTATCGGGGGGTATGAACCATAGATAAGTTATAATACAGTAGGTTTAACACCAATATAAATAAATAATGAGTTCATTACAGTACCTTAAAGTGGTGGTTTGTTTTCTTATACTAACGGAGCTCATGAGATTTTCTGTTTAAGTTTTGTGTTGTGAAGTTTTCAAGTTTTGGGGTAAAGATTTGATGGATTTTGGAATAAGGAGTGGCAAGAGACTAAGCTTGGGGATGCCCAAGGCACCCCAAGGTAAAATTCAAGGACAACCAAAAGCCTAAGCTTGGGGATGCCCCGGAAGGCATCCCCTCTTTTGTCTTCGTCTATCAGTAACTTTACGTGAGGCTATATTTTTATTCACCACATGATATGTGTTTTGCTCGGAGCGTCTGGTATGATTTGAGTCTTTGCTTTTTAGTTTAACACAATCATCCTGTCTGTACACACCTTTTGGAGAGACACACATGAATCGGAATTTATTAGAATACTCTATGTGCTTCACTTATATCTTTTGAGCTAGATAATTTTGCTCTAGTGCTTCACTTATATCTTTTTAGAGCACGGTGGTGGTTTTATTTTATAGAAATTATTGATCTATCATGCTTCACTTATATTATTTTGAGAATCTTTTAGAACAACATGGTAATTTGCTTTGGCTATAAAATTATTCCTAATATGATGAGCATCCAAGATGGGTATAATAAAAACTATCATATAAAGTGCATTGAATACTATGAGAAGTTTGATTCCTTATGATTGTTTTGAGATATGAAGATGGTGATATTAGAGTCATGCTAGTTGAGTAGTTGTGAATTTCAGAGATACTTGTGTCAAAGTTTGTGATTCCCGTAGCATGCACGTATGGTGAACCATTATGTGATGAAGTTGGAGCATGATTTATTTATTGGTTGTCTTCCTTATGAGTGGCGGTCGGGGACGAGCGATGATCTTTTCCTACCAATCTATCCCCCTAAGAGCATGCGCGTAGTACTTCGTTTCGATAACTAATAGATTTTTGCAATAAGTATGTGAGTTCTTTATGACTAATTTTGAGTCCATGGATTATACGCACTCTCACCCTTCCACCATTGCTAGCCTCTGTAATACCGCGCACCTTTCGCCGGTATCATACACCCACCATATACCTTCCTCAAAATAGCCACCATACCTACCTATCATGGCATTTCCATAGCCATTCCAAGATATATTTCCATGCAACTTTCCACCGTTCCGTTTACTATGACACGCTCCATCATTGTCATATTGCTTTGCATGATCATGTAGTTGACATCGTATCTGTGGCAAAGCCACCGTTCATAATTCATACATGTCACTCTTGAATCATTGCACATCCCGGTACACCGCCGAAGGCATTCACATAGAGTCATATCTTGTTCTAAGTATCGAGTTGTAATTCTTGAGTTGTAAGTAAATAAAAGTGTGACGATCTTCATTATTAGAGCATTGTCCCATGTGAGGAAAGGATGATGGAAACTATGGTTCCCCCATAAGTCGGGATGAGACTCCGGACGAAAAAAATAAAAGAGGCCAAAGAAGCCCAAATAAAAAAGAGAGGCCAAAGAAGCCCACCAAAAAAATTGATGAGAGAAAAAGAGAGAAGGGACAATATTACTATCCTTTTTCCACACTTGTGCTTCAAAGTAGCACCGTGATCTTTGTGATAGAGAGTCTCTTATTTTGTCACTTTCATATACTAGTGGGAATTTTCCATTATAGAACTTGGCTTGTATATTCCAATGATGGGCTTCCTCAAAATGCCCTAGGTCTTCGTGAGCAAGCGAGTTGGATGCACACCCACTTAGTTTCTTTTGTTGAGCTTTCATACACTTATAGCTCTAGTGGATCCGTTGCATGGCAATCCCTACTCACTCACATTGATATCTATTGATGGGCATCTCCATAGCCCATTGACACGCCTAGTTGATGTGAGACTATCTTCTCTTTTTTTGTCTTCTCCACAACCACCATTCTATTCCACCTATAGTGCTATGTCCATGGCTCACGCTCATGTATTGCGTGAAAGTTGAAAAAGTTTGAGAACAAAAAAAGTATGAACAATTGCTTGGCTTGTCATCGGGGTTGTGCATGATTAAATACTTTGTGTGATGAAGATAGAGCATAGCCAGACTATATGATTTTATAGGGATAACTTTCTTTGGCCATGTTATTTTGAGAAGACATGATTGCTTAGTTAGTATGCTTGAAGTATTATTATTTTTATATCAATATTAAACTTTTGTCTTGAATCTTTCGGATCTGAACATTCATGCCACAATAAAGGAAATTACATTGAAAATTATGTTAGGTAGCATTCCACATCAAAAATTCTGTTTTTATCATTTACCTACTCGAGGACGAGCATGAATTAAGCTTGGGGATGCTAATACGTCTCCAACGTATCTATAATTTTTTATCGTTCCATGCTATTATATTATCAGTTTTGGATGTTTAATGGGCTTTAATATGCTCTTTTATATTATTTTTGGGACTAACCTATTAACCGGAGGCCCAGTGCCAGTTGCTGTTTTTTTGCCTATTTCAGTGTTTCGCAGAAAAGGAATATCAAACGGAACGAAACCTTCGCCAGGATCTTTCTTGGAACAAACGCAATCCAGGAGACTTGGAGTGGAAGTGAGAGACGCAACGAGGCTGCCACGAGGCAGGAGGGCGCACCTGTTGGGGATCGTAGCAGAAATTTAAAATTTTCTACGCATCACCAAGATCAATCTATGGAGTCATCTAGCAACGAGAGAGAGGAGTGCATCTACATACCCTTGTAGATCGCGAGCGGAAGCGTTCAAGTGAACGGGGTTGATGGAGTCGTACTCGTCGTGATCCAAATCACCGATGACCGAGCGCCGAATGGACGGCACCTCCGCGTTCAACACACGTATGGTTGGGGAAGACGTCTCCTCCTTCTTGATCCAGCAAGGGGGAAGGAGAAGTTGATGGAGATCCAGCAGCACGACGGCGTGGTGGTGGAAGTAGCGGGGATCTCGGCAGGGCTTCGCCAAGCTCAACGAGAGGGAGAGGTGTCACGGGAGGGAGAGGGAGGCGCCAGGGGCTGTGGTGCGGCTGCCCTCCCTCCCCTCCACTATATATAGGGGCCCTGGGGGGGGGGCGCCGGCCCCTGGGAGATCCAATCTCCAGGGGGGCGGCGGCCAAGGGGTGGCTTCCCCCCCAAGTCAAGTGGAGGGCGCCCCCACCCCTAGGGTTTCCAACCCTAGGCGCAGGGGGAGGCCCAAGGGGGGCGCACCAGCCCACCAGGGGCTGGTTCCCCTCCCACTTCAGCCCATGGGGCCCTCCGGGATAGGTGGCCCCACCCGGTGGACCCCCGGGACCCTTCCGGTGGTCCCGGTACAATACCGGTCCGGTGACCCCCGAAACTTTCCCGGTGGCCGAAACTGGACTTCCTATATATAATTCTTCACCTCCGGACCATTTCGGAACTCCTCGTGACGTCCGGGATCTCATCCGGGACTCCGAAAAACTTTCGGGTTTCCGCATACTATTATCTCTACAACCCTAGCGTCACCGAACCTTAAGTGTGTAGACCCTACGGGTTCGGGAGACATGCAGACATGACCGAGACAACTCTTCGGTCAATAACCAACAGCGGGATCTGGATACCCATGTTGGCTCCCACATGTTCCACGATGATCTCATCGGATGAACCACGATGTCGAGGATTCAATCAATCCCGTATACAATTCCCTTTGTCAATCGGTATGTTACTTGCTCGAGATTCGATCGTCGGTATCCCAATACCTTGTTCAATCTCGTTACCGGCAAGTCACTTTACTCGTACTGTAATGCATGATCCCATGACTAACCACTTGGTCACTTTGAGCTCATTATGATGATGCATTACCGAGTGGGCCCAGAGATACCTCTCCGTCATACGGAGTGACAAATCCCAGTCTCGATCCGTGTCAACCCAACAGACACTTTCAGAGATACCTGTAGCGTACCTTTATAGTCACCCAGTTACGTTGTGACGTTTGGTACACCCAAAGCACTCCTACGGCATCCGGGAGTTACACGATCTCATGGTCTAAGGAAATGATACTTGACATTGGAAAAGCTCTAGCAAACGAACTACACGATCTTGTGCTATGCTTAGGATTGGGTCTTGTCCATCACATCATTCTCCTAATGATGTGATCCCGTTATCAATGACATCCAATGTCCATAGTCAGGAAACCATGACTATCTGTTGATCAACGAGCTAGTCAACTAGAGGCTTACTAGGGACACGTTGTGGTCTATGTATTCACACATGTATTACGATTTCCGGATAACACAATTATAGCGTGAACAATAGACAATTATCCTGAACAAGGAAATATAATAATAACCATTTTATTATTGCCTCTAGGGCATATTTCCAACAGCACCCAGGGGGGTAGGCGCCCCCACCCTCGTGGGCCCCTCGTAGCTCCACTGACCTACTTCTTTCGCCTATATATACTCTTATACCCTGAAAACATCCAGGGGGAGCCACAAAACCACTTTTCCACCGCCGCAACCTTCTATACTCGTGAGATCCCATCTTGGGGCCTTTTCCGGCGATCTGCCGGAGGGGGAATCGATCACGGAGGGCTTTTACATCAACACCATAGCCTCTCCGATGATGTGTGAGTAGTTTACCACAGACCTTCGGGTCCATAGTTATTAGCTAGATGGCTTCTTCTCTCTCTCTTTGGTTCTCAATACAAAGTTCTCCTCGATGTTCTTGGAGATCTATTCGATGTAATACTTTTTGCGGTGTGTTTGCCGAGATCCGATGAATTGTGGGTTTATGATCAAGTTTATCTATGAAGAATATTTGGTTCTTCTCTGAATTCTTATATGCATGATTTGATATCATTGCAAGTCTGTTCGAATGATCGGTTTAGTTTGGCCTACTAGATTGATCTTTCTTGCAATGGGAGAAGTGCTTAGCTTTGGGTTCTATCTTGCGGTGTCCTTTCCCAGTGACAGCAGGGGCAGTAAGGCACGTATTGCATTGTTGCCATCGAGGATAAAAAGATGGGGTTTATATCATATTGCTTGAGTTTATCCCTCTACATCATGTCATCTTGCCTAATGCGTTACTCTGTTCTTATGAACTTAATACTCTAGATGCATGCTTGATAGCGATCGATGTGTGGAGTAATAGTAGTAGATGCAGAATCGTTTTGGTCTATTTGACACGGACGTGATGCCTATGTTCATGATCATGCCTAGATATTCTCATAACTATGCGCTTTTCTATCAATTGCTCGGCAGTAATTTGTTCACCCACCGTAATATATGCTATCATGAGAGAAGCCACTAGTGAAACCTATGGCCCCCCGGTCTATTTTACATCATATTAGTTTCCCATCAACTAGCCATTTCTGTCGCCGTTTATTTTGCAATCTTTACTTTCCAATCTATACAACAAAAATACCAAAAATATTTATCTTATTATCTTTATCAGATCTCACTTTTGCAAGTGGCCGTGAAGGGATTGACAACCCCTTTATCGCGTTGGTTGCAAGGTTCTTGATTGTTTGTGCAGGTACTAGGCGATTTGCGTGTAGTCTCCTACTGGATTGATACCTTGGTTCTAAAAAACTGAGGGAAATACTTACGCTACTTTGCTGCATCACCCTTTCCTCTTCAAGGGAAAACCAACGCATGCTCAAGAGGTAGCAGGCACACCACGGCTTCATAGATATTCTGTCGTTATGCGGCTTCACCAGTCCGGCCCTATTCGATGGGCCAACGCCCTGAGGACCCCTTAGTCCATTACTCCCTCAGTAGCCCCCGAACTTGCCTCCAACGCCAAGGCTTGTGTCCGGCATCCGCTCATCCAACAGTATTCGGCTTGCGAGGCGAGTTCTCCGGTTCACTTCGTTCATGGTCGGAGTCAAGTGATGTCCGAAATCTGAAATGGCTATTTTACTTAGCCACGAAGGCAAAAAAATCAAGTGTAAACAGTGCCTTCATCTGACAACTTTTTCTCTTTCAATGAAGAGTCATATCCGGCCATAACGCCGAGCAGTTAGTATTTCTCGAAGCACGGCTCGAGGCCGACCCAACGTTGGGCACGCCTCATCAAGGTGGAGATCGTGCCCCGCCTTTTAGGGGATATGATCAATGATTTTGTTTTCCCACCCCGCACATAATGTTGCGAGCATCGAAAAGCGGAGAATCCCACGGCGTGAAAAAGGAAACTCCCGGCTTACCTACAACCTATAAAGGGGGAGCTATTATAGTCTGCCTCCCACGCCTTCTTCCACCTTCCACTTGCGCATCAGAGCTCCAACGCCCCTTTCTCTCTGCTTCCACAGCGAATCCCACCCCGTCTCCTCCAGCCATGGCTGGATCCGGTGCCAACGGGAAGTGGGATGCCTCCATCGTCACCGATAGCAACATCCTGAAGCTGAAACGCGCCGGCTACTTATCGGCCGACATCACCCATCGGGACCCTTAAGAGGGCCAGATAATCCCCACGCCCAGGCCGTGCGAAAGGGTTGTATTCCTCCCCCATTTCCTTAAGGGGCTTGGATTTCCCCTGCACCCCTGTGTGAGGGGGTTGATGTTCTTTTACGGCCTAGATTTTCACGATCTAGCCCCCAACTCCCTCCTCCACATCTCATCCTTTATTATCTTCTGCGAGGCTCTCCTCCGAGTCCAACCACACTTTGGCCTATGGCTAAAGGTGTTCAACATCCAGCCCAAGGTGTTTGGCGGCGAACATGCGGACTGCGGCGGGGCCATGATCAGCAAACTGACGCCGGTCCCATGGCTGGAGGGCAAGTTTATCGACACCATCAAGGTGTGGCAAAAGGAATTGTTCTACATCACTGAGCCAAGGGGAGCCGCCTGGGCAGCGGCCCCGCATTTAGATCCGGACCCCCTACCAGGCTGGCCTCGTGGACCACCAAGAGCCCGGACTGGGGGTCCGCTGATGACTTGAAGGCGCTGTAGAAGCGCGTCGTCAGCGTAATAGGGACCGGTGCGAAGCTGGTTAACGTGATCCAGATCATGCTCAAGCGTCGACTCCTCCCCTGTCAGGAGAGGGCCAAGCCAATGTGGGATTATGAACCCGAAGATCCAGGCACCGTGCAGCAACTCTTCGGCACGACCTACAACAAAGTGTGGGGTCTGCTATTCAAGCCGTAGAAGGAGTGGCTGGTCGAGGGGGAGGACATCGGCCTCGACGCTGCGGACCCTCCGAAGAAGGTTTGTGACATTTGTCTTAACATGAGTTCGAATATTCGCACCGTATGATTTGATCCGAACCTCTTTATGTGGATTTTGCAGGGTTGGCTTGCCAAGGCCGAGAAGATCAGAGGCCTAGCACCGCTGCCAGAAGAGCCCCGACTCAAACATCTAGAGAGGTTGTTGGTCGTGGTGCCTTACAAGGCGCCCGATAAGAAGGGAAAGAGGACGGAGGTACCGGAGGCCAGGGAGGACCTCTGTCGCAGAGCTCATTTGGATAGCTGGTCCGGAGACACTGTGGCCCCATCCGCACAGGAGGGGGACGAGGAGGAAAGCGCCTCCTCGCACTCTAAGAAGAGGGTGGCATCTAGCGACGTCGAGGAGGTTCAACCTTCTCAGGCCCCAAAGAGGCAGTGCCGGCCTAAGCTGGTCCTGCCTGATAGCTTGGACTCCGAAGAGGAGTCTGAAGCGTTCGAAAAGGTTCCAGAGAGGGAACCTAGGTTCAAGCCCCCTGCGGCCAGGTACACATCGCGGCATTTTCAATTGCCTTATTCTTCAGTAGTCCCTGGTAGAATGTAGATTGATTCTTTTTTGGTGGTGCAGCCCTCCGCGTGGCCACCCCGCTGAGCAAACCTCGGAGGGGACGTCCTCGCCCGCCGAACTAGCGGACAGTGGCTCCGCGTCACATTCCGCACCTCCTCTAATTCCCGAAGAGGTTGGGGAGGTGCTGTCACGAAAGACCCCTCCTCCTCTGAACACAGGGGAGGAGGTCGACGCCACCATGGCCGAGGCCGACGCCTCGGTCGTTGAAGACCAGGGGGATGCATCCCTCCTGGCTAACGCGGGGAGGGGATCCAAATCTGTTGGAAATATGCCCTAGAGGCAATAATAAATGGTTATTATTATATTTCTTTGTTCATGATAATTGTCTATTGTTCATGCTATAATTGTGTTATCCGGAAATCGTAATACATGTGTGAATACATAGACCACAACGTGTCCCTAGTAAGCCTCTAGTTGACTAGCTCGTTGATCAAAGATAGTCATGGTTTCCTGACTATGGACATTGGATGTCATTGATAACGGGATCACATCATTAGGAGAATGATGTGATGGACAAGACCCAATCCTAAGTCGTGTAGTTCGTTTGCTAGAGCTTTTCCAATGTCAAGTATCTTTTCCTTAGACCATGAGATCGTGCAACTCCCGGATACCGTAGGAGTGCTTTGGGTGTGCCAAACGTCACAACGTAACTGGGTGACTATAAAGGTACACTACGGGTATCTCCAAAAGTGTCTGTTGAGTTGGCACGGATCGAGACTGGGATTTGTCACTCCGTATGACGGAGAGGTATCTCTGGGCCCACTCGGTAATGCATCATCATAATGAGCTCAATGTGACTAAGGAGTTAGCCACGGGATCATGCATTATGGTACGAGTAAAGAGACTTGCCGGTAACGAGATTGAACAAGGTATTGGGATACCGACGATCGAATCTCGGGCAAGTAACATACCGATTGACAAAGGGAATTGTATACGGGATTGATTGAATCCTCGACATCGTGGTTCATCCGATGAGATCACCATGGAACATGTGGGAGCCAAATGGGTATCCAGATCCCGCTGTTGGTTATTGACCGGAGAGGCGTCTCGGTCATGTCTGCATGTCTCCCGAACCCGTAGGGTCTACACACTTAAGGTTCGGTGACGCTAGGGTTGTAGAGATATTAGTATGCGGAAACCCAAAAGTTGTTCGGAGTCCCGGATGAGATCCCGGACGTCATGAGGAGTTCTGGAATGGTCCGGAGGTGAAGAATTATATATAGGAAGTCCAGTTTCGGCCACCGGGAATGTTTCGGGGGTTATCGGTATTGTACCGGGACCACCGGAAGGGTCCCGGGGGTCCACCGGGTGGGTCCACCTATCCCAGAGGGCCCCATGGGCTGAAGTGGGAAGGGAACCAGCCCTTAGTGGGCTGGGGCGCCCCCCATGGGCCTCCCCCCGCGCCTAGGGTTGGAAACCCTGGGGGTGGGGGGCCCCCCACTTGACTTGGGGGGGGGAGTTTCCACCCCTGGCCGCCGCCCCCCTTGTAGATGGGTTCCAGGGCCGGTGCCCCCCTCCAAGGGGCCTATATAAAGGGGGGGAGGGAGGGCTGCTGTACCCTAGCCCCTGGCGCCTCCCTCTCCCCCTGCAACACCTCTCCCTCCCGCTTGTGCTTGGCGAGGCCCTGCTGGGATCCCGCTACTTCCACCACCACGCCGTCGTGCTGCTGGATCTCCATCAACCTCTCCTTCCCCCTTGCTGGATCAAGAAGGAGGAGACGTCGCTGCTCCGTACGTGTGTTGAACGCGGAGGTGCCGTCCGTTCGGCATTCGGTCATCGGTGATTTGGATCACGGCGAGTACGACTCCATCAACCCCGTTCACTCGAACGCTTCCGCTTGCGATCTACAAGGGTATGTAGATGCACTCCTTTCCCCTCGTTGCTAGTATACTCCATAGATGGATCTTGGTGATGCGTAGGAAATTTTAAAATTCTGCTACGATCCCCAACAGTGGTATCAGAGCCAGGCCTATGCGTAGTTACTATGCACGAGTAGAACACAAAGCAGTTGTGGGCGTAGATGTTGTCAATTTTTCTTGCCACTACTAGTCTTATCTTGTTTCGGCGGTATTGTGGGATGAAGCGGCCCGGACCGACCTTGCACGTACGCTTACGTGAGACAGGTTCCACCGACTGACATGCATTAGTTGCATAAGGTGGCTAGCGGGTGTATGTCTCTCCCACTTTAGTTGGAACGGATTTGATGAAAAGGGTCCTTATGAAGGGTAAATAGAAATTGGCATATCACGTTGTGGTTTTACATAGGTAAGAAACGTTCTTGCTAGAAACCTATAGAAGCCACGTAAAAAACTTGCAACAACAATTAGAGGACGTCTAACTTGTTTTTGCAGCATGTGCCTTGTGATGTGATATGGCCAAGAAGATGTGATGAATGAGATATATGTGATGTATGAGATTGATCATATTCTTGTAATAGGAATCACGACTTGCATGTCGGTGAGTATGACAACCGGCAGGAGCCATAGGAGTTGTCCTTATTTTTTGTATGACCTGTGTGTCATTGAATAACGCCACGTAAATTACTTTACTTTATTGCTAAACGCGTTAGCCATAGAAGTAGAAGTAATCGTTGGCGTGACAACTTCATGAAGACACAATGATGGAGATCATGATGATGGAGATCATGGTGTCATGCCGGTGACGAAGATGATCATAACGCCCCGAAGATGGAGATCAAAGGAGCAGAATGATATTGGCCATATCATGTCACTATTTGATTGCATGTGATGTTTATCATGTTTTGCATCTTATTTGCTTAGAACGACGGTAGTAAGTAAGATGATCCCTTATAATAATTTCAAGAAAGTGTTCCCCCTAACTGTGCACCGTTGCGAAGGTTCGTTGTTTCGAAGCACCACGTGATGATCGGGTGTGATAGATTCTAACGTTCCCATACAACGGGTGTTGACGAGCCTAGCATGTACAGACATGGCCTCTTAACACACGCAATACACTTAGGTTGACTTGATGAGCCTAGCATGTACAGACATGGCCTCGGAACACGGAAGACCGAAAGGTCGAGCATGAGTCGTATAGAAGATACGATCAACATGGAGATGTTCACCGATCTTGACTAGTCCGTCTCACGTGATGATCGGACACGGCCTAGTTAACTCGGATCATGTTTCACTTAGATGACTAGAGGGATGTCTATCTGAGTGGGAGTTCATTGAGTAATTTGATTAGATGAACTTAATTATCATGAACTTAGTCTAAAATCTTTACAATATGTCTTGTAGATCAAATGGCCCACGTTGTCCTCAACTTCAACGCATTCCTAGAGAAAACCAAGCTGAAAGATGATCGAAGCAACTATACGGACTGGGTCCGGAACCTGAGGATCATCCTCATAGCTGCCAAGAAAGATTATGTCTTAGAAGCACCGCTAGGTGAAGCACCCATCCCAGAGAACCAAGACGTTATGAACGCTTGGCAATCACGTGCTGATGATTACTCCCTCGTTCAGTGCGCCATGCTTTACAGCTTAGAACCGGGGCTCCAAAAGCGTTTTGAGAAGCATGGAGCATATGAGATGTTCGAAGAGCTGAAAATGGTTTTCCAAGCTCATGCCCGGGTCGAGAGATATGAAGTCTCCGACAAGTTCTTCAGCTGTAAAATGGAGGAAAATAGTTCTGTTAGTGAGCACATACTCAGAATGTCTGGGTTACACAACCGCTTGTCTCAGCTGGGAGTCAATGTCCCGGATGACGCGGTCATTGACAGAATCCTTCAGTCGCTTCCACCGAGCTACAAGAGCTTTGTGATGAACTTCAATATGCAAGGGATGGAAAAGACCATTCCTGAGGTATATTCAATGCTGAAATCAGCGGAGGTGGAGATCAGAAAGGAACATCAAGTGTTGATGGTGAATAAAACCACTAAGTTCAAGAAGGGCAAGGGTAAGAAGAACTTCAAGAAGGACGGCAAGGGAGTTGCCGCGCCCGGTAAGCCAGTTGCCGGGAAGAAGTCAAAGAATGGACCCAAGCCTGAGACTGAGTGCTTTTATTGCAAGGGAAGTTGTCACTGGAAGCGGAACTGCCCCAAATACTTAGCGGACAAGAAGGCCGGCAACACCAAAGGTATATGTGATATACATGTAATTGATGTGTACCTTACCAGTACTCGTAGTAGCTCCTGGGTATTTGATACCGGTGCGGTTGCTCATATTTGTAACTCAAAACAGGAACTACGGAATAAACGGAGACTGGCGAAGGACGAGGTGACGATGCGCGTCGGGAATGGTTCCAAGGTCGATGTGATCGCCGTCGGCACGCTACCTCTGCATTTACCTACGAGATTAGTTTTAAACCTCAATAATTGTTATTTAGTGCCAGCTTTGAGCACGAACATTGTATCTGGATCTCGTTTAATTCGAGATGGCTACTCATTTAAATCCGAGAATAATGGTTGTTCTATTTATATGAGAGATATGTTTTATGGTCATGCCCCGCTGGTCAATGGTTTATTCTTGATGAATCTCGAACATGATGTTACACATATTCATAGTGTGAATGCCAAAAGATGTAAAGTTGATAACGATAGTCCCACATACTTGTGGCACTGCCGCCTTGGTCACATTGGTGTCAAGCGCTTGAAGAAGCTCCATGCAGATGGACTTTTGGAGTCTCTTGATTACGAATCATTTGACACGTGCGAACCATGCCTCATGGGTAAAATGACCAAGACCCCGTTCTCCGGAACAATGGAGCGAGCAACCAACTTATTGGAAATCATACATACTGATGTGTGTGGTCCAATGAGTGTTGAGGCTCGCGGTGGCTATCGTTATGTTCTCACTCTCACTGATGACTTAAGTAGATATGGGTATGTCTACCTAATGAAACACAAGTCTCAAACCTTTGAAAAGTTCAAGGAATTTCAGAGTGAGGTTGAGAATCAACGTGACAGGAAAATAAAGTTCTTACGATCAGATCGTGGTGGAGAATATTTAAGTCACGAATTTGGTACGCACTTAAAGAAATGTGGAATCGTTTCACAACTCACGCCGCCTGGAACACCTCAGCGAAAAGGTGTGTCCGAACGTCGTAATCGCACACTATTGGATATGGTGCGATCTATGATGTCTCTTACCGATCTACCGCTCTCATTTTGGGCCTATGCTTTAGAGACTGCCGCATTCACTTTAAATAGGGCTCCGTTGAAATCCGTTGAGACGACACCGTATGAATTATGGTTTGGGAAGAAACCTAAGCTGTCGTTTCTAAAAGTTTGGGGATGCGATGCTTATGTCAAGAAACTTCAACCTGAAAAGCTCGAACCCAAGTCGGAAAAATGCGTCTTCATAGGATACCCTAAGGAGACCATTGGGTATACCTTCTACCTCAGATCTGAAGGCAAGATCTTTGTTGCCAAGAACGGTTCCTTTCTGGAGAAAGAGTTTCTCTCGAAAGAATTGAGTGGGAGGAAAGTGGAACTTAATGAGGTGATAGTCACCCCTTCCGAACCGGAAAGTAGCGCAGCGCGGGAAGATGTTCCTGTGGTGCCTACACCGACTGGGGAGGAAGTTAATGATGATGATCATGAAGCTTCGGATCAAGTTACTGCTAAACTTCGTAGGTCCACAAGGACACGTTCTGCACCAGAGTGGTACGACAACCCTGTCCTGGAAATCATGTTGTTAGACAACGGTGAACCTTCGAACTATGAAGAAGCGATGGCGGG
The DNA here is from genome assembly GCF_002575655.3 of Aegilops tauschii subsp. strangulata. Taxonomy (NCBI): domain Eukaryota; kingdom Viridiplantae; phylum Streptophyta; class Magnoliopsida; order Poales; family Poaceae; genus Aegilops; species Aegilops tauschii. The sequence goes on from NC_053040.3 coordinate 384,208,378, forward strand.
CTCGGATTCCAACAAATGGCTTGAAGCCATGCAATCTGAGATAGGATCCATGTATGAAAACGAAGTATGGACTTTGACTGACTTGCGCGATGATCGGCGAGCCATAGAAAACAAATGGATCTTTAAGAAGAAGACAGACGCGGATGGTAATGTGACCATCTATAAGGCTCTACTTGTCGCTAAGGGTTATCGACAAGTTCAAGGGGTTGACTACAATGAGACTTTCTCACCCGTAGCGAAGCTGAAGTCCGTCCGAATCATGTTAGCAATTGCCGCATTCTATGATTATGAGATATGGCAAATGGACGTCAAAACGGCATTCCTTAACGGCTTCCTTAAGGAAGAATTGTATATGATGCAGCCGGAAGGTTTTGTCGATCCTAAGAATGCTGACAAAGTATGCAAGCTCCAGCGCTCAATCTATGGGCTGGTGCAAGCATCTCGGAGTTGGAACATTCGCTTTGATGAGATGATCAAAGCGTTTGGGTTTACACAGACTTATGGAGAAGCCTGTGTTTACAAGAAAGTGAGTGGGAGCTCTGTAGCATTTCTCATATTATATGTGGATGACATACTATTGATGGGAAATGATATAGAATTCTTGGAAAGTATAAAGGCCTATTTGAATAAGTGTTTTTCAATGAAGGACCTTGGAGAAGCTGCTTATATATTAGGCATCAAGATTTATAGAGATAGATCAAGACGCCTCATTGGTCTTTCACAGAGTACATACCTTGACAAGATATTGAAGAAGTTCAATATGGATCAGTCCAAGAAGGGGTTCTTGCCTGTATTGCAAGGTGTGCAATTGAGCATGGCTCAATGCCCGACCACGGCAGAAGATAGAGAAAAGATGAGTGTCATCCCCTATGCCTCGGCCATAGGGTCTATTATGTATGCCATGCTGTGTACCAGACCTGATGTAAACCTTGCCGTAAGTTTGGTAGGAAGGTACCAAAGTAATCCCGGCATGGAACACTGGACAGCGGTCAAGAATATCCTGAAGTACCTGAAGAGGACTAAGGATATGTTTCTCGTTTATGGAGGTGACGAAGAGCTCGTCGTAAAGGGTTACATCGACGCTAGCTTCGACACAGATCTGGATGACTTGAAGTCACAAACCGGATACGTGTATATTTTGAATGGAGGGGCAGTAAGCTGGTGCAGTTGCAAGCAAAGCGTCGTGGCGGGATCTACATGTGAAGCGGAGTACATGGCGGCCTCAGAGGCAGCACAGGAAGCAGTCTGGATAAAGGAGTTCATTACCGACCTAGGGGTGATTCCCAATGCGTCGGGCCCGATGACTCTCTTCTGTGACAACACTGGAGCTATTGCTCTTGCCAAGGAGCCCAGGTTTCACAGGAAGACCAGGCATATCAAGCGTCGCTTCAACTCCATTCGTGAAAGTGTTCAAAATGGAGACATAGATATTTGTAAAGTACATACGGACCTGAATGTAGCAGATCCGTTGACTAAACCTCTCCCTAGAGCAAAACATGATCAACACCAGAACGCTATGGGTGTTCAATTCATCACAATGTAACTAGATTATTGACTCTAGTGCAAGTGGGAGACTGTTGGAAATATGCCCTAGAGGCAATAATAAATGGTTATTATTATATTTCTTTGTTCATGATAATTGTCTATTGTTCATGCTATAATTGTGTTATCCGGAAATCGTAATACATGTGTGAATACATAGACCACAACGTGTCCCTAGTAAGCCTCTAGTTGACTAGCTCGTTGATCAAAGATAGTCATGGTTTCCTGACTATGGACATTGGATGTCATTGATAACGGGATCACATCATTAGGAGAATGATGTGATGGACAAGACCCAATCCTAAGCATAGCTCAAAGATCGTGTAGTTCGTTTGCTAGAGCTTTTCCAATGTCAAGTATCTTTTCCTTAGACCATGAGATCGTGCAACTCCCGGATACCGTAGGAGTGCTTTGGGTGTGCCAAACGTCACAACGTAACTGGGTGACTATAAAGGTACACTACGGGTATCTCCGAAAGTGTCTGTTGAGTTGGCACGGATCGAGACTGGGATTTGTCACTCCGTATGACGGAGAGGTATCTCTGGGCCCACTCGGTAATGCATCATCATAATGAGCTCAATGTGACTAAGGAGTTAGCCATGGGATCATGCATTACGGTACGAGTAAAGAGACTTGCCGGTAACGAGATTGAACAAGGTATTGGGATACCGACGATTGAATCTCGGGCAAGTAACATACCGATTGACAAAGGGAATTGTATACGGGATTGATTGAATCCTCGACATCGTGGTTCATCCGATGAGATCATCGTGGAACATGCGGGAGCCAACATGGGTATCCAGATCCCGCTGTTGGTTATTGACCGGAGAGGCGTCTCGGTCATGTCTGCATGTCTCCCGAACCCGTAGGGTCTACACACTTAAGGTTCGGTGACGCTAGGGTTGTAGAGATATTAGTATGCGGAAACCCGAAAGTTGTTTGGAGTCTCGGATGAGATCCCGGACGTCACGAGGAGTTCCGGAATGGTCCGGAGGTGAAGAATTATATATAGGAAGTCCAGTTTCGGCCACCGGGAAAGTTTCGGGGGTTATCGGTATTGTAAGGGGACCACCGGAAGGGTCTCGGGGGTCCACCGGGTGGGTCCACCTATCCCGGAGGGCCCCATGGGCTGAAGTGGGAAGGGAACCAGCCCTTAGTGGGTTGGGGCGCCCCCATGGGCCTCCCCCTGCACCTAGGGTTGGAAACCCTGGGGGTGGGGGCCCCCCACTTGACTTGGGGGGGGGGGGGGGAGTTTCCCCCCTGGCCGCCGCCCCCCCTTGTAGATGGGTTCCAGGGCCGGCGCCCCCCTCCAAGGGGCCTATATAAAGGGGGGGGGAAGGGAGGGCTGCTGTACCCTAGCCCCTGGCGCCTCCCTCTCCCCCTGTAACACCTCTCCCTCCCGCTTGTGCTTGGCGAAGCCCTGCCGGGATCCCGCTACTTCCACCACCACGCCGTCGTGCTGCTGGATCTCCATCAACCTCTCCTTCCCCCTTGCTGGATCAAGAAGGAGGAGACGTCGCTGCTCCGTACGTGTGTTGAACGCGGAGGTGCCGTCCGTTCGGCACTCGGTCATCGGTGATTTGGATCACGGCGAGTACGACTCCATCAACCCCGTTCACTTGAACGCTTCCGCTTGCGATCTACAAGGGTATGTAGATGCACTCCTTTCCTCTCGTTGCTAGTATACTCCATAGATGGATCTTGGTGATGCGTAGGAAATTTTAAAATTCTGCTACGATCCCCAACAGAATCATCCAAACCCCTACAGCATCCGGCTTCCGAGCCCATGAGGCCCTCGAGGGAGCCAATTCCTCCTTCCGGTGGGGAAGGTGCTGAGGTCCCGACGCCCGCGCCAAACACCTCTATTCGGGCGGCGGTGGGCTGGCCGAACGCGCTAGCGGAGTTGGTGAGCAACTCTGCCGTCGTCGACGAGCATCGCACTCTTATGGTGCGGTTATACAGGGTGTTCGGTCCATTCATTCCGGGCTGAACGACGCTGTTCAAGGCCTGCTAACAGGCTTTGATTTAAGTCAAGTAATGCTCTTATCCTGTAAAGTGGTTGTAATCTTTAGTTTGAATAGGCCGTGAACACAGCAGCCACTGGGACTCTGCAAAGACTTCGGAGAACCTTGCACAGGATCAAACTCTGTAGGCGATCGATAATGTCGACGTACTTTTTGCTGACGCATGCATCTTCCTTGGCTGCGGCTGCTAATGCCGCGGCGCTAAAGGAGAAGGACCAGAAGCTCGAGCGTTCCAACGAGGAGCTTGAACTTGTCAACAAACGGCTTGACGAGGTGCAAGGTAAGCTTTTCGTTAATGTGTGCGATCGCTCATTGTCGGGTACATATACACCGAACTGTGTGCTGATCATTTAATGTGCGGATATTTTAGCTGCCTCCGTTGAGGTTGAGGGCTTGAAAGAGGCCCTAAAGAAAGCCGAGGATGAGGCGGCCGCCAAGAAATTGGCCGCCGAAAAGGCGGTGGCCGAGCTTGAGGAAGCCAAGCTTTCCAGCAAAAAGCATGAGTCTCGAGTGGTCTAGGTGCAGGTGGAGCTCAAGGATGCTGCCAAGAAGTGCAGAGTGTGTTCGAAGGCAACAGGTTCGCCTTGCTGACGCGAGTCTGGCACTCCGCTGGCGTCTTCGCCAACCTTCCGAGGAGTGCAGCGGCCGCAGCAGAGCACTATCCCACTCGCGAGGAGGACTCCCTGCTGCGGCTCTTCTGGTCACAGTTTCTGACTTCCGAGCATCCTCCCCTCCTCAGCAACCAAATGAAGTACCTGATGGAGATGCATCGGATGTCCGAGCTGGCCGTGAAGGACCTATGTGTCAATTTCTGGCCCGCCAAGCCAATTCCGGACACCTACTTTGGCCTTGTGTAGAGGTTGCGGGAGGCGCCGCTTCGGATTGACGCCATGAAGCGCTCAGCGTGCCTTGAGGGGGCGAGGCTTGTGTTCGCGAAGACCATGGTGCATTGGCCGAAGATTAATCCGATGGACATGGCCACTGGTCCTCCGCCCAAGGGAAAGGAGCATCGCTGCCCTGAGCAATACTTTGCATAGGCGATGAATGGCGTGCGGGCGATAGAGGGCCAATGTTCGAAAGATGTAATGCTTGAATATCTGTGTTAAGTTTTATCAATTGGACCCTATGCTTTATGATGCGTCCATCTGACTTATTTTGTCCTGTCATGATTTAAGTTTGATTCATGTGTGGCCGTATGTTTATTCTCAAAGCTACCAGTCGTCGGCTTCAGCCCCCATGTGAATATCACGAGGGGTGTTTTGTCTCTGCACTGTTACCCTTAGCCAACGTCTTGGTACCTGGAGGCGGTAGTGCGTGAGCGAAACTAGGCAATTGGACTATTCAGTTTTATTGCTTTCACTTAGCCTTAGGAGCTTGACGGCGGGGGCTACGGACTAGCCCCCAGAGTTTTGTGATGTACTGGGGGGTCAATACCAACCCTTTCAGATTGCATGGTTTGTGTTAAAACGAACCCTTCATGTGACACGGCGAAATCGCCAACGATTTTTAGAGTCAAACCTCGTCATCTTGACCAGTTCGCGCTTACTATGACGGTCAGTTTTCGGCTTTTCCTCCTGAGGTAGTTGATCGGGCAAGCCAAAAGTACAATCGCAGGGGTTCTCCCTTTGCCCTCTTAGCTGAACATGCGGAACGTAAGGTGCAAGCACAGGAGCTGGGCAACCCAACTATTGACCGAAGACATAGTTCGGAACTGATGCATATAGTGCAATATCCGAGACGCCGAACACTCAGCGGAAAGCAGTGTCGGACTTTGGGACATGGAACTGATGTGAAAATCGAGCTCTTGGTTAGTTAACTGGTCGTGTTTTTATGCCGGGCTGTTCGGAGAGTGAGAGGAGAATCGGAAAGGAACGAGACAATCGCAAAATGCGGATATCCGAACACCATAAAGGGCGTTTTTTATTATTTCTCATAGGCTCGAGACGTCTAACCGTACAATTCGAACTGCCAAGGCACTATTTGTAAAAGAAATAAAAAAGGTTTTACAGAGTAAAGGTTTACGCAGGGGCTTGATGCGCGAGTCAAAGCCTCAACTATGCCCTGTTGCACGTTTGCGCCTTTACTTCTGAGAGGTGGGGGTTGGGACCTTCGATGAAACCTTCAGGGGCGGGGGTCCTGTCGATGAAGGTTTATGCTAGAGGGGGGGGGGTGGATGTCCTTAAGTGGCCCCCGGATCGTCCGAGGACAAGGTAATTCCGAAGTTCGGGTTAGCAGAACACATGTTTCAGGTCTATTGATATAGGCCTCACGGCTGCCCATGGTATTTTGAGTGTGAAATTGTGCCGGCGAGGCACGTGGAGCGCGAAGATTTTGGGCGTGCCGTGGGGCACACATCCCTATTTGCGACGAACGCATGCGGGTCCCCATGACGGGGAACGGGTTCGGAGCCGCTTACTATTGTCGCCAGCCTTTACGGCGGGCCCGTATTGGGAGCCATACGGGTCAGTTTTGTCTTCGGCCGATAGGGTCGCAGTGTGCTCTTCAGTCCAAAGTGGGCGTTTTGTGCTGCCATTGATAGTTATGACGCCCGAAGGACCGGGCATCTTCAACTTGAGGTACGCGAAATGCGGAACGACATTGAATTTAGCAAACGCCGTTCGGCCGAGGAGGGCGTGATAGCCGCTGCGAAAGGGTGCAATGTCGGAGATCAAGTCCTCGCTTTGAAAGTTGTCCGGAGAGCCGAACACTAATTCAAGCGTCGTAGTGCCTGTGCAGCGGGCCTCCACTCCTGGAATGATCTCCTTGAAGGTGGTGTTACTGGGTTTGATCCTTACGGATTGATCCCCATTTTCCTCCCTGTGTCTTTGTATATCAGATTGAGGCTACTACCCCCGTCCATTAGGACTGTAGTGAGGTGGAATCCATCGATGATGGGGTCGAGCACTAATGCTGCGGACCCTCCATGGTGTATGCCGGTCGGGTGGTCCCTGCGATTGAAAGTGATCGGGCAGGCTGACCATGGATTGAACTTTGGCGCTACGGGCTCGACGACATATACGTCTCGCAGCGCTCGCCTCCTCTCCTTCTTCGATATGTGGGCTGCATAGATCATGTTCACCGTCTTAACCTCGGAAGGGAAGGGTTTCTGGCCTCCACTATTCGGCCTGCAGGGCTCATCATCGTCCTTGCTTCGTGGGCTTTTGCCCGAGTCTTCGGCTGTGAGCTTGCCGGCCTGTTTAATCACCCAACAATTATGGTTGGAGTGGTTGGCGGGCTTCTCCGATGTGCCGTGGATCTGGCAAGTCCTGTCCAGAATTGTGTCTAGTCTGGATGGGTCATCGCCGTTGCCCTTAGGGGCCTTCGTTCGTGGTCCGAACTTTGTATTTCGGAGTCCGACATTTACTGCCGTATCCTCGCCCTCACTGTCATTGTGGCGACATTTACTCTTGCTGCGTCGCGGCTTTCCAGTTCCGTCCCGAACCTCGGAGATACCGGGTGTGTCGGGGTTGGTGTTTTTACGAGCGAGCCAACTGTCTTCGCCCGCGCAAAAGCGGGTCATGAGAGAAGTAAGGGCTGCCATAGTTCTTGGTTTGTCCTGGCCGAGCTGCCTTACGAGCCATTCGTTCTTGACATTATGCTTGAAAGCGGCCAAGGCTTCGGCATCCGGGCAGTCGACAGTCTGGTTCTTCTTGGTCAGGATTGGTTCCAAAATTGTCGAGTAGATTCTCCGGGCTGTTGTGTGATGCGATTTAGGTCATCAGTGTATGGAGGCCGGACACAGGTGCCCTAAAAGTTCGCTTGAAAAGCGTCCTCAAACTCTTCCCAACAGCCTATAGAATCTTCGGGAAGGCTGTTCAACCAGTGTCGAGCTGGTCCTTTAAGCTTTAGTGGCAGATATTTGATGGCATGGAGGTCATCTCCTCGTGCCATGTGAATGTGGAGGAGGAAATCCTCTATCCATATGGACGGGTCTGTGGTTCCATCATATGGTTTGATGTTCACAGGCTTGAAGCCTTCTGAGAATTGGTGTTGCATTACCTTCTCTGTGAAGCACAGGGGGTGTGCGGCGCCCCGAACTCAGGCTACACCACGTCGGAGGTCTTCGGCCATCCGAGTCTGATGCTGCTCCCGAACTCTATCGTTTCAATTCAGCCAATCGTAATATCCTTCCCGGTGAGTGGGGGGTCTTCTCTGGGTCCGTTGATGGACCTGGTACGGCCTCCTCGAGCGTCTAGGTCATGGCGGAGGTCGTATTCGTAGGCGGGCCACACTTGATCCTTGCCGTAACGGCGAGGTGGGGCGGCGGGGTGCTCGGCCTCGTCAGCTTCTCTGTCCCTCCCTCTAGGGGGCGGTCCGGCTGTTTGGCGTGTGTGTATGTCGGACGTGTTGGCTCTATGGCCTCGTCGTCGAATTGCGGCAGCAATCTTCGCTTGGGATAACTTTTGGTTGGCTGTTCGCGGACGTACCCTTCTTCGGCAGCTAGGACTTTGGTCCATCGATCGTTGAGGGTGTCTTGTTTGGCCTTGATTCTGCGTTTTTTGTTTCTTCAGGCTGCGGGCGGTGGCTAGAAGCCTCTGTTTGAACCATTCCTGCTCTAGCGGGTCTTCAGGGACGATGAAATCGTCATCCCCGAGACTGGCCTCCTCTTCAGAGGGTGGGAGGTAGTTGCTGTCTTCGGAGTCATCGGCGTTTTCTGGATTTAACGGGTCCTCCTGCCCCACGGGGTCATCCTGTTGATGTTCGTTGGCTGCGGCTTCGGCGAGGTCATCCGTATTATTCATGGTGCCGTCCTCCGCAGAGTCCATGTTGCTCGCGTGGCTTCGATGTGGCTTTGATCGACGGTGTTGTCTTCGGCGTTTGGGCAGCTCATCTCCGGGCTTGTTTCTGTCCTGATTGGGAGTGTCATCACCGTCCTTGGGGGTGTCCACCATGTAAATATCATAGGTGGACGTGGCCGACCAGCGGCCGGTGACCGGGGGGGGGGGGGGGATACTGGTACTAGCCGTGGCTCCGCTATCCTTGTCCATGTATTCGACGTTTTCCTAATTATAATCTAGCATGTCGGTTAAATCTTCGACAGTGGCTACCAAATGGGTGGTGGGTGGGACGTAAAATTCCCTATGGTACGCCCCGAAGGGTTGATGATTGTGGGCTGAAGGCAAGTCCTCCTGGATGGTCATTTTCTAGATTCGGTCCAGTGTCTCGTTTAACAAAGCGAGGGTCGCCGAATTCGAGGGCTCTAGGCTAAATTCCGTCGTAACGGGGTGGGGGGCAGTCTGTGCCCTGGCCGGTCCTTGGTTTCCACAGGCCAAGCTAAGCTCGGGGTATGGTGCTGGATCCTTGAGGGGGTCTGGATTGTCCCTGGATACTAAGGATGGGCCTTGGTTTTCGCGTGTAGTTTCCATGCCGGGATTCGGGATCAAGACGCTTCAGGCCGGGGGTGACCCCTGGCCATCAGTTGCCGGTTTGTCTTAAGGGCTCAAGGCTAGAGGAGCGTTGTGATGGAAATGTCCGGTCAAGATTGGCTCTTGGCTTCTGCCTCCTGATTCTGCCTCGAAGGCTAAGGATAGGCCCTCCGAAGACATGATGGATCCGACCGAAGGTGGATTTTGGCCCCCACTTGAAGCGGAGCCTTCCTGGCTCTAAGCTGATCAGAGGGCTGGGGCCAATCAGTAGATCAGATCGGAGGGGGACTCCAAAGCAGGCATGGCGAGGCCTACGAGGGTGCGGAAGGGGGCAGTGAATCCGCGAAGACCAGATTGCCCCGCGTGTCTGCAACGTATTCCGGATTACCGAATCGAATTCGATGTTCAGGAGCGAAGTTGTCGATCTGATCCAAACGACCAGTCGGGTCGGCGTGCAGCACGATGCTGCCGAACGTGAAGAGTTGACCGGGGACAAAGAAGTCCCCAGATTCGATGCCTTCTCCTACGATCAGGCGAGGCATCGATCCTTTGGGCGACCCCACAGTGGAACTCTCAATGAAAGCACCAATGTCGGTGTCAAAACCGGCAGACCTCGGGGTAGGGGTCCCGAGCTGTGGATCTGGGATCGATGGGGAATCAGGGACGATGAACACGGTGTTTACCCAGGTTCGGGCCCTCTCGAAGAGGTAATACCCTACGTCCTGCTTAATTGTATTGGATGTATAGTAAGATTACAGAGTAGATCTACCTCGAGATCAGCATGAGCTAAACCCTAAGGTGATGAGGTGATTGATGTAGCTCGCCCTCTAAAGACTACAACCCTCGGTTTATATAGACACCGGTAGGGTTAGGGTTACCGGAGATAGATTACAATAAGAGGTAAAGAGATCCTGCCTATCCTTGACTTGGAGGGCACACCACGGCTTCATAGATCTTCTGTCGTTATGCAGCTTCACCAGTCCGGCCCATATTCGATGGGCCGACGCCCTGAGGACCCCTTAGTCCATGACTCCCTCACTCACCCTCCGTGACACATGTGCCTATCGGGCATCCTCGCCGTCGTCATGCTGATCACAGTCCAGTGCCCGCTCACCGTCCCACTCGCGCACCATTCGTGCTGCCCTAAATGGAGGATGTCGTGGAAGGCAACCACACACCAGCACAAGGGTGCCATGCCGAGAAGCATTAGGTGTGGGCGGACCTCCAAGGGTAGTTAACTAGATGTTGTGTTGCTGCCCCTTAAATCCAAATACATAGCCTAGGAGAAATACTAGGTTATCACGGCCAGACCCTGTATAGAGCATGTACCCCGTTGTGCTGCTTCCCCATAAATGTGCGGATGTGCCAATTCACGTGAGATGACCATTTTTTTTGGGTGAGATGCCTATTATGGTATCCGTGATAGTTCTCCGTGAGTGCTAAAGTCTGTTGCACATTTTTGTACGTGCAACCAGAATTTAAAGAAGCCTAAAAACTTATGTGCATTGCAATAGCTTCATCTCAGATTCCACTATTTTTGAATCATGCATTTAGTCTGCTAAAAGTTATTTTTGTTAAGAGGTTCTACCTCTATATTTCAACCATGGAATTCAGAGAAGCACGTTTACTTCTCTGCAGTACAGTAGTTTCATATCAAATTGATCTGTTTTGCTTGGTTTATTCACTAATTTTAAATGTGTAGGTTGGTTGAAATGTGTCTATTATCATTTTGCGAATGTTACACTTCATTACCATATGGAAAAATCTACCTCATAGTAGTAGTTTAGAGTTCTAAGATGCTATGATTTTTTACTTGACAATCTGATTTTTTCACTGGGAAAATATTAAGCTCTCATATATCTTATTTGCGATGGATGACTGAAATTGTTTGTTCACTGCGTGAGAATTAAATATAATAATATTTGGTCAAGCTCGAGGTAGTGACGAACAGCTTCACAAACTCTTGCCTGCTCGGGCAAGATTCTTATGGCGAGGTACAGCTTCGTCGATCTCTCCGCTGATTTTTCTTCAGTCTGATCACAACTGGGGCAAGTGATTCATGAAATCTTCATTGATTATTCTTCGGTCTGTTCACAATTGGGGCAAGTGATGCCTACAATTTACCATGACTTTGTTATAGTTATGCCCATGACCATGAGTTCATTATATAACTTGAAGCGTCTCTCGCCTTTTCTTATGCCAGATGTATCTAGGGAAGCTAAGCAATGGTTGTTATTGCCGCTCTCTCCCTCGCTCACTCAGGACTAGAGGTAGAAGAAGGAACAGGGCACACTGAAGTTTCATCCGGCCGTACACACAGCCCCGTTTTTCTTCCAAGAACACCAACTCTTTTCAACACCAGTACATGACTTATATAGCTGGACACACAACAGGCATTTGCCTCACGCACGCACACGCATGGGTCATCCGGCCACTAAGCCAACTAACTAAACCATCATGCACCCACGCCCGCCGGCCACTAACTAGCTAAGTACCAGCAACTTACTCCTACATGCATGCACGTATAGCACCCACACATCATCTCCTCAATCCTCAACCGCAATGACCGGGCCGAGCATGTGATGTGCTCCAACTAACTACTTGCATGCATCAAGCAAACTTGGCCGGCACGCTTGCCAACGCCTTGCTCTACGTGCCAGACTCGAGTGTACCCACACGCTACACACACATACGCCACGCCGCCGCTGTGTCCCGCACGTTCCGCACGCATCCGACGCGCTCGACGAGCCCGACTACACCAGTGCGTCCCGTAAGTCCCGCGCGAATCCGTCGTGCCCGACGAGCCGGACTGCACCAGTGCGTCCCGCACGTCCCGCGCGAATCCGTCGTGCCCGACGAGCCGGACTGCACCAGTGCGTCCCGCACGTCCCGCGCGAATCCGTCGCGCCCGACGAGCCCGACCACACACGCCTACACTGCGGTCCCGCCGCGCCTGACACGCCCGGCGCGCGTCCATACACGCGCCCGACGCATCCGACACTGGCGCCGCGGCTTATTCCGGCCAACAATGGTGCCCCCAATAACAATTATAAGCCTAAAGATTAAGAGGAACCAGAGCTCCCAAAGCTTCAACCGCCACATCGAAACAGTATCTAGGGTCAGGCACTGGCACTTGGTCAGCGTTCTAGGGTACTGTTTTGAATATGATTTCGACGATTCCACCGTAACCCAAATCTACCTCATCTTCGAGTACATGCAAAATGGGAACTTGAGGAGCAGGATTTCATGTAAGTTGTCGGTTCTTATCCCGTCCATTCTTTCGCTTGCTTTGGCATTCCAATGGCTGAATGTCATGTTTCTTGTTTGAACTATTCTTTACCAGAAGGAACCGAAGGACAAAAGTTTACCTGGGGGAAGAGACTATCGTTCGCCATCGGTGTCGCCGAGGGCATCCAGTTCTTGCATGAAGGGATCATACATGATTTATTCAAGAATAATATGAGGATCGGAACATTCTTTTAGACGACCATGTCGCCAAAATTGTAGGTACAATATTCCAATCCTATGAGAGGCTACCAAACCTGAGGTAGACCAGTGAAAAACTAATTTATGATTTGAAGCGTCCAATTACTTTGTGGAGCTTTTATGGCTTTTTGCTGACCAACAATGTATGTTGTTTGACAATTCGACCAGGGAGGGGCTGGAAGGAGGCACCAAAACGATATGTACGTACAAGGTTCAAGTTTCTAATACTTAGGCCAACTCCACCGCGCGACCCTATCCTGTCCGGGTGCGTCCGTTTGGGGTAAAACCGACGAACCACACGGCCCAACGCGCGGGAGTAAATGGAGTTTCGTCCGTTTTCTGTCCGCTTTCGACCCATCCCTGGACCAAGTTTGCGCCGCTTTTGGGGTGAAACGGACAGCGCGCGGACGGGCGGGACGCGCGCGCTTGTCCTCCCCTTGCCCGCCTGTCTGTGGCACAAAGCAAAACCCCCTCGCGCCCCATTTGGCACCATCCCCCCCCCCCCCCCCCAAAACCCTCCCACGTCCCGCTGCCCCCTCCCTCCCTTCCCCATCATAGCCGACGCCCAGCCGAATTCCGGCGGCCTGGCCGTCGACCGCCCGGAAAGGTCAAGAAGAAGGCCAAGGCGCCAAGGAAGTCGCGGTTGGAGTGCACGCCGGAGGAGCTCGCCAAGTTGGACAAGGGATCGACGAAGAGGAGGAGCCGGAGGGCGGTCGTCAAGGGCAATGCCGCCGCGGCCAAGTTCGCTGCCGAGCGCGATGCGATGGAGGCCGCACGGCGCAAGGCCGAGGTGGACGAGAAGGAGGACACCGTCAACAAAGCGCATGCCCTCCTCATGCTTGGCATTTGCCGTCCGGCCGGTTTCTCTGCAGCGGCCGTCGGCCCGGCGAGCACAGGCTCGTCGGTCGCCAGGCCTCCGCACTGCCAGTCGCCGACGTCGCGGACCATGCCTATGTCGCCCGGATTTCTCCCGCCAAGGGACGACGGCCAGACCCATTTCTCGGGGTTGCCGGACGTTGGCGTGATCGCATCGTCCACCCCGCGCCCCTCGGCCGTCATCGACCTCAACGTCACGCCGGGGTCCAACAGCGGCGGTCGGCCGTCCGTCGAGATGCAAAGAAAGCAAGCACGACCAACATTCACGGGCACCATGCCCCCCCCCCCCCCCCCGCGTCCTGCTCGACGGAATGCCAACACCAACGCCACCGGTCGACGACCCCTTCTACAACCAGTTCATGGAGGATGTGATCTACGAGGGTGGGTATGGCCGTGCCTATGATCCCGACGAGACCCAAAGTCAGGATGGCCGCGCCCAGTACGTTCCCGATGAAGAGGCCGACGACCGTGCTGACTACGACCATGGTGACTCGTGGCATGAAGACGATGACATCTATTGCGAAGGTGATGGTGATGAAGAAGAAGGCAATGACATTGATATTGGTGGCAAGCCATTGTTCATCGACGAGCTCACCCAAAGAGCGGAAGCATAAAAGAGGAGGAAGAGCATTCACACGGGTTCATATACACAAGAGGAGGACAAGTTGATTTGCCAATGTTGGATGCAGATTAGCCAAGATCCGAGGACCGGCGCGCAACAAAAGGGCCTTGTTTTTTGGATGAGAGTCCACAAAACATTCCATGAAAGGAAGATGTTTGAGCCCTACCAAATTACGAGAAACCGTGGCATCACCTCGATTCAAAAGAGGTGGTTGTTCATCCAACAAGAGTGCAACAAGTATTGCGCCGCACTTGGGAGCGTTGAAGCACGACCCGTGAGTGGTCTCGGCGTTGGGGACATGGTATGCTCTCCCTCATCCTAGTTCTTTCCTTGCTACGGCCATGAGACTTCGGCCTTGTATATGTTTGCATGTTCAATTTTTGTTGATCATGTGATGTAGGCATTTCAATCTTTGGAAGCATTCAAGGCCGGGCACAATGACAAGCCATTCACTTACGCATTGTTGGATGATCATGAACAATTGCCTAAGTTCAAGGATCAATACCGTGAACTTCAAAGGAAGAGAGGCAAGAAGACGGCCAAGTTGGCCGGAGGTGGAGATGGCGAGGCGTTGAAGAGGCCGAGGGGAAAGACCAACTCCAAGGTGGACGACATACGTGATGCCTCATCCATGGCCTTGCATGAGACTTCGCATGGCATGATGTCTCAAAAGGATATGAGGGACGAGAAGAAGCGGCAAAGCAAAGACGAGCAAATGAAGCAATACCTAGAGCTTCAAAGGAAGAAGCTTGAGATGGAGGAGGCGGCCAAGAAGAGGAAGATCGACATGGAGGAGGCGTCCCGGCAAAGGCAGCTCGACATCGAGGCCACCAATGTCTCGGCCAGGCAGAGGCAGCTCGACATCGAGGCCACCAATGCCGCAACCAAAGCAAAGGAGGTGGCCCTTGTGATAATGAGCGTGGACTTGACCAAGATGAGCGAGAAGACGAGGAGCTGGTTCGAGGCCAGGCAGAAGGAGATGTTCGACACCGACGGCCTGAACTAGGTCGTCCGATCGGCCGTGGCCGTTCTTTTTTGGAGGCTGGCATGGATGCCGCCCGCTGGGCCGCTGGCTGTGTGCCGGCGAGAAACTCATTCATTTTGGAGGCTGGCTGTGTTGCCGGCCGCTGGCTGTGTTGCCGGCGAACAAAACTATTCATTTTAGAGGCTGGCTGTGTTGCCGGCCGCTGGCTGTGTTGCCGGCGAGGACGTGTAGGCCGCTGACTCTGTTGCCGGCGTGAACTAGGGTCGCTGGCCTGAACCAGAGCTTGGTATTTTGAACGTTGTTGCTTTCAAATGAAGGCGGACAGGATGGGGCCAAAGGATGCGGCCGCGTGCTGGGTGTACGGCCACCGCATCCCAGGACAGGCCCGGACATGACCCCATCGCCCTACCCAAACGGACAAAATCCGGGCAAAGCGGACGTCCGTTTGGGGTCGCGCGGTGGAGTTGGCCTTATAATATATAGTAGGTACCTACAACTACTATTATCTTCATCTTTATTTCCTTGTTAAGGGTCTCACGGGAAGTGGAGAGAGAAGCATGATGCTAATTAATTTCAAAATTGATTTTGAGTTTGAACTAACAAGTTTTATCAAAGAAGACACCAAAGAAATTATATTTAAGTAGATACTGGAGTATGGCCCTCAAGTTCTCAAGGATTATACGAACGAATCTGAAAAAACTAACTGTACATGTGCTAGGTTTCTACCTTGACATATCTTGTAACTTTTCTATATCCTATATTGCATATGTAGCAATATTAACCACTTATGCCCTTGAATCTTATTTTTTTTATGTTATGTACTATTGCTGACAATTTGCAGAGGCGAGTCGAGAGAAAGCATGTTCTTTTCCCAAGGTAATTTACACTATCATAGTTCTTTTGATTGTGATTCGTTATATATACACATCAGGTCATCAATGATTTGTGCAGCCGTACTTACCTTGTGAAAAATGATTAGAAGTCTCAAAATACATTTTTGACAAGCTAAGTATGGTTAGGATTTAGGGCCAACTTGCCAATGCATTTGTATGATCATACTTAACATGTTAAAAATGATTAGAAGTACCAACGCATTAGCTAATAGGCAATGATTTTCACACAACTAAGGAATAGCGTAATGAACTATTATAATGTGATTAGTATTTCGGGCCAACTTGCCAACAATAAGAGTATCACAATGATAATCATCAATTTTCAAAAGATGTGAATCATCGCGATGTCATATTCTACATGAGCGAATAGCCTTTTGAAGTATCATAAGCCTATTTTGTAGTTCATTACTCGATTCCTTAGTTGTGCTAGTCCTGGGTGTGCATCGAAGAATCGTTGGTGTGGTGTGTTGGGAAACATAGTAGAAAACAAAAAAATCTCCGTCCGATCAACCAGGAGCACTATGAAGATGTGGTTTGAATCGGATCTTTACCAACTCTAAGTTGCAGAAGAAGAAGAGTCAGTGTAGATTGTACTTGAAGTCCCTCGATCTATCGACGAACGATCCCTCGAGCCGTCAGTGAACGATCCCTCAAAGGGAAGACCGAAGACACGACCTCTCCACAATTTAGAAACGTACAATCTTCACGATCCGGAAGTGCTTCGCCGTCCAGAGCTAATCACCGCCGAAGAATCAGAGGGAGGAGATTAGAAACAGACTGGGATTCGAATTATGAGGACTAGAGAGGATTAGATCTTGCTCTAACTGGATCTACTAGAACTAGCACTAAAGAACAAGAGGAGGCTCTAAAACTTGTGTCTCTCAAAGGCCAAAACCTCTAGTATATATAGGTTGGACGGGAGAGGGAGGGCACCACAAAGGGGAGAAGGTTCCCCCTTGCGTCGGCCAAGAGAAGGGGGAGTCCCCCTCCAATTCGGCCTCCCCCTTCCTTCTCCTTGAAGAAAAGGGGACGCCTCCGCTATTGGGACCTTGTGGCCCAATATCCTTTCCACCACTTGACCTTTTAAGGCCTGTTGATGTTTAATTAAATATAAAAGCCTCCCAACTATTATTAGAGACTTTTATTATTAATTTAACATCTCCAAAAACATTTTACTTATATATTATTTATCTGTATTACCTGGTAAACCCAAAAACCCTTTCGTTAACCCTGAAATGCTTCTGGTTCCTCTTGAAACTATTTCAAATATTCATAAAAAAATTGATAAATAATTTCTCATTACTCCTATCCTACTAACACTCATCAGGTCGTGATTATGTGAAACTTGTGACCCTATAGGTCCGATAAAACAGAGACATGAACAAAACCCCATTCGTTCAATGACCGATAGCGAAACCGTGGACATCCATATCAATCCCTATTTGTACATGAATCACATTCAAGTGAACCTTTGGTTATCATGTGTTTATTCCATTTCCCTTTGCTTCGCGATACTTTACAAAACCTGAGGTGAGATGAATCGGTATCCTCTTGATTCATTCTCACGCTCACTATACTTATCTCC
Source organism: Aegilops tauschii subsp. strangulata (assembly GCF_002575655.3). Taxonomy (NCBI): domain Eukaryota; kingdom Viridiplantae; phylum Streptophyta; class Magnoliopsida; order Poales; family Poaceae; genus Aegilops; species Aegilops tauschii. Next base: position 384,225,757 of record NC_053040.3, read on the forward strand.
TTGTTGCCGGTTTTGTTCTTCTTTCTCGTTGACATGCTCCGCATGCCCGTGACATAGTCACATGTGTCTGGCCAGAGGATGATGAATGCCGTCAAATCAAGAGGGCCCTAATATCTCTCCATCGTCGGTGGAGCAAATCCCACTCTTGCGCTATCTAGCCCCTTGTCAAACTTTCCTATGAACATGTAAGTTGCGCTATGATCACCGTGTTGCAGATGACGTTTGAGAAACTACAAAGCTTATCGTACAGTAAGAAGTGACTACGTACTCTCATTGTTTAAGGAACTAAAACATATGTTAACTCTCTGTGTTATAACAATTGACTTGTGATGATTGCATCTCAAAGTATAACAGACAAGTTTGGTCAATTCATTATGATCATTCTTCTAATGTCATATTCTCAATGTTGTTTTAGGACTATTTTTATACTTAACGATATCCTAAGATCCGAAAAACATGATCACTATAAACACTTGAGAAAGTCCTAGAGGCTAGACTAAGAACCTAGTTTTACCGTTTATCATTCCACACGTGCATGTGAGTTTTTCACTGATTCACATATTTCAGGATCATAACAGTTATAGCATAGAATACAAACTTTTAATTATAAACATGGAAATATAACAATACAATATTATTGCCTCTAGGGCATATTTTCAACAGACTTCCACTTGCACTAGAGTCAATAGACTAGTTACATAGCTTACTTTACACCAATGGCTATCCTGGTGTTTTGCTTGTGGCAGAGACTTTGTCATATGTTCTGACACATTCAAAACCATGTGAATATTGAGTACTTTTATTTGCGTTCGGTATGCCTGGTATTCTTTAAGGAACTACTTGATCCAGAATACCTCCTATCGACACTACTGAAGCAACATCATACTTTGCTTCTGACGTAGAATCCACACCAGTGTTTTGTTGGAAACTCTTCCAACCCACCGCACCACCATTAAGGGTGAAAACATAGCCCTATTGAGGTTTATAGTCACCTATATCAATCATGAATCTAGCATCAGTGTAACCATGTAAAACGATCTCTTCATCTCCGCCATAGACAAGAAGCATGTCCTTTGTTCTCCCGAGGTACTTATTACTAATATTTTAGCATCTGCACAGTGAGCCATCCTAGGATCACTTTGGTGTCTGCTACTAACACTTAGAATATAAGAAACATCTTGTCTTTTACATATCATAGCATACATGATGGATCCAATTGCCGAAGCATATGGAACTCCACTCATCTGCACATGCTTATCAATTGTCTTAGGACTTTGATTCTTGCTAAGTGTTGTGCCATGTGACATTGGGAGAAAAAAGTTTTCTTAGCATTCTGTAGTTTAAACCTCTTTAAAACCTTGTCAATGTATGTGCTTTGGTTTAACATAATTAGACGTCTTGATCGGTCTCTATAGATCTTAATGCCCAACATATAAGCTGCTTCACCTAAGTCTTTCATCGAAAACACACTTTTCAATGAATCTTTTATTGTTCCAAGAAACTTCACATCATTTCCAATCAACAATATGTCATCCACACATAAGATTTAGAAATGATACAGAGCTCCCATTAAACTTCTTGTATACACAAGCTTCTTCATCATTTTCAATGAATGCAAACTCTTTATCCACTCCATAAAAATGTTGATTCCAGCTCCTTGATGCTTGCTTCAAACCATAGATCGAACTTTGAAGCTTACACAACTTTCGACATTCTTAGGATTGACAAAACCTTCTGGTTGTATCATATATACATCCTCTTTAAGATTTCCATTTTGGAAAGTAGCTTTTGACATCCATCTGCTATATCTCATAATTGAAATATGTAGCAATTGTCATCATAATCCGCACAGACTTTAGCATCTTGATAACCCACAAGTATAGGGGATCGCAACAGTTTTCGAGGGTAGAGTATTCAACCAAAATTTATTGATTCGACACAAGGGGAGCCAAAGAATATTCTCAAGTATTAGCAGCTGAGTTGTCAATTCAACCACACCTGGATAACTTAGTATCTGCAGCAAAGTATTTAGTAGCAAAGTAATATGGAAGTAGCGGTAACGGTAGCAAAAGTAATATTTTTGGGTTTTGTAGTGATTGTAACAGTAGCAACTGAAAAGTAAATAAACGGAGAACAATATGTGAAAAGCTCGTAGGATTGGATCGGTGATGGAAAATTATGCCGGATGCGGTTCATCATGTAACAGTCATAACATAGGGTGACACGGAACTAGCTCCAATTCATCAATGCAATGTAGGCATGTATTCCGAATATAGTCATACGTGCTTATGGAAAAGAACTTGCATGACATCTTTTGTCCTACCCTCCCGTGGCAGCGGGGTCCTAGCGGAAACTAAGGGATATTAAGGCCTCCTTTTAATAGAGTACCAGACCAAAGCATTAACACATAGTGAATACATGAACTCCTCAAACTATGGTCATCACCGGGAGTGGTCCCGATTATTGTCACTTCGGGGTTGCCGGATCATAACACATAGTAGGTGACTATAGACTTGCAAGATAGGATAAAGAACTCACATATATTCATGAAAACATAATAGGTTCAGATCTGAAATCATGGCACTCGGGCCCTAGTGACAAGCATTAAGCATAGCAAAGTCATAGCAACATCAATCTCAGAACATAGTGGATACTAGGGATCAAACCCTAACAAATCTAACTCGATTACATGATAAATCTCATCCAACCCATCACCGTCCAGCAAGCCTACGATGGAATTACTCACGCACGGCGGTGAGCATCATGAAATTTGTGATGGAGGATGGTTGATGATGACGACGGCGACAGATTTCCCTCTCCGGAGCCCCGAACGGACTCCAGACCAGCCCTCCCGAGAGGTTTTAGGGCTTGGCAGCGGCTCCGTATCGTAAAACGCGATGAATCCTTCTCTCTGTTTTTTCTCCCCGAACACGAATATATGGAGTTGTTGTTGAGGTCGGTGGAGCAACAGGGGGCCCATGAGGCAGGGGGCGCGCCCGGGGGGGGGGGGGGGCAGACGCGCCCCCTACCCTCGTGGACAGGTGGTGGGCCCCCTGGCCTTGATTCTTTCGCCAATATTTTTAATATTTTCCAAAAATAAGTTCCGTGGAGTTTCAGGTCATTCCAAGAACTTTTGTTTCTGCACATAAATAACACCATGGCAATTCTGCTGAAAACAGCGTCAGTCCGGGTTAGTTCCATTCAAATCATGCAAGTTAGAGTCCAAAATAAGGGCAAAAGTGTTTGGAAAAGTAGATATGGCGGAGACGTATCAACTCCCCCAAGCTTAAACCTTTGCTTGTCCTCAAGCAATTCAGTTGATAAACTGAAAGTGATAAAGAAAAACTTTTACAAACTCTGTTTGCTCTTGTTGTTGTAAATATGTAAAGCCAGCATTCAAGTTTTCAGCAAAGATTATAACTAACCATACACAATAACACTTAGGTCTCATGTTTACTCATATCAATGGCATAATCAACTAGCGAGCAATAATAATAAATCTCGGATGACAACACTTTCTCAAAACAATCATGATATGATATAACAAGATGGTATCTCGCTAGCCCTTTCTGAGACCGCAAAACATAAATGCAGAGCACCATTAAAGATCAAGGACTGACTAAACATTGTAATTCACGGTAAAAGAGATCCAGTCATAGTCATACCCAATATAAATTAACAGTAATGGATGCAAATGACAGCGGTGCTCTCCAGGTGGTGCTTTTTAATAAGAGGGTGATGACTCAACATAAAAGTAAATAGATAGGCCCTTCGCAGAGGGAAACAGGGATTTGTAGAGGTGCTAGAGCTCGATTTTAAAGCAGAGATAAATAATATTTTGAGCGGCATACTTTCATTGTCAACATAACAACCGAGAGATGGCGATATCTTCCATGCTACACACATTATAGGCGGTTCCCAAATAGAATGGTAAAGTTTATACTCCCCCTCCACCAACAAGCATCAATCCATGGCTTGCTCAAAACAACAAGTGCCTCCAACTAACAACAGTTCTAGGGGAGTTTTGTTTGCAATTATTTTGATTTGGTTTGTATAAAGCATGGGACTGGGCATCCCGGTGACCAGCCATTTTCTCGTGAGTGAGGAGCGGAGTCCACTCCTCTTGAGAATAACCCGCCTAACATGGAAGATACGGACAACCCTAGTTGATACATGAGCTATTGGAGCATACAAAACAGAATTTCATTTGAAGGTTTGGAGTTTGGCACATACAAATTTACTTGGAACGGCAGGTAGATACCGCATATAGGAAGGCATGGTGGACTCATATGGAATAACTTTGGGGTTTAAGGGATTGGATGCACAAGCAGTATTCCCGCTTAGTACAAGTGAAGGCTAGCAAAAGACTGGGAAGCGACCAACTAGAGAGCGACAACAGTCATGAACATGCATTAAAATTAATAAACCTTGGGTGCAAGCATGAGTAGGATATAATCCACCATGAACATAAATATCGTGAAGGCTATGTTGATTTGTTTCAACTACATGCGTGAACATGTGCCAAGTCAAGTCACTTGAATCATTCAAAGGAGGATACCACCCCATCATACCACATCACAACCATTTTAATAGCATGTTGGCACGCAAGGTAAACCATTATAAACTCCTAGCTAATTAAGCATGGCATAAGCAACTATAATCTCTAATTTTCATTGCAAACATGTTTATTCATAATAGGCTGAATCAGGAACGATGAACTAATCATATATACAAAAACAAGAGAGGTCGAGTTCATACCAGCTTCTCTCATCTCAGTCAGTCCATCATATATCGTCATAATTGCCTTTCACTTGCACGACCGAACGACGTGAATAATAATAATAGTGCACGTGCATTGGACTAAGCTGGAATCTGCGAGCATTCAATAAACAGGAGAAGACAAGGCAATATGGGCTCTTGGTTAAATCAACAATAATGCATATAAGAGCCACTTCAACAATTTCATTATGGTCTTCTCCTATCGACCCCCAAAGAAAGAAAAGAAATAAAACTATTTACACGGGAAAGCTCCCAGCAAGCAAAAGAAGAACAGGAAACATTTTTGGGTTTTCTTTTTAATTATTACTACTACAACAAGAAAGTAAACTAGCTAAAAGCTACAACTAAATTTTTTGGTTTTTCTTAAGGTTTTTCAAACACACAAGAAGACAACGTAAAAAGAAAATAAACTAGCATGGATAATACAATGAAAGAGTATGAGCACCGACAACTAGCATGAGTGTGTAAACATAAGTGTAATGTCGGTGGGAAATACATACTCCCCCAAGCTTAGGCTTTTGGCCTAAGTTGGTCTATTGCCACGGATGGCCTGACGAATATTCAAAGTTATAACCGGGGTCGTACTGAGATGAAGAAGCCCCTGATTGCCACTGGTTGGCAATCATCTCCAGATCCCACTGGTAATTAGACTATCGTGGAGGATCAAATTGTGGTTCCGACTCTGGCTCTGTGGCTGACGTAGGGTTCCGGTAGGCGTGAATGGCCGCCAGCGGAACGAGATACTGGCCTGCAAATAACACTACAAAAAAAAGACACATCCGTGACATTTTGGGCCGAACGAATTTTTTCCCTGTCATACATATGACACTTCTATGACGATAATTGTGACAAAACCCAGTATCATCATAGATGTGGTGGGCTGCTACTTCTATGACAAAAAATCATGACAGAAAATGGGCTTTTCGTCCTGGGCAGGCCGGAGACGCAGCTGCATGACATTCTTTGGGCCGTCCATGACGGAAAAAACCGTGGTAGAAGCGAGGGTGAGGAAAATTTCGGGGAGTTCCCGGTTACGGTGGGAGGTCGGGGGCCGAGCGATGCGCATTTCTCTCGTACACGTCCACGCGTGTGTGCGAGGCGTTGGCTCTAACTAAACCCGAGTGATTGATCGATGGCTGTTAACTGAACCCGATCGAGCGATTCCTTCGCTACTGCTGCTAACTAAAGCCGATCGATGCTGCCTCTGGGATGAACAGTGAGCATTGCGGGGGGGGGGGGGGGGGTTGGATGAACAGTGAGCGGTGGCGTTGCCTCTGGATGAACAGGACCCCGTGGTGTGGTGGAGGGCTGGATGAACAGTAGACGGTGGAGGGGTGCCCGTGGAGGGGTGGTTGAATAGGACCCCGTGGTGTGGAGGGCTGGATGAACAGTAGACGGTGGAGGGGTGCCCGTGGAGGGGTGGTTGAACAGTAGCCGGTGGAGTAGCGCGCGGTGGAGGCTGGATGAACACGAGCCCGTGGAGGCTGGAGGAGGTCGATGGTAGCCCGTGGAGGCTGGAGGAGGTCGACGGTGGAGATGAACAGTATCCCGTGGAGTCCCGTTTTGCGGTACGCCACACCCCTCCCGATGAACAGGACCCCCGTTTCGACCGTAGGAGGTCCGTTTCGTCCGTTTTGCGGTACGCCACACCCCTCCCGATCAACAGGACCCCCGTTTCGACCGTAGGAGGTCCGTTTCGTCCGTTTTGCGGTACGCCACACCCCTCCCGATCAACAGGACCCCCGTTTCGACAGTAGGACGTCCGTTTCCTTCGTTTTGCGGTACGCCACACTCTTCCCGATCAACAGGACCCCCGTTTCGACCGTAGGAGGTCCGTTTCCTCCGTTTTGCGGCACGCCACACCCCTCCCCATGAACACGACACATTCCGTTGCCTCCCCATGAACACGACGCATTCCGTTGCCTCCCCATGAACACGACGACGACGCTGTTTCTCCGTTCCGACCCAGCCATGTACACGAGCCCTGGCCGTACGTATGCGCGAGTAGGCGTTCGAGACCCCGCCCGTATGTACACATACGTGGCCATATTTTCTTTCTTGCACCCTGGCCACTGTACGTACGTGTACATGCTACGTGCGCGCCTGTACTACGACACGTACGCGCCTCTACTACGACACGTGCGCGCCTCTACATCCACCAGTATATATGTACGTACACGTTCGCGACCAGAATGACAACGCTACGTACGCTTCGACCAGGTGGGTCCCGACTGTCAGGCACTTCCTTGCCTGCGAAGGTGTAGCTGGTGGGTCCCAGCTGTCAGGGGGGCGAATCATTTTTTTTGCCCGGACGCACTTCCTTGCGTGTGAAAATGTAGCTGGTGGGTCCCAGCAGTCAGGGGCAAACGTTTTTTTCGTGAAATATGGTGGCCCGTCCGGTGGGTCCCCGCTGTCAGGTGGAGGAATAATTATTTTGCACGTAATAAGGAGGCACTTCCTTACTGCGGCCGTGGACCCAGCTGTCAGCCTCTCCATGTACAGTCCACGTCCGATGGAAGCCGTTCCTTGACCACATTGACCACGCTGCGCCAAGAGCACCAGGGCGGTGGACGACGGCGAGGCCTAGGAAGGGGATGACGCGGAGCCGGGGAAGACGCGGCAGTGGATGCCCACGCGTAGAGGAGTACGAGGGTTCACTGGTTCGCTGCGGTGTGAGGCTGCCGTCACCGCAGAATAACAGGGGGTGTGGGTGAGTAGAGGGATGGCCTCGCCAGCGGTGGGAGTAGTAGGGGCGGTGAGGCCTCCGCCGCATCGCAGCCGGCCACGGGAGGCAGGAGCACGAGGCACGACCGACGCTGGTTTGGGCGGCTGGAGCAAGAAGACCAGAGGTTGAAGAAGCACTACGGCCGTTGGATGGACATCGTACGGCCACTGGAGCTAGAATCGTGCATATTGACTAAGTTGACAAAGCCCTCCGTCCTCGTCAACTTAGTAGGCCCACAAGTTAGCCTGCCACTATACTGGGTCCCAGCTAACAGGGGGAGTATTCATTTTTTTGTGCGTAATAAGGAGGCACTTCCTTGCATGCGAAGATATAGCTGGTGGGTCCGAGCTGTCAGCGGCGGTAACTTTTTTTCGCGAAATACAGAGGCCCTTTCGGTGGGTCCCTGATGTCAGGTGGAGGAATCATTATTTTGCGTGTAATAAGGAGGCATTTCCTTGCGTCCGGCCGTGGACCCAGCTGTCGGCCTCTCCACGTACAGTCCACTTCAGATGCATGTCGGTCATTGACCACGTTGACCAGGCCGCGCCGAGAGCACCAGGGCGGTGGACGACGGCGAGGCCTATGAAGGGAACGACACGGAGGCAGGGAAGACTCGGCAGTTGTTTCCCACGCGGAGGGGAGTACGACTGTATGAGGGTTTACTGGTTCGTCTGCCGTCGCCGGAGAATAACAACAGGTGTGGGTGAGTAGAGGGATGGCTAGGCCAGCGATGGGAGTACGATGGGGCGGTGAGGCCTGCGCGGCAGCACAGCCAGCCGCGGGGAGGAGGGAGCAGGCAGTCCCGCCGGCGCTTGTTTGAGTGGCTGGAGCAGGAAGAGCAGAGATTGAAGAAGCACGATGGCCGTTGGATGGACATCCAACAGTCAGTGCTTGTGCGTCAACCTTTTTTTAGGAAAGCCTCAAATCTTTGGAAAACAGCATACATCCCATCTGCCATTATTTCTAATAATTTACAGCCCATTTGCTAATTCTTAGGGTTTTTTTGGAGCCCATATTCTTTTTGTTAGCATTACAGCCCATATTGTGGCCACAGTTAAAAAATTATACGAAATTTTGCATATTTCGGTGCGGTCTGAACTGTTTTTAATCCCGAAATTTCGACTCACATTCAAACTGATTTTAAAAATAAATGTATATCAATATAAAATCCAACAAATTCTCCATGCATAAAAATTAATGTAATTTAAAATCTTGAAATGAAAAAAAAGATATTTGAAACTAATTGCCGGTTTGATGTGTTTTAAAAATGTACAACCCATTTCTCATTACTGATGGGCCATTTTCTCGGCCAGCCGAATGAAAGCTCTCCTCGTCTTGAAAGATTTGCAGCCCAAACAGGCCTGACAAAGCGACTTACTTGGCAAATCACAAAAAAATTGGGCTGTGGCCATGGACCCAGCTGTCAGCCTCTCCACGTACAGTACTCTTCCGATGGAAGTCATTCCTTGCCCACGTTGACCACGCCGCGCGGAGAGCACCATGGCGGTGGACGACGGCGAGGCCTAGGAAGGAGACTACTGTAACGCCCGGATAATCATGCTACAGTAATCTCACGTTAATGATGGCACGTCACCTCTGTCACTGTAATTAATCTCGGGTTAATTCAAAACCGTTTCAAATTTAAATCCTAAATAAGTCAAACGACAAAAGTTTTCAAATATTATAATAAAAATGTTCGGGCCATGCCAATTATTGCATCGGTAATTATGGTGAAGTAAACACATTTTTATAAAATGCCTAAATGCTTTTAAATGAATTAAAACAGAAAAGAAAATAAATAAATAAAAAGAAAATACAAAAGGGGAGAAACAAACAAAAAAAAGAGAAGAAGAGAAACCCCCCCCACTGGACCCTGGCCCAACTGGGCCGACCCCAGACCCAGCCGGCCTGGCCCACCTCGCTCGACCGTGCCCTCCCCTTCCCTGTTCCCCCGACCGGGGTCGGAACAGGGGCAGGTCCCCGCCGCACCCCCTCGCCGGCGACGGGGGAGGATAAGGCCGCCACGCCCCGCCTCCTCGATCGCGCCTCCCACTCGCCCCCACCCTCGCCCTCGGTTCCTGCGCCTCTCCCTCCTCCCTCAGCTCCACCTCGTTCCCCACCGCAAACGAGCGCCGCCGTCGCCATGGCTGCGCCATAGCCGCGGCCACCGAGCCCCGTTCTCCTCCCCGACGTGTCCACGAGCTCCGCCGCGTCGAGCCCGTCCTCCCCGACCACCTGCTCGAGCCGGGACCCCCTACATCACCCCCAACGCCGTCGCCTTCTTCCTCGGGTCGCCGCCGTCTTCTTCGACTCCGGCGACTGCTGCTGCTACTAAGCCTCTCACCGGCCTCCGTGTACAGCGCGGTGAGCTCCTCTACCTCCTACCCTTCTCTGTTTGCTCTCGCGCGAACCTTAGCTAGCTCTCACGACGAGGCCGAATGCGTCGCCGCGGAGCTCGTCGCCGACGCGTCTCCGGTGACGGTTTGGTCACGGGCTCGTACCCATTGGACTCGCCGCACCACGTAGTTCCTCCCCAGCCTCCTCTTTTGCTCAATAGCATGCTGCCTTGCCGTTTCCATCTTCGACCGAAGCCGCTCCGCCGCTGGCCTCGACGCCGGCGCCGATTCCAGCCAACTCCGGCGACGCCACCACCGCTGTTCGACGCGCGTTGCTCCGCTCGTTCGAACGCGCCCTCGCGCGCGCGAAACGGTTGCCCGTAGCCGAAATCCGACGAGGTCCGAAGCCCTCCGCCGTGTTTGGCGTCACCGGCGACGTGCCACCGGCCGCCGCTGACGTGGCACACCTAGGGCCACCCCGGGTCACTGCCAGCGGGCCCCGCGGGCCCCGTTGACTGGGTTGACCCAGTCAACGTGCTGACTAGGCGTCTTTGTGACGCTGACATGCGGGCCCCGCCGCATAAGTAAACTAAATAAAATGTTTTTATAAAATAAAACTAATTAATTAATCTAAATAGGCACTGACAGGTGGGGCCTACCTGCTAATAACCTTGTTTAAGTTAGTTATAAAACTCTGTTAGTGCCCTGTCAATGACATGTGGGTCCCACTGGACCCACCTGTCTGGTTTGACTGGTCAGCCGACCTGTTGACCTGCTGACGTCAGCGTTACCTCATGCTGATGTCATAATTCATTTTTGCTAAATTCAAATAATTCCAGAAATTCAAATAATCTTTGAAAATTCATATCTTTTAAACCGTAATTCGGATGAAAATGTTTTCTACATGAAAGTTGCTCAGAACGACGAGACGAATCCGGATACGCAGTCCGTTCGTCCACCACACCTCCCTAACATATCGAACTCGCAACTTTCCCCCTCCGGTCCGTCTGTCCGAAAATGCAAAACATCGGGAATACTTTCCCGGATGTTCCCCCCCTTCGCCGGCACCACCTACTGTCGCGTTAGGACACACCTCGCACTGCTCATTGTCATGTCACGCATCGTCATGTTTATGTTTGCATTGTATTTACTGTTTCTTCCCCCTCTTCTCTCTGGTAGACTACGAGACCGACACTGCTGCTGCCCAGTTCGACTACCGAGTTGACGACCCCTCCTACTTGCCAGAGCAACCAGGCAAGGCCCCCCTTGATCACCAGATATCGCCTATTCTTCCCTATACTGCTTGCATTAGAGTAGTGTAGCATGTTACTGCTTTCGGTTAATTCTATTCTGATGCATAGCCTGCCATTGTTACTACAGTTGTTACTCTTACCTGCAATCCTAAATGCTTAGTATAGGATGCTAGTTTTCCATCAGTGGCCCTACATTCTTGTCCGTCTGCTGTGCTATACTATCGGGCCGTGATCACCTGGGCGGTGATCACGGGTATATACTTATATACTATATACATGACACATGTGGTGACTAAAGTCGGGTCGGCTCGTAGGAGTACCCGCAAGTGGATGTTTGTGGCGGAGCGACAGGGCAGGTTGAGACCGCCTAGGTGAGAGGTGGGCCTGGCCCTGGTCGGCGTTCGCGGATACTTAACACGATTAACGAGATCTTGGTATTTGATCTGAGTCTGGCCATTTGGCCTATACGCACTAACCATCTACGCGGGAGTAGTTATGGGTATCCCGATGTCGTGGTATCAGCCGAAGCTCTTTTGACGTCAGCGACTGAGTGGCGCGCGCCGCATTGGACCGTAAGCTTGCGCTTGTATTAAGGGGGCTAGGTCTGCTTCCGGCCGCGTACGCAACGTGCAGGTGTGCATAGGGCGATGGGCCCAGACCCCTGCGCGCATAGGGTTAGACCGGCGTGCTGACCTCTCTGTTGAGCCTAGGTGGGGCTGCGACGTGTTGATCTTACGAGGACGGGCATGACCCAGAAAAGTGTGTCCGGCCAAATGGGATCGAGCGTGTTGGGTTATGTGGTGCACCCCTGCAGGGAAGTTTATCTATTCGAATAGCCGTGTCCCTCGGTAAAAGGACGACCCGGAGTTGTACCTTGACCTTATGACAACTAGAACTGGATACTGAATAAAATACACCCTTCCAAGTGCCAGATACAACCCGGTGATCGCTCTCTAACAGGGCGACGAGGAGGGGATCGCCGGATAGGATTATGCTATGCGATGCTACTTGGAGGACTTCAATCTACTCTCTTCTTCATGCTGCAAGATGGAGATGACCAGAAGCGTAGTCTTCGACAGGACTAGCTATCGCCCTTTTATTCTGGGATTCTGCAGTTCAGTCCACTGATATGCCCCTTTACACATATACCCCTGCATATGTAGTGTAGCTCCTTGCTTGCGAGTACTTTGGATGAGTACTCACGGTTGCTTCTCTCCCTCTTTTCCCCCTTTCCTTTCTATCTGGTTATCGCAACCAGATGCTGGAGTCCAGGAGCCAGACGCCACCATCGACGACGACACCTACGACACTGGAGGTGCCTACTACTACGTGCAGGCCGCTGACGACGACCAGGAGTAGTTAGGAGGATCCCAGGCAGGAGGCCTGCGCCTCGTTCGATCTGTATCCCAGTTTGTGCTAACCTTCTTAAGGCAAACTTGTTTAACTTATGTCTGTACTCAGATATTGTTGCTTCCGATGACTCGTCTGCGATCGAGCACTTGTATTCGAGCCCTCGAGGCCCCTGGCTTGTATTATGATGCTTGTATGACTTATTTATGTTTTAGAGTTGTGTTGTGATATCTTCCCGTGAGTCCCTGACCTTGATCGTACACATTTGCGTGCATGATTAGTGTACGGTCAAAACGGGGGCGTCACAAGTTGGTATCAGAGCCGACTGCCTGTAGGACCCCCCTTTCCACACTCCTTGGCCGAAGTCGAGTCTAGACGTTACAAAACTTTTACTAACATGGCTGTGTGTCTTACGGGCCCACGTCGCCATTGGGTGGTACTAGGATCTTTTACTCCTCGACCTTTACTCTGGGACTCTGAACTCTCTTCTACTCGGGTTAAACGAATTTACTAACTCTAACACTAGGATCCCATGACCGCATTCACCCCAAAGTTGGATAAGCCATAGTTGTTTCTTAGAATAGTATTTTGAACAATTCACACACTGTCATTTGACTCCTTTGAAACGTCTTTCCTTTCAGATGGAACCCACGAGGCAGGTCGTGCGCCACACGACGGCCATTGGTGCCTCGGGATCACCGGCTGTGCTAGCTGAGATGATGACCTATCTGGGTTATCGCTGGCACCCTGAGTACACCGTCTACGAGGAGTACCAGGACTTTAACCAGGAGCAGTATCGTGCCATCGTCCACCTCTACTCGCGGGAGTATGACTCCACTACTGTGCTGCACACCGCACATGGTGTTGGTGTGACCATCGATATGGCTGTCCACGATGCTGCCTATGCTGCTCTGACACGTCTTCGTGGAGAGTATCGGGAGTTGGACACCTCCCCTTTCAGGCACATTGCTATCGCATCTGATGTTGGTGCGGAGGGATACTATACTGCTGCCTACTCCACTGTCACCCGAGAGCCCTTCTACCATCAGAACCTGGTTCTGCATGCTGATGGGCTGGATCGAGCTAACCGAGCTCTTCGCCACGAGATGTACACCACCCGTCAACACCTTTACCGTGCTCTGACGCTGCTGCACCCCTTTGTCCGATCTGGACAGCTACCGCGTACTGCGATCTACCCAGCTAGGACCGTGATGCCCCACGGTGTCGGTTGGCCAGAGGTGGGAGGCTACTCTCCCGCACTTGGTCCTCTTCTGCCACCTAAGCATCGGGCTCTACACCTGAGTATCCGCGGCCCCCAGTCTGCTGACATGGAGGGCTATCCGTTGCCTCACTACCAGCTGTCGGGCTACGATTACCTCCACAGTACCTCTTGGGACTGATGTAGGCTTGTTTGTAGTGTTAGATGCATTTGCCGCGAGCCTGTGTGCCGCCTATGTTGTTTTAGTCGATGTACTGAACTCTATGTGCTGAACTCTATGCATGACCCCTTTTGTAAGTTATGCCGACTACTATGTAGTAGCTATCGTGCTCCTTTCATTATGCATGTTTCATCATGAATGATTCTTGTCTTTGCAAATTTCTCAATGCTGAACTACCCCTGTTATATATTAGCAGGATGGTTAGACCAGGTGGTCGTGGTCGTGGTGGCGATGCCCCACCACCACCTGAGTACATGGCTGGTATGATCCAACAGTTCGAACTGAACCGCCAATTCATGGAAAATATGATGGCTCAGTTTCCTCGCCCCAATATGGACCAGCAACCAACCCCAGTAACTCTGCAGGAATTCATGCGCCTCAATCCAACTATGTACCGCAGCTCAACTCAGCCTCTGGATGCTGATGACTGGCTCCATGACATCACCTATGAGATGGAGTCTGCCAATGTAGCCCCTGCCAGCTATGTCAACTTTGCTTCCTTCTTTCTGAAGGGACCCGCAGCTCAATGGTGGGACAGCCACAGGCGTACTCTGCCAGCTGGAACAATCATCACATGGCCAGACTTCCAAGCAGCCTTCCGTGCCCGCTTCATTCCTCAAGGAGTCATGGACCGGAAGAAGCGTGAGTTCCGTAACCTCATCCAAGGCAACAAAACTGTTGAAGCTTATCAGCGGGAGTTTCTGGACTTGTCTCGCTATGCTGAGGAGGACATTGCAACTGATGCACGCAGACAGGAGAAGTTCCGTGATGGCCTTCAAGCTGACATCAAGCTCGCACTTCTAGTGCATGACTTTGCTGATTTCGCCACCTTGGTGAACAAGGCCATCAATGTCGAAACTGGTCTCCAGGAATACCAGAGCTCTCACAGGCGCAACCGTGACACGGGCTCATCTTCGGGCTCGCCCGCACAGAAGCGTAAGATATGGATCCCGAACAGCATGTACCGTCCAAATGCATCTGCCCCAAGGCAGACCTATGCTGCACCTCGTCTGCCTCCACCACCATCTAGGCAGTCAAGACTTCCAGCTCCACCATCCCAAGCTCCTGTTCCCACTCCCAATAATGGTTTGTGCTACAAGTGTGGACAACCAGGTCACCGTGCCAGGGACTGCAATCAGAATCAGAATCAACTTGCCCTTCCAGCAACGGGCCGTGGTAACAACCAGCCCCGCAACAACAATGCTAAGTCTTATGGTCATGCTCATGCCAACCACGTTGATCTCAACGAAGCTCAAGACCAGCCTGCTACTGTGATGGGTACACTCCTCGTAAATTCAGTACCAGCATCCGTTTTATTTGATACAGGTGCATCGCATTCATTCATGTCAGAAGATTTTGCATACAAGCACGACGTGAAATGTGAGGAGATGAACACCTCTGTATTGGTCAAAACCCCCGTGGGACAGTGTCAAACCTCCCTGGTTGGCATCGACGTCCCCGTGGAAATCGAAGGGCCGGAATTCTATGCCTCTCCCATTATCCTGAAGTCGTCTAACATCGACCTCATTTTGGGGATGGATTGGTTGAAAGCGCATACTGCTTCTATAGTTTGCGCCACTAAGACCGTCCATCTACTTCACCCTTCAGATGAAATAGTTGCTTACCAAGCTCATCTGGTGCAAAATGCCGAGGCAAGGCTCTATGCATTGAATGCATTGAACGCTGCACCACTCGAGGGCATTGAAAACATTCCCGTCGTGCGTGAATTCCTCGACGTCTTCCCTGAAGAACTTCCAGGGATTCCCCCTGCTAGAGCGGTCAAATTCATCATCGACTTGAAACCAGGCACCACTCCTATAGCCAAGCGACCCTACAAAATGCCGCCGCATGAACTCCTTGAGCTTAAGGAGGAAATCGACAAATCTCTTCGCAAAGGATTCATTCGCCCAAGTTGTTCTCCTTGGGGAGCACCTTCTCTCTTTGTCAAGAAGAAGGATGGGACTAACCGATTGGTTCAAGACTACCGTCCTATAAACCAAGCTACCATTCAGAATAAATACCCTCTTCCTCGGATCAATGATCTGTATGATCAACTGGCGGGTTCGTCAGTGTTCTCTAAGCTCGACTTGAGGTTGGGTTACCACCAGATCCGTGTTCGCGAAGAGGATATCCCAAAGACCGCCTTCGTGACTCGATATGGTTCATACGAGTACACCGTCATGTCTTTTGGTTTAACCAATGCTCCAGCCACCTTCTCTCGTATGATGAACTATATATTCATGGATTACCTCGACAAGTTCGTCGTGGTTTATCTGGATGATATCCTGGTATTTTCCAAGAACGAAGAAGAACATGCTGAACATCTTCGACTCGTGCTGGAAAAGCTATGAGAGCATCAACTATATGCAAAGTTCTCCAAATGTGAATTCTGGCTACCGGAAGTAACCTATCTTGGGCATGTCATCTCTAAGGATGGTATTGCCGTCAACCCCGAGCGAGTTCAGGCTATTCTTGATTGGACTCCTCCCAAGAACGTTAAGCAAGTCAGAAGTTTTCTCGGTCTCGCCAGCTATTGCCATCGATTCGTCGAGAACTTCTCCAAGGTCGCCAGGCCTCTGACTAACCTGTTGCATAAGGGCGTCAAGTTCCAATGGACAGACAAATGTCAGGAAAGTTTCCAGGCACTCAAAGACAAGTTGACTTCTGCCCCAGTTCTAGCTCCACCTGATACTAAGAAGGACTTCGTCATTTACTGCGACGCTTCCCGTCAAGGATTAGGCTGTGTCCTAATGCAAGACCGCAAAGTGATTGCTTATGCCTCTCGGCAATTGCGCCCTCACGAAGAGAACTACCCAGTTCATGACCTCGAACTTGCTGTTGTCATTCATGCGCTGAAGCAGTGGCGACATTACCTTCTTGGTAATCGTTGCGAGATCTTCACTGACCACCAAAGTCTGAAGTATCTGTTTACTCAGCCAGATCTGAACCTCCGTCAGCAGAAATATATGGAGCTTGTTGCAGACTTTGACTTGGGTATTTCCTATACGCCAGGCAAGGCTAATGTAATGGCTGATGCCTTGAGCCGCAAGTCTTACTGCAACCACCTCCAGGTTCACAAAGTTCAGCCCTCGCTTGTTGAAGAATTCAGGAAGCTGAACCTCCATATTGTTCCTCCGGGTGCACTTGCTCCCCCTCCTAAGGAGTTTGGCAAGGTGAATCTCCACGTTGTTACCCAGGGTTCCCTCAATACCCTAGTTGCTAAACCAGATCTCGTGGATAGCATCAAAAGGCTACAGAAGTATGACTCTGAAGCCCACAAGATTAAGCGCTACCTCGCAGAAGGAAAGCCCTCATTCTTCACCATTGCTGAAGATGGCACCCTATACTTCAAGGGCCGCCTAGTGGTGCCATGTGCAGAGAAAAACCTGGATATGACACAGGAAGTTATGAAAGAAGCTCATGATACGCCTCTCTGTATCCATCCTGGTAGTACAAAGATGTACCAAGACATCCGTCAGAGATTCTGGTGGTCTAATATGAAGCAAGACATTGCTCGATATGTTGCTGAGTGTGACGTTTGCCGTCGTATCAAAGCAGAACATCAAAGGCCTGCTGGAACTCTACAACCTATCTCTATTCCCGAATGGAAATGGGACCATGTTGAGATGGACTTCGTCACTGGATTTCCCAAATCACAGAAAGGTAATGATGCTATTCTTGTCGTCATTGACCGGCTTTCCAAAGTTGCACATTTCCTGGCGGTCAAAGAAACGATCACTGCTAGTCAGCTGGCAACGCTCTATATGTCCAGGATTGTTTCACTCCACGGTATTCCATTGGTTATCAGCTCAGACCGTGGCAGCTTATGCACTTCAAGATTCTGGGCAAGTTTCCAAGAAGCTATGGGAACTCATCTGTCATTCAATACTGCATTTCATCCTCAGTCGCAGGGGCAAGTTGAACGCGTCAACCAAGTTCTCGAAGACATGCTTCGAGCTTGTGTTATTTCCTTCGGCAAGAAATGGGAGGAATCTCTCCCGTATGCTGAGTTCTCTTATAATAATAGCTATCAAGCTAGTTTGAAGATGGCCCCCTTCGAAGTGTTATATGGACGAAAGTGCCGAACCCCTCTGAACTGGTCAGAAACTGGGGAACGTCCACTCTTTGGTCCGGATATTATCCAAGATGCCGAAGAACAAGTCCGCATTATTCGTGAGAATCTCAAGACTGCTCAATCACGTCAGAAGAGTCAGTATGACCGTCATCATAAAGACATGGTCTATCAACCTGGTGAAAAGGCTTATCTTCGAGTCACACCAATGAAGGGTGCTCACCGTTTCGGAATCAATGGCAAACTAGCTCCTCGCTATATTGGCCCATTCACTATTCTCGAAAGGCGTGGAAAAATGGCATACCAACTGGAGCTTCCGCCGAACCTTTCTCAGGTTCACGATGTGTTCCATGTGTCACAACTCCGCCGTTGCTTCAAGGACCCAATACGAGCAGTGGATCATGAAGTGCTCGAATTGCAGCAGGACCTCTCCTATAAGGAGCATCCGGTCCGCATTCTCGACCAAGCTGAACACCGCACACGTCAGAAGGCGATCAAGTTTCTCAAAGTCCAGTGGTCGCACCATTCTGAAGATGAAGCCACTTGGGAACGAGAGGATCGTCTGCGCGAAGAATACCCCGCATTGTTTCCTTCTACCTCCTAAATCTCGGGACGAGATTTCTTGTAGTGGAGGAGATTTGTAACGCCCGGATAATCATGCTACAGTAATCTCACGTTAATGATGGCACGTCACCTTTGTCACTGTAATTAATGTCGGGTTAATTCAAAACCGTTTCAAATTTAAATCCTAAATAAGTCAAACGACAAAAGTTTTCAAATATTATAATAAAAATGTTCGGGCCATGCCAATTATTGCATCGGTAATTATGGTGAAGTAAACACATTTTTATAAAATGCCTAAATGCTTTTAAATGAATTAAAACAGAAAAGAAAATAAATAAATAAAAAGAAAATACAAAAGGGGAGAAACAAACAAAAAAAAAGAGAAGAAGAGAAACCCCCCCCACTGGACCCTGGCCCAACTGGGCTGACCCCAGACCCAGCCGGCCTGGCCCACCTCGCTCGACCGTGCCCTCCCCTTCCCTGTTCCCCCGACCGGGGTCGGAACAGGGGCAGGTCCCCGCCGCACCCCATCGCCGGCGACGGGGGAGGATAAGGCCGCCACGCCCCGCCTCCTCGATCGCGCCTCCCACTCGCCCCCACCCTCGCCCTTGGTTCCTGCGCCTCTCCCTCCTCCCTCAGCTCCACCTCGTTCCCCACCGCAAACGAGCGCCGCCGTCGCCATGGCTGCGCCATAGCCGCGGCCACCGAGCCACGTTCTCCTCCCCGACGTGTCCACGAGCTCCGCCGCGTCGAGCTCGTCCTCCCCGACCACCTGCTCGAGCCGGGACCCCCTACATCACCCCAACGCCGTCGCCTTCTTCCTCGGGTCGCCGCCGTCTTCTTCGACTCCGGCGACTGCTGCTGCTACTAAGCCTCTCACCGGCCTCCGTGTGCCGCGCGGTGAGCTCCTCTACCTCCTACCCTTCTCTGTTTGCTCTCGCGTGAACCTTAGCTAGCTCTCACGACGAGGCCGAATGCGTCGCCGCGGAGCTCGTCGCCGACGCGTCTCCGGTGACGGTTTGGTCACGGGCTCGTACCCATTGGACTCGCCGCACCACGTAGTTCCTCCCCAGCCTCCTCTTTTGCTCAATAGCGTGCTGCCTCGCCGTTTCCATCTTCGACCGAAGCCGCTCCGCCGCTGGCCTCGACGCCGGCGCCGATTCCAGCCAACTCCGGCGACGCCACCACCGTTGTTCGACGCGCGTTGCTCCGCTCGTTCGAACGCGCCCTCGCGCACGCGAAACGGTTGCCCGTAGGCGAAATCCGACGAGGTCCGAAGCCCTCCGCCGTGTTTGGCGTCACCGGCGATGTGCCGCCGGCCGCCGCTGACGTGGCACACCTAGGGCCACCCCGGGTCACTGCCAGCGGGCCCCGCGGGCCCCGTTGACTGGGTTGACCCAGTCAACGTGCTGACTGGGCGTCTCTGTGACGCTGACATGCGGGCCCCGCCGCATAAGTAAACTAAATAAAATGTTTTTATAAAATAAAACTAATTAATTAATCTAAATAGGCACTGACAGGTGGGGCCTACCTGCTAATAACCTTGTTTAAGTTAGTTATAAAACTCTGTTAGTGCCCTGTCAATGACATGTGGGTCCCACTGGACCCACCTGTCTGGTTTGACTGGTCAGCCGACCTGTTGACCTGCTGACGTCAGCGTTACCTCATGCTGACGTCATAATTCATTTTTGCTAAATTCAAATAATTCCAGAAATTCAAATAATCTTTGAAAATTCATATCTTTTAAACCGTAACTCGGATGAAAATGTTTTCTACATGAAAGTTGCTCAGAACGACGAGACGAATCCGGATACGCAGTCCGTTTGTCCACCACACCTCCCTAACATATCGAACTCGCAACTTTCCCCCTCCGGTCCGTCTGTCCGAAAACGCAAAACATCGGGAATACTTTCTCGGATGTTCCCCCCCTTCCCCGGCACCACCTACTATCGCGTTAGGACACACCTCGCACTGCTCATTGTCATGTCACGCATCGTCATGTTTATGTTTGCATTGTATTTACTGTTTCTTCCCCCTCTTCTCTCCGGTAGACTACGAGACCGACACTGCTGCTGCCCAGTTCGACTACGGAGTTGACGACCCCTCCTACTTGCCAGTGCAACCAGGGAAGCCCCCCCTTGATCACCAGATATCGCCTATTCTTCTCCATACTGCTTGCCTTAGAGTAGTGTAGCATGTTACTGCTTTCGGTTAATTCTATTCTGATGCATAGCCTGCCATTGTTGCTACAGTTGTTACTCTTACCTGCAATCCTAAATGCTTAGTATAGGATGCTAGTTTTCCATCAGTGGCCCTACATTCTTGTCCGTCTGCTGTGCTATACTATCGGGCTGTGATCACCTGGGCGGTGATCACGGGTATATACTTATATACTATATACATGACACATGTGGTGACTAAAGTCGGGTCGGCTCGTAGGAGTACCCGCAAGTGGATGTTTTTGGCGGAGCGACAGGGCAGGTTGAGACCGCCTAGGTGAGTGGTGGGCTTGGCCCTGGTCGGCGTTCGCGGATACTTAACACGATTAACGAGATCTTGGTATTTGATCTGAGTCTGGCCATTTGGCCTATACGCACTAACCATCTACGCGGGAGTAGTTATGGGTATCCCGACGTCGTGGTATCAGCCGAAGCTCTTTTGACGTCAGCGACTGAGTGGCACGCGCCGCATTGGACCGTAAGCTCACGCTTGTCTTAAGGGGGCTAGGTCTGCTTCCGGCCGCGTACGCAACATGCAGGTGTGCATAGGGCGATGGGCCCAGACCCCTGCGCGCATAGGGTTAGACCGGTGTGCTGACCCCTCTGTTGAGCCTAGGTGGGGCTGCGACGTGTTGATCTTACGAGGCCGGGCATGACCCAGAAAAGTGTGTCCGGCCAAATGGGATCGAGCGTGTTGGGTTATGTGGTGCACCCCTGCAGGGAAGTTTATCTATTCGAATAGCCGTGTCCCTCGGTAAAAGGACGACCCGGAGTTGTACCTTGACCTTATGACAACTAGAACTGGATACTGAATAAAATACACCCTTCCAAGTGCCAGATACAACCCGGTGATCGCTTTCTAACAGGGCGACGAGGAGGGGATCGCCGGATAGGATTATGCTATGCGATGCTACTTGGAGGACTTCAATCTACTCTCTTCTTCATGCTGCAAGATGGAGATGACCAGAAGCGTAGTCTTCTACAGGACTAGCTATCCCCCTTTTATTCTGGCATTCTGCAGTTCAGTCCACTGATATGCCCCTTTACACATATACCCCTGCATATGTAGTGTAGCTCCTTGCTTGCGAGTACGTTGGATGAGTACTCACGGTTGCTTCTCTCCCTCTTTTCCCCCTTTCCTTTCTATCTGGTTATCGCAACCAGATGCTGGAGTCCAGGAGCCAGACGCCACCATCGACGACGACACCTACGACACTGGAGGTGCCTACTACTACGTGCAGGCCGCTGACGACGACCAGGAGTAGTTAGGAGGATCCCAGGCAGGAGGCCTGCGCCTCGTTCGATCTGTATCCCAGTTTGTACTAACCTTCTTAAGGCAAACTTGTTTAACTATTTCTGTACTCAGATATTCTTGCTTCCGCTGACTTGCCTGCGATCGAGCACTTGTATTCTAGCCCTCGAGGCCCCTGGCTTGTATTATGATGCTTGTATGACTTATTTATGTTTTAGAGTTGTGTTGTGATATCTTCCCGTGAGTCCCTGACCTTGATCGTACACATTTGCGTGCATGATTAGTGTACGGTCAAATCGGGGGCGTCACAACTACGCGGAGCCTGGGAAGACGCGACAGTGGAAGCCCGCGCGGAGAGGAGTACGAGGGTTCACTGGTTCGGCTGCGGTGTGAGGCTGCCGTTGCCGCAGGGCCTGGCCAGCGGTGGGAATAGCAGGGGGCGGTGAGGCCTCTACGGCAGCACAGCCGGCCACGGGAGGCAGGAGCATGCCACACGACCGGCGCTGCTTTGGGCGGCTGGAGCAAGAAGACCAGAGGTTGAAGAAGCACTACGACCGTTGGATGGACATCGTACGGTCACTGGAGCTAGAATCGTTCATATTGACTAAGTTGACAAAGCCCTTCGTCCCCGTCAACTTAGTAGGCCCACAAGTCAGCCTCCCACCAAGGTGGGTCCCAGCTAGCCGGGGGAGTAATCATTTTTTTGTGCGTAATAAGGAGGCACTTCCGGTGGGTCCGAGCTGACAGCGGGGGGAACGTTTTTTTCGCGAAATACGGTGGCCCGTCAGGTGGGTCCCAGCAGTCAGGGGGCAAACATTTTTTTCGCAAAATACTGTGGCCCGTCCAGTGGGTCCCTGCTGTCAGTTGAAGGAATCATTATTTTCCGCGTAATAAGGAGGCACTTACTTGCTGCGGCCGTGGACCCAGCTGAGACTCTCCACGTACAGTATACTTCCGATGGAAGTCATTCCTTGACCATGTTGACCTCGCCGCGTTCCGTTGCATGCATGCGTCCATGGGAGTGGTGCGTCCCCACTGTCAGCCTCTCACGTACAGTCATCTTCCATTGACTCTCGGTTGTTGACCACGTTGACCACACCGTGCCGAGCGCACCCAGACTGGAACGACCCGGAGATGGGGAAGACGGGGCAGTGGAGTCGCAGATGGAGAGGAGTGGGAAACTTCACTGGTTCGGGTGCGCGGCAGCACAGCCGCGGTGCCGCCCACGGGAGACAGGAGCAAGAACAGAGGTTGAAGAAGGAGCACGGCTGTTGGATTAACATCCAACAGTCCAGCTGCTAGAATCATTTGTTGATTAAGTTGACAAAGCCGTGCGTACACGTCCGCTTTGTAGGCTCACAAGTCAGTCACCAAATTTGACGGGTCCCAGCTGTCAACGGGATGAATAATTTTTTTCGCAAAACAAGGAGGCACTTCCTTCCGTGCGAAGATACAGCCGGTGGGTCCCAGCTGTCAGGTGGAGAAATAATTTTTTTCGCAAAACAAGGAGGTCCCTCCTGTAGCTGGTTCGAATCAAGCCTAGACTATGACTATATATGGTGCTATGCTACTATGCAAGTAATGAAATTGACATATCCAACGTTCGCTTCTCCTCTTCTCTACTTACTCTGCCTAGCATCAGAAGCTCTGGCCGCAGCAACCATGTCCGCTGGCTGCTCGTCCACCTGCTCTTCAGCAGGTAACAACCAGATATGCACCAAGTCGCCACCCGTACCATCGCCTGTGGGTCTCATCACACCCCCGCCGGCACGCGTACCGCAGCCTATTGCTCATCGCAACCCGCTGTCGTTGGTGTGGTGCCACTGCTGCAAATCACGCAGAGTCATCCGTCGCGTCTCAACCACAATCCGCAACCCTGGCCGAGTCTTCCACAAATGCCCAAATCATGGGGTAATAATATGTTTAAGTGTTGTTCTGCTGCTTTCAGTTGCTGATTTTTTTAATAGTTTGGTTGATGATCTTCCAATTTGATTCGTGCAGAAAAGGGAAGATTTGTGTGATTTGTATTTCTGGGAAGTTGCTGATGTGGGGGAATGCAACTACACTGATTATTTGGTTAGCCGAGGAATCCCAATACCAGCAGGTTGGGGTGTTGGACAAGTAACTGAAGGAACGACAGAAGAGGAAGATGCAGAGCAGAAGGTTAAAGATGCAGTTCCTCTGATCATGGCCAAGCAACAGCTGCTGAACGGCCTTGATAGCAATGAGGAGATGAAAGAGCTTGTGAAGATAATGGGCAAAACCGATGTGCTCTGTAGGATGATTGTCTCTTTATTTGCAGTGTATGTAGCACTCGTGATGTATTCAGTGGCTACGACATGAGCACTTTGCTGAAACTAGTAATGAATGAAAACTATGTAGTAGGCTGGGCGTAGTGTTGTGAACATCTAATGATTTCTATTAACGGAAATCAGGGGGTATCCCCTTTTGCTCATATAAATAAATAAATAGCAGAGGCCCTATCGGGTCAGCTTTGTTCTCATTCGAAGACGTCGAGCAAATTGCAGTCCAACAGCAAACTATGTCATCAAATTCAAGTTTCACAGCCAAATATGAGTACAACTAAACAACAATGTCATCATGTTTTAGTTGTCATACAATCACCAAACACAAATCAGCATACATAACAAGTGATGTTCTCACAGCAAAATACTAAACAACATGTTCATCAGGTTTCAGTTGTCATAGCAAACACAATTTCACATAGTAGATAAAAAAACGTCTTCTAACAGGCAAATACGACAAAAGCAATGTAATCATCATCCGCAGCAGCAGCGTCAACATCTTCGCCATGTGTACCAGTCTGAATCGTAATTCCCCACGGTGTCATCTTCTTCTTCGTCCTCAACGTCCTCGAACGTTGGCTTCTTCTTGATCAACTCTTGTATGTCCACAGCACGACAGCCAATCTTTTCGCCGGCGTCATTGACGTGATGGTTCTCAAAGATATTAGGAACATCTGTGTTATCTTGTACATCAGGAGCAGTGTAAGCATCATCTTGTTGTGCAACTTCATTAAACGAATTCCTCTGCTCAAACCTTTGCAATACTCTCCAGTCATCGCTACGTGCAAATGTGTCTTCCAAGAAAAATATC
Organism: Aegilops tauschii subsp. strangulata; assembly: GCF_002575655.3. Lineage (NCBI taxonomy): Eukaryota > Viridiplantae > Streptophyta > Magnoliopsida > Poales > Poaceae > Aegilops > Aegilops tauschii. Next base: position 384,250,863 of record NC_053040.3, read on the forward strand.
TGTGTTGCTTGATTTGCCAAAATAAAAGGCTCGTTAGTCTGGTACACCGCCTTGACATTGATGGATTTGAAATAATCATCAGCTCTGGGTTTTGCGATCCTGGAAAACAGGTTATACCAACGACAGCACAACAGAACCACACACCGATGATCCTCGAAACTGGAGATATACTGCAACTGAACAATGTCTGTTATGTTAGCATACATTTCAGTTGTCTCTTTGTCATACGTATCCGTGCTCATGATGGCACTGTTTTGTGTCTTCCTGCCTTCGTCTCGTGCAAGGGTGTTGTAGCGCACATCTCCAACAACGCAAGATTCATAATGTCTTACCCGAGTATCAGGACCCATTGCTAGTGAGTAAAGGGCATCAGCAACTGCCTGCCCATCCTCCCGCATCTTCTTAACCTATGGTTAGAAAAGAGACAAGCTGATCATCTTATGTACTCAATATATTAAAAAAACTGACAGCGCACTTCAAAAGCTTACATGGTTCTTGAACCATTTCGCAAATCCTGCCATAACCAATTTGTCAATGTTTCTTGGATTTTGCGGCAGTAACTCCTCTTTGTAGATGCTCCACAACATAGTGATCGCGTCAAACATCTAAATATATAAGAATGTGCTGCAAGTTTAGTAGATTACGATGTATAAGCTGCAATATTGCACTTACTTGATATAAGGTAGTATCTCAGGACAGTTATTCAACACATACCAAACCATTTTGTCCAAATCTTTAGGTTTGTCCTCTTGTCGACTCTTCCCTGTAACTCGAACAGAATAATCAAAAACATTGAGCCCAGGATTGTCTTCACCCACCTCTTTGCTAAGCTGATCAGCTGTTTCAATGTATTTTGAGCAGAATGTAAACGCTTCTATAGCAATGTAGGCCTCTGCAATGGAACCCTCGGGTCTAGCTCTGTTCCTAACATAGCCCTTGAAAGTGCCTAGCCGCCTTTCAATAGGGTACATCCAGCCATACTGTACTGGACCTCTAAGTAGTGCCTCATCAGGTAGATGAACAGCCAAATGCACCATCACATCAAATAAGGCTGGAGGATATATCTTCTCAAGGTCGCATAGGATAGTTGGTATCTTGTCTCTAAGACGCTCCAAAGCATCTATCCTGATATTCCTACTGCAGAGTTCCCTGAAGAATTGTCCCAACTCTGCAACTGCTCTGTATAAGTCAGGGCGGCCCAATCCTCTAAGGATAACAGGTAAAACCCTTTGAAGTAGGACGTGGCAGTCATGAGTTCTCAACCCTTGTACCTTGTTTCCATCTGCACTGACTCTCCTTTCAGGGGTTGAAGCAAATCCATGTGGGAATCTCACACGTGACAGGACCTCGCAGAATTCTTTTCTTTTTACCTTGTCCAAGACGTACACAGCTGGTGCCATATCCCGTGGTTTACCTTCATCTTGCACCTGCAAATCCTTTCTGATACCCAGGTGTGTCAAATCAATCCTAGATTTTAAGGTATCTTTCGTCTTGCCTTCAATATTAAGAAGTGTGCCGATAATGCTGTCACATATATTTTTCTCGATGTGCATCACATCAAGATTATGCCGCAGATCCAAATCTTTCCAATACTCCAAGTCCCACAAAGTGGACCCGCGGGTAAACAATAATCTCTCTTCTACCCTGCCACGCTTCCTTTTCCCGCTACCATTACCAGGATGGTTTCCTGGTGTAATATGCCTGACCTTCTCTAATTCCACTTGCAACTCATTGGCGGTGAGCCTCTTTGGCGCATCACGGTTTTCATGCTTTGCATTGAACACATGTCTTCGGTATTTTCTAGGATGCGGCTTGTCCTTGGCAAGGAAACGGCGGTGTCCAATGTAACAGATCTTGCTAAGTATTGCGTATGATAGCGGATTCCTGTCACAGCGAACACATGCATTGTAACCATGTGTCGTTCGCCCTGACATAGTGCCCAAAGCCGGATAATCATGGATGCACCAAATTATAACTGCACGCAGAAAGAAATTAGCTGGTGGGCTGCTATATAGGTCTCGAGCGAGAACACCCTTCCATAGCTGTTGAAGTTCCTCCACAAGAGGCTCCATGAACAAATCAAAATCCTTTCCAGGACTTTTTGGACCTGGGATGAGCAAGGCCATCATGTAGTTTGATTCTTTGGTGCAGACATTTGGAGGCATGTTGTAAGGGATTACAAGCACTGGCCACATGCTATATGTGGCGCTCTGGTGGCCAAATGGGTTAAATCCATCTGAAGCTAAGCCAAGTCTAATGTGTCGCGGGTCAGCAGGAAACTCTTTGTGTTTATCATTGAAGCTTTTCCACTCACTACCATGAGATGGATGGCTCATTACATTCTGATCTCTGTACTCCTAGTTCCTAGAATGCCACAGTACATCCTCTCTTGTTTCAGCATCATGAAACAACCTCTGCAATCTTGGTATAATTGGAAAATGTCTCAGAACATTATGAGGAATCCTCTTCACAGCATCGCCATCTTTCCATCTTGATGATTTGCATTTCGGGCATTCACTTAAGTTGGCATAATCCTTCCGGAACAGAACACAATTATTCTTACAAACATGGATCATATCATATCCAATTCCAACTGCACGAAGGAAATTCTTCATTTTACTGTAGGTGTGTGGCAGCTCAGACGCATCTGGGAAAGATTCGCGGAAAGCAGCCAACATCGCATCGAATGATTTGTTGGTCATCCGCTCAGATGTCTTCACCTGAAGAAAGGTGACCATAGCTGAGAATACTGACAGCTTATTTCCTGGGGTGACAGCAACGTTGCATTGTTCCAACATGCGGGCCCACCGTTTTTCTTTTGCAGGTGAAAGTTCACGGAATGCACGAGCATTTCGTAGCATTGTTTCAATGTTGGTCAAACTCACTGGCTCCGCCACCACCACCTCCTCCTCCTCTTCCACCTGAGCATCAGGCAGATCAAGATGGTGATCTGTTGCTTCCACGTAGTCAATAACATTGACGTTCACAGCTTCACCATGATGAGCCCACCTAGTATATGTGACCGACATCCCATACAAGTGTAGATGATTTTGCACAGTTGACTGGGGTCTTGTAACTGAATTCATACAACTGCTACACGGGCAGAGCACATCTGATTTCGGACCACCGTACTCAGCTCTGATAAAGTTCATGAAGTTTTCAACCCCCTCGACATATGCAGCGGAGAATCTTCGAGCAGAAGTTATCCAAGTCCTGTCCATCTGTTAGACATAAAAATTAGTTCTTCTACTAGATATTACAGGAAAAACATATATGCTTTTTTTTGAAGTCCAGAAAAAAAACCCTAGGTCGATGTCTAAAGCTATGGCAAGATATTTGGACGAGTAGATCTAAGTAACGAAATATATGTAAAGCTAATTCAGCAAACAGATTTGAGTGCCAAATTATGGCAGGTTGTTTCAGCAGTCAATGAGGCCGAGCACATAGCCATCGAACTATCGAAGGCCATCGCAACAACAAAGATCGAGTATAAAACGGTGTAGAGCTATTTCACCTAACAGATTGGCTACTAGACCATGGCAATCTACGTCACAATAAATATATGGCAGGATATTTTAGCAACTAATCGGCCTTGGCATGCCATCTCAGCTAAGCAGATTGAGTGCAGAACAGGGCAAGGAAGCTTCTTAAGCAGAGCATATTGACAGTAAACTACTTTGGCAAACAGTGAGATTGACAGCGTCTATCAGCTAACATTCAGCGCTACACTGACATGAACGGGGCCTCAGTCTAGAATGCGCGTACCGTGGGAGAAGCTGACCGCCGTGCGTCTCCACACGAACGTCGCTAGCGGTGGCGGCGCTGACCGCCGTGCGCCTCCACAAGAACGTAGCCAGAGGTGGCGGCGCGGCTAGAGGACGGTAGTCTACGAGAGCGTACTATGGGAGCGAGAGGATCGCCGAACCGCGGCGCCGACGTATCGGCACGGCGGGGAGGGCGGCTTTGGCGGAACGAATGGAGTGGAGGGGGACAGGGGGGAGGGGGTTTGGGGAATATTATTGGCTAGTTGGCCGAAGGGCGGTTGAATCGGATTTGGGGGGAATTTTTGGGTGTGGGGGAGGAGGATTTTCGGCGGTGGGCGGGGGGAGTTTGGCGCATGGTCGGTTTCTCCAAGTGCAGTCCCACGTGTCAGTGAAGAGGCAAGCCGAAGCGCGTTCCGTTTGTGTGAGCCGTGTGCAGGACCGAACGTGTGTGGGGTGCAATGCGACCGCGACAGGAGTGCTGTGAGTGTACCGCCTTTTTTTCCTTTTAAACTAGGTGCTTCGCCCCCTCAAAAAAAATTTTGTTGCTTTGCGCGATCCATCGATACTACTACTAGTAATCCGGTAATCCCGACTAAAACGGCGCGGCCGGGTCTTTTCCCGCGCGATATGCTGGGAGGTTGGCTTAGTTGGGTTTTTTAGGACGAGTAATGCTACACCTACATAATCCCAGTTATGTCATTAACGTAATGTGAAACGTGTGAGCTGTTGATTGTAGATTGGGGGGAGGGAGGAGCCCACCACCATGAAAATCAGGGGAGGAGAGAGAGAGGCAATTTACGTTAACCCTTTCGTAGGTTCCCGTAGATGTAGAAAGATGTGAAATGCGTGAATGTGTAGTGGACGTACTATTGGAGTTCCTAAGATAATTTGTGTATGTATAGACCCTATGTGTTTATTTTACTTCGCATGTTAGATTTGTCTCGGTTCAATAAAAAGCAGAGTTGGTGATGATGGTGTGCCTGTCATCCTGCAATATAGGCCGTCCGATCTATATCTAACGGATAGGAAGGAAACTATGACAATTTACCCGCACTCCTCTCCACATTTGCAGATAAGGCTTTCCCTCGTTCATCCTTTTCTCCCACAAGATCTTGATCTTCCGTGCAACGCATGGGCATCTTGCTAGTACTCCTACAATATGTATATTATTGTGAAAGTTCATATACACCGGCCGAGATTAATGCAAACACGGCAGATTTTCAATACATTTCGAACTTTTATAGGACAGAAAAATAAAAGAAACCCGACCCTAAACCTATTCTACGGCGGCGACCGACGTCCTCCATCTGCGATCTCTATGTACGGGGGCGGGGTTCAAGACCCGTGAAGTGAAGGTGCGGTCTCCGACGAGGAAGAGTAGAACACGGGATACGGACCGGCCAGTTGGCACACCATGCCCTGCCGCCTCCCATGCCCTACTCATCCTCGGAGGAGTCCCCGACCTCGGCGGTGCCGGACGTTGGACGGCGGCAAGTAGGACGCGTGGCTGACGGTGCTCCCGTCATCGGCCGCCAGCATGGCCACCGCTTGTGCTGTCGCGTCCACGTCCGGCTATGCCGCTATTGCGTCGCGAGAGGCGACTTGAGCGAGGGCGGTGACCTCGAGCTTCATCCCCGAAGACAAGCTCTCCCGCAGAGTGTTCGCACTTGCGGTCATGGCGGATGTGGTGCCAGGTGGGAGGACGATGCGCTATGGTGTGGAGGTTAGCTGGGCGTTGCCGCTTTAAGTAGCGCATTACGGTGAGGCCAAGTGTCCGGGTGCGTCATTAAGTCACCGGAGTTGGTTCCTCGGACACCAAGCCTCTTAACGACGACATACGAACGGACGACATGAATGCGGGTAGCTGGCGCTGGCTGGGAACGCACCGCGCGACGGCGCGAGGGACGAGGGTTTTGGTGTGCCAGGGTAGTCAGCTGCGGTCGTGGCAACGTTGGAGATGCCCTTTGCTCACATGCGATCCCCGCATGTCATTGAAAAAGCAAGACGACCCGGCATGGTCTCAGGTCCAGAGGATGCAGTTGGCCGCGCTACACCACTCCGCGGACGCGTCGCAGCGCCCCGTGCATCCTCGATGAGCCGGGTGTTGGGGTGTGTTTGGATTGTGGCCAAAGTGCACCTTACCAAAATTTTGGTCATGACCCAAAGATTGGTCTTTATCTGGATGGTTGCCATTTTTTTGGCATGCCAATGAACTCTAGCCAACTCTAGTTCATTTTTCTTGCCAATGTCGGCCAAATCATGGGCAACCAATACCTCAACCACAATTTTGGTCATGACCCAAAGATTGGTCTTTGTTTGGATGGTTGCCATTTCTTTGGCATGCCAATGAACTCTAGCCAACTCTAGTTCATTTTTCTTGCCATTGTCGGCCAAATCATGGGCAACCAATACCTCAACCAAAATTTTGGCTGCCCAATGCTTTGATGGGGCAACCTTGGGCACAAACCAAACATACCGTTGGTCGTGCCACAACACTAACGCCACCCTCGGCACACTGAAACCGATCGTGTCTAGCGACGATATGAGCGTGTCGCTCATCGCGGTCGCCGTGTCCAGAGGCGGTGCTGGAGCTGCGCCCCGTTGTTGGCCCCAACGACCCACATGAACGGTTGTCAGTGGCGAGGAGGTCGTGGGCCAGCTCCTCCATTGGACTAGTCCGCGCTACGTCGTCCCGACGGGTGTGCCCCACATGTTGGTTTCCCTGTTTTCCCGGCCATATTCGAGCGTCAGTGCTCCGCGTTGCGCATTAGGCCTTTCACTATGTAGGCCAAGCGAGACAACTTATTGTTTATTTGAGCCGTTCAAGTATAATCATGTGGCGTTTGCTTATTTCTCATTCCTCTCCAACCCTCTTCTCCATCGATCATGTCGCCCTCCAGTCGAGTCCATCCTGCCGCATGCGTCATTTGAACATTCCGCCGAGTATCATTCGCATGTACCCACCCTAGTCCTCTTTCAATAGATCTCCGGACCCCAAGATGAAATCGAGAGGGAACGAGTGGGGGCACGTGATACCTAAGGCGGATTCAAAATTTTGAACCGGTGATCATAGCATCTGCAAATCATATATAAAGGGTATTCAATGTTCGTTTCGTTTTTGAACGTAGAATATACTCCCCCTATCCTTTCTAGTTTACATATAAGTTTTATGTGTAGTCAAAGTATCTCTACTTTGATAAAAAAGGTATCAACATTCAACAACGCCCAATCAATATTGTTAGATTCGTACGTACTCCTAGATTTGTACTCGAGATGGTTTCCAATTTGACTATTGACAAGATTAATAGTACATGAGATGTATAATGTGAAAATTATATCATTGGAAACTCCTTTCACATACGAATTTGACCGTATGCTTTGTGTAAGTTGCATGTCATATATTATTACTCTAACATTTGGTCAAAGTTAGCCTCGAAAAACGCACTAGACCCTGTATGCTTTGTGTAAGTTGCATATCATATATTATTACTCTAACATTTGTGTAAGTTGCATGTCATATATTATTACTGTAACATTTGGTCAAAGTAGTATAGTGGAAGTGGATCCTCTGACATAGGTATCCCTGCCTTAGCCTCCCTTTCGGTCACTTACTGGCGGACCCCATGCTTGCTAGGCCCCTCATGTCAGTTACTCAATGGGTTTGGCCACGTCAGGGGATCCTCATCCGTAGTATACTCCCTCTGTTTTTATTTACTCCGCATAAAACGGAGGGAGTGGTGGTATAATAAATGACGCGGGCGGGGGAGGGGAGGGACGTCGGTTTACTCTCAACTACGGTCCCACAAGCGAGCTAAAACGCAAGACGAAGCGCGTTCCATTCGGTGGCAACATGGAGGGTCCAGCGTGCCGCGCTGCAACGTGAACGCGACAAGAGCGATGTACAGTCAAAACCGAGTGACCGGTCGACACCGGAACCACTATTCACACCAGAACCTTCGCTGCTCGGCCTACGCCAGCCACTGCCCTAAAACCACACCAAATCTCCAGCCCGTTCCCCCACCTTTCGATCCCCTAGCCCGCATCAAGCGTCCCCTAGTTCGCCGGAAAGCCATGGTGCGCCGCAAGATCACTTACTACAAGATGCTGATGCCGGAGCGCCGCGCAGAAATCGCAGCGACGGTCGGCGCCACAGACCTCCATTCCCAAGCTCGCTTTGCGGCGGGCCAATCCCCGAGTTCTCTGGAGCCAAGCTACGAGGAGGAGGAAGCCAATCCAATGTTCATGGCGGAGGTCGCGGTGCAGAAGGCCCCCGATGGGTATGAGACGATGGACGTCGACTTCGTGCCGGCGTCCGAGTCCCCCATGGTGCAGGCGGACCAGCGGTTCAACATGGCGATACTAAAGGAGGACCGGGAGGCAGAGCCTCAACTCGACGCGGAGCGCGCGCATGCCGCTGCCATCGAGGCTCTCTTGCAGGCGGAACCAGATGTCGTGGATGTGAACCGGGCGGCGGAGGCTCAACTTGAGGCGGAGCGCGCGGATGCCGCTGCCATTGAGGCCCTCCTGCAGGCGGAACCAGACGTCCTGGACTTGAACCGGGCGACAGAGGCTCGACTCGACGCAGAGCACGCAGATGCCGCTCTCATCGACGCCCTCCTGCAGGCGGAACCGGATGTCCTAGACTTGAACCGGGCGGCGGAGGCTCGACTCGATGCGGAGCGCGCGGATGCCGCTGCCATCGAGGCCCTCCTGCAGGCGGAACCGGACGTCCTCGACTTGAACCGGGCTGTGCTCTCGTCCGTGTAGAGCGCCCGCACGCTCCGCTTGAATGAGTAGCTGGAGGCTGAGGACAACCACGGTGCGGAGACACACGTCGGCAGTGACGGCTGGTTCGCGCCGGCAGCCAAAGACGACGAGGCCGTCTCTTTCCGTGAGCAGTGATAGTTTTTCCTTATGTTGTTGTTTTTATGGATCTTTTGCTGTGTAAAAACATATATTTGTTATGCAAGTCGCCTGACTTGGGTCAGTCTACCATTTCAGGCGGTTGGATGAATAACCTACGTCTCCTAACCCTTCTTTCCTTCTTCCTCACCTCTTCTTCTTCTCCAACAGACCACCGCACGGGCCGTACGGATACTCCCCAACATGCGGTTGGATAAACATAGTCTATGAACGAAAATTATGTGTCAGCGATAGGATGGCTGAGTTTGGTTTGTTCACATGCGACAACACGTGTCAGTGAGGGTGCGTTCCCTTGGTTGGGTTTGCGGCATCCAGGAGCGACTGTGTGAGGGTGCAGTGCGACCGCAGTGTGCAGGAGCGACCGTGTGAGGGTGCGGTGCGACCGCGACAGCCATGCGCAAGTGTACCTCCTTCTCATTTTGAAAACTTTAGGCAAGCTTGGCAAAAATGTGTGGCGAAGTTTGGCAATGCAAGGCCTAGACCCAAACAGGATAAGTACGTACGTACTAGGAGTACTAGTGTTAAAAAAGAAAGGCGGGGTTTTCCTTCACGGGATTTAATCGATACAAATCCTCGTTTCACGTGTCAATTAATGCGTATTTTTTTCTCCAAAGACCAAAGAGCTAACCATCTCACTCCTCATCGCTTGATTAATGCAGCGCCATGCAAACCAACCTTCTCACTTCCGCATGCATGCATGGGATATTAATGTCCTTGGTTGCTAACCCCATCAATTTTGCCTCGATTAGTGTTAGTGGCCTTTGCAAATTGTAATTTTGATATACTGGCCTTGTGTACAAAAAATGGAGGTAGTAACTATATTTGACTTCCTTCCCCATTGCGGTGACGTCGACGATATCTTTTTTTGGTGGTTTGGCGAAGTCCGTTCGACGGAGAACACCATTGAGGGAGACCACGGTAAGTCGTTCGCAAGTGCCGCCTGCAAGCCGAGACAACCGCCTTATTTGCATCCAGGAAGTCCTTTACTAGTACTAATAGGAGTACTAGTGCGGTGAGATGGTTTCTCGAAGAAGACGATGGAGAAGCGGAGTCAGCGAAGAGTGAAATGATGGTTGCTTCATCCGTGCTTTTGTGATTTGATGCCTCACTGCTTTGTGATTTGTGATAGAAGGGACAGGGGAGTAGACTCTGTGCTCTATACTGTACTACATGCGTCCAAGCATGGGAGAAAGAGGAGAGATGTTGCATTTTTCTATTCCTCAATCAATCAATCAGGGAGCTTCGGTTCCATATTTTTGGCTTTGGCAACACCGTCCACAATGGTTCCCACGATGCCAAAAGCTATTTTCACATTTGGCTACACATTGTGGATGCCCTTAACCGTACCACTTGGTTTTGCTCCTGTGTGCTATCTATACAAATCTCAATTATATTGATCTAAAAAATTATTGAATCAAGATTAGTAAAAAGGAGGTGATTTTGCCGCGCGGATGGCGGGGGAGGTTTCTTATTTGAGCAATGCTACATCCACGTAATGGTTTACGCAAAGTTACGAACTGATGTGATGTGGGACTATTTGATTGGATTAAAGGAGAGGATTAGGCCCACCCCACCTGAAAATCAGGGGGGGCATATATAGATTAGATGGAAAGTATACGTAGCAGCTACGTAGCCCTTTGTAAGTCTAGGATTAGGCTTCTTATTTTCGGAGGACGTTGTCCCGGCGGTTTGCTAACATGCGGTCCCACGTGTCAGTGCTTTACCAAGCCGATCCGCGTCCCACATGAGGCAGAACAAGGGCAGAAGCAACACGTGGTTAAGTTGAAGAAGATGAGGGAGAAGCGGATTCAGCAATGAGTGAAATGATGGTTGCTTCGTCCCTCCAACTTAACTGCGGGAAAGGTGCAGCTTGTGATTTGACGCCTCATTGCTCATTACTACGCCGACGCCATGACTGGGGTGCTTCACCCCGGCTGCTCTGCACTGTATTCCGGTATGGCACGTGGACCCGGTAGCTTGATGTCCCACATGTCGGCGAAAGGGACTAGAAGATTTATGAAAGCGAGCGCTCCACTCTTACGACGGAGGAGTAGACGACACGACGGCCCAGTGAACTATCACTTGTAGTACTGTATAGTACTATAGTTTTGCTGTTTCGCACGATCCATTGATACAAACCCGATTAAACAGGAAAGGGCGGGATTTTTTCCCGCGCGGTAGATGATACTGGCCATACATTTCAAAGGAAATTTTAATGTATGCAAACTGAATAATTATAAGTAACAATATCGTATCTAGTAAAACTAAAAACACATATGATTTATTGTGTTAGAGTGTAGTAGTAGTGCTGTATTGCATAGTTGTTAGATGTAACATGCGAGAACGTGTAGAGATGTAGTTTTGGAGGGCCTACAGAGAGAAAAGCGTAATACGGTCACCGAACTTCAGAATAAGCTGATTACGGTCACTATATACGTTTTGCGGTGATTATACAGTCACTTGCTCACAGTTCAGCATCGGATTGCACTCTGTTGACCGGCCAAATAGTCTGCGTGGCGCCATGTTGACTAGTTAAATTGACCACGTTCCTTGTGGGTCCCACCTGTCAGTTCGCATAGGCAAAAGGTCAGATAAACACAAATTTACGCAGGCGCGACAAGGCTCCAACCCGTGCGCGGGAATCACCTGGTTGTGTATGTGTTTGTCAGGGCCTGATGTGTGCGCATGCACGTGTAGGTTGAGCACTTGAGCGTGAGAGTGTGTGTTGGTCGTGTGGTGTACTGGTGTGTGCATGCATGCGTGCGTGTGTGCGTGTGAGTGTTGCGTGCGTGCGTGTGAGTGTTGCGTGCGTGCGTGTGAGTGTTGCGTGCGTGCATGGCTGCGTGTGTACGTGTGAGTGTTGCGTGCGTGCGTGGGTGCATGTGTTTGTGTGAGTGTTGCGTGGATGCAGTTCGTGTGCATGCGTGCGTGTGTGTATAATCACCACACCAGCTCCTGTGTGTTAAAACAGACGGCTCAGCATACCAATACAAGGCCACCTTGTCCGCTGTGCCCGCGGTCATGACTTCGAACCACCGTCCAAATATTTTTTTGTCGTTTGTTTTCATTCTTACTAGCAAGATGCCCGTGCGTTGCACGTAACATCAAGATGCATTTGTATGACTTGTTTATCTTGTGAGAGAAAAGGATGAACGAGGGAAGGCCTTATTTGCAAATGTGGAGAGGTGTGTGTGTACCTTTTTGTGCCATATTTTCTTTCCTATCCGTCAGATATAAATCGGATGGCCTATATTGCAGGATGGCAGGCACACCATCATCACCAACTCTGTTTTTTATAAGAGTGTATTTTATGTATTTTATAAGAGTGTAGATGTAGAGTAGATACAAGTCGACAGGTGGGCACGATGGTAGTGAGATAATGTGATGCAACACTAGAGGTGCCACGTGGAGCGTTTAACTGGTCAACTAGTCATGTCATGAGCAAATACATAGTTGTACGGTGAGCCCGTGACTGTATAATAACCACTAAACGTAAATGGTGACCGTAATGAGTGGATTCTGAAGTCCAATGTATGTATCGTGCTTTCGCTTCAAATACAATGATCGTCATTGTATATCGCGAGAGAAAGATGAAACATGCGTGAATTTTCTGGGGGCTTACTTTTAGAGGACCTGGAGATAGTTTTGTGTGCATACGTGAAAGGGGTGTATAGGGGGGTATGTGATGGAGAGAGAGATGCTCTTCGTTTCTCTTTATTATGACTAACTTTGTATATAGTATAAAAATATACAAATTCACAGTGCGGAATAAATATCATTGTGGGCACCATGCAATGCAAATTAGCGTTCGTACTCCTCCATATAACTTTGTAATCTTGTATATATGTAGAAACTCTAAAATAATTTTTTGGCCACACTTTATTCAAAAGGAATGTTGTATGCGAAATAAACGTGAAGAGAGGGCTTTTTAGATCAATGGGGTACGTGATGTAACATGTGTGAATGTGTAGTTGATGCATTTGGTGGGGCCTAGAGAGGTCTGTGTGTATTACGTATTCGAGAGAGGCATGGATAGAGGGGCCGACGGGGGGGGGGGGGGGGGGCGTGGGTGAGATAGCACGAGAAATGAGAGTGGTCTAGAGAGAGAGACGAATATGACGTCACGACAAGAGATTCCATTCCCTTGAGTGTGTATGTGCAAGGGGGAGGGAATAGAGGCACCAGGAGAAATTTTCTGTGTGTGTGGTGTTTGTGTTGGTATGTGTGGGTGTGAGAAGATAATGAGACGTGGGGGCAGAGGGTGTGTCACCGCGTGAGGTCCGGTGGGTCGAGGTGAGGCCCTTCATTCGGTTCCGACCTGCGCCACATTGGTCGGCCCGTGACGCATTTAGGAAGACCCATGGATGACTAGTCGTACAAGACAAAGATAGCAGAATTGTGAAGGACTCTATGTCCACTGACAAAGCCGGCTAGGATTTGTAACCCTAGGTTATCGGACTAAGGTAACCCCTTTATCTCTGATATTACTATTCATCCAACCTAACTTTAAGGGGCATCCTACAGAATGCTCTACTAGAATCATACTCGTCGATTAGGAAGAGAGGTGTGAGACAATGCGTGAGAGACATGCATAAAGATAATGTGCGTACATGAGACACATAGGCAGGTCCATGTATATAGAAAGGGTCGATGAGGATTGTGCGTGTGTATGTTTGCGAGAGGAAGAGTGCATGTGATAAAGGTTTGTGAAAACAGTTGTAAATGGTTACGAGAGGGAGGGAGGGTTATATCTAGAGCATGTGTGTGAGAAAGACACATCGGGAGAGAGTGTGTGAACATGTGTGAGAGACCACCGATGGAGAGTGAAACTACACGTAAAAGACTGCTCTACACATTGATTAAAGATACAAATTGTATCCAAATATTAGGATGGGATCATGATATTTGCAATTCGCATAAGGAGCGGTCATTGATCCATCAGACATCTAGATTCTATCGAATTTGAGCATGTCTATGTTATTATTCGACACAATTGATCCACATAGTTAGTATTTTGAACTCCAGACAATGCATCGCTTTAGCAATCGAATATAAACGTGAGTATAGTTCATGTTGTGTGTGTAAAGCACATTATACATACGAAAGTTACACAATGGACATTATAAATAGCTACCTATGAACTAGCATACATTTGAATTCAACTTAAGGTGGTTTAAAAAAATCGAATTCAACATGAAGTCCATTCAATTATTTGAATTTGATATCATGGTATTTGTAAACCATACCTAAATTATGGGGGCACCAATCTTTGCTCTGATTTTGTACATAATAGCATATGTAGTCGTGTACAAAATAGATTCAAATTTAGCTCCTCCATTCCAAAATAATCGTAGTTATAGGATTTTCAAGTGTCAAAATTTCAAAAAGAAGAGGATAATTTAATGAGGTTTTCAAACATACAAGGTCAAATATAACGTTGTCTATTTAGGTCAATCCTCATAGTTCAAGAGTACTCTAAACGTGAATGCTTGTGTTTCAAAATTTCGAACGAAGCGCCAAAAGAGCCTTTACTCGCCCGAAACCGCGTGAGACCAATGTTTGGTAGTACAAGGAAATTACTTTTCTAATAACTCCGACCCGTGAAACCTACCGGCCCGACGTCCAAAGGCCTAAACCGGGGTAGGTTTGTAGCTTCATCTAGATGCCACGCAACCGCATCCGAAAAACATTCATACACAATGGCCGCCTAAGCACACATGCGCGCGGCCGAAATCGCTGCCGCCCACTATTTGGGACACCTGGGATTACCATCCTACCCCCGACCCGCAGTAGGTCCGAAATTTAAGAGGGGGGGCAAAGTTTGTACTTTCCCCAAATTTCAAACAGGCGCGTCCCATCTTCTGTTAAAAAAAGCCAAAAACAAGCGCGTCCCAGACCGAAACATGGTTCCCCCCACCCGTCTGATTCCCCATTCGTACTCTCTGGGCGCCAAAACTACCTCTCCACCAGCCGCGAAACCCCGGCATCCTCCATCCGCCACCCCATCCCACCCATCAACCGCCGCCCTCCTCCATCACGCCGGAGCCGATACCCCGACGTCGTCGTCCACCGCAACCTCAACCGCAATGCCCTCCACGGCTAGTAGTTGAAGCCGAGGCCGAGCCGTCCGTACCCGAGCCAGTTCAACCACGCCGTCCTGCGCCTCACCGCTACCGCTCCAACTTCGCCACCCTCCATCGCACCGGAGCTGTTCCTGCTACGTCGTCCTTCGCCGCCTCGGATCTGCTTCCCCTCCGCCGACATACTGCCACGACAACACAATCAACAATTTGGCCATGGGTTCATCCAAGCCTGCACCCTCCAGAACATCGGTTTCCCCGGTAAAAAGAAGAAGATCGGCGCGACATGTGGAGGTGACTACACCGGCAACCGAAAAAGGTACTCCTCTTCCCTTATTCGTGCAAATCTTACGTCTCTGCTTGCACGGTATTCATCCCACAGAAGACACTAGTTGACCGCTTCTTCTTGATACTAGATGTTCCTAGTAACTCCCGATGCACAAGGTTTCTCCTCATATACTATTTCACCTTAGCTAGAGGTTCGTCGCCCCCCTGAATTTCAATTTCTGGCCTGTTGATTCCCAATTAACGAAAGCATTCCCCGGCGTAACATGCGCTAGTACGCCTATTACGCCGGGGAAGTAGCGCCTTGGTGTTTATCTTAGGGGCGTGTGCGGCCTAGAGCTACTGGCGCCCGATCTGGAGGTCGGCCGGGATTAAAGGGATGGCCTGGGGGTGCTGCCAAGCATGGCGATGGTGTGAGGTCGATGGGAGGGCGGGGCGACGGAGGCAGGGGTCTGGGCCGGTGGTCACTGGCGGTTCGAGAAAGATTGTCAACAGTGACTGGCGGGAGGTAGACGAAGGCCATCTGCCCGTTCCTTATAGATCGGACGGTTCATTAAAAAAATCGACTGACCTATTTATTTTCAGTCGACTGTTATCTTAGATATGACCACATGTGGTGGCGTGCTGGAGGAGTACCTGCATTTCCTCTGCTCATATATTACAAAATCATACGGAGTAGAATCTAATTTTGTTTGCCATGCAATGTTGTAGAGCTATCATATGTCTCCTGTCATTTATTTTCCAGCCACCTGCTATCTGCTACTTTTACAGTGCACTAGTTCTGCACACACTTCACCCTTACTCTCACTATTGTGTTTTTATGCAAGGGTATTTCAGACTCTGCTGCCATGAGAGAAGCCAAAAATAAAAGAGAGAAGTCGCTCCAGCTTCGTGTGCGGTTAGGCAAGACATGTCAGCGCTATAAAGGGTGCAATGTCAGCAGATGGAGACGGTAAACGTAGCTCTGGAGTTGATGACCTCGCTCGCAATGAACCACCATCCCAGGTGCTTGCTTTAACTTTGCGGTGTCGTATGTGGTTGCATGTTCCATATGGTGTCTAGCTTGTATTCGAAAGGCCGAAGTCGGTAAGATAAGGAATTTTTTTTTACATGAACCACCATCCCGTGAGCACCAGAAGACAAATAGCTAGTCAGGGCACTTGCCGAGCCAGTGACAAGCCCAGCAAAGATAGGCATCACCTGGAAGCCAACTAAAAAGCTGCGATGGTGGCGAAGCAGCCCGCCTCCCACCAGGCTCTCAGGTCCTAGATGATCATGCTCACCACTCCAGCCGGATGTCTAGCTTGTATTGCTTCCAATTTGGTTAAATTGCATCTGCTTAGCTTACACATTATACGTTTGAATATGACATGCCTTTCTGTTTTCGGTACATACTAGTACATCTGTGTATTAACCATGTTCTTACATCAAACTAATGTTCTTGTGTATCCCTCATCAATCACTTATGACGAGGCAGGCAGGCAAGGGGACTACTCCTCATTTAAAGAATGCAGCGTCAGCCTCCCGACATGATTCTCAAGAAACAGAAATGCTAGATGAAGATAGTGAACGTCGCTCTGTAGTTGATTACAGCATTTCCCCTACACTAGCATCGCAGGTGCTTGCTCTAACTTGGCAGCGTGATATTTGGTTGCATGTTGCATATGGTGTCTAGATTGTAATTCTTCCAATCTGGTTAAACTGCATGTGCTAGTCTGCTTAGCTTATACATTATACCTGTTAATGTGACATGCCTTCCTGTATTTAGTACATAGTACATCTGTCTATTAAGCATGTCCTTACATAAAACTATTGTTTTTTTGTATCCCGCATCAATCAACATAACGAGACACCTTTAGTATATGCAGTGTGATATTAGTTGCATCTTTCATATGATTTATAGCATGCGCTGCTTCTAATTTGTTGAAATTCCATTTATGATGGGACGCTTTTAACTTGGCAGAGTCATATTGGTTGCATCTTTCATGTGGTGTCTAGCTTGCATTGCTTCTTATTTGCTGGAATGGTTTCTGCTTAGTTTACACAAACAGTTGTGAACATGCCATGCCGTCCTATTTTTCGTACATATTCCATCCTGGTATCATGTGTTTGCCTTACATCAAAGTAGTGATTGTCAGTATCATGCATGAATGAGTTCTGAAGAGAGAATTTTATTGCTTTTTCTTGTCGGTTTTACTTGACAATTCAAAATCAATAAAGCGGAAGGAAGTTAGCAAGGCAGCGGATAAAGGTGCTCCTTCCGAACGGAGGGCCTCTACAGTTTCTACTCCTCCACACCCCCAAGATGATTTCCAAGACAACACATGCATAGACACTCAACAAAGCTGTGTTTATGATGAGCATGTCTCCCCTAGTGCAGCATCACCGGTGCTCCCTCTAACTTGGCACTGTTATATGTGGTTGCATGTTATGTGTGATGTCTATCTTGTATTGCTTCTAATTTTGTTGAATTCCATCTGCTTACTTTACACATTATACTTGAATAAGACACGTGTTCCTGTTTCTAGAACATACAATATCTGTCTATCACACCATGTTCTTACATCAAATTACTACTGTTGTGTAACCTGCAACAATCACTTATCATAAGACACGTTTGACTTTAGAGTGTGATATAGGTTACATCTCACATTCTTTTCTAGCTTGTACTACTAATTTGTTGAAATGGCACTTATGACGAGACAGTTTTAACTTGGTAGAGTGATATTCGTTGCATCTTTCATATGGTGTCTAGCTTTCATTGCTTCTAACTTGTTGAAATGCCTTCTCCTTAGTTTACACATCATAAGCTGTGAATATGCAATGCTGTGAATATGCAATGGCACTAATGACGAGAGACCTCTAACATGGTAGTGTGATGTTGTTTGCATCTTGCATATGATTTATTTCTTGTACTGCTTCACATTTGTTTAAACGCCATTTATGATGAGACACTGTTAACTTGGCAGAGCGATATTTGTAGCATCTTTCATATGGTGTCTACCTTCCATTGCATTGCTTCTAATTTGGTGAAATGTCTTCTTAGTTTACACATCATAGTTCTGGTTATCTCTTCCGTCCTATTTTTCATACATATTACATCCTCCTATCATGTGGTTGTCTAACATCAAAGTTCAGTTCGTCTGCATCACGCATCAATTTGTTCTGAAGAACTAAATTGTTATTCGTTTTTCTTGTCGGCTTGACTTAACATGGCACAGAGAAAGAGGAAGAAACACAGAATGGCGGGGAATGAGAAGCGGATGAATCCTGCAGATTCTGCTGGTACTGATGGTGCAATAGAAGGTCAAAGTCCAGCGGAAAATTCTACAAACACGGCATCCCATGCTACACGAGTTGCAAAAAAAGCCAAACAGAAACAAATAGCTGCGACCAAACAAGCAGAGACAACCCTAGTTCTTGCAACACCTACCACAGTACTACCAGCTGCACGACTTACTCGTGCGTCAACTGAGCTAGCAGCACGTTCCCAAGCTCCCTTGCCACCTGACACTACTTCCCAAGCACTCTTGACACAAGACGAGTTGGCAATATCAGATGAACCTTGTGAGCTTCAACAGCAAGAAGGTAGTTGCTGGAGTCAAGTTACAGTTGCATGCTTCTTTATATGTAGTCTCACAGTTTGATGTACACTAACACTTCCTATGTTCGTTGTTGGACTAGCACCTAGGCGCAAGAGGAAATAAACATCAAGGATAATGCTCGATAGGTTAACTAAATCTAGAGGAGGAAGAATGGAGATCCGTTTTGAGGCAGGTTTAAAAAGGCCACGTGATGCTACAAAGTCAGCCAAGTTAGTATCAGAGGCAGCGGTTGCCGTTAGGTGTCATGTACGTATCCTCCCAACATGGATTCAGTACAGGAATGACAAAGATGAAACCCAGTTCAACACCTTCATCGACCATTTATCTGTAAGTATGGTTATGTATGGAAACTAGTAATATCCTCTTGCTCTGTCCCGTACTTTCTAGGTTGTTGATAATGAGACTCCCATAATTTTTAACAGATGAGGTTCAAGTTGGATAGCCAAGATGATGCAACCAGACAAGCTTGCACCCATGTTTTCAAGTTTGCTCTGCGACAGTATCGGTATAACTTGAGGAAAACTCAGTTTGAAGGCAAGGCTAACAGTGAACTTTCCCAAACATCTCCGGTGGAAAATATATCGGATGAAGACTGGAGGGGCCTTGTTAAACACTGGTCTGATCCGAAGTATCAGGTACATTATATATATGTGATCAGATCACATGTTGAAGTCCTATTTATGCATGTGCCACACAAATCTATCTTCTTGTAGGTGAACTGTTCAAAGAACAAGGCCAACCGTACGAAAGTGAAATTCCAACAGACGACAGGATCTCGTAGCTATATTGCACACTATGAGGCTCTTGTAATTGGCTGTTGTTTCACTCTTTTCGCTGTACCATATTATCAGATCTATATTGACTTGTTCGAAATGCAGAGGAAAGCCCGCAAGGACCAAAAAGTACCTGAACCAAATGCTGTGGAAATCTTCAAGGACTGTCACACCAGCAAGAAGAAGGGCATGACTACACCAGTCAAAGCCGCTGTTGTAAGTCCTTAATCCTCATGCCTTTTAACTACTACTTACTCTGACTTGTGCCTTGAACTGCATGGTTTGCAGCCAATGTCTATTACTCTTTTCAATTTTATACACAATTGTCTTAGCGTATCATTGCACCTTACAAGGTTTAAAAGAGAGGAGTGATGTTCCTTTGATCTTGACCCGTAATCTAGTTCCATGCTGGACTTGCCCACACAACATTACAATTGCCTATTTGTCTGTTCTCAGTTGTTTTGTGATATGAATGATGTCATACTATGCTTACCGTATTATAAACTTCGTCTCTTTATCCTTAGCCCTCAATACAATGTGAAGAAATAGACAATACATTAGCGATGGTACATGGTCATATGTTTGGAACCTGGTTTTATTATGTACTTTGCAATAAAATACAACTAATATTTTACATGGGTTCACCAAAATAAGTTCTGTATATAGACCAAAGCTATTTTGTTTGGTTTTGCTGCCTCCTTAATATCTTCTGTTCTGGTACTACTAATGTAAAACCTCAACTTTTCAGCAAGCTATGGAAAAAATGGTGGAACCGCCACCTTCTGAAGGTGGCGAGGCAACTATAACCGCAATGTCAGCTCTTGCTGCAGTGGGTCAGTACCTGTCCACTAACAGTGCCAAAAGCACGTTCCTGCGTAATACTGGGTTGGTTGTTAAGGCAATATCGTCCAAACTGCCTCATGATCAAGATATGCAAGCTCAAAGCAATGTTGTATCTGTGCTCCAGACACAAGTCTATTCCCTAACAGAGACCCTTTGTGAAACAAGGAGAAACATTGCTCAATGTCGTCAAGATATGCATGGTTTTGAAACCAGACTATCAGACATTTGCTATGTTGTTCAGTAGCCTAGGGGAAATGAAGGCGAGGGTTATGGTGCTCCATCGGACAATACAGCATGAAAACGTAACAGTCAGGTCAAATTATCTGAGCTTCTGAACTTCTGGTGGTGCATTTATCTGCTAGACTGTTAAGTTTTATGCCAACCTTCCTTTTGTTATATAGTTGTAATTTGTTTTGGTGCGATACAAAATTTATTCTTAACGTGCAGCCACCGGCTGAAGAAAACAGCAAGCCATTTTTGTATAGTGTAGGGTGTTCCCTATATTTGCACTGGTGGCGATCTTTGATGCCGAGTGGATGTAATCTGTGCAATCGCCTTAATAGCCTAGCCTTAGTTTCGGCCTTATTTATTTCCTAGTCTTCTTTTTCCCTGGTTTTCTAGTGGCCGCAACTACCATGGGCCATATACGGGCCGTAGGATCCATGGGTCTCCTACGGGCCGTCGATAAATGGGCCTGTAATCGATGGGCCTCGGGCCGTCGGATAAATGGGTCTACATGGGCCGTAATCGGGCGTAATTGGTATCGGCCCAGCACGGTAACAGGCCGTTAATAGGCCGTAGGACAGCAAAGGCTTAATTCTGTCACAGGCATAACGGGTCGTTAATGGGCCAGAATATAGGACGGGGTGGAAACGGCGCAACGGGTTAACAGGCCAGAAATGGGCCGACTCTTGCCATGGGCCGGATTTGGCCCATTAGGGTAACAGGCCAGTATCGGGCCGACTCTTGCCATGGGCCGAATTTGGCCCATTAGGGGAACAGGCCAGTTACGGGCCGACTCTTGCCATGGGCCGAATTTGGCCCATTAGGGGAACAGGCCAATAACGGGCCGGAAGTAATCGAGGGCCGAAAAGGAGCCGAAGAACGTATGGGCCATCAATAGGCCGAAAGCTCACACGGGCTGGAAATGGCCCATGTAAATCACGGGCCGTTAACAGGGTATAAAGAAAATTACTGTTCATTATGGGCT
Source organism: Aegilops tauschii subsp. strangulata (assembly GCF_002575655.3). Lineage (NCBI taxonomy): Eukaryota > Viridiplantae > Streptophyta > Magnoliopsida > Poales > Poaceae > Aegilops > Aegilops tauschii. The sequence continues at coordinate 384,272,346 of NC_053040.3, forward strand.
AGAGTCATCGTGGGCCTGTAAAGGGCCGAAAGATACGAAGGCCTCATATGGGCCGAAAGACATCGTGTGCCATACATGGGCCAAAAGTGAAATGGGCTGGTGTTATATTCGACAGCCCACATGACGTTGTTCGGCCGATTTCCTTTAGGGCCTAACGGGCCGTGAGTTAACGGGTCGTAAAATGGGCTATTTGCGAAGAGACCATTAACAGGCTTTTCATGGGCCAGCCCGTTAACTTTTGACCAAGTCAAACGGGCCGGCTTTGTAAGCTAAATGGGCCAGTGGTGGGCCGTGGCACATGTCGACATATCATAGGCGCCTATCTGACCCACTGACGAGTTGACACGTGTTTCGTCCGGCGAATAAGAATTTTACACGTGGAAATTTCCCATTGGTCGGTGCTGTTAACAGGTTATCGGATCCAAAACCCGACCCGATAGCTTAACGGCGTTCCGTTACGGTGGATGCCACGTGTCGGTCACCCTTGACGAAAGCACTTCTGTGACGCGTGATTTATCGTCATGGAAGTGGACACTTCCATGATGATAATTTTGGTAATGTCATGGAACACTTCTACGACAGCACAGGTATGACTATCTTGATTCTGTCATAAAATCGTCATGGATGTACATGCATGAAAAAAAACACGAACTACTATGACAAACACGTATCATCACGGAAGTGTATTTTTTTGTAGTGTAAATCAAACAAGGAAGGAGCAGGCAAGGTAATAGTCTCAGGGTGATGTTTATCAAAGAACAATTTGTATTTAAGCGCCCTTTCGCTGTTCTTAACAATAAAATCATGCGCTACCATACTCTTATAATCTAAATAAACAGTGGGCAGCAATTTTTCTTCTTTTTCATAGTGCCTAATAGGTATGTTATAATATGCAGCAAGGCGTGAAGCATAGACACCTCCAGAGATGGGGCCCTTTGTACGGTTCAGACTTAACCGTTTGGCAATAATACCGCCCATACTAATAGAGTCATCGCGGAATAAACCATGGAACAAAATAATAATATCAGGAACACTAAGGTTTCGACAGTTTCCGCGACCAATTAAGCAACGACTAGCAAATATTGCGAAGTAGCGTAAAACAGGAAAATGTATGCTAGTGATTCTTGCATCGGAAACCTTCCTAGTTTCCCCTACAGTAATAGTATCAATAAACCCGTCCACATCTTTACGATGTGGTTCCTCTAAGCTACCCTCGAAACGTATTTTGCAAACCCTGCAAAATTCATCTAGTGACATCTTCTTAACCACATCATATAAATGAAACTCTACTGAAGGAGGTGATTCCTTAGGATAGTAGTAGAAGTTTTGCACAAAAGTATTGGTGAGTAAGAGATACTGTTCGCGTTGCTCGCGGAGGAAGTCGGTGAGGCCTGCATTCTCAGCCAATTCATAAAAAATCATCATAAATCCCGGCTGCTCTCAAGAAATCATCGGAAGGCCATTCACAAGGCCGAACCTCCGCGGTGCGAGGCAGATTATATTTGGGCCTCTCTGCTTCTTCAATTTTCTTTTCCTTCGAGCTTCGGCTCGATGAGCCCCTCAAAAATCTCTTCATTATTTTCTGAAAATTTCTAAAGTTTTTAGTAACTTTAAATAAAAGTGAACCAATGTTGGGGATATTACCACTGGGCGTAAACCGGCCAGGAGAGGCCGGGTTAACCCCATAAGTAGTTCATCTGTATCTGAAGTCCATGAAGACAGACGGTGACGCTTCATGAAGGCCCAGGGCCCAAAGCCGATTTAAGGCCTGTAGACATAAACCGGCATTGATATGTAAACTTGTGTTGTAAGATAGGAGTAGCAGAGACCGAGCCGGACACGATTATGAGCCGGCCTCGAATTCTGTAAACCGACGGGCGTCAACCCATGTATATAAGGGGACGACCTGACGGCGGTTCAAGGACAACAGACAACAACTCGAGACTCAGGCAAAGCGTATTCGCTCCCTGGTCATCGAAACCCCATCAATTCCATCACAACTAGACGTAGGCTTTTACCTTTATCGTAAGGGGCCGAACTAGTATAAAACTCTCTTGCGTCCCTTGTCCGCTTTAACCCCTTTAAGCTAACCCGTAGCGATGGCTCCACGACTAAGTCCTTTCTCTAGGACATCTGCCGTGACAAAACCACGACAGTTGGCGCCCACCGTGGGGCTATCGCACGATGGTTTCAAGTTCTTGGAGGGCAACTTCGAAGGACTCAAGGGTTACACTGTGGGCCGGATGACCAAGAGTCGTCGCGGCAAGCTCTACATCGACGATGCAGGCTGGGGCCCCGAGGCCGGCTCAATCGAGTATGGGTACCGGGTCCCCTTTGGTGGCATACATGTTTTCATTGGCAAGATCGGCGAACCGGGCCCTGAGCCGGACATCTATACCGACCTCGTCGAAACGGCTCAACGTGCGAGATCTGCCCGGGTCAAGCCTGTCATGAAGCGTGCCTTCGTGGGAGTTATCCATGGAGGGGAATCTGAGGATAGATCGGAATCTGGTGGTGAGACCGTCGTTTATTCCGGCGACGAGTCATCGACCGGAGAGACCGAGTCGTTATATCAGTTACAAGATGGCCGGATTGGGGGCTGTTCCGATGGCGACAGTATTCCGGACCCCTTTGATCTGCCAAACCGGGTTGCGATCTTCATGGCCAGTACACAACCGGCGCTCCACTCTTCGACCGCAGTGGTGATGATTTCCGGATCGGCAGACGCGGCAGCGGCCGGGGTAGGAGGCCCTGTGCAATCGCCAGCTCAGGTTCTATCTGATTTGTTTGACGCGTTGGCAACGCTGATGGCGGAGGTTAACCCGGCGGATCAGGATGCACACGATGCGGAAATCGCGAAAGTGAAAGATCAGATCACCCAGGCCAAAGCCAACTTAGCAGCTGAGGATACCAGGATAGCCGCAGAGCGGGCCGCTTTGGATGCACAAGCTTACCGGATTATGCTGGATCAGAGTGCGTCGAACGAAGTCCTGAAGAGGAGGCACCGATCTCGCCTGCCGCTGGTTTATGACGCTAGAAATCTCTTTAGCACCCCAGGAGCAGGGACCAGTAATCCGCCGGTGGTAAACTGGGCGGAGGCACCTGGAGCAGGGGCGCCGGTGCAGCCACATTTGGTGGATCCGCCTCGTCAGAACAACATTGTAACACCGCATGTCCCCACACCACCGGGTCATTACTCTAACCCGATGGACAACATTGTCGCTGCCGCTTCACGGCTGGCGGCCATCCCGATCGAAGGCGATTCTCTGGCGGCGGTTGAGACGCGTCGGGTTAAGGAGCTTCTTCAGTCAGCCTTGGTTCAACAGGAGGCTTATTCATATAGTCGCGATCGGATTCATTCCACTCCCCGTCCAAGCCGGAGTTACAGCAGGCGTATGGATGAACCGACAGTGTCAAGCAATGCACAGAACCGTGATCCGCCCCGTGGCAATAACCCGACGGGTGGTGCTGGTGATGCTCATGAGGTGGTGGACCGGGCTCGGGCACGCAGAGAGGCCGAGTTAGCGGCGCAGCATGAAGCCCGTCAGCTTACTCCGGTTCGTCCAACCACATCGGTGGAACCAGGAGTTACCTCTAGTTCTTTGGGAGTGCCGTGTCTCGTCCCGACGTTACGCAATGTGCGCCTGCCCAAGGATTTCAAGGGCCCGCGCAAGGTGCCGAATTACACCGCCGATTTATCCCCTGAAACATGGGTCGAAAGCTATGAGATGGCCATGGAGATCCTGGATGTGGATGATGCGGCATGTGCGAAATACTTCACCATGATGCTAGAAGGGACAACCCAGACTTGGTTAAAGAGCTTACCGGCTAATTCTATCAGGTCATGGGCCGAGTTGAGAGCCCGGTTAATTCAGAATTTCAAGGATACATGCAAGCAGCTCATGTCAATTGTGGACTTAGCTGCCTGTGTCCAGGAGGAAGGAGAGTCAACAACCCATTGGGTGCGCCGGGTTTCGGAGATTTTGCATTTATCAGACCGCATCAACGCTGACACCGCAGTTTTAACATTGGAAGGCAATTGCCGGTTTGAACCCCTGAAGTTGAAGTTGGGACGGCTCAAACGTCATTGTAATGACATGGGAACCCTCATGGCTGCACTGTGAAGTATGCCGACTCTAATAGTACCAAGGATCCCGAGTCTGACGATGATAAGACAGGGAAGGGAAAGAAGGGTGGCAACGCCAAGGGGCAGCACCACAACCCGGCGGGTCATGGAAACGGCGGCAAGCGTAAAGAGGACCACGGTTTAGACTTTGTGGCTAACACTAATACACATGACAAGGGCTAGAGGCGTAAGGGTAAACCGCGCGGTGGAAGGCCAAGCCCTAATCCGGACCGGTTGTCTTATCTGTTGAACCAGCCCTGTCCAAAGCATGGGACGAAGGAGGACCCGTCCACGCACCTCTGGAAAGATTGTTACATCATGCAAGAGTTCAAAAATTCTGATTCTTTCCGGTATGATCATGGACTAGGAGGCGGTTCGGGCCCCGGTTCTCATGGGCCAGTTTATGGCGGAGGAAATTCCGGTTCAGGCTTCCACGGCAATCAGGGTGGACATAACAATCAAGGTAATCATCAGGGCAAGCAGCAGCAGCAGCTGTCAGGTTACCAGAGCAACCCGAAGCAGTTGAATGGCGGACAGTATCATGTCTTCACCACTAGCTTAGACAAGCGCGATCAGAAGCTTCATAAAAGGGTGGTGAATGCCGTTGGACCGGCGGTGCCCCGTTATTTGCGCTGGTCCGAGCTGCCGATTGTGCTGAGTAGAGAAGATCATCCACCTCGTGTTGACAATTCGGGTCATCTGGCTCTGGTGGTGGCACCTCAGGTGGGAGGTTATAAGTTCACTAAGGTACTCATGGATGGAGGGAGTAGTATCAATATCCTTTATCATGAAACTTTCCGTCGCATGGGGTTAACAGATAAAAATCTTAAACCGTCCAACACGGTGTTCCATGGTGTGGTGCCTGGTAAATCGGCGTATCCTATTGGTAAGATAGCTCTGGAGGTGGCTTTTGGAGATGAGCATGACTCAAGATCAGAAACTTTGACCTTTGAAGTGGTGAAAATCAAAAGCCCGTATCATGCCCTATTTGGACGGCCAGCTTATGCTAAGTTTATGGCACAGCCTTGTTATGTCTATCTACAGCTCAAGATGCCGGGTCACAAGGGAACTATAACCGTGCATGGGAGCCGCAAGATTGCTCTGGAGTGTGAAGAAGGTGATGCGGCTTATGCTGAGTCGGTTTGTGCAACAGAAGAGTTGAAATTTTACAAGGATAATGTTGATCCGGCAGATATGACTTCGTTGAAGAAACCAACTATAGAGCATGATCCGACCCTGAAGTTTAAATCGACTGATGAGACTAAGCTTGTTGACTTCGTGCCTGGCGATTCGTTCAAGCAGTTTAGCATCAGCGCTAACTTGGATCCGAAATAGGAAAGCGCGCTCATCGAGTTCATCCGTGAGAATCGGGACATCTTTGCATGGAAGCCTTGTGACATGCCTGGTGTACCGAGAGAACTCGCTGAGCACACTCTCAATGTTGATCCTAAGTATAAACCGGTCAAGTAGTTTCTCCGCCGGTTCAATGAAGAAAGACGCAAAGCTATTGGAGAAGAAGTAGCCAGGCTCTTGGCGGCTGGATTTATCGTTGAAGTATTCCATCCTGAGTGGTTGGCTAATCCGGTGCTGGTCCTCAAGAAGAATGGCACTTGGCGTATGTGTGTAGACTACACTGATCTTAACAAAGCTTGTCCAGCAGATCCTTTTGACCTTCCCCGTATTGATCAAATTATTGATGCTACGGCGGGTTGCGAGCGTTTAAGCTTTTTGGATGCATATTCTGGTTATCATCAGATCAAAATGGCAGTTAAGGACCAGGAGAAGACAGCCTTCATAACTCCCTTTGGAGCCTTCTTCTATGTGTCCATGCCCTTTGGGCTCAAGAGTGCCCAGGCGACTTATCAACGGTGTGTGCAGAATTGTCTTCATAAACAGACCGGCCGCAATGTTCACGCCTATGTGGATGATATTGTGGTAAAATCAAGGAAGAAGGAGACATTGATTGATGACTTAAAGGAAACCTTTGATAACTTGCGGGTTTATAAAATGATGCTTAATCCGGCCAAGTGTGTCTTTGGTGTACCTGTAGGCAAGCTCTTGGGCTTTTTGGTGTCTAACAGGGGCATTGAAGCTAATCCGGAAAAGATCAAAGCCATCACCTCCTTGGCTAAATCGAAGTGTATCAATGATGTTCAACGCCTGGCAGGCCGGATTGCCGCGTTGAGCCATTTTGTCAGTCGCCTTGGCGAGAAGGCCATCCCTTTGTATCAGATGCTGAAGAAAACGGATAGCTTCATTTGGAGTGACGCCGCTAATGAAGCATTTGAGGACTTAAAGCGGCAGCTAGCTAATCCGCCGATTCTCGCGGCTCCGGTTGACAAAGAACCATTGTTGCTATATGTGGCAGCTAACGCTCGGGCTGTTAGTGTGGCTATTGTGGTGGAGTGCAAGGAGGCAGGAAAGGAATATCCAGTTCAGCGGCCGGTTTACTATATCAGTGAGGTACTTATTGAGTCCAAGCGGAGGTACCCGCATTGGCAAAAATTGGTGTGTGGGGTTTTTATGGCAAGCCGGAAGCTTAAGCAGTATTTCCAAGGTCATCCCATCACGGTGGTCAGCTCTGCTCCTTTGGGGGATATAATCCAGAACAGGGAAGCAACTGGTCGGATTGCTAAGTGGGCTATCGAGCTCGGGCCTCACGGGTTGAAATACATACCCCGAACAGCGATCAAATCTCAGGCACTTGTGGATTTCATCAATGATTGGACATAATTACAAGCGCAGAGGAGAAGCCGGATCACACTTATTGGACTATTCATTTTGATGGGTCCAGGCAATTGGAGGGCTCGGGGGCTGGAGTCGTATTAACTTCCCCACGAGGTGATAAGTTTTGTTATGTTCTCCGTTTAATGTTCCCTTGCACTAACAATGCAGCTGAATATGAGGCTTTACTCCATGGTCTTCGGATGGCTAAGGAGATGAACCTAAGCCGAGTTAAGTGCTTCGGTGACTCGGATCTGGTGGCCCAACAAGTGTCCGGCACTTGGGATTCCAAGGACCCACTAATGGCAGCATATCGTCGTGAGGTGGATATAGTTGCAGGTCACTTTAAAGGTTATCAGGTGGATCATGTGGACCGGCGAAAGAATGAAGCGGCGGACGCTTTAAGCCGTCTGGGTTCCCAACGTAAACCGGTTCCACCTAATGTCTTCCTGGATGTTTTGCATAATCCGCCAGTCAAGCTCCCTGGTGAAGAGGATTTGGTTGTTCCTGATCCGGAGGCTCAGTTGGTGGCGGCCCTTCATGTTATCCCGGATTGGACGGTTCCATATCTGGCGTATATGAACCGGGGCGAGTTACCAAAGGATGAAACTCTGGCCAGGCAGATAATCCAGCGGTCCAAGTCCGTGACTATTATCAATGGAGAGTTACATCATTGCAGTGTGACAGGGGCGTTTCAACGATGTGTGTCTCCTGAGGAAGGCCGTGAAATTTTGCGTGAGATCCACGAAGGAGATTGTGGTCACCATGCCGGTTCAAAATCTTTGGTGGCCAAGGCGTTTCGTCACGGTTTCTATTGGTTGACAGCTCATGCTGATGCCGAGGACTTGGTCAAAAGATGTGATGGCTATCAAAAATTCTCAAGACGCGCTCATGTACCGGCTCAAGAATTGAGGATGATTCCAATCACCTGGCCGTTTGCCACCTGGGGGCTGGATATGGTTGGGCCTTTCAAGAGGTCCAGGGACAAGAAGACCCACCTTTTGGTGGCAGTTGATAAGTTCACGAAGTGGGTGGAGGCAGAGCCAGTTAGTAAGTGTGACGCAGCCATGGCGGTTCAATTCATCAAAAAGGTGATCTTTCGGTTTGGCTTTCCACACAGCATTATAATAGACAATGGTACCAATCGGTCAAAGGGTGCCATGAAGGAGTTCTGTCAATGTGAGCACATCCGGCTTGACGTGTCATCAGTGGCTCACCCCCAGTCCAATGGTCAAGCGGAGAGGGCCAATCAAGAGATCTTGAGAGGCATCAAACCCCGGCTTATGATTCCTTTGCAACAGACGCCGGGTTGTTGGGTTGAGGAGTTACCTTCTGTGTTGTGGAGCATCAATACCACACCCAACAGATCGACAGGATACACACCGTTCTTCATGGTTTATGGAGCGGAAGCAGTTCTTCCTAGTGACATCTGTCATGACTCGCCTCGTGTAGCGGCATATGTTGTAGCTGACAATGAGAAGGCACGGCAGGAAGCTCTTGACCTGTTAGATGAGGCACGTGACATGGCGGCAGCCCATTCGGCGATTTATCAGCAAGATCTGCGTCGTTATCATAGCCGCCGGGTTAGAACCAGAACCTTTCAAGAAGGTGATTTGGTGCTTCGGCTCATCCAGGATCAGACGGATATGCACAAGCTATCCCCCCCTTGGGAAGGACCCTTTGTGGTCAGCAAGAATCTACACAACGGGTTGTACTACCTAATCGATGTTCGAGAGCGTAAAGACTCACGTAAATCGGAGGAGGAGACCAACCGACCGTGTAATATTGCTCATCTTCGGCCTTACTATACTTGACCTATAGGCTCTGCTTATGTACATATTATGACATTGTATATATTATGATCAATATAATAAATCGGAATCTCATCTAAAGTGGGGTATCTGTTGTTTTTCTTACATCATGTGTGGTTACATGGAGCTTACAAAGCGGCGTCCGGTTTACCCCTTGATTTAGTTTCTCAAAAGCTTCATATTAGATCACTTGGGGGCTTGGTCGTATCCGAACCATAGCTACACCTCTTATCGGCGAAATGCCACAACATTAGTTGGGGGCTTGGTCGTATCCGAACCATAGCTACACCTCTTGATCGGCGAAATGCCACAGCATCACTTGGGGGCTTGGTCGTATCCGAACCATAGCTACACCTCTTGATCGGCGAAATGCCACAGCATCACTTGGGGGCTTGGTCGTATCCGAACCATAGCTACACCTCTTGATCGGCGAAATGCCACAGCATCACTTGGGGGCTTGGTCGTATCCGAACCATAGCTACACCTCTTGATCGGCGAAATGCCACAGCATCACTTGGGGGCTTGGTCGTATCCGAACCATAGCTACACCTCTTGATCGGCGCAATGCCACAACATCACTTGGGGGCTTGGTCGTATCCGAACCATAGCTACACCTCTTGATTGGCGCAATGCCACAACATCACTTGGGGGCTTGGTCGTATCCGAACCATAGCTACACCTCTTGATTGAATTTGGGGCCTGGCAGCCCGTGAAAAGCCTCGACTACAACGGCTTTTATTTTCCTTTTGCTGAGTTTTCTTTGTTTTCATAAGATTTGTGACGTTTTCAAACCGGTGTTTATCAACCCGGTTAGGCTGTCAACTACAAGTTCTCAGTACATGATCAAGTTATAATCCGGAGACTATCAGCCCAGTCTGGTTTTGACACAAAGTCACCAGTATGGAATAAACCGGTGTTTATCACAACCCGGAACGGTTTTATTATAAACCGGCATCATATAACAGGAGTTACTTCTACTCCGGATTAGGGTTATTTCCCTCATTACAAAGTTGGCCAGCCAACACTATGCCTAAAGGTCACAGGAACAACTCGAACAAATAGCTATGGATTATGAACATCATATCTTAAGCATGGCGGATTAGCACGCATCAGTTGTAGATAAATATGCACGAAGGCATAACAGACCAGGAGTTTTAACTAGCCTATTACAAGGCGTTTCAGTTCCCAAAGGGATAATTGTTTCTCAATAAGCATTACAGCACGTGGAAGACTAAACCGGCCCCCGGATTATGATTGCTTATCAGCTTGACTTGACGGCTGCGGATCATCTTGCACCGGTTCATCTTATTCGTCTCTACCCAGCAGCTAGAAGTCAACAGTTGTCCAGTCTATCCCAGTTAAAGCTTGGAACACAGCTTCGTCGCTTATAAGGGTGGACGGCTCAATATCAGGGGCATAAGTGTGCTTACAAATTGGAGGGATCAGGTTTTGAGCCTCAAGAGTTGGTGCAGCAACCCGCTTGTTATTGGTATCATAACTCGCCTGGTAAAATGAAAGATCAGCCTCTTCAGCAAGTTGACAAGCCAGTGGACGTACTTCTCGGTTTATGGCGCGGAGATCTTCAGTGCCAAATTCTGATCCGTCTTCTTTTAAGCTTGGATAGCCTTTAGCCACGTCCATCGGATCAAGATCAGGCACCCATGCTTTTGCCCAGGTTAGTGCGGTCAGAGCGCCAGCCCTTGCAGCAGACCTCTTTAGCTCTTCTACCCGGGCAGGAAGCATAGATAGCCTGTCTAAGGTATCCTTGATTAATGTCGGGGGCGGCTTATTGTGAGAAGCGGTGCAGATAATTCGTTGTGCGCCGGTATACAGTTACTCTATCAGCGTGTAGGCAGCCTTCAGCTTCTTCTAAACATCAGAGCCCAGATGACTAATGTGAGTTCCTACATCATTACAAACATCAGTAAACCAGCAATGCATGGGAAGATACGTTGAAAGTATAAAGCAAGGATGCTTACCTAACACAGCAGCAATCATGGCATGTATGTGCCGCTTTACACCAGTTAGCTCGTCTACCACCGGTTTGAGAGCTGCTTCTGCGTCTTCAGCTCTTTTCCGCAAAGCGGATTTCTCTGTGTTCCAATCTGCCCGCTCCTTGGCGAAACTCTCCTTTAGCTTTTCCATAGCGGCTAAGGCGCTCGTCAGCTCATCTTTTGCTTTGGAAGTTTCGGCCTGTTGGGACTTGATGTTCTCTTGTAGATCAGCAGTTTGGCTTTCCTTCTTGCTCAGTTCAGCCTATTCAGAGACAGATACATAATGAGTTGACAGTACATATTTGAAGTACCAAGCACATAACAAGTTATGCCCTTGATACTTGGGGGTAATGCATATTTGCTCCTTATCAGAAATTTCTACAAGTCCCAAGCACAATACAAGTATTAATCTTGGCACTTGGGGGCTAATGTGTGTTTGCTCAAAAACTGTTGGTATGGGAATTCATTTACAGTCCCAGTTCATCTTTATAAAGTTAAACCGGCCCTTGGGGGCTATACTGGTGAAAGAGCAATATGGAAAATTTTAAGGAACCGTTTCATCATAAAGAAGTAATCCGGTCCCTGGAGGCTAAATATGCAAAGTTAAGTTATGACAAAAGTCCCGGTTTAGATTGGTATCATAAACCGTCACTTGGGGGCTACTAGGAGTTGATAAACTGCAATTGGACAAAAGAAAAAAATAGTAGTTACCTCATATCGCTCCTTCATCAAGTTTACCAAACTAGCTTCATAGTCACGGCTGGTATACAGACAGTTCAAGAAGCCAGAGTGAATGTCTTGAGCATTGAGATGGGCGTAGCTTGATAAATCGGCATTCCATTTGCCTTTGCCGATAGCAGAGAGATCATCCTTGGCAGTATGCTTTGACAAAGCGACAGGGTTGCCAGGAGTGGTGTGGTCAGTGCCAGTAATCATAATGTCATCATCTTGGTCATCAGCAGCCATCACTGGAGTTGGCGGTTTGTCAGTATCCTTAACTGGACTGACCGGTTTGTCATCAGTTCGGACAGGGCTGGTTGGCCGGTCTACATGGCTGGTAGTGTCGACTTGCACTTGTTCGGCAAGGAAGTCATGGTCTTGAGGCGGCGGATCGTTAAGCATGTCGTCAGCGTCGGTTTCTTCTGGATCTGGCGTTTTTTTCCGGTTCAACAGCTACATTATCATCAGCCAGTTTGCTTAACCGAGCCTTCTTGCTGGGTCTCGGCTTGGCGCTGAGAAAAGATAGACATGAGAATCAGTACAGTATGAAAAGATAACACATCAAGAATAAAGACACATGCATAGCTCACCCAGGAACTGTTTTGAGGGGTGGAAGCTGTGTGGCCGATGACTCGCCAGAAGATGAGTGAGAAGTACCCTGATAATTTGAATCAGATGGGTTAAGAGGCTGGCGGAAACAACCTGCTTTGGCGTATGAAGTATCAATGGGATAAGAGACCTCTGGTCGGCGTTTTCGAACCGGAATGTTCGGTAAACCGGCGGAGGTAACTACCTGGCCGCTGTGCCGGGTTGTACGGCGAGCCTCATGCTGCTGCATCTTCAAAAGAAAGTTTGGGTCCAAGTAAGCAAGAGGGTGAGAAAATTTTACTTTCCGGTTTGCTTGACGGATTTTTGATGTTGGCAGAGGATCTGAATCGGAGGAAAGAATGGTTACCTCTACGTCCTCAGCATGACTGCCTTCAGCGTCGTCCTGATAATAATCATTGTCAATGAGATGTATGAAAAATGAACCAAGAGAGTCAAGTTCTACCTCTGGTTCCGGATTACCCACATCATCATCAGCTGGTAGATCGGAGGATGCAGTGGTCCTTTTCTTGGCAGGTTTTTTAACAACCTTGGTCTTTGGACGAACTGGCTTGACCGGTTTGTCTTGCGGCTTCGCCGGTTTGTCCTGTGATGGTTTCTTGTTCTAGAATGGATCATCACCCTGTCAGAAAATAATCACACTTTCAGAGAATATTTGGACAGAAGCAACTTCAGATAAAAAGATTATATGATTCTTACAGCTGGTGGTTTGTTGAAGGTGCAGAAAGGGAGTAGTCCGGTTTGGGCACAGACAGCCTCCGGTTCATTCAATATCTTTTTTACAGCCTCAGTGACTTCTGCATCTATAAGCTGAATGTCAATGTGCCGCTGAGCATCCTTCAAACTCCCCGTATACTCACACATCAAACCGGAGTGCCGGCTTAATGGCAGAATGCTCCAGCTTATCCAACAACGAGCAAGATCAACTCCTGTCAAACCGTTTGCCATGAAGGCTCTAAGCTTTGATAATTGAGGAGCATAGTTGGCCCTTTCTCTTGCAGTCAACCTCTGAGGAAATGGATGTGTGTTGCTCAGGCGTTCAGGACGGTAACCCGGTAGGGGGTTTTCATCAGGTGGAGATGTGTCCATGCAATAAAACCAAGTCTGGTTCCATTCTTTGGGGTGACTGTGGAGTTTGGGATGAGGGATTTCCTTTTCTGAACCGCCATTCCGCCCAGTTCCGTATTGGGTCCATCCGAGAACTCTATGCGACAGTTTAAGTGAAAGAAATCCCTAAATAGTTCGACTATAGGTTCCTCTTGTAGATAAACCTCACAGAAGACTTGGAAGTGGCAGATGTTGGTCACAGAATTGGGACCGATGTCTTGAGGGCGCAGCTGAAAATTGGCTAGTACATCTCGGAATTTTTTTGAACCGGGAGGGCTAAAACCTCGTCCGAGATGATCAGCAAACACGACTACCTCTCCATCCTTGGGTGTAGGAGGATTTTCCGGGCCAGGGACCCTCCAGTGGATGACATCTTTCTTGGCTAAAGCGCCTGTTTTAATAAGATTGTTTAACTGTTCTTTGGTTACTCGAGAGGGAGCCCAATTGCATTCATAGACTTGCTTGGCCATGGCAATGGAAATCTGAAACATGATCATTGCCGGTTTAAGATTTACAGTGGACAACTATATAGCAGTATAAGGGTACAAGCATATTGATAAACCGGAATTGGTTATTCGTAAACCGGAGTCTGACAATGGAAACAATACAATGATCAAAGCATTGGCGGTTCAACAGGGGACTAATGGTATCTACTGGGTCATCATTTTGTATATGAAGTTAAACCGCCCAATCTAGTATTAAAGATGTATAAGTGAAGGGAAAAACAGGCTTCACAAGTTGGCATTATAATTTTGGATCTACCGCATGTCAGAAAATGAAAATATATTCAGACCTAAATATTGGTACCGAAGCAGTTGATGAAGGTTCAGATGGGATTTTCTACTTAAACGAGATGCAAGGATGGAAAAGAAGGGCTACGACTATCGCCGTGCAGGATAAATATCAAGGTTTGAATCAAAGAGCTATTGCACAACGACAAACGACGACGAACACCGATGAACATTGAAACCCTAATGACAGATCTATGGCGGAAGGAAAGAAGGCTTACCGATGCTGATGGAAGAGCGGAGAGGCGCCGCGATTCTCTGGTGCGTTCAGGGTGATGCAGCGGCCTTTGTCGAAGCAGAGACGAAGGGCGATGGCGGTGGCAGAGCTCGAGGGTCGGTCGGCGCGAGGAAGACAACGACGCGAAGAGGCACGAGGGGGGAAATGGAAAGACCCCCTGGCCCTATTTATAAGGGCAGAAAGATAAGCGTCAGGTGCGAAAATCGAGGAGCCTAAATTTTGGATATGAGGCGGAGTTGTCGCCTCAATTGTCGGAGGCTCGTTAATGACAGGTGACGTCACGGCGGTTTACCATGATCCTAGAAGATGATGTCACGGCGGTTTACAAGATTATGTGAAGATGTTGAAGAAGAAATTTTCTTAAGTATTGAGGATTGACATGAACCAGTTCAAATCAATCTGGGGCCTAATGTTGGGGATATTACCACTGGGCGTACACCGGCCAGGAGAGGCCGGGTTAACCCCATAAGTAGTTCATCTGTATCCGAAGTCCATGAAGACAGACGGTGACGCTTCATGAAGGCCCAGGGCCCAAAGCCGGTGTAAGGCCTGTAGACATAAACCGGCATTGATATGTAAACTTGTGTTGTAAGATAGAAGTAGCAGAGACCGAGCTGGACACGATTATGAGCCGGCCTCGGATTCTGTAAACCGACGGGCGTCAACCCATGTATATAAGGGGACGACCCGGCGGCGGTTCAAGGACAACAGACAACAACTCGAGACTCAGGCAAAGTGTATTCGCTCCCTGGTCATCGAAACCCCATCAATTCCATCACAACTAGACGTAGGCTTTTACCTTCATTGTAAGGGGCCGAACTAGTATAAAACTCTCTTGCGTCCCTTGTCCGCTTTATCCCCTTTAAGCTAACCCGTAGCGATGGCTCCACGACTAAGTCCTTTCTCTAGGACATCTGCCGTGACAAAACCACGACAACCAAGCTCAACAAAATTGATAGCAACTACTCCTACAAGTTCCTAGAGACTATATCATGCATTAGAACTACTTGGAACCATATAAATTTGACATGCAAGCTCAAGAACATGGTCACCTAGGCAGCACAAATTTGCAATGAATAAAGCACTAGAACGAAAACTAATTGGACCATTGGAGGAGTCACATACCAAGGAACAATCCCCCCAAGCAGTTTTGTGAGAGGTGCTTTGAGCAAGGAGATCGAAAATCGCAGCAAAATGAGGTAGAACTCGTGCTTGAGCTGGATGGTGATTTTTTGGGAGGAAGAAGAAGTGTGTGGGTGCAGGAATAAGTGGAGGGGAGCCACCATGGGCCCACGAGGCAGGGGGCGCGCCCTGGACCCTCGTGGCCAGGTGCTTGCTCCCCCTACTGTGTTCTCAGTGCCAGATATTCTCAAATATTCCAGAAATATCATATTAAATTGGCAGGGCATTTGGAGAACTTTTATTTTCGGGGTATTTTTATATTGCACGGATAATTCAGAAAACAGACAGGAAAATACTATTTTTGCTTTATTTCAACTAAATAACAGAAAGTAGAGAGAGGGTACAGAAGGTTGTGCCTTCTAACTTCATCCATCTCATGCTCATCAAAAGGAATCCACTAACAAGGTTGATCAAGTCTTGTTAACAAACTCATTCCGAATAACATGGAACCGGAGAAATTTTGAATAAAACTATGTTACCTCAACGGGGATATGCACATCCCCAATAATAAGAATATCATATTTCTTATTGACAGTAGGAAGAGGAAATTCAAAACCTCCAAAAATAATCGATGGAATTTTTCCAATAGAATTGATACTGTGGACTTGAGGTTGTTTCCTCGGAAAGTGTACCGTATGCTCATTACCATTAACATGAAAAGTGACATTGCCTTTGTTGCAATCAATAACAGCCCCTGCAGTATTCAAAAAGGGTCTTCCAAGAATAATAGACATACTATCGTCCTCGGGAATATCAAGAATAACAAAGTCCGTTAAAATAGTAACGTTTGCAACCACAACAGGCACATCCTCACAAATACCGACAGGTATAGCAGTTGATTTATCAGCCATTTGCAAAAGATATTTCAGTAGGTGTCAACTTATTCAAATCAAGTCTACGATATAAAGAGAGAGGCATAACACTAACACCGGCTCCAAGATCACATAAAGTAGTTTTAACATAGTTTCTTTTAATGGAGCATGGTATAGTTGGTACTCCTGGATCTCCAAGTTTCTTAGGTATTCCACCCTTAAAAGTATAATTAGCAAGCATGGTGGAAATTTCAGCTTCCGGTATCTTTCTTTTATTAGTGACAATTTCCTTCATATACTTAGCATAAGGATTCATTTTGAGCATACCAGTCAACCGCATACGCAAGAAGATAGGTCTAATCATTTCAGCAAAGCGCTCAAAATCCTCATCATCCTTTTTCTTGGATGGTTTGGGAGGAAAAGGCATTGGTTTCTGAACCCATGGTTCTCTTTGTTTACTGTTCTTCCTAGCAACAAAGTCTCTCTTATCATAACGTTGATTCTTTGATTGTGGGTTATCAAGATCAACAGCAGGTTCAATTTCTACATCATTGTCATTGCTAGGTTGAGCATCAACATGAACATCATCATTAACATTATCACTAGCTTCATGTTCATTACCAGATTGTGTTTCAGCATCAGAAATAGAAATATCATTAGGATTCTCAGGTGGTTCAGCAATAGGTTCACTAGAAGCATGCAAAGTCCTATCATTTTTCTTTTTCTTGTTTTTAGAGGGACTAGGTGCATCTACATTATTTCTCTGAGAATCTTGCTCAATTCTCTTAGGATGGCCTTCAGGATACAAAGGTTCCTGAGTCATCTTACCAGTTCTATTAGCCACTCTAACAGCATAGTCATTATTCTTACTATTCAATTCATTGAGCAAATCATTTTGAGCTTTAAGTACTTGTTCTACTTGAGTGGTAACCATAGAAGTATGTTTACTAATGAGTTTAAGTTCACCTTTAACTCTAGACATATAATCACCCAAGTGTTAAAGCATATCGGAATTGTATTTCAATTGTCTACCAATATAAGCATTGAAGTTTTCTTGTTTAACAATAAAATTGTCAAACTCATCTAAGCATTGTCTAGTAGACTTATAGTGAGGAATATCACCTTCATCAAATCTATAGAGAGAATTTAGCTTTACTACCTGTGTCGGGTTATCAAGACCATGAGTTTCTTCAATAGATAATGGATTAAGATCATATATTTCTTCAACAGGCGGTAAATTAAGACCATGTATTTCTTCAATAGGAGGTAAATTCTTAACATCTTCAGCTTTAATACCTTTTTCCTTCATGGATTTCTTTGCCTCTTGCATATCTTCAGGACTGAGAAATAGAACACCCCTCTTTTCCAGAGTTGGTTTAGGAATAGGTTCAGGAGTTGGCTCAGGAAGTGTCCAATTATTTTCATTGGTCAATATATTGTTCAATAGAATTTCAGCTTCATCCGGTGTTCTTTCCCTGAAAACAGAACTAGCACAACTATCCAGGTAATCTCTGGAAGCATCGGTAAGTCCATTATAAAAGATATCAAGTATTTCAATTTTCTTAAGAGGATGACCAGGCAAAGCATTAAGTAATTGGAGAAGCCTCCCCCAAGCTTGTGGGAGACTCTCTTCTTCAATTTGCACAAAATTATATATTTCCCTTAAAGCAGCTTGTTTCTTATAAGCAGGGAAATATTTAGCAGAGAAATAATAAATCATATCCTGGGGACTACGCACACAACTAGGATCAATAGAATTAAACCATATCTTAGCGTCACCCTTTAATGAGAACGGAAATATTTTAAGGATATAAAAGTAGCGAGTTCTCTCATCATTAGTGAACAGGGTGGCTATATCATTTAATTTAGTAATATATGCCACAACAGTTTCAGATTCGTAGCCATAGAAAGGATCAGATTCAACCAAAGTAATTATATCAAGATCAATGGAGAATTCATAATCCTTATCAGTAACGAAGATAGGTGAAGTAGCATAAGCAGGATCATATTTCATTCTAGCATTCAGAGTTTTTAGTTTAAGCTTAGCTAATAATTTCTTAAGATCACTTCTATCATTGCAAGCAACAAAGTCTCTTTTAGTTTCTTCATCCATAACATAGCCCTCAGGCACAACAGGTTAGCCATATTTATTTGCGGGAGAGTCTTCATCATCACTATCATCAATATTATCAGTTTCAATAATTTCATTCTCTCTAGCCCTAGCAAGTTGTTCATCAAGAAATTCACCAAGTGGCACAATAGTATCAAGCATAGAAGTAGTTTCATCATAAGTATCATGCATAGCAGAAGTGGCATCATCAATAACATGCGACATATCAGAATTAATAGCAGAAGCAGGTTTAGGTGTCGCAAGCTTACTCAAAACAGAAGGCGAATCAAGTGCAGAGCTAGATGGCAGTTCCTTACCTCCCCTCGTAGTTGAGGGATAGATTTTTGTTTTCTCGTCTTTCAAGTTCTTCATATTGACCAGCAGATATAAATCCCAAGTGACTCAAAGAATAGAGCTATGCTCCCCGACAACGATGCCAGAAAATAGTCTTGATAACCCACAAGTATAGGGGATCGCAACAGTTTTCGAGGGTAGAGTATTCAACCCAAATTTATTGATTCGACACAAGGGGAGCCAAAGAATATTCTCAAGTATTAGCAGTTGAGTTGTCAATTCAACCACACCTGGATAACTTAGTATCTGCAGCAAAGTATTTAGTAGCAAAGTAATATGGAAGTAGCGGTAACGGTTACAAAAGTAATATTTTTGGGTTTTGTAGTGATTGTAACAGTAGCAACAGAAAACTAAATAAACGGAGAACAATATGTGAAAAGTTCGTAGGCATTGGATCGGTGATGGAAAATTATGCCGGATGCGGTTCATCATGTAACAGTCATAACATAGGGTGACACAGAACTAGCTCCAATTCATCAATGTAATGTAGGCATGTATTCTGAATATAGTCATACATGCTTATGGAAAAGAACTTGCATGACATCTTTTGTCCTACCCTCCCGTGGCAGCGGGGTCCTAGCGGAAACTAAGGGATATTAAGGCCTCCTTTTAATAGAGTACCGGACCAAATCATTAATTCATAGTGAATACATGAACTCCTCAAACTATGGTCATCACCGGGAGGGGTCCCGATTATTGTCACTTCAGGGTTGTCGGATCATAACACATAGTAGGTGACTATAGACTTGCAAGATAGGATCAAGAACTCACATATATTCATGAAAACATAGTGACAAGCATTAAGCATAGCAAAGTCATAGCAACATCAATCTCAGAACATAGTGGATACTAGGGATCAAACCCTAACAAATCTAACTCGATTACATGATAAATCTCATCCAACCCATCACCGTACAGCAAGCGTATGATGGAATTACTCACGCACGGCAGTGAGCATCATGAAATTGGTGATGGAGGATGGTTGATGATGACGACGGCGACGGATTCCCCTCTCCGGAGCCCCGAACGGACTCCAGATCAGCCCTCCCGAGAGGTTTTAGGGCTTGGGGCGGCTCCGTATCGTAAAACGCGATGAATCCTGCTCTCTGCTTTTTTTCTCCCCGAACACGAATATATGGAGTTGGAGTTGAGGCCGGTGGAGCAACAGGGGGCCCACAAGGCAGGGGGCGCGCCCAGGGGGCAGGCGTGCCCCCCACCCTCATGGACAGGTGGTGGGCCCCCCTGACCTTGATTTTAATATTTTCCAAAAATAAGTTCCGTGGAGTTTCAGGTCATTCCAAGAACTTTTGTTTCTGCACATAAAGAACACCATGGCAATTCTGCTGAAAACAGTGTCAGTCCGGGTTATTTCGATTCAAATCATGCAATTTAGAGTCCAAAACAAGGGCAAAAGTGTTTGGAAAAGTAGATACGATGGAGAAGTATCACATATCTACTAGTGAGAGTGAGTTCTGTCATAACCAACTCCCTCAATTTGCAAAAACCCTTTCTCAACCAGTTTGGCTTTAGTAGAGTTACCATCCTCGTCCGTTTTTCTTATGAAAATCCATTTACATTGTATGGGTCTTTGATAACCCACAAGTATAGGGGGTCATTTGTAGCCTTTTTTGATAAGTAAGAGTGTCTAGCCCAACGAGGAACTCTCTCAATATCTATCAACCACTGATACAACTCTATGCATACCAATGTTTGCTTTACCTAGAAACAAGTAATAAAACTACAAGTACTTTGTAGGTGTAAAGGGATAGGTTTGCAAGATAATAAAGAACATGAAAATAGAAGTACAATTAAATTGGTATAGCGAGTGTGGGAAAGTGGTGGTAGGATTTGCGGAATTGTCCCTAAGCAATTGGCTAAGTTACTAGACCGATAGCAAGTTTTTATGTGGGAGAGGCCACTGCTAGCGTGTCATCTCTTATTTGAAATTCTATGCACTTACGATTGGAACTATTAGAAAGCATCCACAACTACCAAAGTTCATTAATGTAAAACCCAACCATAGCATTAAGCTATATTAGTCCCCCTTCAATCCCGTATGAATCAATTTCTATGGTAGGAAGAAGCTTCTCTCGCTCTTGCCCTCCAATGCATAGTCCTATCAACATACAACTAACCCTATGGTGTGATCACGAGTGCGCTCATATTACCAAGCATCCACATCGGACGTGGACTGTACGTGGAGAGGCTGACAGCTCTGTCCATGGCCGCAGCAAGGAAGTGCCTCCTTATTACGCGAAAAATAATGATTCCTCCACCTGACAGCTGGGACCCACCGGACAGGCCACTATATTTCGTAAAAAAACGTTTCCCCCTGACTGCTGGGACCCACCAGCTACATCTTCGCATGCAAGGAAGTGCGTCCGGGCAAAAAAAATGATTCGCCCCCTGACTGCTGGGACCCACCAGCTACATCTTCGCAGGCAAGGAAGTGCCTGACAGTCGGGACCCACCTGGTCGAAGCGCACGTAGCGTTGTCATTCTGGTCGCGAACGTGTACGTACATATATACTGGTGGATGTAGAGGCACGCACGTGTCGTAGTAGAGGCGCGTACGTGTCGTAGTAGAGGCGCGCGCGTAGCATGTACACTTACGTACAACGGCCAGGGTGCAAGAAAGAAAATACGGCCACGTATGTGTACATACGGGCGGGGTCTCGAACGCCTACTCGCGCATACGTACGGCCAGGCTCGTGTACATGGTTGGGTCCGAACGGAGAAACAGCGTCGTCGTCGTGTTCATGGGGAGGCAACGGAATGCGTCGTGTTCATGGGGAGGCAACGGAATGCGTCGTGTTCATGGGGAGGCAATGGAATGCGTCGTGTTCATCGGGAGGCAACGGAACGCGTGGGAGCCAACCGGCTGGGTTGGAACGGAATGCGTGGTCGTGTTCATCGGAAGGGCTTGGACGGAACAGGCGATGGAAACGAGGCCTGGCGTACCGCACAACGGAGGAAACGGACCTCCTACGTTCGGAATGGGGTCCTGTTGATCAAGAGGGGTGTGGCGTACCGGAAAACGGAGGAAACGGACCTCCTACGGTCGAAACGGGGGTCCTGTTGATCGGGAGGGGTGTGGCGTACCGTAAAACGGATGAAATGGACCTCCTACGGTCGAAACGAGGGTCCTATTGATCGGGAGGGGTGTGGCGTACCGCAAAACGGACGAAATGGACCTCCTACGGTCGAAACGGGGGTCCTGTTCATTGGGAGGGGTGTGGCGTACCGCAAAACAGGACTCCACGGGATACTGTTCATCTCCACCGTTGACCTCCTCTAGCCTCCACGGGCTACCGTCGACCTCCTCCAGCCTCCACGGGCTCCTGTTCATCCAGCCTCCACCGCGCGCTACTCCACCGGCTACTATTCAACCACCCCTCCACGGGCACCCCTCCACCGTCTACT
Organism: Aegilops tauschii subsp. strangulata; assembly: GCF_002575655.3. Classification (NCBI taxonomy): domain Eukaryota; kingdom Viridiplantae; phylum Streptophyta; class Magnoliopsida; order Poales; family Poaceae; genus Aegilops; species Aegilops tauschii. The sequence continues at coordinate 384,294,341 of NC_053040.3, forward strand.
GTTCATCCAGCCCTCCACACCACGGGGTCCTGTTCAACCACCCCTCCACGGGCACCCCTCCACCGTCTACTATTCATCCTGCCCTCCACCACACCACGTGGTCCCGTTCATCTAGAGGCAACGCCACCGCTCACTGTTCATCCAACCCCCCCCCCCCCCGCAACGCTCACTGTTCATCCCAGAGGCAACATCGATCGGCTTCAGTTAGCAGCAGTAGCGAAGGAATCGCTCGATCGGGTTCAGTTAACAGCCATCAATGGATCGCTCGGGTTCAGTAACGCGTAGCCTACAGTGCAATCGCTCGGGTTCAGTTAGGGCCCAACGCCTCGCTCGGGTTCAGTTAGAGCCAACGCCTCGCACACACACGCGTACGTGTACGAGAGAAACACGCATCGCTCGGCCCCCGTCCTCCCACCGTAACCGGGAACTCCCCGAAATTTTCCTCGCCCTCTCTTCTACCATGGTTTTTTCCGTCATGGGCAGCCCAAAGAATGTCATGCAGCTGCGTCTCCGGCCCGCCCAGGACGAAAAGCCCATTTTCTGTCATGATTTTTTGTCATAGAAGTAGGAGCCCACCACATCTATGATGATACCGGGTTTTGTCACAATTATCGTCAGAGAAGTGTCATATGTATGACAGAATTTTTTTTCGTTCGGCCCAAAATGTCACGGATGTGTCTTTTTTTTGTAGTGTATGATGGGCACCAAAGGACAACAACATAACCACATGTGTCAGTGGAAAACGACACCTCTGGGAACACAAGAATCCCTACTACGATTGGCGGGGCGCGGGGTCGTGAGGAGAGCAGGTCCAACAGGAAGCACACAGATCGTTTACCCAGGTTCGGGACGCGAGGATGCGTAATAACTTAGTCCTGCTTTGGTGGATGTATTCAGTGTTCTTGTGTCCTTGAGCTAGCTACAGGGTGCAACTTGCCCAAAAGAGCCGAATCCCCCTCGAGTATGCCATGGGCCTCCTTTTATAGTCGAAAGGGGCTGCCACAGTGGCACACAAGAGGTGGAAAGGTCTACAGTGCTGCGAGCTTATCGCCCGTATTATCGGACAAAACACATTTAATGCATCGCTTAGGTGTCCCTTAGCTTTATCGGGGATGGGAACGAGGCCCGTCCCGTCCGTTGCCGCTCCGCCTCGCTTCGACACGCGCCCAGGCCAGTGGTGCGTGCGGTGCCATGTAGGCAGGCATGCAGATGAGGTGGCGCGGTGGGAGGGTCTTCATGAAGATCTGCATGCCACAACGCAGGTGCTTGCTGAATTGGCTTGGGAGCCGCATGTTGCCACGCAGGTGCCTGCCCAGCTGGTTGGGCTGGCAGTTGCATGCGAACAGCGGCGGTGCCTTGGTTGGTGCGGGCCTGGCAGTGGCCCCGCGGATGCCCCCTGCAAGGGCCTTGCCGGGGGCCCGGCAAGGGTCTTGCCGTGGCGCTGCAGTCGTCCCCAGCAAGGCGCTTGTCGAGGGTCTTGTGGATTCCCTCGGCTGGGATCCTGCCGAGGGTCGCCGTCTTCTGGTCCTCATCTGATCTCACATGTTTATGATCTTGACAAAGATCTGCATGCCACCACAGAGGTGCCTCCCGAGCCTTCGTTCCAACGTAGTTGGTTGGTTCGGAACTCGTGGGCTCAAGGGTGGCTCGCTCTATTGGTGTTGGGCAAGTTGCCCTGGCAAGGCTCTCGCCGAGGCCGCGGAGGCTGCCCCGGCAAGGGCCTTGCCGGGGGGGTCCCCCTCGCCCTCTTCCTCTTTCATGTTTCTCGTCTTGGCGTTGCCTTGACCGTCTTGTGCCTCTGGCTTCTCTCCGGCTTCCCTCCCTTGCCCTGCTAAGTGTGGCCGTGGCGCGTGGCTCCGACTGCCCGTGCACAAGTAAAGGGGTACAAAGGAGTGCCCCTACTTTTGTACACCGACAGGAGCCCCCGGGCCTGGGCCACACATAAGCAGGACACGTTGTTGGGCCAGGCCCAGAACGGTGCGCGGGCAGGTGGGGCGGATTTGACCGCAGTAACTGTTCCATCTGCCACGCTTCCCCATGAACCGCGTTGAACGCGCGACATGGAGGGGCGTGCGTGACGTGGGGGTCAGGCGCGATGCGGTTTCCGCATGCATGCGTCACATCGTGTTAAAGAGGCGGCTCCCGCCTTCCCCATAAAAAGAGGGAGGCGTGGAGGCGTTGCTCATTTACTAGATGGACTCGGGTTGCAGTCTTCAAGACACCCATGCCCCATGATCACGGGGCGGGGAACGGTCGCCACACCCGTCCTTTCAATTCTGCTCGCTCGCCACGCGTCCTCCATGCAAATGGCAGGCGGTGGAGGCGGGAAATCGGGCCGTCGTTGATTGTGGCAGCGGGTCAGTCCTGATTCCCTGCGCCTCCGACGACTGGATTGGCTGAGTGGGGCGGCCGAGCCTCAACCCCGCCCCTTCATAAGGAGGGGGGAGGGGGGCGTCGTCCCACATTCCTTCAGTGCCCATCCTCCTCCACCTCCGCTCCTTTCTTCCACCTACCATGGGGAGAGGAGGTGATGGGCCTTCTACGGTGGCGGCGAGGGATGCTGCTCGTCAGCGCGTCCCTCCTTCCCACGAGCCCGCGGCGGCGGAGCCGGCCACGAGAGGAAGGGGAGGGGGCGTGGCCGAGGTCGCCGCGGCGGTCGGGGGAGAGGGGGACGAGGCGGCGCGATGGCCGTGCCTCCACCAGCGGTGCCTCCCACGACGGAGGGTCATGTCGGGGACCAGCCCCGCGAGTTCTTCATCAGGCTGCGCCGGCCACCGCGTCATCGTGTCCGTCTCCCCACCCCCTTCCCTCAGGAGATGGAGCTCGATCCACCCCAGACCCTCAGATTGCACATGAGGGGCTGCGGGACCGGTGGCACGCAGGTCGACGTCGACTTCCCCGCTCCTCATGTTATGTACCTCCGTCGCGGATGGAAGACATTTGCTCGCATCCATCGCCTGACGGTGGGGCTCGTCCTCTACTTCAAGTTAATGGAGGGCGGCCTGCTCTCCGTCAAGGTCTTCGGAGATCTTGGAACTCGCCTGAAGTGCTGCGTGGAGAGCTCCTCCGACGATGAAGATTCCTCCTCGAGCGGGAGTGACGAGGAGGACAGCGACAACGACGACGAGGGAGTCGGGCGGCAGGATGCCGACCCCGAGTTCGACTAACCGCGCCGCCCCTCCCTCGGCCTCGTGCCCTGCCGAGGGCCTTCCTCGCCAAGCTCTCCATCGGGGCGCTCCCTGTCGTCTCCTTGGGCGGCTGGCGTAGGAGGGCCGGAGAAGGCGAAGAAGGCGGGTGGCGGCCGTCAAGTCGGAGTACGCGGGCACCGATGCCTTCATCGTGTATTGCCGGCCCGCTGTCTCGTCTTCCAGCTCCTTTCCCGGCATCAAGATGTTCTCTTGGTGCCTTCTGCTCCTCGCACCTCGCCTAGGCGCCCCTTTTGCCCTCTTGCTACTTTGTTCCACCTTCTGTGGAGAGGGACAAGAAAGGGATTACGGGCACCTTATCTCTTTTTAGTTTGTAAGCCTGCAGGCACTTGTTAGATTTAAAGCTTGTAATCCCCTTGCTCATGTTTTTTATTCTGTACGAACTGTACCTGTATGGGACGTTTTTAATAAAAAAGGGTGCTTGCCGGGTTCTTTGTGCGTGAGCGAGGCCCATGCCAAGGAACGAGTCCTTGTTATTTCTAAGATAAACATTGTCGCCCGGCAACAGGCCTTGCCATCCCCCCACTTCGGTCGACCATTCTCACGCTCTTGGCAGAGGCAGGGGCGAAGTAGAGCTAGGCTCCCCGTTTACCTTCTTGCCACTGTGACTACGACCAAGTTCCGACCCAGTGGGATAGCTCTTGGGTACAGGAAAAGGGGAGCACGGTGGTTTAAGAATATAAACGTAGATTCACATGTCCCAGTTCTATACGGAAAGGCATAACACGGGATGAAAGGCTTATCTGAATTTGCAGTCCCCGGCAACCTTGGCCTGCCGTGGTTGGATCCTTGTGTCTTCAGCCCCCGGCAGTCTTGGCCTGCCGGGGCCGGAGCGCCGTTCCGTTCTCTTTTTCCCAAGCGGCTCAGCAGAAGTGTCCACGTGCCCTGCGAACCAAAGAGGACAGAAAGACGCATACTCGACCTCTAGGCTAGGGATTAGTTGCCGCTAAGCACTATCAACCCTAACCGAGGGAGAGACTCAACCTAGCATGCATGCTATAACTTAGGGTGCCAGCGCTTTGTTTATTTATGCTCAGGGTCTGCGCCTGGCTTTGTACAAAGGGTTACATGCCTTGTCGGCAAAGCTTGTACAAAAGGTGGCTTGCCGGGAGGCCCGGCAAGCCGCGCCTTATGGGTAAAACTTGCGAAGATGCTCGATGTTCCAGGAGTTGCTCACTGGGATGGCATCTTCGGTCTCAAGGCGAACTGCGCCAGGCCTGGTGACTTGTATTACCCGATAAGGGCCCTCCCACTTCGGCGTCAACTTGTTGGAATTCTTGGCCGACTGAGCGCACCGAAGAACAAGTTCACCTTCCTCAAAGCTTCCGGAATGAACCTTGCGGCTATGGTAGCGGTGCAAGGCTTGCTGGTAGCATGCTGCTCTCACAGCCGCCCAAAGACGATCTTCCTCAAGGAGCGTTGCGTCATCTTGCCGCAATTGCTCTTGCTCAAGCTCGTCGTAAGCGAGCACTCGAGGTGACCCGTATATGAGTTCCGTGGGGAGAACTGCTTCTGCACCGTATACTAGGGCAAAGGGTGTCTGGCCGGTGGCTCGATTTGGCGTCGTCCTGATCGACCAAAGAACCGCCGGCAACTCATCAATCCAGCGCCTTCCGCTCTTGTGCAGCCTGTCAAAAGTCTTCGTCCTCAGGCCACGCAACACTTCAGCATTTGCCCTCTCTGCCTGGCCGTTGCTCCGTGGGTGTGCCACGGAAGCGAAACAGACCTTGCTGCCGAGGTCTTGGATGTATTGCATGAAGGTGTGGCTCATGAACTGCGTGCCGTTGTCCATGATGACTCTGTTTGGCACACCAAAACGGCAGACTAGTCCCTTGAACAACTTGACGGCTGACTGTGCTGTCACCTTCCTCACCGCTTCCACCTCCGGCCACTTTGTGAACTTGTCGATTGCGACGTACAAGTACTCAAAGCCCCCGACAGCACGGGGGAAGGGGCCCAGTATGTTGAGCCCCCAGACTGAGAATGGCCAGGAGAGAGGGATTGTCTGAAGAGCTTGAGCTGGTTGATGAAGCTTCTTTGAATGGAACTGACACGTTTCACACTTGGTTACTAGTGCCGTTGCATCCTGGAGGGCAGTGGGCCAGAAGAAACCCTGCCGGAATGCCTTGCTGGCAAGGGCCCTCGACCCTATGTGGGAGCCACATATGCCTCCGTGTATCTCCGCCAACAGCTGCAGTCCTTCCTCCCTGGGAATGCACTTCTATTTCACATCGTTCGGTCTCCTCATGTACAACACGTCATCGACGAACTGATACATAGCAGACTGACGGGCTACCTTCTCCGCTTCTTCCTGCTCCTCAGGAAGCTATCCTGTTTGGAGGAATCGGACGGTATGCTGTGCCCATGCCGGAGCCTGGGGCTTGACGGCAACGACCAAAGGCATTTCTTCTGCCATGGGAGTGGCGGTCTCTACGGCCAGGGCTTGACAGCCTGCCGAAGTCGGTCGCTCCTCGGCAGGCTCAGCGTCCACAGCAACACCCTTGCCGGCGGCCCCTGGGGGCTCAGCGGGAAAGTACTTGCCGGGGCCGGATTTCCTCCGCTTGTTCTGCTCCGTTGATGGTTCGACGGATGGTTGAGTTAACCGAAGAAAAAAGGTACCTGGTTCCACAGGTAGCTTGAATGCAGCGCGCTTTGACAGGTAATCGGCGATGTCGTTCTCCGCTCGGGGAACGTGCTCCGCTTGCATACCGTCAAAGTGCTCCTCCAGCTTCCTCACCTCATCTACGTAGGCCTCCATCAACGGGCTCTGATAATCTTTGTTGACTTGCCTAACGACAAGCTGCGAATCACCCTTGACGATGAGCTTTTTAACTCCGAGGTCTGCCGCGATCCTGAAGCTCGCAAGCAACCCCTCGTACTCAGCAGTGTTGTTGGTGGACATCTCCCTCGGAAAGTGCATATGGATTACATACATGAGGTGCTCTCCGGTGGGAGCCACGAGAAGCACACCAGCACCGGCGCCTTGCAGCGAGAAAGCTCCGTCAAAGTACATAATCCAGTAGCGAGTTGTATCCTTGCCGGGGAGAGTGGTCTCATCTCTTCATCAGGCGTTGAGGTCCATTCCGCAATGAACTCCGCCAGGACTCTACTCTCGATGGTTGAAGTACTTTCAAACTTCAATCCAAAGCTTGATAACTCCAAGGCCCACTCCACAATCCTTCCGGTTGCCTCTGGGTTGTGCAGTATCCGTTCCAACTGGAGGCGGGTGACGACAGTGATCTCGTGGGCTTGGAAGTAATGACGCAGCTTCCTCGAGGCCATAAGGAGGCCGAAGAGCAATTTCTGCACACCGGAATACCTTGACCTAGCCCCCTGCAAGATGGAGCTGACAAAGTAAACCGGGTGCTGCATCATCTTCTTCTTCTGCACCACTCCACTTGACCGTGCGGGCTCTGTCCTGATGGCGTCAGACTCTGCCGGGAGCCTTGCCTTGCCGGCACCAGGCCCTGCCGGGGGAGTCTTTGACTTGCCATCTGCCGGTCCTGCCGTTGCTACTGTCTCTGCGTCAACCTCCCTCTACGCCACTAGCGCGGCACTGACCACTTGATTCGTCACCGCCAGATATAGCAGCAACGGCTCTTGTGGTTTAGGCGCAACTAGTATAGGTGTAGAGGAAAGGTATCTCTTCAGGTCTTGCAACGCCGCCTCACCCTCTGGGGTCCACTCCATTGGGCCCGCCTTCTTCAAGATCTTGAAAAAGGGAAGGGCGTGCTCGGCAGACTTGGAGATGAATTGGCTCATGGAGGCAACGCAGCCAGTGAGCCGACGCACATCCTTGATCCACTTGGGCGCCTCAATCTGCTCGATAGCCTTGATCTTGTCTGGGTTTGCCTCGATCCCACGCTGCGACACAAAGAACCCGAGAAGCTTGCCGGACGGAACGCCGAAGACACACTTCTCAGGGTTCAGCTTGAGGTTGATCTTGTGCAGGTTGGCAAACGTCTCCTCTAAGTCTTGTACAAGAGTTGCCCTGTCCATGGTTTTGAGCACTATGTCATCCATATAGGCTTCCATCTATGTAGCTGGGGTTCAAAACCAATTTGGACTGCCCTTGCAAATGTTGAACCAGCACTCTTCAACCCGAAAGGCATCCGTAAAAAGCAATACGTACCACATGGGGTGATGAATGCTTTCTTCTCTTCGTCTTCTCTTGTCATGAAGATCTGGTGGTAGCCCGAGTAGGCGTCGAGGAATGATAACAGATCACACCCGGCCGTGGAGTCAACAATCTGGTCGATGCGCGGCAACAGGAAGGGGTCCTTAGGACAAGCCTTATTGATATATGTGTAATCAATACACAGCCTCCACTTCCCGTTTGCCTTGCGCACCACCACCGGATTGGCCAACCACGTCGGATGGAGCACTCCCCTCACCAAGCCTGCTACTTCCAACTTTCTGGTCTCCTCTGTGATGAATTCCCGCCGTTCCAAAGCTTGCTTCCTGACCTTCTGCTTGACGGGTCGCGCATGGGGACATACAGCAAGATGGTGCTCAATCACTTCCCTGGGAACGCCGGGGATGTCAGATGCTTGCCATGCAAACACATCGACATTCGGCCGCAGGAAAGTGACAAGCGCGCTTTCCTATTTGCTGTCAAGGGTGGAGCTTATGGTGAAAGCCCCTCCCGTGCCATCCTCCTTGACGGACACCTTCTTGGTCTCTGGTGGCGCAGCTCTGGATTTCTTGCTCTTGCCGGTGGAGCTCTCTGGCACGTCCTCGACGGTAGCACAACACTCCGAAGAGGTGCGCTTGCCGGAGTGGGTGCAAGAGGTCTTGCCGGTCTTCTTCTTCCCTCCCGGGGCTTCAGCGGTAGGAGCAAGTGCCTTGGCGACAGCTGCTGCAACTGCTTCCCAGTAGAGTAGGTCGGCGCAGATCAGCGCATCCTTCCTGTCGGAGGGGACGGTGATGATGTTCATCAGCCCAGGCATCTTCAACGTGTTGTAGGCATAGTGCGACGCTGCCATGAACTTGGCTAGTGCCGGGTGGCCGAGGATCCCATTGTAGGGCAAGGGGATCTCGGCTACATCGAAGACAATCCTCTCCGTCCTGTAGTTCAACTCGCCTCCAAACGTCACAGGCAATGTGACCTTTCCCTTCGGCTGGCTCCTTCCCGGGTTGACCCCTTGAAACGTGCCCATTTTCTCGAGGTCTCCATCAGGAATTTGTAGCCTCTTGATCACAACGGGTGAGATCAAGTTCAGACCAGCCCCGCCGTCAACCAGCATCTTGTTCACCTTGAGGTTGCGTATCATTGGTGAGGCCAACAACGGCAAGAACCCGACTGCAGTTGTGCGGTCATGGTGGTCCTCGGCATCAAAGATGAGGGGCGTGCTGGACCACTTCAGCGGCTTCTGAGCGTCGAACGAGGGCTCCGCTGCTATGATCTCACGCGCCCACTGCTTGAGCTGGCGGTGAGAAGTATGCAGCGAGGCGCCACCATCGACGCACATGGCCTCTGTAGACTTCTAAAACTCTTGCTCGCCGGACTCGTCGTCCTCGTCATGATCATCGTCTTCTTGCTTCCTGTCGCGGCCCCGAGCGGAACTCTCTTGTTGGTTGTCCTTGCCGCGGCGGCCTCCTTGGCCGCCATGCTTCTTGCCGGATCCTTCAGCACCATCCTGACCCTTCTCCTTGTCCCGCCTCTCATACTCGGCCTTTTGCTTCTCAGCAAGTATCTCGACTTGTCGGCAGTTCTGGAGGTCGTGGCCCTTGGTGCGATGGATCTTGCAATACTGCTTGTCGGAGCCCCCGGCTTGTCAGTAGCCGCCAAGGCCTGGCAAGCGGCGCACCCGGCAATTTCCTTGCCGGGATCGTCTGCCTTAGCCTTCTTGGCTGCGCCAGTGCTGTCGGATCCCTTGACGGCAAGCACGGTCTTGCCCTTGCGTTTCCTGTTGCGACACCGGCCCTTCTTCGTCGGGGCAGCGGTGTCTTCGTCAGTAGAGTCGGTTTCCGCGCCGGCGTCCTCGCCGGGGTACTTCCTTCCCTCTTCAGCCCGGGCGCACCTATTGGCCAGAACATAAAGTTCGGCCACATCCTTAACCTTGTTCATCGCCAGCTCTTCACGCATCTTTCGGTTGCGCACGTTCTGATGGAACGTGCTAATCACGGCGGCGGGATGAACATCGGGGATGTTGTACTGCACCCGGCTGAACCTCTGGATGTACTTGCACAGGGTTTCCCCTTCCTTCTGGGGAATGATATGCAAATCACTGGCCTGGCCATGAGCTTGGTGGCCCCGGGTGAAGGCACCAACGAACTCATGGCACAGACCCGACCAAGAAGAAATGGAATCCGCCGGCAAGTGCATCAACCAAGACATGACGTTGGGCTTCAGTGCCAACGGGAAGTAATTGGCAAGCACCTTGTCGCCGCGAGCTCCGGCAGCTTGCATCGCAATGGTGTAGATGCTGAGGAACTCTGACGGATGGGTCTTGCCGTTGTACTTCTCGCTGACGTCGGGCTTGAACGTGCGGTGGGACGGCCACTGGAACTGCCGCAGCTCACGGGTAAAAGCTGGGCAACCCACCTCGTAAGGCAGGCCGCCGGAGCCCCCCGGTGTTGGGTGGTCCGTAGCGGGTCTCGCCGGCTTATCCGACTGGTGGCGTGTATCGCACCGGCGCTCGATGGTGGTTCGAGCATCTTCGTGGGCTCGTTCCCGAAGATCTTGGCGCTGGTCGCGGTGGGTCCGTGGGTCGGACGACGCTATGGAAATGTTATCACAAGCGTCATTGCGACGGACCGACACCCGCGGTGGCTGGCGTGGAGGAGGAGAGTGCACCGTGGCCGCAGCACCCCCGGCCCCTCCACCGCTGGCATGCGGTGGTTCGACGGAGCGCCGGCCCGAGGGCCCCGCCGGTCGCGGATCATCTTTATTAGCGACGGCGACGAGGCTCCGGATGGTGGCTCTCCACTCGTCGAGCTTCTCCGCAGCAGGAGGGAAGTCAAGGAGCAGCTGCGCGCGTGCCAAAGCTTCTGCTAGCGTGGGTGGTGGCGACAGCTGCGTGGACCGTGGCATGCTTCGACTTCTAACCACGTTAGAAGGAGCTCTATCACGGCCCAGCGGATGCGTGCCATTTTCGACAGCACTTCGGCGGGCATGCTGGACTCCTCCGTCCCGCAGATGATGCACGGGACTCTTCCGACGGCGGCGTCCGGGGTCTCCAGCGTGGTGGCGCTGCTCGTCACACGCACCCTGGGAACAGCGCGTTGTGGGCGCCGGCGTAGGCGTCTTGGAGGTTGCTGCGCTGCCCGTGGGTGGCAGAGCGACACTCTTGGAGGGCCCCGCGCCGCCTGCGGGGGCCCAGCCCCGTCTTTGGATTTGGCAATGCGCGGCCCATCATCTGGCGCACGAACGATGCCGCTTGCCAGGCTCTGACTGCCAGAGCGATGCTGGTGCTCGCGGGCCGCAACTCGGGTTCTGTCCGCGACCGACCCGCTGCTCGTCCGCACTGGCACGGGCCGTTCGGCTCCCGACGAGCCGATCACCGTGATCGTCTTCTTCTTGGGAGCCATGGCAATGAAGAACCACTAGGCTAACTGCTAGATCGGATTCTCACGACTGCGCCCCCTACCTAGCGCGCCAAAGATGTCGGTGGAAAACGACACCTATGGGATCACAAGAATCCCTACTACGTTTGGCGGGGCGCGGGGTCGTGAGGAGAGCAGGTCTAACAGGAAGCACACGGATCGTTTACCCAGGTTCGGGCCGCGAGGATGCGTAATACCCTAGTCCTGCTTTGGTGGATGTATTTAGTGTTCTTGTGTTCTTGAACTAGCTACGGGGTGCAACTTGCCCAAAAGAGCCGAATGCCCCTCCAGTATGCCATGGGCCTCCTTTTATAGTCGAAAGGGGCTGCCACAGTGGCACACAGGAGGTGGAAAGGTCTACAGTGTTGCGAGCTTATCGCCCGTATTACAGGACAAAACGCATTTAATGCATCGCTTAGGTGTCCCTTAGCTTTATCGGGGACGGGAACGAGGCCCGTCCCGTCCGTCGCCGCTCCGCCTCGCTTCGACACGCGCCCAGGCCAGCGGTGCATGCAGTGCCATGTAGGCTGGCGGGCAGCTGAGGTGGCGCAGTGGTAGGGTCTTCACGAAGATCTGCATGCCACCACGCAGGTGCTTGCTGAATTGGCTTGGGAGCCGCATGTTGCCACGCAGGTGCCTGCCCAGCTGGTTGGGCTGGCAGTTGCATGCGAACGGCGACGATGCCTTGGTTGGTGCGGGCCTGACTGTGGCCCCGCGGATGCCCCCAGCAAGGGTCTTGCCATGGCGTTGCAGTCGTCCCCGGCAAGGCGCTTGCCGGGGGTCTTGTGGATTCCCTCGGCTGGGATCACGCCGAGGGTCGCCGTCTTCTGGTCCTCATCTGATCTCACATGTTTATGATCTTGACAAAGATCTGCATGCCACCACAGAGGTGCCTCCCGAGCCTTGGTTCCAATGTAGTTGGTTGGGTCGGAACTCGTGGGCTCAAGGGTGGCTCGCTCTGTTGGTGTTGGGCAAGTTGCCCTGGCGAGGCTCTCGCCGGGGCCGCGGAGGCTGCCCCGGCAAGGGCCTTGCCGGGGGGTCCCCCTCGCCCTCTTGCTCTTTGGTGTTTCTGGTCTTGACGTTGCCTTGACCGCCTAGTGCCTCTGGCTTCTCTCCGGCTTCCCTCCCTTGCCCTGCTAAGTGTGGTCGTGGCGCGTGGCTCCGACTGCCCATGCACAAGTAAAGGGGTACAAAGGAGTGCCCCTACTTTTGTAAACCGACAACAAGCAACTTAACTAATGATAGCAATTCACCGTTTACCTATAGGGCAACAAAAATCTACTCAAACACCATAAGATAGCAACAAATCATTGAATAATAATATGAAGCATAAAGCACCATGTTCAAGTAGAGGGTACAACGGGTTGCAGGAGAGTGGACCGCTGAATATAGATGAGGGAAGGTGATGGGGGTGTTGATGAATATGACAGAGTTGTTGGATTAGATTGCCGTCACACGATGATTGCCCTGACGGTGTTCCGTCGCCACTGGGAGAGAGGGGGAGAGAGGCCTGATACGTCTCCAACGTATCTATAATTTTTGATTGTTCCATGCTATTAGATTATAATTCTTGGATGGTTAACAATCATTTTATAGCAACTTTATATCTTTTTTTGGGACTAACCTATTGACATAGTGCCCAGTGCCAGTTGCAGTTTTTTGTTTTTTTTACATCGCATGAAATCAATATCAAACGGAGTCCAAATGCAGCGAAACTTTTTGTGGATTTTCTGGACCAGAAGACACCAGTTGGGCCAAGAAAGTACCTGAGGGGAGCTCCGAGGGGAGCACAACCCACCAGGGCGCGCTTGGGGTCCCAGGCACGCCCAGGTGGGTTGTGCCCACCTCGGTGGCCACCCACACCACCTCTTTGCTCTATAAATACCCCAATATTCCAGAAATCCTAGGGGAGTCGACGGAAATCAATTCCAGCCACCGCAAGTTCCAGAACCACCAGATCCAATCTAGACACCACCACGAAGGGGTTCATCATCCTCATTGGTGCCTCTCCGATGATGCCTGAGTAGTTCATTGTAGACCTACGGGTACGTAGTTAGTAGCTAGATGGCTTCCTCTATCTCTTTTGATTCTCAATACAATGGTCTCTTGGAGATCTATTTGATGTAACTCTTTTTGCGGTGTGTTTGTTGGGATCCGACGAACTTTGAGTTTATGATCAGATCTATGTTTTTATCCATGGAAGTTATTTGAGTTTCTTTTGATCTCTTATATGCATGATTACTTATAGCCTCGTATTTCTTCTTCAAACCTTTGGTTTAGTTAGGCCAACTAGATCGATTTTTCTTGCCATGGGAAGAGGTGCTTTGTGATGGGTTCGATCTTACGGTGCTTGATCCCAGTGACAGAAGGGGAACCGACACGTATGTATCGTTGCCCTTAAGGATCACAAGATGGGGTCTATTTCTACATAAATAGATCTTGTCTACATCATGTCATCTTTCTTATTGCATTACTCCGTTTCTCCATGAACTTAATACACTAGATGCATGCTGGATAGCGGTCGATGTGTGGAGTAATAGTAGTAGATGCAGGCAGGAGTCGGTCTACTAATCTTGGACGTGATGCCTATATAATGATCACTGCCTGGATATTGTCATGATTATTTGAAGTTCTATAAATTGCCCAACAGTAATTCGTTTACCCATAGTATGCTATTTTTCTCGAGAGAAGCCACTAGTGAAATCTACGGCCCCGGGTCTCTTCTTTATTATATTTGCCTTCGCGATCTATTTTTATTTGCTTTTATTTTCAGATCTATTAATCCAAAAATACAAAAATACCTTGCTGCAATTTTTATTTATTTATTTTATCTCGCGTTCCCGCGAGATCTATTTATCCAATCTACTACAATTTTACCTATCTTTTTACCCGTGAGGGATTGACAACCCCTCTCTTACGTCGGGTTGCAAGTATTTGTTCTTTGTGTGCAGGAGCTGTTTACGTGGTGTTACGTGGTTTTCCTACTGGTTCGATAACCTTGGTCTCATCACTGAGGGAAATACCTACCGTAGCTATGCTGCATCTTCCCTTCCTCTTTTGGGGAAATACTAACGTAGTTCAAGCCGCATCAAAAGGAATTTATGGCACCGTTGCCGGGGATACATCATCAACATCTACCAGGTTCCTAATCACAAATATCATCTCCTTGCAATTTACATTATTTGCCATTTGCCTCTCGTTTTCCTCTCCCCCACTTCACAAAAATTTGCCGTTTTATTCGCCCTCTTTTTCGTTCGCTGTTTTCTTGTCAGATTTGTTTTGTGTGCAACTTTGTTTTCCATCTTTTGCATGCACCCCCGAGAACGAAGTACTTAATTTCAAACAAAGGGGAGGGGAAAATTTAAAAGATCCTTGGTACAGGATTTGCAATGCTCATAATAGATCAATTCGCAAGCAATCTACCGTTATTCTTCTTCGTTGTTATTATGTGGGCATAACCACTTGGTATAGATTCGTCCTTGATACGATTACCGGTGGAAATTTCTTGATGTGTCCCTCTCTTGATGCTTTTAATGTTATGGGAAATTTAGTGGGTTCACCACCGTTTATGATTAATGAAACAAGTTTGACTCTCAAGCATGTTATGGAAAGACTAGATGTTATTGAAAAGAAAATGCTTACCGAAGAACATTTTCAAAACTTGGGTCAAAACAGGAGAAGTTTTTAAGTTGTTAAATGAAAAAGGGACCGTAATTCATGCAAGAATTGAAGAAAGCCCGTCTCGGATTGGTAACCTGGAAGAAATCTTTAGTAATCTAAGTATGGCTTTTGCTTTTGCTAAAAGTATCGGAAAAACTCCCGTAAAAATTAGCAAGATTACTCAAGTTACTAAGAACAGGGGTGCAACTTCTAGTAATAATAAAGGAGATCTTAAAATGATTAGTATTCACCCAAATTTTATTCACCCAAATTTTGTTGAAGTTGTAAGAGATCCCATTGATAAGAATGAATTCCTCCATTTTAAGCCTAGAAGTTTTGCTATTTTACTTGCTAATTCTTCAAAGAAATCCGATTGTGTGATTGAAGAGTTGGAGAACAAGGATGACAGTATTTAGATCCTTCGCATTATTCCTAGCTAGGGGCGTAAAACGATAGCGCTCGTTGGGAGGCAACCCAACTTGTATCTTTTTGCCTTTTGGTTTTCTTGCTGTTTTCAATAAAATACCCAATTATGCCTCTGATTAGAAGTGTTTTTGTGCTTTAAATTAGTGATTGTGCCAAGCAAAGCCTTTGGGATCATGTTGGGTGATAGTTGATTTGATCTTGTTGAAAAACATAAACTTTTGCTCTCAGAAAAATAATTTTCATAAATCACAGAAATGTGCTTTTGCTCTGAATTTTTTACACAAGATTGATATACAAATTGCCCACGCTGTCCTAGTTTTTCAGAATTTTTGGAGTTACAAAAGTATGCGAAGTTCCTTGATTACTACAGACTGTTTTGTTTTTGACAGATTCTGGTTTCTTTGCGTTATGTGCTTGTTTTGATGATTCTACCGTTTCTGTCGTGGAATTGTCACGGCAGATGTCCTTAGTGTCAGGACTTAGTCGCGAGGCCAACACATCTATGTGGTAGCTTGAGAGGGGTTGAGCGGAATCGAGAGACGCAACACAAGACAAGGATTTAGACAGCTTCGGGCCCCGGGAAACATCATCCGGTAACAACCCTACATGCTGTTTGAGGCTAGGTCTCATTATGATCACGGGAGAGTCGCCGGGAACCGGCTCTCGGTGTCTAGCCCTAGAGATTGTTTCTTATTACTTGTCCCTCTTTGGGGTGCCCTGCCCCTCCTTATATAAGTTAGAGGGCGAGTTACATGCGGAGTCCTAGTAGGATTAGGACTAGTCTATCTTTCTTTATAAGTTGAATACAAGTCCGGGTCTTGCTTCCTTGTAAAGGAAATAATCCTCACACCTTTCATCTTAAGCCGGCCCACCGGAGTATAAGCCAGCCTGCTGGGCCTTGGGCCGTGGCGTCCGTCTAAGCCGCCCGTCGGGTCTCCAGTGAGTCGTCTGGTCCATGAGCTGTTTGACCAATGAGCCGCCAGACCCATGAGTCCGGCCGGGTCATCGGTGAAATGCCAAGTCCGGCCGGGTCATACTTCCGGCCGGGTCATACCGCGGGGTATATCCCCGACATTAGCCCCCAGTTTAATTTGGATTTATCCATGTTAAACTGATCCTGCAACATAAACACCAGAACAAATTTTACAGGTTGTGCTCCGGGTTAAATATTCTTGTAAGCCGGCACCTGATCATTCTTAAGTCCTTGACATTTTCTCTTGGAATATCCGGGTCAATAGTCCAGCTTCATAATCCATTTGCTAACATTGGTTCTTGTGAAGAAATATTATAAGAAATAATCCATTTAAGTCGGCCTTCAATGCTCTGATTTGACAAAGATATTGGTCTTGAAATATCAAACTGATATTCAGCCGGCTTAAAGATGTAGATTCTTGCCGATTTATGATTGCCAAAAGTGTCGGGTTATAAATAAATGATACCGGGTCATGATTGTTGCAGACACCGGGTTAATCTGGTCTACTCCAAACTGAGAATTTGAAGATTTTTTTCTCCTTTTATGCATATCACCTGTAGCCCCCAAGTCTTAAGAGGAGAACATAGTGATAACTTAAGACTTGCTTCAATATTAGTGATGCAACCTTGAAGAAATCCGGGTTATTCATCTTAATCATTAGTCATAAACTGAATATTCCATATATGTAGCCCCCAAGTGCCGGGTTGTCATGCTTGCAGCAACCTGGGACTTGTAATTGCCTTATACTCATAAAAACTTGAACCAGTGTAGCCCCCAAGGGCCGGGTCATTATGCAATAATGAGCAGGGACTTTGTAAATATGATCATGTAAACTTGACCAGCAACGTGTAGCCCCCAAGGGCCGGGCCAGTAAGATATTACCGAGTTGGGACTTTGTATATGATTCATTGATAATAACAGCATATGATGTAATCTCCACCATGGGGCTTGAACCCACGTCCACAAGGTTAAGAGCTTTGTACTCTACCAACTGAGTAGTGGATCTTTCAATATAATGGATTAAGGCTTGTGTACCTTGAATTTTCGACAGGAGCAATTGGTAGCCCCCAAGGGCCAGCTCATTTAGAATGTGATGAGTCGGGTCTTCAATAAGTTGAGCAAACAATGACTTTGCATTAGCCCCCAAGTGCCATGGTTCATGCTGGCAGTAACATGGGACTTCCATATTCGATGTAATATCAATTTGAATAATATAGCCCTCAAGTGCCGGGTCGTAAGCCTGCAGCGACTCAGGACTATTCCTTCTATCGTAGAATAAATCATATCCATTGATAAAATAACAGCCATTGCGCCAAAGCGACTTTGAATACCTCATCTGTTGATAAGTAAACCCGGAGTTTAAATACCCGGCGGCTTATAGCCTTTGAGAAAATCAAGAATTGATAACCCTTTTGAGACACCAATTTCAATCTTTGATGATGGGCTTGAACTTAATCATGTATGTAAGTCATAGCTCTGTAAATCCTGCACAGAGTTTAAACAACATATGCCCTGGCGACTTAACGTTAAAAGCCAGGGCGGGTAACCACCAAAATGTAGTCTTATCCTGCACACAATTAGATCACAAGATCCCTTGGCGGTTTACCGCAGGGCGGGTCATAATATCTCACATATAACCACTGTGATATTGAATTTGTACTGCCGGTTTACATGACCTGTGCAGTAAGGGTGATAACCCAATCCTTAGAAGCCAATGCTTCCACATAGATGATGATTGTCATAAGCTGGTGATTTATCATCGAAAATCAAGCCGGGTTAAATAGCAACCACTCATATACACTTTAGATATGAAAAAGAGCTTCAAATAAAATCCAAAAAATGTTTGCAAAAACAGACTTCAAAATTTTTTAGGCTTCTGATTCGCATATGATCAGAAAACCGTCCCAAAGGGGTTAAGCTAAGATTCGAATACGATCATATAGCCCCCAGTGGCTTTGGCATTGCCGATCAAGAGGGTACCGACAGCTATGTTCTCTTTGGTTCGAATACGACCTATGTTTGAACAGGAAGCCCCCAAATGACCTTGAGAATTGTTTAACGACGCTGATTCGAATATGATCCACGTCGGTTCCCAAAAGGGGTTGAGCTATGATTCGAATACGATCAAGAAGCCCCCTAGTGAGCTCGGCAGTGTGCCAATCAAAAGGGTACCGACAGCTATGTTCTCTTTGGTTCGAATACGACCTAGGTTTGAACAGGAAGCCCCCTAGTGATCATGAGAATATTTAACGACTCTGATTCGAATACGATCGAATACGATCAGCTCCCAATGGCCATTAAAGCAGGGTACCTATGTTTGAGTTGTGCTTTGTAACCGACTCTCTTTGGTCCCTTTAATTTTTCCTGAGAATTTGAACTTTGTGAGAGATATATTCTTTTTGAACCAGAAATTCTTAAACCGGATATTGAGAGTTTCAAAGTTTTGTGATAAACAAATTTACCTTGAACCGGATTTTGAACCGGATTTGAGAGCTTCAAAACTTTGTGGCAGATAAATTTCCCTTGAACCGGATATTTAAGAGCTTCAGTGCTTTGTGGGAAATGTCAAGTCTCTTGAGCCGGATCTAAACCGGAATCCTTCTTTTTAAGCCGGAAATTTTCTGACGGCCTTTAAACTTTTTACCAATATGGCGGTAGCCTCCGGGACCGGGTTATTTTTCCCTCCAATGACCCGGAGTTGTTGAATGCATTGAAACCAACCAATGCTGCCGAGTCATATCACTGTAGCCCCCGAGTCTCAAGACGACTCGAGGAGTTGGCTTTGAGATTCTCCATATTGACTATAGCATAAGGTGTATATCATTGGTGTTGATAGCGCGATGTGAATCCACAGAAGGTTGAGGTGACTGCGGTGGGTTATAAATGATCCCGTATGAGCCGTGTCAGCAACTCGGCCAATGGTTCCTTCCAACTGGATGTTTTCAAGTTAACCAAACTGTAGTGGCGGTGACTTGTGCGCCTGCCCATTAAACCATCCAGTGCAGACGGCGGCTGATAATACATGATAATTCGCCTCCAATTTGTTGGAAGAAAACCGGGCTTCCCAAGCAGTGACTCGCTCATATTCAATAAACAGCTCATGCATACATGTGCGGCCCAGTGTGTTTATATAGACCAACCCGCGAGAGACGGATGGTAAAGACGACCGTTGCATCAGAGGCGGCACAGACAGATGAACCGGCCGTGGTGTTGTAAGCCGGTCCGGACGGGCGAATCGATCGCCGGCGCGGTAAGCCGTGCGGATGGGCGAGTCAACCACATTGTGTTGATGTAGTGAACAATTGTCCTGTATCAAAAACCTCGCAAGCAAGAGTAATTGCTCTTTTTAAAGAGAACAATATATAATATATAAAAGTTTACTGGATTGATTTCACCTAATATGTCAGGCCAGAAATTATCCACCGCGGAGTTTATGATCATCACGGTGAAGCTGAAACCAATCACGGCCGAGTCGGCCGTGGGAGCAGACAGATTAGCCGGCCGCGGCGTTGTAAGCCGGTGCGGTCGGGTGAGTCAATCGTAGGAGCGGTAAGCGACGCGGACGCCGAGTCGGCCGCGGGGGCGGACGGGTAAGTTGTCCATCACATTCTAAGCTGGTCGCAGATGTGTGAGCCGGCCGCGAGGGTGGACGGGCAGGTCGTCCATGGCATTGTAAGGTGGCGCGAATGGGCGAGTCGGCTGGCACGTTGATGTAGACCGGACCGCAGGGGCGGCGGCTTGCGCCACCTGTAAAGGCGTCGGCGGCTCCATGCGCGATCGTGGAGATGGCAACTGGTAGCCCAAGGTGCGGCAATTGTCCTGTATAAACAATATCGCAGACCAAGGCAGAGATAAACTGTCTTTTGACGAAATATGTGATAATAAAACAAACTTAGATGGATATCACCTGGTATTTTTTGTCCGATGAACAAGGATCCTGTAATATTGTGCCAAGCTTCCACGTGATTATAACACGGAAATTAGCTAGCCCTTGGCCTTTTGTTTCTTTCACGGTAGCCATCCTGATGTGCATATAGCAGTTTTGATAAACAATTTGAAGTGGACGCGAGTCGATCCGAGGGTAGGCTGCAGCCCATCGTATGATGGCGGCTCTCCGGCGGCGGCTCAAGGCGGGTAGGCTCTCCGATTGCGGCTCAAGGTAGGACAGCTCCAACGCGGCGAGGGCGAGCAAGTGTTCGTCGAGTATTATGGCACGGTCAGATGCTGGCGCACAATAATGGTAGTGCGAGCTATACATCCATGACACGACCATTGCTCTTGCAGTGAATAACTATCCTGCATAGAAAACATCGGGAACCAAGTAATTGTTTTTTTTGACAAAAACAATATGTGCTAAAGAATAGGCTTAGATGGATATCACCTGATTTGCTCGGATGACCGATGATCCATTCAACGCAACAGAAAACGGCTCGGGTAGATCGGCAACCCATGGGAAACCAACCGAGGCGACCCGGTGATTTGACGCGGTAGGTCGGCTCGCAAGTGGAGGCGGAGGCGTTAGGCGGCGCAGTTGTAGAGGCGCTAACAGCGGCCGGCGGCAGGGCCACAAAAACCAGCGGGTCGACGGTGACAGTTCGCAGCAGGCAAGGCGGGTCAGCAAGGTCCAATTTGGGCGGCTCAGCAGAGGAAACACCACAGGCGCGGCGGCGTGTCAAGAAGGTCCGCCTGGTAGCAGAAGCACGCCCGCGGTTTGGAGAAGGACAGGTTGCAGTATCACCGAAAAGCCCACGACGGTTTGACGAAGGAGCACCGCGGAAGGCGGGGACCCGGTGGCTCAAGACCGCAGCCACGCGCAGCAGAGCCGGAGAGCAGTCCCGGCGGGTTGCGGTGTAGAAGATGGCGACGAGGAAACGCACGCGAGGCGGCGGGGACAGGCACTTTGAAACGAGGCCACTGGGGGAAGAAGAATCCGGGTTGTGACCGGCTCTGTTTCTTGATCATATCTGCTTTGACCGAGTTTTCTTTTAACCCAATTTTGTTTTCGATGTAGATTGGATCTTTGCTTGATGCCGACATACATGGCTATTGACAGTAATCCTTCTTGTCGCGGTTGTAGGCGGCGGCTCAACAGCAAACCCTACTTTCTTCAATGATACTTTTTTCAATGCTGGTTCTTCTTTTCCTGGTTAATCGCGAGCTTCTAGATCCCTGAAAGAAATCCCTCCAAGACCTCAACACCACCGTGCGTTGAGCCCCACGGTGGGCGCCAACTGTTGTGGAATTGTCACGGCAGATGTCCTTAGTGTCAGGACTTAGTCGCGAGGCCAACGCATCTATGTGGTAGCTTGAGAGGGGTTGAGCGGAATCGAGAGATGCAACACAAGACAAGGATTTAGACAGCTTCGGGCCCCGGGAAGCATCATCCGGTAACAACCCTACATGCTATTTGAGGCTAGGTCTCATTATGATCACGGGAGAGTCGTCGGGAACCGGCTCTCGGTGTCTAGCCCTAGAGATTGTTTCTTGTTACTTGTCCCTCTTTGGGGTGCCCTGCCCCTCCTTATATAAGTTAGAGGGGCGGGTTACATGCGGAGTCCTAGTAGGATTAGGACTAGTCTATCTTTCTTTATAAGTTGAATACAAGTCCGGGTCTTGCTTCCTTGTAAAGGAAATAATCCTCACACCTTTCATCTTAAGCCGGCCCACCGGAGTATAAGCCAGCCTGCTGGGCCTTGGGCCGTGGCGTCCGTCTGATCCGCCCGCCGAGTCTCTAGTGAGTCGTCTGGTCCATGAGCTGTTTGACCAATGAGCCGCCAGACCCATGAGTCCGGCCGGGTCATCGGTGAAATGCCAAGTCCGGCCGGGTCATACCGCGGGGTATATCCCCGACAGTTTCCTTTGAAGAGTTTTTGCCATAGAAAAGTTGGAATACAGTAGATACAATGCAAAAATAAAATATGAATAGGTTTGCAACAGTACTTATAGTAGTGATTTGTTTTCTTATACTAACGGATCTCACGAAGGTTTTGTTGAGTTTTGTGTGATTCAAGTTTTCAAGTTTTGGGTGAGATCGCGATGGATGAAGGAATGAGGATTAGAAAAAGGCTAAGCTTGGGGATGCCCGAGGCACCCCAAGATAATATTCAAGAAGTATCAAGCAACTAAGCTTGGGGATGCCCCCGAGTGGCATCCCCTCTTTCTTCTAACAACCATCGGTATTTTACTTGAAACTATATTTTTATTCGTCACATATTATGAGTTTTGCTTGGAGCGTCTTGTATGATATGAGTATTTGCTTGTTTTTATTTTTACTTTAAGTCATGAATCCTTGCTGGACACACCTATTTGAGAGAGCCAAAAATATGCTATGACTTGTTAGAATTGCTCCTATGCTTCACGTAATTTTTTAGAGCCTTGGAATTGCTCTAGTGCTTCACTTATATCTTTTTGAGCACGGTGTGCTTTGTTATCTTTGAAAAAGTTCTCTCATGCTTCACTTAGATTAATTTGAGAGAAAGAAATATGATGCTCATGTTCTTCACTTATATTTGTTTGAGCTTACTAAAAAAGCAACATATGAAACTAGTTCCAAAGTGATACATATCCAAGGAGGATATAATAAAAACTTTCATGAAGATCATTGGACAAAATAAACTTGATTCTTTGTAATATTTTTGAGATATGATGATAGTGATATGTGAGTCATGTTGATGAGTAATTATTCTTTAGTAAGAATATTGGTGTTAAGGTTTGTGATTCCCTATGCAAGCACGAAAGTCAATAGTTATGCAATGAAATTACATCCTACTTGTGGTGCATTATTCGGTGTTAGTTATGCTTAATGCGAGATTTTTCGTTTCTTGGTTGGATGCTTCTCAATCTTTTGCTAGCCTTCATTTGCACTAAGTATGATCACTACTTGTGCATCCAAAATCCTTTAAACCAATTTTGCCACATGAGTCCACCATACCTACCTATATGCAGTATTTCCGTGCCATCCTAAGCAAATTTGTATGTGTCATCTCTAATTTTCAAAATAAATTTCTCTTTTGTGTGCTCGTACCGCTCATGAAACGGTAGGGGGTGGCTGATATATTTCCATGCTAGTTGTGTTATTCTCAAGATGAGTGTTTATTCACTTGTCATTGCACGAGAGTACGGCAAAGGTATTAGGGATGCCCAGTCCTGAAATTAAAAATTAAATAATAAATTCCTTGGAAAGTGTTGGTATGGAAGGCACCCGTGGATACGGTTAGCCATCGAAAGTGAAAGTATGGTGGAAAAAGGAATAAACTTTATTTTCTGTTTGGGAACCGCCTATGATATATCTAGCATGGAAAGTATTTGGAACTACTCGATCGTTTCGTTGACAGGAAAAGCATGCCACCCAAAATGTGTTTATCTCTACTTTTTCGCTTTGAGCTCTGGCACCTCTACAAATCACTACTTCCCTCCGCGAAGGGCCTTTACTTTATGCAATTTTTTTACTTGAGTCTCCATCTTCTCTTATAAACCACTAACTAAGGGGCACTATGATCGTACTTGAGCATTGGGTGTAGCTAATATGCGAGTGTGTTTCATGAATGGATCAATGATTAAGCATAATGGGCAAGGGATAACTTGCTTTAGTGTTGATATTTTGAAAGACATGGTTGTTTGTTGATATGCTTGAGTATTAAAGTCTTCATGTCAAAACTGGACTACTGCTTTGAACCATATAAAGTCCAAATGTCCATGCTACAAAGAAAAGAATATGTGATGAACATGTTAGATAGCATTCTACATCAAAAATTCTATTTTTATCATTTACCTACTCGAGGACGAGCAGGAATTAAGCTTGGGGATGCTGATACATCTCAAACGTATCAATAATTTTTGATTGCTCCATGCTATCATATTCTCATTCTTGGATGTTTTACAATCATTTTATAGCAACTTTATATCATTTTTTCGGACTAAGCTATTGACATAGTTCCCAGTGCCAATTGCTATTTTTGCTTGTTTTTGACATTGCAGGAAATCAATATCAAACGGAGTCCAAATGCAGCAAAACTTTTTGTGGATTTTTTCTAGACCAGAAGACACCTGTTGGGCCAAGAAAGTACCTGAGGGGAGCTCCGAGGGGAGCACAACCCACCAGGGCGCGCCTAGGTGGGTTGTGCCCACCTCGGTGGCCTCCCGTACCACCTCTTTACTCTATAAATACCCCAATATTCCAGAAACCCTAGGGAAGTCGACGAAAATCAATTCCAGCCGCCGCAAGTTCCAGAACCACCAGATCCAATCTAGACACCATCACGGAGGGGTTCCTCATCCTCATTGGTGCCTCTTTGATTTTGCGTGAGTAGTTCATTGTAGACATACGGGTCCGTAGTTAGTAGCTAGATGGCTTCCTCTCTCTCTCTCTCTCTCTTTTGATTCTCAATACAATGGTCTCTTGGAGATCTATTTGATGTAACTCTTTTTGCGGTGTGTTTGTTGGGATCCGATGAACTTTGAGTTTATGATCAGACCTATGTTTTTATCCATGAAAGTTATTTGAGTCTTTTGATCTCTTATATGCATGATTACTTATAGCCTCGTATTTCTTCTTTGAATCTTTGGTTTAGTTAGGCCAACTAGATCGATTTTTCTTGCCATGGGAAGAGGTGCTTTGTGATGGGTTCGATCTTACGGTGCTTGATCCCAGTGACAGAAGGGGAACCGACACGTATGTATCGTTGCTATTAAGGATAACAAGATGGGGTCTATTTCTACATAAATAGATCTTGTCTACATCATGTCATCGTTCTTATTGCATTACTCTATTTCTCCATGAACTTAATACACTAGATGCATGCTGGATAGCGATCGATGTGTGGAGTAATAGTAGTAGATGCAGGCAGGAGTCGGTCTACTAATCTTGGACGTGATGCCTATATAATGATCATTGCCTGGATATCGTCATGATTATTTGAAGTTCTATAAATTTCCCAACAGTAATTTGTTTACCCACCGTATGCTATTTTTCTCGAGAAAGCCACCAGTGAAATCTACGGCCCGGGTCTCTTCCTTATTATATTTGCCTTCGCAATCTATTTTTATTTGCTTTTATTTTCAGATCTATTAATCCAAAAATACAAAAATACCTTGCTGCAATTTTTATTTATTTATTTTATCTCGCATTCCCGCAAGATCTATTTATCCAATCTACTGCAATTTTACCTATCTTTTTACCCGTGAGGGATTGACAACCCCTCTCTTACGTCGGGTTGCAAGTATTTGTTCTTTGCGTGCAGGAGCTGTTTACGTGGTGTTGCGTGATTCTCCTACTGGTTCGATAACCTTGATCTCATCACTTAAGGAAATACCTACCGCAACGGTACTGCATCATCCCTTCCTCTTCGGGGAAATACCGACGTAGTTCAAGCCGCATCGAGGCCCCTCCTTCTTGTTCTTCCTTGGCCTCCCCCTATATGGGAGGAGAGTTTTCCCTCTGGTCCTTAGTCTCCATGGCTCTCGGATGACAGGAGTTCCTCCGAGTTGGATCTCTCTCTCTGTTCTCTCGCGTTCCTTTTTTCGAGCCCTTCACCGTTTCTTAAATTCCCGGAGATCCGTAACTGCGTTTGGGCTGAAATTTTTAGGGGATTTTTATCTAGCAATTATCTTTCTTGTGGCAAAAGAAGGGCCCCAACTGACTTACAGAGGATCCACAAGCCTGCTAGGCGTGCCCAGGGTAGGGGGTGTGCCGTTTGAGTTTGTGGGCCCCTCGAGCATCGTCTCGCGTTGATTCTTTTTCCCAAAAATCACATATATTCAAAGATAAATCTCCGTAAATTTTTATCATGTTTGGACTTTGTTTGATATGGATTTTCTGCGAAACAAAAAACATGCAACAAACAGAAACTGACAGTGGGCACTGGATCAATATGTTAATCCCAAAAATAATATAAAATGTTGCCAAAAGTATGTGAAAGTTGTAAAATATTGGCATGAAAAATAAAAAATAATAGATACGACGGACACGTATCAGTCTTACACACTCTAGAGGTTCAACTAACTTCCAAACTGGATTGCCGTACATAGACTCCATTTCAGATTACTTGGCTTTAAGCCATTCTTTTGAACTGGGCGCCCCTCACTTCCTTGTAATGCACAGGTTCATCTTCTTCTAAGACGGATATATTTCATTCAAGAGGTTCACTAACTCTTCCTTTTGCCGAACTATAGTTTAGTTACAATATCAACTAGTGTAGTAACTTCTGGCTCAGTCGTGCGGACAATTTTCTTGAGCAAATTCTGGTTTGCTAGTCCATCTTACTTTTGCCAAAGATTCAACAATCTCATCAAGATGTATTGTCCTCCCACTTACTTCTTTAGTGGGAGACTCCTTCTCAACAAAGTGTCCATTATCCGTGACAAATATTTTGTCATCAGACTTTTGGTATAAGGAATACCCAATTGTTGCCTGGATAACCTACAAGGTATCACTTGTCTGCTTTGGGATCGAGCTTATTTATTTGTAAATGCTCCACATAAGTATCACCATCCCAAATTTGAGATGCGACAAAATGGTGTCGTCTCAATAGACTTTGACGGTGCTCTATTTAGTGTATATGTTGTTGTTTCAAGTGTGTATCCCAAAAAATGATAAAAGAAAATTGGTAAGTTGTGAAACAATTCCATGATCACTTGGACATTTGTTAAACTCGTGACTTAGATATTTTCCACTACAATTTGTTCGCAGTTATTTTATCTTTTTTCATGATCATCCTCAACTTCGTTCTAAAGTTCTTTGAACTTTTTCAAATGTTTCAGACTCATGTTTCGTAACCTAAATATAATCATATCTACTCAAATCATCAATAAATGTTACGAATTAGAGGTATCCACCACATGCCGGTATGATCATCGGACCGCATACATTATTATGTATTATTTCCAATGACTCATGTGCCCATTCAGAATGACTTGTGAACAACGTCTTAGTCATTTTACTCATCAGAAAAGCTTCACATATGTCAAATGAGTCAAAATCAAAAGATGTTAATACTTCATCTTTATGAAGTTTTTGCATGCGTTTTTTCCGATGTGACCAAGACGGCGGTATCACATGTAAGCGATATTTATCAGTCTTCTTAAAATGTTTAGCATTAATGTTATAGATATCTTTTCACATTCAAGATTCATAATGAATAAATGATCAACAATAGTGGCAAATCCATAAAACATATTCTCACAATAATTTGAATAACCATTGTTTCTAGACTTTATAAGGATAACCATTGCTTATTAAACATAATCCAGAGATAATGTTTTCACACAACTTCGGAATGAAATAACAATTATTTAGTTCCAAGATAAATCCTGAAGGTAAACTAAAGACATGAGTAATTATAATACATATATCTCTGTTGCAACACACAGGCAACAATGATGGGAATGGCATAGAATGTGTTCAAGCGAGTGAACAACATGTACGCCGTGGCGGTACAACCCTACTATGGGTAGAATATGGTTGATTCCCTGTAGGTAACATCACATCGTTCAGGCAAGTGAAACACACTCGCCAAAACGCCTTGATGATATATTGCACACCCATTTCATAATACTTTGCTGTAACTATAAACAACTGCAGTATAAATTGATCTTGTAAAAACAAGGGGGTGGCTATTTCAATACTCCTTGGAGAACACCCTTCTCT
This sequence comes from Aegilops tauschii subsp. strangulata, assembly GCF_002575655.3. NCBI lineage: Eukaryota > Viridiplantae > Streptophyta > Magnoliopsida > Poales > Poaceae > Aegilops > Aegilops tauschii. Next base: position 384,321,798 of record NC_053040.3, read on the forward strand.
CCTTCTCTTTGTTAAAGAATATTATGATGGTGGCACTCTAGAAACTTGAGACGAACCGCCAACATGATCAGTTTTTCAAATATATTTTATGCTGCAAAATCTAAAGTTGTAAGCGTATATGTACTGATCTTTTTTATCTTTTAACATTTTCCCTTTATCTCTTAATAAATGTGGCAGTTATTAATTTAGATTGTTTCTTCTAAGTTTATTGGCAGCAAGAATCGATAACCATTCTTAATCGCTGGTGGGATTAACTAACTCACCTAGATTCGAGAGTTTGTGGCCGACCATGTCAGAGATGCAAAATTTGAAGTTCTCCCGGCCTGTAAACGTGTAAACAAAATATGGTTTGGGTTTATTGGAGAGAGAGGGGGAGAGATGGAGGGAGGAAGGGGCCGGTGAGAGATCATGCAGGTACATACTGGTAGGACAACCACGTTCTGAAATATAATTGGGTGATGAGGAGATGGCTACATAGGATACGACCAAAAATATTACATACTGTAAGTGCATCTAGTGCCACCCTATTTGGTTTTGGAGTATTGACAACAAACTTGGTTGAGGGACTAATGTGTTTGTGAGAATTGCAGCATAACACATGTAGTACTTCCATATTGATTCAGTTTACCTACTAGAGATGACCCCTAAAAATGTGTGAAGACATTGAAGACAATGGTGGTCTGTGAAGTCATTCACGGTGAAGATTATGACATGAGAAGACATTCACGTGAAGACTATGGAGTGCGAAGACATAGTTGTTTCGTAATTTTGGTTTCTTCTTTGTTGAGTCATAGGAACCACCATACTGTTAAGTGGGGTCCAAGTGAACAAAGTCAAAGTGACTGATGTGATGCTCAACCAAATCCTATGTCTTCGAGTGAAGACAATGAGAGCAAATCTTATCCAGAGCTGGATGAGCCAGCTTTACTGGTAGCCCAAGTCAAGCTGCCGTGTGTGTTTGAAATCGGACCGTTGGACACGTCTCAGTTCCTTAGTGACCAAGGGTCATTTCGGACAAATCAGGTCGGGTTGCCTCCTAGCTACAAATAGCCCACCCCCTACACCATAAATTGGTGGCTTCTCAGAGTTAGTGCACGGCTTTTGTCGTTTGAGAGCAACCCACCCCCGAAGCATTTGAGAGAGAGATCCTTGCGAGGACAAAGCCCAAAACACCCAGAGCCAAAGAGTGTTAGGCATCACTGAAGTCTTTCTGTCCGCGTGATCCGAAGACTTGTTACACTTGAGGACTGTGAATCCTCCAGCCGGTTAGGCGTCACGTTCAGAGCATCCAAGAGCCATTTGGATTGCCAGTGAACGAAGTCTGTGAAGGTTTGGAAGTCTACCTTGAAGACTTACCAGAGTGATTGGGCGAGGACTGTGTGTTCTTAGCTCAAGTGGAATAAGGTGAAGACGCGGTCTTCTGAGTTAAATCTCAGCCTCCCTAACCAGACGTACAGTTGTCACAGCAACTGGAACTGGTCTACCAAATCCTTGTCTTCACCAAGCAACTGGTTCTATCCTTCACTTCCCTTTACTTTACAGTTTGTCTTCGTGAAGTCATTGCCTTCTTGCATGATCTGATTGTCTTCACTGTGAAGACTGGTTGTTGTTTGGCTTCATACTATCTTCCATCCTGATCCACACTACCCAGCTGCTGATAGTGTTCGTGCTTTCACTTCATTGCTTACTTGGCTATGGCTTGTCTAGTGTACATATCAATAGGTTCATTTCTACTGTTTGTCTTCAAAGCCCCCGTGTTTTGAAGACTTTCATAAAAATCGCCTATTCACCCCCCTCTAGTCGATAACTAGCACTTTCACATACATGCATATTTGTGATGTGATTTCTAATACAAGTAATGCAATAATATACTTTATGTTATCGAGGAAAAAACACTTCATCGATTTTGTTTAGTTAAAAGTTAGCCATCGCAATTAAAGGTGTATTGGACGCTTGTCCAAACCATGTGTGAAGATAAAGAAAAAGGAGATGATTAGATGTTGTTTAAGAAGTCCTTTCACGTCGCTTTTGGTCCAAGAGAAGACAGACCCAAGTCCTCCATGTTTTGGACTCAAATTTGGACTACACAGACATATCTGACCTCAAACACTTACAACTTTTTGCATCCGGACTCCGAATTGGGTGAATCATTTGTAGGAAAGCTTATATTGTGCACTTGCCAACATAGTTGGATTCACCCTCAAATTCATCTGGAGCGTGGAGATATCGCAAAAATAGTCCAATGTTGCAGCAGATTCCGACTCAAACTACAAGTCAAACGGTGTCCCCTTGGCTGCCACCCATTAGTCCTATATAAGTAGATCAATCCCCTAGATTTTTTCCTTGGGATTTGTTTAGTTAAAAGTTAGCCATCGCAATTTCGTGTACTTCATTTGAGTCCATCGACCAGACCAAGACCGCTTTCGGATCAATACTTCATATATATTTGAATATTCAGATTGCTCACTTGATAGAGGTGAGGGTGTCCCGATGTTTCAATGAGATTATAACTATCGATTTGGTGGAACCGACTTTGATGATCCGACTACAAATGTGCACAATGTTGGGCCTTAGCAATCGCTAAACCAATCTCCTAAAAGTTACTGATAGTGCGGGAAGCACGATCAGCCTGACCACAAATGTATATTCGTGCAAGCAATCGAAGAATGACCAAGAATATGATAAAGCAATTCGAATATTGTGAATATATATGAAATATTGATAAAGTGGAGATCTGAAAGCGGTCTTCGCCTGGTCGTTGGACACAAATGTAGTATACAAAGTTGCAATGACTAACTTTTAACTAAACAAATCCCAAGGAAAAATCTAGGGGGTTGATCTACTTATATAGGACTAAGGGGTGTCTGCCAAGGGGGTGGAAGGACATCCCAAGGCATCCTAAATTCTACCATATGTCGTGCATGGCCGAAGTGGAGGTGACGCAACATTGTTTTTCTTATAGTTTGACGCGAATTCTGCTACAACATCAGACTATGTTTGGTGATATATCCATGCTCCAGATGAATTTGAAGGTGAATCAAATTGTGTTTGAAATTCACGAGATAAGTGTTACAACAAAAAAAGATTCACCTAATTTGGAGTCCGGATGCGAAAGATTTAAGCGTTTGAAGTCAGGTGTCTGTGCAGTCTAAATCCGAGTACAAAATTTGGGGGGACTTGGTCTCTGTCTTCTCTTGGACCAAAGTGACGTGAAAGGACTTCTTGAATACTCATAACCATTTCCTTTTGCTTTATCTTCACACGTGGTTTGTACAAGTGTCCAATACACCCGCAATTAGACATGACACAAAAGTCGGTTAATTACTTTTGTCCTCGATAACATAAATAAATTATTGGATAATTTCTTTTATAAATCACCTCATAAATATGCATGAATGCAATATTTTTGATCGTATCCAAGTAGTCATGTCCTCATCAATGGAATTTGATGGTAAGTCACCATGGTGATAGTTCCCAATTTGCCAGGCTTCATAACTTCCATGTCGAATGTATTGTAGAAATGGTCTTCGATAAATATGTTTTTTGCTCCTAATATTTTAGTATGGTTGTAATTTAATCCATTCACATATCATTCCGGAAAAAAAATGGGGGGAGAAAGAAAGAACATGAACTAGAATATATTTTATGCGGTCGTGGCCGCCTTCTCCAGAAAAGCTAGGGTTCCTTTGTCTCCCCGGGGTGCTGCCGTCAGTCCGCCTCGTCTCTGGAGCCCTAGGGCCATGGGGGCACGGTGGATCCTGGCCCTTGCCGGCGGGAGGTCTCCTTTTTTAGATGTTTCTTTTGATTTTGTTAGGGTTTATGTCCACCTTAGGAAGACGAGACGGAGGTGGCTCCCTGAAGATGGAATAAAATTCTCCCCTCCTACCCCCTGTTTCGGTGGTGTGTCTAGCATCCTTGGAGGGCGTGTGTAGGTGTGTCTCTAGTGGATCTCGCGGGATTCTGTCAGTGGTTGTCTTTGGTGGATCCGGTGTTCGTTTGTCTACGTTTGTGTGTCTTCAGGTTGGATCCTTCCGATCTACGCATCTCTTCATCGGCGACGGTTGTGATTCTGGTGCGCTGGTCCTATGGGGACTTAGCACGACAACTTCCCGACTGTCTAGTACAAGATGTTTTGCATGGCTCAGGTGAGGGAGGGGCAATGGCGGCGGCACGCCTTTGGCTATCTTCAGTGCTTGTAGTCATTGCTAGCTGGTTTAAGATTCTGAATGTAATTTTTATTATTTCTGATGTTCATTGTATTATCATGATTGAAAATAAATAGATCGAAAGTTTTTCTGAAAAAAGAAAGAAGGAAAGAAACTAAGAGCACTTTATAACAATAAAGAAAGTCATCAATGTAGCTCATTGTAACGGACGGACGTTCTACTAGCAAGGAATTAAACTAAAGGGACACTTAATTTGACCCAAACTGCCTCCATATACGTGTGTGCTTTCGTTGTAATAAGCCTGTTTTCCCTTTACTAGAAAAAATAAGCCGGAAATTTCCAAAAAAAAAGTTCAGCCGGTTATTGCCACAGTAATCGCTACGTAATATTTTATCTCTAGAACGACATTAGACGCCGAGCTGCAAGCCCGGTTATCTATCTCATGGGTTTGGCTAGGGAGCGCCAGAGCGCCCGTTTGTACCATCGAGCACCGTACTATTTATAGAAAGTTCAACTGATTCATCTGCATACACTTCCAAAAAAAGCACTTTTGCCCCGTACCACCACCTTTTTCGTGCACACGCGATCCTGAAACCTCATCAGCCTAAATCTTGTATTTATGTGCATTTATTTGGGGTTCAAAAAGTTTAAAACCCCGTAACTTTTGATCCAAGTGACAAAATCAAGTTTTTTTTTCACCGTTGGGTTTCTCGCAACGAGTTCTTCAAAACTAGATTCCGTATTGGTAGGTTTTCAAACTTTTTTTAGGCAACTTTGGGTGCGATGGAGGCAACTTTGGTGCTATAAGGAAGCAACTTCATTTTTTTCCTAGTAGGACTGCCTATTAGTTGGTTTGTGTAGAAATGAGAAAATCACCCAAAACATAAGCCACCTTGATCTCCCCCCTAGTAACTCGATGTCACATTGTTTGCAACTCCTACTCATCTTGCTTGTAAAAATTCAAGCAACTATACTAGCAAATCCAAGAAATTGTATTACCAAAACACAATGCACAACTGTTTCTAGCAATACCAAGCACATGTATTACCAAACCTCAATGCAAAACTGTTCTAGCAAAACCGAGCAACTATCCTACAAAACCAAGCAAATGTATTGCCAAACCACAATGCAAAATTGTTTTAGCAAAACCGAGCAATTATCCTACAAAACCAAGCAACTGTACTATCCAATCCAAGCAACGGCATTACTAAAAAAACAACTATGAGAAAATTGTCCTAGCAAAACCAAGCAACTGTCCCTAGCATTAGTACGTTGATTGTCTACTTTAAGCAGAAAAAAGTATGAACAACTTGAATAGCCTTTCTAGACAACTATCTGATCCCCTTTCCCATGCAACTTATATATTCTAGCAAAAATCCAAAACAACTCAATTACAAAGAAAACACAAAATGAAAAACTGTTCTAGCAAAAAATATCCAAGCCAACTGCATTACAAAAAACACAATGCAAAAACCTGTTCAAAACGAATCCGAGCAACCGCCACAACAAATCACGGGAACTTAACAATGATAATTAATTGCCTAACGATGATGCCCAGTTGCATGTCAACGCTATGTAGTTCGCTACGGTACTAGGTGAAGTTGTCTGTAGGTGTAGCTCATGTTGCCTATACCCTGAAACATATTGTTAGCATACTCAATAGTTGGGTCGACAACTTATATGTGAATTTAGTGAACATGATAGTCATGGGAGGCAACTTATAAGGACTTCTTGTTGATTGGCAATCATAATAGGCAAACTAAGAAGTTGCTTTGCTATAACACTAAAGTTGCCTCTGCAACACCCCAAGTTGCTCTAAAAAAAGTTCGTCGAAACATATTCATATGGGATCTCGATTTGAAGAACGCTTCGCGAGTAACCCAACAGTAAAAACGAATCTAAATTCCGATGCTCGAATCAAAAGTTATGGCTTTTTAAATTTTATAAAACCCAAATAAATGCACGTATTTTTCCTTTCTTGGCTTGTGCAAAGGGGCGTTTGAAGGAACAAGGACCAGATAGTTTTCTATTTTTTTAGTGTAATCATGACACAAGACAAGGACCAGCTAGTTTTTATGGTAGGTCTGTTTGGATGCACACTGTGCTGAGTAAAAATTTCGCGTGCGCTCGGTTAACTCAATTAGTGCAGCTGCCTAATAAGTATTTGGGCTATCTCATACCTTCTTTTCTTTGAGGGAGTCTCTCATACCTTGAAATTGATCTTTGAAACCATACTTCACAAAACGACATTAGAAATCGAGCAAACGCGTCGGCCTCGTTGTGAGCGATACAGCTGCGCCGCCCACGCCGCATTTTATATAGTGGTCAAACGGACGAGGCGATGCACATGGGGCAATGCATTGGGTTGGCCCAGTAATCATTACTGTTGCGGCAGCGCACTTGCACACTGTAGCACTCGGTTCACTGTAGCGACCTGGTTTATTTGTTGATTTTTTTTATTACTGAATTTTATTTTGGACCTTTTCATATGATTGTTCATACAATAAATATTTTTATAATATATGGTGAACATTAATTCACATACACACTGAACATTGTTTTAATATACAATCAACATTTTTAACCCAGTGAAATGTTTTGTAATATGCGTTGAACATTTTTTAAATATATATTGGACAATTTTGTATTATGGGTTGAACTTTTTCTTAATATACTAGCGCACGTTGCTACAAAACTATAAAATACTAGGAGTTAGGTCACTGGCTTAGGAAATCATCAAAATACGTTCACTGAGTTAGGTCACTAACTCCTATCCTACTAACACTCATCAGGTCATGATTATCTGAAACTTGTGACCATATAGGTCCGATAAAACAGAGACATGAACAAAACCCCTTCCGTTCAATGATCGATAGCGAAACCGTGGACATCCAGATCAATCCTTATTTGTACATGAATCACATTCAAGTGAACCTTTGGTTATCATGTGTTTATTCCATTTCCCTTTGCTTCGCGATACTTTACAAAACCCGAGGTGAGATGAATCGGTATCCTCTTGATTCATTCTCATGCTCACTATACTGATCTCGTCGTTGCCGGTTTTGTTCTTCTTTCTCGTTAACATGCTCCGCATGCCCGTGACATAGTCACATGTGTCTGGCCAGAGGATGATGAATGCCGTCAAATCAAGAGGGCCCTAATAATATCTCTCCATCGTCGGTGGAGCAAATCCCACTCTTGCGCTATCTAGCCCCTTGTCAAACTTTCCTATGAACATGTAAGTTGCGCTATGATCACCGTGTTGCAGATGACGTTTGATAAACTACAAAGCTTATCGTACAGTAAGAAGTGACTACGTACTCTCATTGTTTAAGGAACTAAAACATATGTTAACTCTCTGTGTTATAACAATTGACTTGTGATGATTGCATCTCAAAGTATAACATACAAGTTTGGTCAATTCAATATGATCGTTCTTCTAATGTCATATTCTCAATGTTGTTTTAGGACTATTTTTATACTTAATGATATCCTAAGATCCGAAAAACATGATCACTATAAACACTTGAGAAAGTCTTAGAGGCTAGACTAAGAACCTAGTTTTACCGTTTATCATTCCACACGTGCATGTGAGTTTTTCACTGAATCGCATATTTCAGGATCATAACAGTTATAGCATAGAATACAAACTTTTAATTATAAACATGGAAATATAACAATACAATATTATTGCCTCTAGGGTATATTTTCAACAGACTTCCACTTGCACTAGAGTCAATAGGCTAGTTACATAGCTTACTTTACACCAATGGCTATCCTGGTGTTTTGCTTGTGGCAGAGACTTTGTCATATGTTCTGACACATTCAAAACCATGTGAATATTGAGTACTTTTATTTGCGTTCGGTATGCCTGGTATTCTTCGAGGAACTACTTGATCCAGAATACCACCTATCGACACTACTGAAGCAACATCATACTTTGCTTCTGACGTAGAATCTACACCAGTGTTTTGTTGGAAACTCTTCCAAACCACCGCACCACCATTAAGGGTGAAAACATAGCCCTATTGAGGTTTATAATCACTTATATCAATCATGAATCTAGCATCAGTGTAACCATGTAAAACAATCTCTTCATCTCCGCCATAGACAAGAAGCATGTCATTTGTTCTCCTGAGGTACTTATTACTAATATTTTAACATCTGCACAGTGAGCCATCCTAGGATCACTTTGGTGTCTGCTACTAACACTTAGCATATAAGAAACATCTTGTCTTTTACATATCATAGCATACATGATGGATCCAATTGCCGAAGCATATGGAATTCCACTCATCTGCACATGCTTATCAAGTGTCTTAGGACTTTGATACTTGCTAAGTGTCGTGCCATGTGACATTGGGAGAAAAAAAAACTTTTCTTAGCATTCTGTAGTTTAAACCTCTTTAAAACCTTGTCAATGTATGTGCTTTGGTTTAACATAATTAGACGTCTTGATCTATCTCTATAGATCTTAATGCCCAACATATAAGCTGCTTCACCTAAGTCTTTCATCGAAAACACACTTTTCAATGAATCTTTTATTGTGCCAAGAAACTTCACATCATTTCCAATCAACAATATGTCATCCACACATAAGATTTAGAAATGATACAGAGCTCCCATTAAACTTCTTGTATACACAAGCTTCTTCATCATTTTCAATGAATGCAAACACTTTATCCACTCCATAAAAATGTTGATTCTAGCTCCTTGATGCTTGCTTCAAACCATAGATCAAACTTTGAAGCTTACACAACTTTCGACATTCTTAGGATTGACAAAACCATCTGGTTGTATCATATATACATCCTCTTTAAGATTTCCATTTCGGAAAGTAGCTTTTGACATCCATCTGCTATATCTCATAATTGAAATATGTAGCAATTGTCATCATAATCCGCACAGACTTTAGCATATCTACTGGTGAGAGCGAGTTCTGTCATAGGCAACTCCCTCAATTTGCAACAACCCTTTCTCAACCAGTTTTGCTTTAGTAGAGTTACCATCCTCGTCCGTTTTTCTTTTGAAAATCCATTTACATTGTATGGGTCTTTGATAACCCACAAGTATAGGGGGTCGTTTCTAGCCTTTTTTGATAAGTAAGAGTGTCTAGCCCAACGAGGAACTCTCTCAAGTTCTATCGACCACTGATACAAGTCTATGCATACCAATGTTTGCTATACCTAGAAACAAGTAATAAAACTAGAAGTACTTTGTAAGTGTAAAGGGATAGGTTTGCAAGATAATAAAGAACATGAAAATAAAAGTACAATTAAACTGGTATAGCGAGTGTGGGAAAGTGGTGGTAGGATTTGCGGAATTGTCCCTAAGCAATTGGCTAAGTTACTAGACCGATAGCAAGTTTTTATGTGGGAGAGGCCACTGCTAGCGTGTCATATCTTATTTGAAATTCTATGCACTTATGATTGGAACTATTAGCAAGCATCCACAACTACCAAAGTTCATAAATGTAAAACCCAACCATAGCATTAAGCTATATTAGTCCCCCTTCAATCCCGTATGAATCAATTTCTATGGTAGGAAGAAGCTTCTCTCACTCTTGCCCTCCAATGCATAGTTCTATCAACATACAACTAACCCTATGGGGTGATCCACGCGTGCGCTCATAAGATGGGCACCAAAGGACAACAACATAACCACAAGCAACTTAAACTAATCATAGCAATTCACCGTTTACCTATAGGGCAACAAAAATCTACTCAAACACCATAAGATAGCAACAAATCATTGAATAATAATATGAAGCATAAAGCACCATGTTCAAGTAGAGGGTACAACGGGTTGCAGGAGAGTGGACCGCTGAATATAGATGAGGGAAGGTGATGGGGGTGTTGATGAATATGATGGAGTTGTTGGATTAGATCGCCGTCACACGATGATTGCCCCAATGGCGTTCCGTTGCCACCGGGAGAGAGGGGGACAGAGGCCTGATACGTCTCCAACGTATCTATAATTTTTTATTGTTCCATGCTATTATATTTTCATTCTTGGATGTTTAACAATCATTTTATAGCAACTTTATATCATTTTTTGGGACTAACCTATTGACATAGTGCCCAGTGCCAGTTGCAGTTTTTTGCTTGTTTTTACATCGCAGGAAATCAATATCAAACGGAGTCCAAATGCAGCGAAACTTTTTGTGGATTTTCTGGACCAGAAGACACCTGTTGGGCCAAGAAAGTACCTGAGGGGAGCTCCGAGGGGAGCACAACCCACCAGGGCGCGCCTGGGGTCCCAGGCACGCCCAGGTGGGTTGTGCCCACCTCGGTGGCCTCCCATACCGCCTCTTTGCTCTATAAATACCCCAATATTCTAGAAATCCTAGGGGAGTCAACGAAAATCAATTCTAGCCGCCGCAAGTTCCAGAACCACCAGATCCAATCTAGACACCACCACGGAGGGGTTCATCATCCTCATTGGTGCCTCTCCGATGATGCCTGAGTAGTTCATTGTAGACCTACGGGTCCGTAGTTAGTAGCTAGATGGCTTCCTCTATCTCTTTTGATTCTCAATACAATGGTCTCTTGGAGATCTATTTGATGTAACTCTTTTTGCGGTGTGTTTGTTGGGATCCGATGAACTTTGAGTTTATGATCAGATCTATGTTTTTATCCATGGAAGTTATTTGAGTTTCTTTTGATCTCTTATATGCATGATTACTTATAGCCTCGTATTTCTTCTTCGAACCTTTGGTTTAGTTAGGCCAACTAGATCGATTTTTCTTGCCATGGGAAGAGGTGCTTTGTGATGGGTTCGATCTTACGGTGCTTGATCCCAGTGACAGAAGGGGAACCGACACGTATGTATCGTTGCCATTAAGGATAACAAGACGGGGTCTATTTCTACATAAATAGATCTTGTTTACATCATGGATTGGTTCTTATTGTATTACTCCGTTTCTCCATGAACTTAATACACTAGATGCATGCTGGATAGCGGTCGATGTATTGAGTAATAGTAGTAGATGCAGGCAGGAGTCGGTCTACTAATCTTGGACGTGATGCCTATATAATGATCACTGCCTGGTAATCGTCATGATTATTTGAAGTTCTATAAATTTCCCAACAGTAATTTGTTTACCCATCGTATGTTATTTTTCTCGAGAGAAGCCACTAGTGAAATCTACGGCCCCCAGGTCTCTTCTTTATTATATTTGCCTTCGCTATCTATTTTTATTTGCTTTTATTTTCAGATCTATTAATCCAAAAATACAAAAATACCTTGCTGCAATTTTTATTTATTTATTTTATCTCGCATTCCCGCGAGATCTATTTATCCAATCTACTACAATTTTACCTATCTTTTTACCCGTGAGGGATTGACAACCCCTCTCTTACGTCGGGTTGCAAGTATTTGTTCTTTGTGTGCAGGAGCTGTTTACGTGGTGTTGCGTGGTTCTCCTACTGGTTCGATAACCTTGGTCTCATCACTAAGGGAAATACCTACCGTAGCTATGCTGCATCATCCCTTCCTCTGTGGGGAAATACTAACGTAGTTCAAGCCGCATCAAAAGGAATTTGTGGCACCGTTGCCGGGGAAACATCATCAACATCTACCAGGTTCCTAATCACAAATATCATCTCCTTGTAATTTACATTATTTGCCATTTGCCTCTCGTTTTCCTCTCCCCCACTTCACAAAAATTTGCCGTTTTATTCGCCCTCTTTTTCGTTCGTTGTTTTCTTGTCAGATTTGTTTTGTGTGCGGCTTTGTTTTTCATCTTTTGCGTGCACCCCCGAGAACGAAGTGCTTAATTTCAAACAAAGGGGAGGGGAAAATTTAAAAGATGCTTGGTACAGGATTTGCAATGCTCATAATAGATCTATTCGCAAGCAATCTACCGTTATTCTTCTTTGTTGTTTTTATGTGGGCATAACCACTTGGTATAGATTCGTCCTTGATACGATTACCGGTGGAAATTTTTTGATGTGTCCCTCTCTTGATGCTTTTAATGTTATGGAAAATTTAGTGGGTACACCACCGCTTATGATTAATGAAACAACTTTGACTCTCAAGCATGTTATGGAAAGACTAGATGTTATTGAAAAGAAAATGCTTACCGAAGAACATTTTCAAAACTTGGATAAAAAGATGCATAATTTTGCTACTAAATTTGGGTCAAAACAGGAGAAGTTTTTAAGTTGTTAAATGAAAAGGGGACCGTAATTCATGAAATAATTGAAGAAAGCCCGTCTTGGATTGATAAACCGGAAGAAATCTGTCGGGTGGTTGGTGCGACATATGCCAACGGGTGGCTTATCATTGTGGGTGCCAATAAGACGTCGCCGGTGCCTGGAAACGGGATGAGGCGAAGACATGCACGCCGGCGGATCTTACCCAGGTTCGGGGCTCTCCGAGGAGATAACACCCCTAGTCCTGCTCTGCGGGGTCTCCGCATGATCACTAGATCAGGAAAGGTAGCTACAATCGCTCCTAGAGCTGTTTGGGTTCAAGGGAGAAGAAGAACAAGGCTAGCTCTAACTTCTCTCTCTCTCTATGGTGTGTGTGTTATGCTTAGAAGCCAACCCTTTGCATGGGTGCTCCGGGGGGGGTTATATAGGCCTACCCCCCGGGGGTACAATGGTAATCCGGCTGGGCACTGGTCCCAGCCGTCAGTGTCTACGCTCGCCGGCTTCTTCGCCGGCTGTCAGTCCCGCCGACTGGTGGGTCCCGCCGGCTGCCGGCTTCTTGCTCGACAGGCCGGCCCCACCGCCTAGGGTCTTGTCGGCGGCTGCTTACTGTAGCCTCGCCTCTGATGACGAGGGCTTTGTCGAGGTAAGCATGGCTACAGTGGTCCGCCTCGGGGGCTCTCACTGTAGCCTTACCTCGTCTTGTCTCCTTAATGGGGCTCCTGCTTCGAGGAAGGGAGTAGCCGGTTTCTGGGGGCCGGCTACGCCCTTGGACGACTGGGAAAGGCTGGGCCGCCTTCACGCCCCTCTCTGGCTGAAGGGGCCCGCCGCCCGTGGGCCGTACGGGAGTCTGTCGTGGATGACGTTGAGGCTAGCATGGCTACAGTGCCGAGCCGCACGGGAGACGGCCGTCCCGTACGGCCTCCTGTAGCCATGCCCACCTCGGGCTTCGGGGGTAGTGGGCCGCACTGTGGCCACACCCCGTCTTGTCACCGTTATGTGGGAGTAGCTTTGGTGGTTGTGGTCTCGGCCGGCTTCTTGGAGTCGGCGCTCTTTGAGCCGGCTTCTTGGAGTCGGCCACCCCGCGGTTGTCTTGGGGAGGGAGGTCGCTTGAGGCTGGGCCGCCTTCCGTGAGTCGGCTTCACAGGTAGCCGGCCAGGGAAGGAGGTCCAATGCTTGGAGCGTTGGGAGGCCCAAAGGCCTGATAATTTTTCTGAAGAACCAGGGGTAGTCGGTTAGGCTACCCGTGACCATTTACTCCGACAGTAGTCCCCGAAGCTGATTGGGCTTCGAGGTTGAGTAGGAGTTGAGAAGCTCGATCAGCTTCCCATCTTAGCAAGCCGGCAGCTGGGTGCCGGCTTTGGTTAGGCGTGCCGCCTGGGTCGAAAACTTCCGAAGTCGGAGGGCGGGAGCCCGCCAGTGCGTGCACCGGGCCGCGGGCCGGCCACTGGCCGCCTGCGAACCACGTGGCCCCTCTCGGCCGGAAAGCCTGCCAGCCCACGCGCGCGACGGGACGTCCCCGCAGGGAGGGGGCCCGCCACGTCCGCGCCCTGGCCCAGGCGCGGATTGTCTGCATCCCGAAACCGCCCGCACGCCTTATCGCGGCAGTTTCGGCTCGCCTTTATGCGCAATAATCGCGAGGCGTGGGGGAGTGGGTGCAGTTAATCCCACGACTCCCCCCACATTCGGCCTCCCCGGTCTTGCCTCGCGAGGCTATAAGTAGGGGGAGGTGGAGGGCGGCAGGCCCTCGCACGCTCCTCCTACTTCCATCATCTTCTTCGCTCGCCGTTTCTTGCATCAGCGCCTCGCCGCCGCGCTCTTCCATCACACGCTCCTCCGCCGCCATGCTTGCTTTCGCATGCCTCCCGCCACGGAGCGGTATGGCGGGGATTGGGACGGCTCCAACGTCCATGATGACCACGTCGAGTTCCTCCGCAACACGCGGCGGCTGCCCAGCGCGGACAAGGTGGAGGTCCGCCTCGCGTCGGCGAAGGAAATCACGCCGGAGCCGCAGGAGGGCGAGCGGGTGGTCTTCCGCTCGCACTTCTTGCGCGGCATCGGCCTTCCAGCGAGCGCCTACTTCCGCTCCTGGCTCGAATTCTATCAGCTCCAGCCGCACCACCTCACCCCAAACGCGGTGGTGCTGCTGTCGGCCTTCGTCACCCTGTGCGAGGGCTACCTCAGCGTCCTCCCCACCCTCGAGCTCTGGGGGGAGTTCTTCCAGTCCAAGCTGGGCACGCGCATGCAGGGCGTGCCGGCTCAGACTGGCGCCTTCATCGCGTCGCGGAGGTCGGTCGCCGACAACCCCTTCCCCGCCATCCCGCTGATCCAATCGGTGAAGAAGTGGCAGAAGTCGTACTTCTACGTGCGGAACATCGCCACGCGGGGCGACTACATCAACCTGCCGGCTTACGTAGCCGGCCCGCCAGCGGGCAGGCGGCCCCAGTGGTCTTTCCGGGCCGTGACTCTGACATCGGCCGGGTCCGCAGCCGTCGCCCGAGTGCGAGTGATGACCCAGTCGGAGGGCCTGACGGGGGCCGACCTTCTGGCCGCCTTCGTCACGCGCCGGGTTCTTCTGCTCCAGAGCCGTCCTCATCTGATATGTCAGATGAGCGGCCAGCTCGATCCGAGCCGGATGTGCACCAAGGACATGCCGCACGAGGAGGTCGCCTTTATGGTGAACTACCTTGCGAACTGCAAACTCTCCGTAGAGTGGCAGTTCGGCAAGGAGCCATACAGCCGAGCCAATCCACTGCCTACGGTATGCTCTCCTTGTTTCTCCTTTTTCTCTCAACTTCGTTGCCGAGTTCCTCTCGGCCGTCTTTAACTTAGTCGGCTTGTTTTTCGACAGAGCCCTCTCCTTCGGCCGGCCGGCGGGTCAGACACGGAGCGTCGATTCATCCCCGACCGGACGGAACATGATCTGGAGGACCCCGACTTGGGGGCGGCCGGCATGGACGACAACATCGAGCCGGCTGGTGGCCAAGCCGGCGGCGAAGCAGGCGGCTCCGGGCTCGGAGTCACCTTCGACGACTGGCCGGACGACGATGAGGCCGAAGTCGCCCCGCGCCGCCAGCCGGCATCTGGACACGGCGCGGGTTCCTCCGCTGCACCGCCTGCTCGAGGCGGAGGGCAAAAGCGTCGCGCCGCCCAGGGTTTCTTCGGCAGTCGGACGAAGAAACCCAGGGGCGGGGCAGCAGCAACCAGGCGGGAGGAGGCGGCCGCGAAGGCGGCTCGCTTCCGCAAGACGGTGAAGCAACCGCAGACCGTGTCGGCGTAAGTTCACTTTCTTTTGTATACTCTTTTTTCTTTCTTTTCTCTGGTGGTTCTTAAGCCCTTGTCTTTTTCTCCAATGATCAGAGATCCACTGTCGCTTGAGCGGGTGGCTGCCGCCTCCGTCGTCGAGTCGCCGAGGGGGTCTGGGAGCACCACTCGCCGTGTGGACCCCCGGGCCGACCTTCAGGAGGCGACAGAGCGGAACGCGCGGCAGACGTGAGCGGAACGGGAGGCGCGGGAGGCGGAGGCACGGAAGGCGGCCGCCGCTCAGGAGGCGCTGGAGGAGGAGGCGGCGAAGGTGCTTGCCGACGCTGCTGCCAGGGCCCAAGCAGAGACTGCAGCTGCAGAAGCAGCGGGGGAGGTCCTGATGGTCACCCCTTTGCGCGTTGCGGCGCCGGGGTCCATGGAGCCCTCGCCAGAAGGAGCCAGCGGCGACCAGCCAGGGCTGGGGAGATACGACGACGTCATCATCTTGGAGAGGGCGCCGGTTCTGACCCCGCCAATTGGGGCGGCTCAAGGCGGCCGGCCTGATCAGCCGCCTACACAGTCGGCGGGGGGCGAGCCGGCCGCGAGGACTGAGGTGGCGGTCCGGATGCCGTCAAGCCGGCGCGCGGGGAAGGCCGCGTCGGGGCCACAGAAGGCCGCGTCGGAGCCACAGCTGGCCGTGGGCTCCAGCTCATCGGCCCAAGATGCGGAGGCGGCCAGCGTAACCTCAGGGTGGACGCCAGGCGGAGGGACGGCCGTGGTGAACGTGGCTGCGCAGGACGTCCGGACCCGGCTCCAGGGCCAAGCCGCGGCGCTGAGGCAGTTCACCGATGAGTTTCTCGCAACACGGGCGGCCATCCGGGTTAGTCTTCTCATCTAGCTTCTCTTGATCTTGATTTCTTCCGTGGGGGCACGTCAGCGCACCCACTGGGTGTAGTCCCCGAGTTCCGAGTCGGCTACTGAGCAGGCGGCTTGGAACTTCTTAGAGGATTTGTCTTTGCTATTCTTGTTCTTACTCCGATCTTCTGTCTATCTTGCAGGACTACCACAATCTTCGTGCGGCCGCCTTCAACTCCCAGGCTCGGGAGCTGACCCAGAAGACCGCCGACCTTACTGAGAGCCGAGGTACGTGCTTAGTTTTTTGTCTCATGTGGGGGCACGTCAGCGCACCCACTGGGTGTAGTCCCCGAGATTCGGGCCGACTGCTGAGCGGTCGGGTCGGATCTTCCTTGGCGACTTCTTCTTACTGTTATTTCTTCTTCTGCTGTCTCTGCAGCGGCCAACGCCAGTCTGAGGGCACAGCTGGGGGAGTCCCAGACTGCCCTTCATGCCAAGGACGCCGAGCTTGCCGCCTTGGTGCAGGAACACGACCGCCTGGCCAAGAAGTTGGCCGACCAGGAGGAAGGCCACAAGGCGGCTCTGAAGGCTGTGCAGGACCGCGAAGCCACTCTCCAGGCCGAGTACGAGACGGAGGCGGCTGGCTAGGCTGAGGCCAGGCAGACTCTGATCTCTGGCTATGGCCAGATCGAAGATCTAGTTGACGGTAAGCCGCCTACCTCTTCGTCCTTTCTTGCCATCTGCCACTTTGGCTTGTTTTCTGATTTTGGTGTTCTTTTCCTCCTTTCTTCTTCTTTCTTGCGCAGAGTATTTCCCTGGCTATTCTACTGCCGCCAACCAGACCATCGAGGCCCGTCGCCAAGCGCGAAGGCAGGCTGGCTTTGAGATCTCGCCAACCGCCGGCCGCTCGCTGGAGGAACAGCTCCTGGCGATCCAGGCCCGCATCCAGCCGGCTCACCGACTGCTCCGCCGGCTTCAGCGTGCCGGGGCGCAAGTCTTGGCCGCCCTCTGGCCCGGCCAAGTGGTTCCTCGTACCCCCAGTCGGACTGCCGACTGGCTGGAGGTGGCAGTCGGCCGCTTCGAAGCTTGGAAGGCCTCGACGGCTCGCTCTGGTGCCAGGCGGGCGCTGGAGTTCGTCAAGGCCTGGTATCCCGGCCTGAGCCTGGATCAGCTGGCTACCTGGCGGTAGCAAGCCAACACGGAGCTGGAGCCGGCGCGGCCGGCCATCATCTGGCGGGCTTCGGCAATCGCCGTCTACACCGACACCAGCGTCTTCGCCCCCGAGGTGGACGACAACGGTGTCGCCCAGCCGGAGGAGTGGTTCGGTCTGAACCCGGCGGACGGCGAAGACTCGGCGGAGGAGATCGACTCCAGCGACGAGGGTGAAGAAGAGGAGGAGGAGGGTGAAGACGCCGAGCCGGCTGGTGGAGCAGCCGGCCAGCCTCAGCCTGACCGCACCTCCAGCACCACGTCGCGCGCGAGTGCGTCGCCTGCCATAGGTGGTGATCAAGCCGAGACCCGCTAGGCGGCCACTCCTTCAGCCGGCGAGGCCGCCTTCACCGACCAGCTCGGCCTCCGCACCGCGCCTTAGTCTGCCGTCTTTTGTTTTCCTGTCTTGTTACTTTTGGAACAATGTTTGGTTAAGTCTGCACAATTCCACCCACTGGGTGTATTCGAACTTATGTCTGTTGCCAGCCTGTTGGGGGCTTTATGTGTATATATAACTTATGCATTTGGCCTTTCCTTGTACTTTTGCTTTTTGTCCTTCTGTTGTTTCCTTTGCCGCCCTCCCTTGGTTGCCGCCTCCCCAATCCAACAGTTGCTATGCAATCTGTAGCTGGAGGAGTACTTGGCCAATTGGGGGGGTACTTTAGCTTTGCTGGACTGGAGCTAAGTGTTTAGGAAGCCGGCCAGCCGGCTGTTTTGACAGCCGGCAGGCATGTTTGGAGGCCGTCTTTTTGCTATATAGGTTCATTGTTCCTTAGCCATTTTTCGTGTGGGCACCCTTTCTGCCTTGCCTCTTGCTAGTCGGACAGTCGGTTCTTCGAGCTGCGACTTTCAACAAGAGAGGACTTGGGAGCCGGCACACTACTTTTCTGACTTCAGGTAGAACTTTCAATATAGCTCAAGGCGGCCAGTCCCCGGGCCGACTAGTCGAACCCGGTGCCAGACAAGAATTCAAATGTAATAATACATTCATGGATATGACACTTGTCATTCATAGATAAACAAAGGCAGTCCCCGAGTACTGTTCGGGGGGCCTGTTGGTTTGTACTTAATACAAAAGGGGTAGCATGATACATACTGCTTTCAACTGTAAAATCATCTCAGGAGGTTTGCGTTCCATGGTCGCTCCGACTCCTTGCCGGAGTCGTCTCTCTTGCGTGCTCTTGGTTTTTGTGCGTCGATCAAGTAGTAGGAGTCATTGCCGAGTGCCTTGCTGACGATGAAGGGGCCTTCCCAAGGGGCCGAGAGCTTGTGCTGGCCGGCTGTTCGCTGGATCAGCCGGAGCACAAGGTCGCCCTCTTGGAAGGATCTTGGCTTGACCTTGCGGTTGTAGTAGCGACGCAGCCCTTGCTGGTAGATGGCGGACCGGCTGAGTGCTAACAGCCGGCCTTCTTCCAGTAGGTCGACGCCGTCTTCTCTTGCTTCCTTGGCCTCCTCCTCCGTGTACATGGTGATCCGAGGCGAGTCAAACTCGATGTCTGTTGGGATGACAGCCTCGGCACCATACACGAGGAAGAATGGAGTGAAGCCGGTTGACTTGTTGGGTGTAGTGCGCAGACTCCAGAGGACAGCCGGCGGCTCCTCAAGCCAGCAGCCGGCCGATCGCTCCAGTGGAACAACTAGTCGAGGCTTGATGCCGGAGAGGATGAGTCCATTTGCTCGCTCGACCTGGCCGTTTGACTGCGGGTGGGCAACGGACGCTAAGTCCAGTCGGATGCCCTGCGTCGCGCAGAAACGTGCCAGTGCTCCTTTGGTGAAGTTCGTGCCGTTGTCGGTGATGATGCTGTGCGGCATGCCGTACCGAGTGGTGATGTCGGTGATGAATGTCACGGCAGTCGGCCCGTTCAGCTTCTTAATCGGCTTTGCTTCGATCCACTTTGTGAACTTGTCCACAGCAACCAGTAGATGTGTCAAGCCGCCGCGGGCTGTCTTGAAAGGGCCCACCATGTCCAGTCCCCAGACGGCAAAAGGCCAAGTGAGGGGAATGGTCTTGAGTGCAGAAGCCGGCAGGTGTTGCTTGGAACTAAAAACTTGACATCCTCTGCAGCTCTTGACTATTTCTTTAGCATCCTCCAAGGCAGTCGGCCAGAAGAAACCGTGGCGCAAAGCCTTGGCCACGAGTGATCTTGAGGCTGCGTGGTGGTCGCATTCGCCTTGGTGGATGTCTTTGAGGATTGCCACTCCTTTTTCTGGCTCGACACAACGCTGGAAGACTCCAGTGACGCTGCGCTTCACAAGCTCTCTGTTGATTATTGTGTATGCTGCGGCTCGTCATTGCACTAGTCTTGCTAAGATCTCATCAGCCGGCAGCTCTCTGCTGACTAGGAACTTGAGGATGGGCTGGGCCCATGACGGAGCTGTGACTTCTTCTTCTGTTAATGTGGCCACCATGACTCGGGTGGGTGGGTTGGCTGGCGTTGAATTGGAGTCGGCCACCACTTCTTGTGTCGTAGCAGTCCCCGGGCCGACTGCTGCAGTCCCCGGGCCGGGTTCTGAAGTCCCCGGGCCGGGTGCGACTACGGAAGTCCCCGGGCCGGTTGTCGAAGTCCCCATGCCGCCTGCGGGGTTTCTCCAGTCGGATCCGGCTGTATCTGGCGCAGGCGGTACGAAGATGGAATCCGACTCCGGAGACGGCTTGATGGACGGCTTGAGGAGGCGCTGGAGGGAGACGCCAGTCGGTATGGCTTGTCGGGTGGAGCCGATCCATGCTAAGGCATCTGCTTGGTCGTTGTCGGCCCTTGGCACGTGAAGGAACTCGCACCCTTCGAAGTATCCGCTTATCTGCTGGATGAGGAATCGATAGCTCGCCATGTTCGTGTCTTTGGCATCCCAATCGCCAGACGATTGCTGGACCACCAAGTCTGAGTCGCCGTAGCACAGGATCCAGCGTATGCCAAGTTCTTTGGCTAGCCGGAGCCCATGTACGAGCGCCTCGTACTCGGCCACGTTGTTGGAGGCGGCGAAGTGGATCTGCAGCGTGTACTTGAGCTTGTTGCCTTTGGGAGAGGTGAGGACGATGCCGGCTCCCAAGCCGGTGCGCATCTTGGACCCGTCAAAGTGCATCCGCCAATGGGTAGAGTCGGGAGCCGGCGGTAGGTACTGGGTCTCGGCCCAGTCGACGAGGAAGTCGTCCAATGCTTGCGACTTGATGGCAGTGCGGGGTTGATAGAAGATTGTGTAGGGCGCCAATGCAATGGCCCATTTAGCCACCCGGCCGGATGCATCCCGGCTGCCTATGATCTCGGCGAGCGGGGCAGTGCACACGACCGTGATGGGGTGCTCTTGGAAGTAGGGCTTCAGTTTCTTGGCAGCGAAGTACACCCCATAGCACATCTTCTGGTAGTGCGGGTAGTTTTGCTTTGAGCTGGATAGTACTTCGCTGAGATAGTATACCGGCCTCTGGACTAGCTGGGCTCGGCCTTCCTCGGGGCGCTGGACCACGACAACAGTGCTGACGACTCGGCTAGTCGCGGCGATGTAGAGGAGCATGGGCTCCTTCTCAATCGGCGCTGCCAGGACAGGCGGAGTGGTCAACATTTTCTTCAACTCATGGAAGGCTTGGTCGGCTTGATCATTCCACTCGAAGTGAGTGGACTTCTTCATGAGTCGGTACAAGGGGAGAGCCTTCTCTCCTAGTCGGCTGATAAAACGATTCAGGGAGGCTAGGCAGCCGGTGAACTTCTGCACATCTCGCAGCTTGGTTGGAATCTCCATCCTTTCGATGGCCTTGATCTTGACAGGGTTGCATTCGATGCCGCGCTCGGAGACCAGGAAGCCTAGCAGCTGGCCGGCTGGCACTCCGAACACGCACTTCTCAGGGTTGAGCTTGATTTGGAATCGGCGCAAGTTGGCGAATGTTTCTTTCAGGTCTTCCAGCAAGGTACCGCGCTTCTCTGTCTTCACCACAATGTCGTCTACATAGACGTGGGCATTTCTGCCGAGTTGTTTCAAGAGGCATTTCTGCATGCAACGCTGAAAAGTGGCATCGGCATTCCTCAAGCCGAATGTCATAGTCAGGTAGCAGAAAGCTCCAAAGGGTGTGATGAAGGCAGTCTTCAGGCGGTCAGCCGGGTCCAACTTGATCTGATGGTACCCTGAGTACGCATCCAAAAAACTTAACAGCTCGCATCCGGCGGTGGAGTCTATTACTTGGTTAATCCGTGGCAGAGCAAACGGATCCTTTGGGCAGGCCTTGTTCAAACTGGTGTAGTCTATACACATGCGCCACTTGTTATTCTTCTTCAGAACCAGAACTGGGTTGGCAAGCCATTCTGGAAAGAACACTTCCATGATAAAGCCAGCGGCAAGGAGCCGGGCTATCTCTTCTCCCACGATTCTTCGCTTCTCTTCGGACAGTCGGCGGAGGGGTTGCTTGACCGGCTTCGCGTCGGCTCGGACATGTAATTTGTGCTCGGCGAAATCCTTCGGGACACCCGGC
Organism: Aegilops tauschii subsp. strangulata; assembly: GCF_002575655.3. Lineage (NCBI taxonomy): Eukaryota > Viridiplantae > Streptophyta > Magnoliopsida > Poales > Poaceae > Aegilops > Aegilops tauschii. The sequence continues at coordinate 384,343,880 of NC_053040.3, forward strand.
ATGTCCTATGGGGACCATGCAAAGATGTCTCGATTCTCACGGAGGAAGTCGACGAGCTCGCCTTCCTATTTACTGTCTAAGTTCGCCCCAATGACAGCGAACCTCTCCGGGTTCTCCGGGTCCAAAGGTATCTTCTTTGTCTCTTTGGCAGGCTGGAAGGAGCCCTGCGCATCACAATCCTTGGGGTTGGGGGACAGGGCCGGCTACTTGCCGGCCATGGCCACAACCCGTTCCAACATCTTCTTCTCTTCTGCCACCACGAGGGACTCGGCCAGCCGGCTACTGGCCATGGCGCACTCGATGGACTTCTTGTAGTCGCCGGCTACCGTGATGATCCCCTTCGAGCTCGGCATCTTCATCTTCAGGTAGGCGTAGTGGGGCACAGCCATGAACTTGGCCAGAGCAGGTCGGCCAAGCAATGCATGATAGGGGCTCTCCAAATCCACTACCTCGAACCATATTGCTTCTCGGCGGAAATGATCTTTGTCTCCGAAGAGAACATCCATTTTGATCTTGCCGATTGGGGAGCAAGACAGGCCGGGGGCGATACCATGGAAGACGGTGCGGCTCGGCATGAGCTGCTTCGCTTTGATGTTCAGCTTCTCCATAGTATCGCGGTATAGTATGTTGATACTGCTTCCGCCGTCTATCAGGACGCGGGAAAATCTGGCAGCTCGCCTCTCCGTCGCAAGGGTGACGTCCAAGACCATTGCATAGGAGCTAGGCGAAGGCATCACCTCTGGGTGGTCGGCCTGGCTCCAGCTGATTGGCTTCTCTGACCAGTGCATGAACTCGGGGGTGCTGGAGGCGACTGCATTCACTTCTTGATGCTGTCGGCGTCGGCTGCGCTTGTCGTCGGCTTGACTGGTGAAGACGACGTAGGCGGCGTGCTCTTCGGGGAATTCGTCTTGGATGGCGCCGACTGCCGGCCGAGCCGCCGGCTGCTGGGGGGCTGGAGGCGGTGGGCCGGGAGGCGGAGGCGGCAACATCCCCTCGCCCTTGGTGATGCGGGTGAGCCAATGGCATTTCCGGGTTGTGTGGTTGGACGGCTTCGCGCCGCTGTGGAATTTGTAGGGGGCATCAAGAGCCTGTTCGTAGGAGAAGGCCGGCTGCCAAGGCGGCCGGCCGCCCTTCTTCTTGGGAGCGGGCCGTTCTTCGGGCTGCTCATCTTCAACAGTGGCCACCTGCCGACTGGAGGAAGTCGGCATGGGGGCCTTGCGCTTGTGGTCGTTCTAGTAGGGGCGCCGATTGGGGTCGCCAGCCGGTGTCTTGGGAGCCGGAGCAATCACCTTCCCCGAGGCGTCCACTCGGAGTTCGGTCTTCATTGAGGAGTCGGCGGTGGCGTACTTGTCGGCGATGATCAGTAACTCGTCGAGGGTAGCCGGCTCGTCGCAGAGGAGTCCGTGCTTGAGGAGGGTGCCCTCTCGGCACCCGGCGGTGAAGTACTCGATGGCCTGGACCTCGTGCACCCCCTCGCAGGAGTTGCGGAGCTCGGCCCATCGCGTGAGGTAGTCGCGGGTCGACTCGTTGGGCCCTTGGACGCAGAGGGAGAGCTGGCGAGGCTTGGGAGGCCGCTTGTAGGTGCTGGTGAAGTTGCGGACGAAGACTTCTGTGAAGTCCAGCCAACTGTTGATGCTGTAGGGCTTGAGGCTGTTGAGCCATGTGCGCGTCGTGCCTTGCAGCATGAGGGGGACGTACTTCACGGCGACGCGCCGATTGCCATTGGCTATGCTGACGGCCGTGGAGTAGTCGATGAGCCAATCATCCGGCTTCACGGAGCCGTTGTACTTGGGCGTGTCTCTGGGGAGCGAGAACCCTTTGGGGAAGGGCTCGTCGCGGATGCGGGGGCCAAAGCATGGCGGGCCGACATCATCTTCTTCTTCTTCTAACGCCAAGGATCGAGCAAGGCGGTCGATCCTGTGGCGGGCGTCGTTCTCGCCGACTCCTTCTCAGCGGCCGAGTCGGTCGCCAAGGGTCGGGTTTGTGAAGGCGGCGGAGTGAGGCGTCTTTCTCTTCAAGGCGGGGGAGGAGGGAGATTTCCTTGGTGCTCTACTGCTCGAGGGCGGCCGTCCGTGTCGCGCTCGATGGTGATGCGAGTCCTACTGCGGCTGGAGCCGGCTCCTTGTCTTTCTTTTGGCGTGCGCCGCTCGCAGTCGGCGAGCGGGACGTCGCGGCGTGCTCCCGGCGCGGGGGATGGCTATCAGCACGGGCGCCGGCTTCGTGCCGTTCTGCAGCCGCGTCGATCAGCTGCTGGATCCGTCTTGTCATGTAGGGGAGCTCGTCGGCTCCTAGCCCATTGAGCTCTTCTGCGGCCGCCTGGGCGGCTCGCAAATTCTCGAGCGGGGTGGCGTAGACGGGGCGGTCTGCCCCCAGCATGCTGGCGACGGCCGCGCCGCGCTTCTGGACGAAGCCGGCTTGGCTCGGGCCGCTAGGCGGTGGCGTACCGAAGGCGGCGCGATCGACTTCGCGCTGGTGGGCCTCGGTGAGGCGTCTCATGGAGGCTATCTTCTGGCCCTCCGCGATGAGGGCGAGGCGGCGTGCCTCCAGGGTCTCGGCGTCGGCATCGGCCGGGATGGGGACGGAGAGGTCGTGCATCGCCACTTGCAGGGCGTCGTGGGCGTTCTCGCCCGAGTTGGCTACGTGGCTGATGGCCAGCACTTCGGTGACAGTGCTGCTGCCGCTGTCAGCTCGAGGGAGGGGGTCGTCGAAGACCACCACATCGGAGGGGTAGGCGTCAAGCGATGCGGTGTCGGAGTCGACAAGCATCGGGTCGGTGGAGCCGACCGACTCCACATCTGCAGCAGGCTCGCTGGAGACGTGAAGCTGGTCGAGGAGGCTGAGGAGGCGGCTCTCGGTGTAGTCTGTGCCTGCGTCGGACGCAGGCTCGTCGGAGATGCGAGTCTCGCCAAGCAGATCGGCGAGGCAGCTCGCAGCGCAGGCGTCGTCGACGCCTTGCAGCGCATCGAGGCAAACGCCATTGGGCGCAGCAGGCTGGCTGCGCTCGCGGGGGAGGAAGAGGGTTCCCGTCCAGAACAGGTCTCCGGACGACGGTGCACCTGGCCCCATGGTGGGCGCCAAATGTCGGGTGGTTGGTGCGACATATGCCAACGGGTGGCTTATCATTGTGGGTGCCAATAAGACGTCGCCGGTGCCTGGAAACGGGATGAGGCGAAGACATGCACGCCGGCGGATCTTACCCAGGTTCGGGGCTCTCCCAGGAGATAACACCCCTAGTCCTGCTCTGCGGGGTCTCCGCATGATCACTAGATCAGGAAAGGTAGCTACAATCGCTCCTAGAGCTGTTTGGGTTCAAGGGAGAAGAAGAACAAGGCTAGCTCTAACTTCTCTCTCTCTATGGTGTGTGTGCTATGCTTAGAAGCCACCCCTTTGCATGGGTGCTCCGGGGGGTTTATATAGGCCTACCCGTCGGGGGTACAATGGTAATCCGGCTGGGCACTGGTCCCAGCCGTCAGTGTCTACGCTCGCCGGCTTCTCCGCCGGCTGTGGGTCCCACCGGCTGCCGGCTTCTTGGTCGACAGGCCGGCCCCACCGCCTACGGTCTTGTCGGCGGCTGCTTACTGTAGCCTCGCCTCTGATGACGAGGGCTTTTTCGAGGTAAGCGTGGCTACAATGGGCCGCCTTGGGGGCTCTCACTGTAGCCTTACCTCGTCTTGTCTCCTTAATGGGGCTCCTGCTTCGAGGAAGGGAGTAGCCGGCTTCTGGGGGCCGGCTACGCCCTTGGCCGACTGGGAAAGGCCGGGCCGCCTTCACGCCCCTCTCTGCCTGAAGGGGCCCGCCGCCCGTGGGCCGTACGGGAGTCTGTCGTGGATGACGTTGAGGCTAGCATGGCTACAGTGCCGAGCCGCACGGGAGACGGCCGTCCCGTACGGCCTCCTGTAGCCATGCCCACCTCGGGCTTCGGGGGTAGTGGGCCGCACCGTGGCCACACTCCGTCTTGTCACCGTTATGTGGTAGTAGCTTTGGTGGTTGTGGTCTCGGCCGGCTTCTTGGAGTCGGCGCTCTTTGAGGCCGGCTTCTTGGAGTCGGCCACCCCGCGGTTGTCTTGGGGAGGGAGGTCGCTTGAGGCTGAGCCGCCTTCCGTGAGTCGGCTTCAGAGGTAGCCGGCCAGGGAAGGGGGTCCAATGCTTGGAGCGTTGGGAGGCCCAAAGGCCTGATAATTTTTCTGAAGAACCAGGGGTAGTCGGTTAGGCTACCCGTGGCCATTTACTCCGACAAAATCTTTAGTAATCTAAGTACAGCTTTTGCTTCCACTAAAAGTATCGGAAAAACTCCCGTAAAAATTAGCAAGATTACTCAAGTTACTAAGAAAAAGGGTGCAACTTCTAGTAATAATAAAGGAGATCTTAAAATGATTAATATTCACCCAAATTTTGTTGAAGTTGTAAGAGATCCCATTGATAAGAATGAATTCCTCAATTTTATGCCTAGAAGTTTTGCTATTTTACTTGCTAATTCTTCAAGGAAATCCGATTGTGTGATTGAAGAGTTGGAGAACAAGGATGACAATATTTAGATCCTTCGCATTATTCCTAGCTAGGGGCGTAAAATGATAGCGCTCGTTGGGAGGCAACCCAACTTGTATCTTTTTGCCTTTTGGTTTTCTTGCTATTTCCAATAAAATACCCAATTATGCCTCTGATTAGAAGTGTTTTTGTGGTTTAAATTAGTGATTGTGCCAAGCAAAGCCTTTGGGATCATGTTGGGTGATAGTTGATTTGATCTTGTTGAAAAACAGAAACTTTTGCGCTCAGAAAAATAATTTTCATAAATCACAGAAATGTGCTTTTGCTCTGAATTTTTTACACAAGATTGATATACAAATTCCCCATGGTTTCCTAGTTTTTTGAAAAAAATTGGAGTTACAGAAGTATGCGAAGTTCCTTGGTTACTACAGACTGTTCTGTTTTTGACAGATTCTGGTTTCTTTGCGTTATGTGCTTGTTTTGATGATTCTATGGTTTCCTTTGAAGAGCTTTTGCCATAGAAAAGTTGGAATACAGTAGATACAATTCAAAAATAAAATATGAATAGGTTTGGAACAATACTTATAGTAGTGATTTGTTTTCTTATACTAACGGATCTCACGAAGGTTTAGTTGAGTTTTGTGTGATTGAAGTTTTCAAGTTTTGGGTGAGATCGCGATGGATGAAGGAATGAGGATTAGAAAAAGGCTAAGCTTGGGGATGCCCGAGGCACCCGAAGATAATATTCAAGAAGTATCAAGCAACTAAGCTTGGGGATGCCCCCGAGTGGCATCCCCTCTTTCTTCTAACAACCATCGGTATTTTACTTGAAACTATATTTTTATTCGTCACATATTATGAGTTTTGCTTGGAGCGTCTTGTATGATATGAGTCTTTGCTTGTTTTTCTTTTTATTTTAAGTCATGAATCCTTGCTGGACACACCTATTTGAGAGAGCCAAAATTATGCTATGACTTGTTAGAATTGCTCCTATGCTTCACGTAATTTTTTAGAGCCTTGGAATTGCTATAGTGCTTCACTTATATCTTTTTGAGCACGGTGTGCTTTGTTATCTTTGAAAAAATTCTCTCATGCTTCACTTAGATTAATTTGAGAGAAAGAAATTTAATGCTCATGTTCTTCACTTATATTTGTTTGAGCTTACTAAAAAGCAACATATGAAACTAGTTCCAAAGTGATAAATATCCAAGGAGGATATAATAAAAACTTCCATGAAGATCATTGGACAAAATAAACTTGATTCTTTGTAATATTTTTGAGATATGATGATAGTGATATGTGAGTCATGTTGATGAGTAATTATGCTTTAGTAAGAATATTAGTGTTAAGGTTTGTGATTCCCTATGCAAGCACGAAAGTCAATAGTTATGCAATGAAATTACATCCTACTTGTGGTGCATTATTCGGTGTTAGTTATGCTTAATGCTCGCTTATGAGATTTTTCGTTTCTTGGTTGGATGCTTCTCAATCTTTTGCTAGCCTTCATTTGCACTAAGTATGATCACTACTTGTGCATCCAAAATCCTTTAAACCAATTTTGCCACATGAGTCCACCATACCTACCTATATGCGGTATTTCCATGCCATCCTAAGCAAATTTGTATGTGCCATCTCTAATTTTCAAAATAAATTTCTCTTTTGTGTGCTCGTACCACTCATGAAATGGTAGGGGGTGGCTGATATATTTCCATGCTAGATGTGTTATTCTCAAGATGAGTGTTTATTCACTTGTCATTGCATGAGAGTACGGCAAAGGTATTAGGGATACCCAGTCCTGAAATGAAAAATGAATTTACTTTATGTTGTTAAATAATAAATTCCTTGGAAAGTGTTGGTATGGAAGGCACCCGTGGATACGGTTAGCCATGGAAAGTGAAAGTATGGTGGAAAAAGGAATAAACTTTATTTTCTGTTTGGGAACCGCCTATGATATATCTAGCATGGAAAGTATTTGGAACTACTCGATCATTTCGTTGACAGGAAAAGCATGCCACCCAAAATGTGTTTATCTCTACTTTTTCGCTTTGAGCTCTGGCACCTCTACAAATCACTACTTCCCTCCCCGAAGGGCCTTTACTTTATGCAATTTTTATTTTTACTTGAGTCTCCATCTACTCTTATAAAGCACTAACTAAGGGGCACTATGATCGTACTTGAGCATTGGGTGTAGCTAATATGCGAGTGTGTTTCATGAATGGATGGATGATTAAGCATAATGGGCAAGGGATAACTTGCTTTAGTGTTGATATTTTGAAATACATGGTTGTTTGTTGATATGCTTGAGTATTAAAGTCTTCATGTCAAAATTGGACTACTGCTTTGAACCATATAAAGTCCAAATGTCCATGCTACAAAGAAAAGAATATGTGATGAACATGTTAGGCAGCATTCTACATCAAAAATTCTATTTTTATCATTTACCTACTCGAGGACGAGCAGGAATTAAGCTTGGGGATGCTGATACATCTCCAACGTATCTATAATTTTTGATTGTTCCATTCTATTATATTATCATTCTTGGATGTTTTACAATCATTTTATAGAAACTTTATATCATTTTTTGGGACTAACCTATTGACATAGTTCCCAGTGCCAATTGTTGTTTTTTGCTTGTTTTTGACATCGCAAGAAATCAATATCAAACGGAGTCCATGAAAGTGCGTTATATCGACTAGAGGGGGGGTGAATAGGCGATTTTTATGAATTCTTCACTGAGGAATTTGTGGGTGAGGAAATTCCTTAGCGAAGAACTACTTGCAGCGGAATAAGTACTCAGAAGTAAACATAACAAGATACAAGCATGGTCATCATGATGAAATGAAGACAGGCACAGAGTACAGACAGCGTAAACACAGGATGAAGACAAACAGACTGAAGAAATTGAACTGAGGAAATTGAGAAAGTCTTCAGTCAAAGACTTCAAACACAGATATGAACAAGTGCGCAACACAGTTATGAGGAAATGAAGGAGTTGAGGAAATAGAACCAGTTGGCTTGGTGAAGACAATGATTTGGTAGACCAGTTCCAACTGTTGTCTCAGTTGTACGTCTGGTTGGAGCGGCTAGGTATTTATACTTGAGGACACACAGTCCTCACCGTATTCTCCTTGAGCTAAGGTCACACAGACCTCACCCAATCACTCGTGGTAAGTCTTCAGGTGACTTCCAAACCTTCACAAACTCGGTCACTCGGCGATCCACAATTTCCTCTTGGATGCTCTAGACCATGACGCCTAACCGTCCGGAAGAAGCACAGTCTTCAAAGGTAACAAGCATTGGATCCACGCAGGATCAATCTCTTCAGTGATGCTCAATCACTTGGGGTTTGTAGGTGTTTGGGTTTGGGTTTTCCTCACTTGATGATTTTCGCTCAAAGTCCTTGGAGGATGGGATGCTCTCAATTGACAAGTGTCAATTTCTCTTGGAGTAGCCAACCAGCTAGTGGTTGTAGGGGGCGGTTATTTGTAGCCTAGGGAGCATCCCGTCATGATAAGACATAAATGCCCTTCAATGATATGACCGTTAGGTGGGTAGATATTTTGGGACAGCTGGCGCATAGCACAGCAACGGTCGGAAATTTGAGTATCAAATTCCTCAGGGCTATCATGTTCCTCACTGTGTAGGCAATCCGCACTGGCGAATTCCTAACTCCTCAGTCAGAACAAATTCCTCAGAGACCAGAAGAACTTCGTCTCTGTCACTGAAGAATATGACTGAACTGTATGAGATTTCCAATGGCTTCACTCGAAGGGATTGGTAGGTGTAGGATTTTGAGTTGAGCATCACATGGAAATTTTTCCTTAGTATTTCCTCGACCCCCTTTAACAGTACGGTGTTTCCTATGACTCAAGAAACAGAAAATGAAACTACGAAAACAAAATTCTTCACGCTTCATGTTCCTCAAATGAATACCAAGTCTTCAAGGTCACACCAATTTCTTCACTTTCAAAGTCTTCAGAAAGTCTTCAGAAATCCAAAGTCTTCAGTCGAAGAACTTCATTTTTAGGGGTCGACTTTCTCTGTAAATATCAAACTCCTCATAGACTTATAGACCTGTGTACACTCATAAACACATTAGTCCCTTAACCTGTAAGTCTTCAATACACCAAAATCACTAAGGGGCACTAGATGCACTTACAGTCCAAATGCAACGAAACTTTTTGTGGATTTTTTCTGGACCAGAAGTCACCTGTTGGGCCAAGAAAGTACCTGAGGGGAGCACAACCCACCAGGGCGCGCCTGGGGGCCCAGGCGCGCCTAGGTGGGTTGTGCCCACCTCGGTGGCCTCCCGCACCGCCTCTTTGCTGTATAAAAACCCTAATATTCCAGAAACCCTAGGGGAGTCGACGAAAATCAATTCCAGCCGCCGCAAGTTCCAGAACCACCAGATCCAATCTAGACACCATCATGGAGGGGTTCATCATCCTCATTGGTGCCTCTTTGATGATGCGTGAGTAGTTCATTGTAGACATACATGTCCGTAGTTAGTAGCTAGATGGCTTCCTCTCTCTCTCTCTCTCTCTCTCTCTCTTTTGATTCTCAATACAATGGTCTCTTGGAGATCTATTTGATGTAACTCTTTTTGCGGTGTGTTTGTTGGGATCCAATGAACTTTGAGTATATGATCAGATCTATGTTTTTATCCATGAAAGTTATTGAGTCTTTTGATCTCTTATATGCATGATTACTTATAGCCTCGTATTTCTTCTTCGAATATTTGGTTTAGTTAGGCCAACTAGATCGATTTTTCTTGCCATGGGAAGAGGTGCTTTGTGATGGGTTCGATCTTACAGTGCTTGATCCCAGTGACAGAAGGGGAACCGACACGTATGTATCGTTTCCATTAAGGATAACAAGATGGGGTCTATTTCTACATAAATAGATCTTGTCTACATCATGTCATCGTTCTGATTGCATTACTCTGTTTCTCCATGAACTTAATACACTAGATGCATGCTGGATAGCGATCGATGTGTGGAGTAATAGTAGTAGATGCAGGCAGGAGTCGGTCTACTAATCTTGGACGTGATGCCTATATAATGATCATTGCCTGGATATCGTCATAATTATTTGAAGTTCTATAAATTGCCCAACAGTAATTTGTTTACCCACCGTATGCTATTTTTCTCGAGAGAAACCACTAGTGAAATCTACGGCCCCCGGGTCTCTTCTTTATTATATTTGCCTTCGCGATCTATTTTTATTTGCTTTTATTTTCAGATCTATTGATCCAAAAATACAAAAATACCTTGCTGCAATTTTTATCTATTTATTTTATCTCGCGTTCCCGCAAGATCTATTTATCCAATCTACTACAATTTTACCTATCTTTTTACCCGTGAGGGATTGACAACCCCTCTCTTACGTCGGGTTGCAAGTATTTGTTCTTTGCGTGCAGGAGCTGTTTACGTGGTGTTGCGTGGTTCTCCTACTGGTTCGATAACCTTGATCTCACCACTGAGGGAAATACCTACCCCAGCGGTGCTGCATCATCCCTTCCTCTTCGGGGAAATACCGACGTAGTTCAAGCCGCATCGAGGCCCCTCCTTCTTGTTCTTCCTTGGCCTCCCCCTAGATGGGAGGAGAGTTTTCCCTCTGGTCCTTAGTCTCCATGGCTCTCGGGTGACAGGAGTTCCTCTGAGGTTGGATCTCTCTCTCTCTCTCTGTTCTCTGTTTCGCGTTCCTTTTTTCTGGCCCTTCACCGTTTCTTAAATTCTCGGAGATCCGTAACTGCGATTGGGCTGAAATTTTGAGGGGATTTTTATCTAGAAATTATCTTTCTTGTGGCAAAAGAAGGCCCCCAACCGACTTACAGAGGAGCCACAAGCCTGCTAGGCGTGCCCAGGGTAGGGGGTGTGCCGTCTGAGTTTGTGGGCCCCTCGAGCATCGTCTCGCGTTGATTCTTCTTCCCAAAAATCACATATATTCAAAAATAAATCTCCGTAAATTTTTATCATGTTTGGACTTTGTTTGATATGGATTTTCTGCGAAACAAAAAACATGCAACAAACAGAAACTGACACTGGGCACTGGATCAATATGTTAATCCCAAAAATAATATAAAATGTTGCCAAAAGTATGTGAAAGTTGTAAAATATTGGCATGAAAAATAAGAAATAATAGATACGACGGACACGTATCAGTCTTACACACTCCAGAGGTTCAACCAAGTTCCAAACTGGATTGCCGTACATAGACTCCATTTCGGATTACATGGCTTTAAGCCATTCTTTTGAGCTGGTCACCCATCACTTCCTTGTAATGCACAGGTTCATCTTCTTCTAAGATGGATATATTTCATTCAAGAGGTTCACTAACTCTTCCTTTTGCCGAACTATAGTTTAGTTACAATCTCAACTAGTGTAGTAACTTCTGGCTCAGTCGCGCGGACAATTTTCTTGAGCAAATTGCGGTTTGCTAGTCCATCTTACTTTTGCCGAAGATTCAACAATCTCATCAAGATGTATTGTCCTCCCACTTACTTCTTTAGTGGGAGACTCCTTCTCGACAAAGTGTCCATTATCCGTGAGAAATATTTTGTCATTAGACTTCTGGTATAAGGAACACCCAATTGTTGCCTTAGGATAACCTACAAGGTATCACTTGTCTGCTTTGGGATCGAGCTTATTTATTTGTAAATGCTCCACATAAGTATCACCATCCCAAATTTGAGATACGACAAAATGGTGTCATCTCAATAGACTTTGACGGTGCTCTGTTTAGTGTATATGTTGTTGTTTCAAGTGTGTATCCCAAAAAATGATAAAAGCAAATCGGTAAGTTGTGAAACAATTCCATGATCACTTGGACATTTGTTAAACTCGTGACTTAGATATTTTCCACTACAATTTGATCGCAGTTTTTTTATCTTTTGTCATGATCATCCTCAACTTCGTTCTAAAGTTCTTTGAACTTTTTCAAATGTTTCAGACTCATGTTTCATAACCTAAATATAATCATATCTACTCAAATCATCAATAAAGGTTACGAATTAGAAGTATGCACCACATGGCGGTATGATCATCAGACCGCATACGTCATTATGTATTATTTCCAACGACTCATGTGCCCATTCAGAATGACTTGTGAACAACGTCTTAGTCATTTTACTCCTCAGAAAAGCTTCACATATGTCAAATGAGTCAAAATCAAAAGATGTTAATACTTCATCTTTATGAAGTTTTTGCATGCGTTTTTTCCGATGTGACCAAGACGGCGGTGTCACATGTAAGCGATATTTAGCAGTCTTCTTAAAACATTTAGCATTAATGTTATAGATATCTTTTCACATTCAAGATTCATAATGAATAAATGATCGACAATAGTGGCAAATCCATAAAACATATTCTCACAGTAATGTGAATAACCATTGTTTTTACACTTTATAAGGATAACCATTGCTTATTAAACATAATCCAGAGATAATGTTTTCACACAACTTTAGAATGAAATAACAATTATTTAGTTCCTAGATAAATCCTGAAGGTAAACTAAAGACATGAGTAATTATAAACATAATCAATGCATAATACATATATCTCTGTTGCAACACACAGGCAACACTGATGGGAATGGCATAGAATGTGTTCAAGCGAGTGAACAACATGTACGCCGTGGCAGTACAACCCTACTATGGGTAGAATATGACTGATTCCCTGTAGGTAACATCACATCCTTCAGGCAAGTGAAACAAACTCGCCAAAATGCCTTGATGATATATTGCACACCCATTTCATAATAATTTGCTGTAACTATAAACAACTGCAGTATAAATTGATCTTGTAAAAACAAGGGGGTGGCTATTTCAATACTCCTTGGAGAACACCCTTCTCTCCTTCTCTTTGTTAAAGAATATTATGATGGTGGCACTCTAGAAACTTGATACGAACCGCCAACATGATCAGTTTTTCAAATATATTTTATGTTGCAAAATCTAAAGTTGTAAGCGTATATGTAATGATCTTTTTTATCTTTTAACATTTTCCCTTTATCTCTTAATAAATGTGGCAGTTATTAATTTATATTGTTTCTTCTAAGTTTGTTGGCAGCAAGAATCGATAACCGTTCTTAATCGCTGGTGGGATTAACTAACTCACCTAGATTCGAGAGTTTGTGGTCGACCATGTCAGAGATGCAAAATTTGAAGTTCTCCCGGCCTGTAAACGTGTAAAGAAAGTATGGTTTGGGTGTATTGGAGAGAGAGGGGGAGAGATCGAGGGAGGGAGAGATGGAGGGAGGAAGGGGTGAGAGATCATGCAGGTACATACTGGTAGGACAACCACGTTCTGTAATATAATTGGGTGATGAGGACATGGCTACCTAGGATACGACCAAAAATATTACATACTGTAAGTGCATCTAGTGCCACCCCTAGTTGGTTTTGGAGTATTGACAACAAACTTGGTTGAGGGACTAATGTGTTTGTGAGAATTGCAGGATAACATAGGTAGTACTCCCATATTGATTCGGTTTACCTACCAGAAATGACCCCTAAACATGTGTGAAGACATTGAAGACAATGGTGGTCTGTGAAGTCATTCACAGTGAAGATTATGACATGAGAAGACATTCACGTGAAGACTATGGAGTGCGAAGATATAGTTGTTTCGTAGTTTCCGTTTCTTCTTTGTTGAGTCATAGGAACCACCATACTGTTAAGTGGGGTCCAAGTGAACAAAATCAAAGTGACTGATGTGATGCTCAACCAAATCCTATGTCTTCGAGCGAAGACAATGAGAGCAAATCTTATCCAGAGCTGGATGAGCCAGCTTTACTTGTAGCCCAAGTCAAGCTGTCGTGTGTGTTTGAAATCTGACCATTGGACACATGTCAGTTCCTTAGTGACCCAGGGTCATTTCAGACAAATCAGGTCGGGTTGCCTCCTGGCTATAAATAGCCCACCCCCTACACCATAAATTGGTGGCTTCTCAGAGTTAGTGCACGGCTTTTGTCGTTTGAGAGCAACCCACCTCCGAAGCATTTGAGAGAGAGATCCTTGCGAGGACAAAGCCCAAAACACCCAGAGCCAAAGAGTGTTAGGCATCACTAAAGTCTTTCTGTCCGGGTGATCTGAAGACTTGTTACACTTGAGGACTGTGAATCCTCCAGCCGGTTAGGCGTCACGTTCAGAGCATCCAAGAGCCATTGTGGATTGCCAGTGAACGAAGTCTGTGAAGGTTTGGAAGTCTACCTTGAAGACTTACCAGAGTGATTGGGCGAGGACTGTGTGTTCTTAGCTCAAGGGGAATAAGGTGAAGACGCGTCTTCTGAGTTAAATCTCAGCCTCCCTAACCAGACGTACAGTTGTCACAGCAACTGGAACTGGTCTACCAAATCCTTGTCTTCACCAAGCAACTGGTTCTATCCTTCACTTCCCTTTACTTTACAGTTTGTCTTCGTCAAGTCATTGCATGCTTGCATGATCTGATTGTCTTCACTGTGTGAAGACTGGTTGTTGTTTGGCTTCATACTATCTTCCATCCTGATCCACACTACCTAGCTGCTGATAGTCTTCGTGCTTTCACTTCATTGCTTACTTGGCTATGGCTTGTCTAGTGTACATATCAATAGGTTCATTTCTACTGTTTGTCTTCAAAGCCCCCGTGTTTTGAAGACTTTCATAAAAATCGCCTATTCACCCCCCTCTAGTCGATAACTAGCACTTTCACATACATGCATATTTGTGAGGTGATTTCTAATACAAGTAATGCAATAATTTACTTTATGTTATCCAGGAAAAAACACTTCACCGATTTTTTTGTCATTGTCTAATTACAGGTGTATTGGACGCTTGTCCAAACCATGTGTGAAGATAAAGAAAAAGGAGATGATAGATGTTGTTTAAGAAGTCCTTTCACGTCGCTTTTGGTCCAAGAGAAGACAAAGCCAAGTCCTCCATGTTTTGGACTCAAATTTGGACTGCACAGGCATATCTGACCTCAAACACTTACAACTTTTTGCATCTGGACTCCGAATTGGGTGAATCATTTGTAGGAAAGCTTATATCGTGCACTTGTCAACACAGTTGGATTCACCCTCAAATTCATCTGGAGCGTGGAGATATCGCAGAAATAGTCCAACGTTGCAGCAGATTCCGACTCAAACTACAAGTCAAACGGTGTCCCCTTGGCTGCCACCCATTAGTCCTATATAAGTAGATCAATCCCCTAGCTTTTTTCCTTGGGATTTGTTTAGTTAAAAGTTAGCCATTGCAATTTCGTGTACTTTGTTTGAGTCCATCGACCAGACCAAGACCGCTTTGGGATCAATACTTTATATATATTTGAATATTCAGATTGCTCACTTGATAGAGGTGAGGGTGTCCCGATGTTTCGATGAGATTATAACTATCGATTTGGTTGAACCGACTTTGATGATCCGACTACAAACGTGCACAATGTTGGGCCTTAGCAATCGCTAAACCAATCTCCTAAAAGTTACTGATAGTGCGGGAAGCACGATCAGCCTGACTACAAATGTATATTCGTGCAAGCAATCGAAGAATGACCAGGAATATGATAAAGCAATTCGAATATTGCGAATATATATGAAATATTGATAAAGTGGAGATCCGAAAGCGGTCTTCGCCTGGTCGTTGGACACAAAAGTAGTATACAAAGTTGCATTGACTAACTTTTAACTAAACAAATCCCAAGGAAAAAGCTAGGGGGTTGATCTACTTATATAAGACTAAGGGGTGTCTGCCAAGGGGGTGGAAGGACATCCCAAGGCATCCTAAATTCTACCATATGTCGTGCATGGCCCAAGTGGAGGTGACGCAACACTGTTTGTCTTATAGTTTGACGCGAATTCTGCTACAGCATCGGACTGTGTTTGGTGCTATATCCATGATCCAGATGAATTTGAAGGTGAATCCAATTGTGTTTGAAAGTCACGAGATAAGTGTTCCAACAAAAAAAGATTCACCCAATTTGGAGTCCGGATGCGAAAGATTTAAGCGTTTGAAGTCACGTGTCTGTGCAGTCTAAATCCGAGTACAAAATTTTGGGGGACTTGGTCTCTGTCTTCTCTTGGACCAAAGTGACGTGAAAGGACTTCTTGAATACTCATAACCATTTCCTTTTGCTTTATCTTCACACGTGGTTTGTACAAGTGTCCAATACACCCACAATTAGACATGACACAAAAGTCGGTTAATTACTTTTGTCCCCGATAACATAAATAAATTATTGCATAATTTCTATTATAAATCACCTCGTAAATATGCATGTATGCAATATTTTTGATCGTATCCAAGTAGTCATGTCCTCATCAATGGGATTTGATGGTAAGTCACCATTGTGATAGTTCCCAATTTGCCAGGCTTCATAACTTCCATGTCGAATGTATTGTAGAAATGGTCTTCGATAAATATGTTTTTGCTCCTGATATTTTAGTATGCTTGTAATTTAATCCATTCACATATCATTCCGAAAAAAATTGGGGGGAGAAAGAAAGAACATGAACTAGAATATATTTTATGCAGTCGTGTCCGCCTTCTCCAGAAAAGCTAGGGTTCCTTTGTCTCCCCGGGGTGCTGCCGTCGGTCCGCCTCGTCTCTGGAGCCCTAGGGTCATGGGGCACGGTGGATCCTGGCCCTTGCCGGCGGGAGGTCTCCTTTTTTAGTTGTTTCTTTTGGTTTTGTTAGGGTTTATGTCCATCTTAGGAAGACGAGACGGAGGTGGCTCCCTGAAGACGGAATAAAATTCTCCCCTCCTACCCCCTGTTTCGGTGGTGTGTCTAGCATCCTTGGAGGGCGTGTGTAGGTGTGTCTCCAGTGGATCTCGCAGGATTCTGTCAGTGGTTGTCTTTGGTGGATCCGGTGTTCGTTCGTCTACGTTTGTGTGTCTTAAGGTTGGTTCCTTCCGATCGGCGACGGTTGTTGTTCTGGTGCGCTGGTCCTATGGGGACTTAGCACGACAACTTCCCGACTGTCTAGTACAAGATGTTTTGCACAGCTCAGGTGAGGGAGGGGCAATGGCGGCGGCACGCCTTTGGCTATCTTCAGTGCTTGTAGTCATTGCTAGCTGGTTTAAGAATCTAAATGTAATTTTTATTATTTCTGATGTTCGTTGTACTATCATGATTGAAAATAAATAGATTGAAAGTTTTTCTGAAAAAAAGAAAGAAGGAAAGAAACTAAGAGCACTTTATAACAATAAAGAAAGTCATCAGTGTAGCTCATTGTAACGGATGGACGTTCTACTAGAAAGGAATTAAACTAAACGGACACTTAATTTGACCAAAACTGCCTCCATATACGTGTGTGTTTTCGTTGTAATAAGCCGGATTTCCCTTTACTAGAAAAAATAAGCCGGAAATTTCAAAAAAAAAGTTCAGCCGGTTATTGCCATAGTAATCGCTATGTAATATTTTCTCTCTAGAACGTCATTAGACGCCGAGCTGCAAGCCAGGTTATCTATCTCATGGGTCTGGCTAGGGAGCGCCAGAGCGCCCGTTTGTACCATTGAGCGCCGTACTATTTATAGAAAGTTCAACTGATTCATCTGCATACACTTTCAAAAAAAGCACTTTTGCCCCCTACCACCACCTTTTTCGTGCACACGCGATCCTGAAACCTCATCAGCCTAAATCTTGTATTTATGTGCATTTATTTGGGGTTCAAAAAGTTTAAAACCCCGTAACTTTTGATCCAAGTGTCAAAATCAAGTTTTGTTTTCACCGTTGGGTTTCTCGCGACGAGTTCTTCAAAACTAGATTCCGTATTGGTAGGTTTTTTCAAACTTTTTTTAGGCAACTTTGGGTGCGATGGAGGCAACTTTGGTGCTATAAGGAAGCAACTTCATTTTTTTCCTAGCAGGACTGCCTACTAGTTGGTTTGTGTAAAAATGAGAAAATCACACAAAACATAAGCCACCTTGATCTCCCCCCTAGCAACTCGATGTCACACTGTTTGCAACTCCTACTCATCTTGCGTGTAAAAATTGAAGCAATTATACTAGCAAATCCAAGAAATTGTATTACCAAAACACAATGCACAACTGTTTCTAGCAATACCAAGCAAATGTATTACCAAACCACAATGCAAAACTGTTCTAGCAAAACCGAGCAACTATCCTACAAAACCAAGCAAATGTATTGCCAAACCACAATGCAAAACTGTTTTAGCAAAACTGAGCAACTATCCTACAAAACCAAGCAACTGTACTATCCAATCCAAGCAACGGCATTACTAAAAAAACAACTATGAAAAAATTGTCCTAGAAAAACCAAGCAACTTTCCCTAGCATTAGTACTTAGATTGTCTACTTTAAGCAGAAAAAAGTATGAACAACTTGAATAGCCTTTCTGGACAACTATCTGATCCCCTTCCCCATGCAACTTATATATTCTAGCAAAAATCCAAAACAACTCAGTTACAAAGAAAACACAAAATGAAAAACTGTTCTAGCAAAAAAATCCAAGCAACTGTCTAGCTAAATCAAGCAACTGCATTACAAAAAACACAATGCAAAAACCTGTTGAAATCGAATCTGAGCAACTGCCACAACAAATCACGGGAACTTAACAATGATAATTAATTGCCTAACGATGATGCCCGGTTGCATGTCAACGCTATGTAGTTCGCTACGGTACTAGGTGAAGTTGTCTGTAGGTGTAGCTCATGTTGCCTATACTCTGAAACATACTGTTAGCATACTCAATAGTTGGGTAGACAACTTATATGTGAATTTAGTGAACATGATAGTCATGGGAGGCAACTTATAAGGACTTCTTGTTGATTGGCAATCATAATAGGCAAACTAAGAAGTTGCTTCGCTATAACACTAAAGTTGCCTCTGCAGCACCCCAAGTTGCTCTAAAAAAAGTTCGTCGAAACATATTCATATGGATCTCGTTTTGAAGAACTCTTCGCGAGTAACCCAACAGTAAAAACGAATCTAAATTCCGATGCTCGAATCAAAAGTTATGGCTTTTAAATTTTATAAAACCCAAATAAATGCATGTATTTTTCCTTTCTCGACTTGTGCAAAGGGGCGTTTGAAGGAACAAGGACCAGATAGTTTTCTATTTTTGTAGTGTAATCATGACACAAGACAAGGACCAACTAGTTTTTATGGCAGGTCTGTTTGGATGCATACTGTGCTGAGTAAATTTTTTGTCGTGTAGCGCGTGCGCTCGGTTAACTCAATTAGTGCAGCTGCACTAATAAGTATTTAGGCTATCTCATACCTTCTTTTCTTTGAGGGAGTCTCTCTTACCTTGAAATTGATCTTCAAAACCATACTTCACAAAACGACATTAGAAATCGAGCAAACGTGTCGGCCTCGTTGTGAGCGATACAGCCGCGCCGCCCACGCCGCATTTTAGTGGTCAAACGGCCGAGGCGACGCAGCATTGGGTCGGCCCAGTAATCATTACTGTTGCGGCAGCGCCCTTGCACACTGTAGCACTCGGTTCACTGTAGCGACCGGTTTATTTGTTGTTTTTTATTTTTATTACTGAATTTTATTTTGGACCTTTTCATATGATTATTCATACAATAAATATTTTTATAATATATGGTGAACATTAATTCACATACACACTGAACATTGTTTTAATATACAATCAACATTTTTAACCTAGTGAAATGTTTTGTAATATGCGTTGAACATTTTTTAGATATATATTGGACAATTTTGTATTATGGGTTGAACATTTTCTTAATATACTAGCGCACGTTGCTACAAAACTATAAAATACTAGGAGTTAGGTCACTGGCTTAGGAAATCATCAAAATACGTTCGCATTATGCGGCCTTTGTGTGGTGTTCACTATTAAAAAGAACAAAAATACAACAAAAGATCACGCATCAGACATTCGAGAATCTTGGGTAACCATAGTACGTCCTTTGTCAGACAAAACATTCGAATGTTGAAATGTATAAGAACAGACATTGGTAAGTTGACTGCACAAGATCATGGATCGAATAGGAGGACAAGATCTATCATCATTTTAGAATTACAATTTGTTCGCTCTGTTCTGTGATATAAAACTAAAATAACTTGGTTGGAAAGAAAAATTGACAAACAAGAGCATCATATTGAGTTGAAGTCACATTTCCTCTATATACATTTTTTTCTGGAAACATAGGTTGAACCTCTTTTGTAATATATACTGTGAATATTTTCTTAATATACGATGACCACTAACGAATTGTTCATTGTGTATTAAAAAACTAAAGAAACAATTCATCGTATATTAACGAATTGTTCACCGTGTATTAAAATGTTACTCACCATATATTATCAAAATAAAATGGAAAATAAAAAGAAATAAAGAACCAAACAAACAAAAAACTAGAAATAACCAAAAACAAAAAAGCAACAGAAAAAACGAACAAAACGAAGCAGCAAACGCTTAGCATGCGCTGGTGCTAACCGGGCTGGACCACCCACGGGCGCTGCGGGCAAAGGATCTGCGATCTCGCTTATATCGAGACCTAGCGTGAACTCTTGTCCGGCGCCAGGCCACATGCCTCTTACCCCTTTTTTTCCTTTCTTTTTGTTTACACTTGAAAAAATATTTTTGACCACTATATACTTGAAAATATTCACACACACATTACATAATTTTTTAATGCTAACCGAGCATTTGAAACATGATAAATGTATATAGAGGAATTGTTACTCGTGTATGTGGAAATGTACAATTAACCAAGAATTTGAAAAACATTAATCAAATATGTAAAAAATGTTAATCAAGCATTTGAAAAGTGTTAAGTGTGTACAGAAACAATATATGCCATGTATAAAAAACAAATACAATATGTATGGAAAAAATATTGACTATGTATTTAAAAAATGTTACACTTGTATAAAAAAAATGTTCCCGGTGTATAAAAAATGTACACTGTACACTAAATAAAATTAGACTTCAAAAACATATATTTATAGATATTTAATTATGTACCTAAAGACATCCTAAACATGTATATATGTGTGTGTGTGTATGTTGGGGGGGGGGGGGTGTAATTGTTCCTAATGTATACGAAAAATATACATTCTATGTGTAAAAATGTTTATTGCCATTCAAAAAAACATTCCCCGTATATTAAAAAAGGTTGACCATGTATTCTAAAAATGCTAATATTGTGTTTGAAAAATGTTAAACATGTACTAAAAATGTATATATATATATATATATATATATATATATATATATATATATATATATATATATATATATATAATGTCGAATTTGTATGAAAAAAATAACATAAAAAATAATATTGATCATAAAAATTGATCATGTGTTTAACAAATGTTAAACATGTATATAAAATATGTTAATGATATACTCAAAAGTGTGTGTACTGAAAAAGTTGACATGGGTTGAAAAAAAGAGAAATCGATGAAAATCAACCAAGAAACAAGTAAACCCAATAAAAAATGAAAACCAAAGAAAACCAATGCAAAAAGAATGAAATCATTGAAAATTGAGATATAAACAAAGAAAGACGAAGAAAATCGATGAAAACAAAGAAAATAAAGAATACCATTGAAAACAAAGAAACAAAGAAAGAAAAATGAAGAAAGAAAATAAAGAAAACAAAAAGCAGTGAAAACCATGAAGGAAACAAAAACAATCTGTGAAAAAATGAAGCAGAAAAAAATGCGTATAAAATCAACGAAGAAACGGATAACCCGAAAGAAAATATAAAAGAAAAGAAAAACGAAAAAAAAGAATAACTGGAAGTAGCAAGCGACCGAGTGTATCGAAAGCACGGGGGGATATGGAAAAGGGCCGGCCCAGTAGCTACATGTTGAGGAAACCATTCAGGCGAGCATACCATCTATCTCGCTTGACGTCCCTCAAAAAAAAACTATCTCGCTTGACGCGAGATATAGTTGTTCGGTATTTTGATGCTGCCTTGCGAGAAAAAAAATGGCAAACGGTGTTTTTTTGTTTTTAAAAAGTTGGTGCAAATAAAAATTGTTCAGTGAATGATATCTGAAAATTTGGAAAAAAAATCTTGAATTTTAAGATTGCGCATTGAACGAGATTACAAAATTGTTTACTTTTTCTGAATGTTTGTGAATTTTAAAATTATCCATGAATTTGAAGAAAAAAAATCCGAAAATTGAAAAGTGTTAATTAATTTTTAAAAAATGTGTATTTCAAAACCGTGAACAATTTATAAATCATAAACATTATTTGAAAAATTGAATAATTGTAAATAAAATCGAAGATTTTTGAAGATTTGAACTTTTTTGAAATAAAAACATTTAAAAACACCAGGAAAACTAGAAAAGAAGAAACCAAAAGAAAGCCGCAGCAGCCCCGAGGATGGGAGGTCGTCCTCCCCCTGCTTTAGCAACTGGTAAGTGGACAGGAAGCCGACAACACTCACCAAGGAGGAGGCAAAGAAGAAGAAGAGGGCGACTCTGATGGCTCGTACCCCGTCCCCGGCCACCTTTACGCCCCCTTGTCTAGAGGGTCCGGCCGCCGCCGCCGCCAAGTGGTGTATGAAATGCCATCAAGGTAAAAAAAATGTGTACCTTTTCTATTTGGCTGATGCATTGGTGATTGCTTGCGGTCGTATGGTGATGAGCTTGTAGTGTGAAGTTGAATGCAACCGAATTCTTTTCTCAATTGGAAGAGTCACACATGCTTGGCCTCTATGATCTACGCGATGAAGATTCAATGTTTCCTCAACAAGAAGAGGCCGAGGACGATTATCGTCCCTAAGTGGAGGAGGAGGCCGAGGAAGTCAATGATCCCATTGAGACACAATCAGGCGTGAAGGCACCATGAAAGTTGAGGACACACAACTATTTCCAAGATGAAGATATTGCTTTGTGTTATGCTTGGATGAATGTGTCACTTGATGCATCGGTTGGCATATATCAATCAAAAGAGAAGTTTTGGGGTAGGATTGAAGATTAATATAGCACCATTGTGGAAGTCCCATCAAACAGCACCCAATGCTTTATTTGGCACCGTTGGGGTACCATCAAAGAGCAATGCAATTGATGGTCCGGTTGTATTGATCAAGTCAACAATTTACCACTGAGTGGGGTGCAAATCTCGGTGTATGGGTCTATCATCCAAGAGCTATACAAGCAACACACTAAGAAGAACGGTGGAAAGGGCCTCACATTGCACAATTGCTACAAAGAACTTGCCAATATTGAGAAATTATTAGGAGGAACTCCGAGACCACACCGAAGAGGTCAAGGATTAGCATATCCATTGAAACCAATAATGAGGTGGATGATAATCCCAACAAGAGGTCGGATGATAATAAGATTGCAAAAGAGATAAAAAGAGAGGTATCTTCGGTGACACCTACAAGGAAGAGCTTGTCGCTATGATCAAGACCAAGCAATTATTGGTGGCCAAATGAAAAGAAAAGAAGGTGGCAAGGTGGAATGAGCCGTGGAGGGTGAGAAATGGAGGTCCAAGTTGGCGGCCGAAGAGAGGAAGTTGAAGGCGGAGGAGTGTAGGCTTGCACTCGAGGAGGAGAGACTTGTGAAAGAGAAGACAGTCGAAGAAGATGCTATCATGTTTGTCAACCCAACCATGGTGGATGCCATGTCAAAAAGGTTTTGGGAGCTCACTCGTGTAGAGATCATGAACCAAAAGGAGATCTTTCTTCGGAATGGTGGTGGTGGCTATGGGGATGATGGTGGACAAGGAGGTGATGGTGGTGGTGGCCATGGGATGGTGGTGGACTTGGAGATGGTGATTGTGGAGGCCTTGGAGGTGGTCATTATTTCTTTGATGGTGATGGTGCTTGATTTTGTGTTACATGCCTTTGGTTGGGCTTGATCCACGGCATAAGACATTCTATGTGGTGGCGAATTTGGATCAAACTTGATCGATATGGTGCCTTCTGGATGAACTCTAAGCATGTTTTAGTTTGAATTGCTCGATCCGTGCAACTATATACATGTGCATGGTTGATTTGTTATGTATATTGAATTTGAATCATTCGAATGATAGATAAAATAGTTTCCAATTGTTTGAAATGTATGTGACAATACTAAAAGTATTGAGACTTTATATAAAGAGTAAAATATAAGGGGCCAGCTAGAAACGGTCACCCTTTAACCCCTTAAATTATAGAGAGTTAAAGATACTCAACCATTTGTTCATCTAAATCATAAGAGATTGATTCGATATGCTCTCGACAATGTCCATGAACCGGGTCATACAAATCCAATAGCTTTCAAACTTGAAAGGATGGGGCCCCTAGGAGCATGATAGCTCGCCAACAAGTGTGAAGAGTGCTTGAACTTTTTAACACCTGCCCCCCCAATGTAAGTATTCACACGGAATGACATTCTTATTCTTTCGAGGGGATACATCTAATGAGGACAACCAAATCATAAATAAAATTTTAAATTTTAAAAATGTGAATATTTTTGGCAACAAACATTGTTGAATTATCATCCTACATGTAAAATTTTCGCGATGAAATCACATTTCTATAGGCTTGGAAAAATAACAAAAAAAACACCCAAAAAGTCAGACATCCATGAATGTTATTCCATCACGAAAAATTGCACGCATGCAGAAAACTAAGAAATATTTGTTGTAAAAAAAATCAGAATTTAAATTTATTTTCATGTTTTTCAGATTTCACTGTTCACCAAGAAACATTTGAGTTCAGGATCAGAAGAAAACTTTCAATCCGATGAAGGGGTTTCACTTAGACTGCACATAGTATTTACATAGAATCCTGCATAGAAAAATATACCCCGTGAATACATGGAGTCTGAAATGGATATACCGTTCCCCCAAGTTCTTAGCACATCAAGGCACCATATATGGAATTCCCTGGAGAAAAAACATCCCCTGAAACTGCTCGTCGACATAAGAATACAACATTACAAATCGATCTAGGTAGCTAAATCCACACAGGAACATACAATCCTAGTAAGGGCATCTCAAATACGGACCCTCAAACCGTCCATACCGAGCAGTTCGGACACGGTTTGCCATCCAACGCGGTACCTCATCGGTCCACGGACTAGTTCACACGTTTGTTTTCTTGCAAACTGGATGCAAACTAGGGAGGCTTTATGAGCATGTGCACCATTGCCACATACGCCGCCTCCTTGGTCTCACCCAAAATCCTCTCCGCCTAGAAAATCCTTTTCACATGAAGTGGTGGCCACACATTCATGTCGGCCAGCGCCGCTCCAGGGTGCACGTGACACCACGACATTGATGCCGGTCAGAGCGACTCGATCGGACGTGCGAGTAGCCCCACTTAAATGTCGATGGGGCGACCGAGAAGCCTACTCTGTCCGCTGCGCCGCATTGAATCTGGCTTTCTGTGGATTCACGTTCATTCGCCTGTCCTAGCTGCACCTATTTAAGTAGGGCTCTGACGCTCTCCACACGGACCGCACCACTCTTTTCCCTCTCCACTCCCACATTCTTCGCTCCTCCCTACTCTGTCGCTGTTCAGATCCACACCATCTTGATGTCATGGTTCTCCACACCGGTTGGCGGTGGCAGCTCCGGATCTCCCTCTGGATCATGACGCTGATACGTCTCAAACGTATTTATAATTTTTTATTATTTTATGCTATTATACTATCACTTTTATATAATTTTTATAACAATTTATATTATTTTTATAGAGTAACATATTAATTTAGTGTCCAGTATCAGTTCTTGTGTTCTACTTATTTTTGGTTTGGCGGGAAATCAATATCTACAAAGATCAAAATAAGTTGATGATTTAATACTATTTTTGGGCCACAAGAAACACACGAAGCTTCAGGAGATCATGAGAAGAGCTACCAGGGGCCTGCACGGCCACCCCGCATGGCCAGGTGTGCGCGCCAGCTGACCGTGTGGGCCCCCCTTCACCACCTTAGTAAAATTCCACCGCCTTAAACCCTATAAATACTGAAAATCTCTGTCATATTTCAAAAGAATTTTATTGCCGCCACAAGTCCCTATTCCGTGAAGATCCCATCTAGAGGCCTATTCCGGAGCTCTTACGGAGGTGGAAGCCATTGCCAGAGCCATCTTGATCAACCTTGCTGCCTCCATGATGATGACCCACAAGTATAGGAGATATATCGTAATTCTTTCGATAAGTAAGAGCGTCGAACCCAACGAGGAGCGGAATGAATTGATAAGCGGTTTCAGGAAGGTATCCTCTGCAAGTGTTGTAGAGTAGTAATCTACTATACCTAAATAGCTAGCCCCCACTATTAGGAATTCTCTCGCTTCTCCTTGAGCCACATCACCCAAATAAATTTAGCCCTTGGATATACTAGATCAATCAATAATGTCCATCTGTTCTACACACTGAGAGCTGCGGCACCCACCACATGTGGTAACTGACGCATGCATGCATATGCATGCAGTAACTACCCCCTACGAGTGTTTTAATCAAGAAAATAAACTGACGCAAGCATGCAGCTTATAGCCTCATACTTGAGTGCTCTATATGGAAGAAAAGTGAGTCGTGCATGCATATTTTGTGTTGTTTTCATCTAACTTTGAACATATATATAGATTGAGATATGTCTTCATTTATGTATTTATTTGTAAAATACTAATAAAAAATTATCTTACTATAGGAGAAATTGTAAAGACAATAGCTAGATGATTAGTTCCGCACATTTTTTTATTTCATACAAAATCCCCCTGCAACGCGCGGGGCATCGTCTAGTAACAGATAGTTTGACAGCAAGATAATTCGTAGCAAGTAACAAGTAATCAAAGTAATAAAGTGCAGCAAAGTGGCCCAATCCTTTTATTGCAAAGGAAAAGCCGGAAGTACTTCCATTGCGATTTTTTTTCTTCTTCTTTTTCGAGTTAGAATAAAAAGCTAAGCAAAGCATTCTCGAGGACACATGAAAATTTCATGTAGTCACGTTCATCATGTTTAGCTGATTCGTGTTCACTATTTTGATAAATTGATATGTGGGTGGACCAGTGCTAGGGTGTTGTTCTGTGACGCCCAGAAATTACTCGTGCACTAAACATCCACGCAGCATGCACGATCAAGATCGGTGCTCACGGTATAATATCACAACACAACTCTACGACTCAAATTAAACAAATAAACATTACATTACAAGCCAGGGTTGCAAGACCCGATATTACATCAAGAGTTAGGTCTGACTACATACAATTACAAAGGTGACTTAAGATGGCTAAAACAAACAATGACTGTAGATCGAAAAGGCAAGGCCTCCTGCCTGGGACCTCCGAACTACTCCTGGTCGTCGGCCTCCATGTAGTAATCATAAACAATGGAACCTGCATACGGGGCACTACTATCTGATAGCAACAACCGGGTAGAAGAAAAGGAGTGCAAAGCAACGGTTAGTACTCATGTGAAGCACTCGCAAGACTTACATCAGATTTATACTATATATGCATCAGTATCAAAGGAATGGGGTATATCTGTGGACTATACTGCAGAAATGCCAGAACTAGAGGGGGAAGCTCTATGTATCACAAAGGCTACCATCTTGCAGCAATAGAAGATAGAAGAGCAGATTAACTTGCAGCAAGGGAAGGAGTATGAGCATATACACTACCAACTTATAATTAACATTATGATACAATACCCTGAGATCCTTGATACGTCCAATTTGCATCATGTTTGTATGTTGATATTTATTGCATTATGGGCTGTTATTACACATTATGGTACAATACTTATGCCTTTTCTCTCTTATTGTACAAGGTTTACACAAAGAGGGAGAATGCCGGCAGCTGGAATTCTGGACTGGAAAGGAGCAAATCTGAGAGACCTATTCCGCATAACTCCAAAAGTCCTGAAAATTTACGGAGAATTATTTTGGAATCTATAAGAATTATTGGGCGAAGAAAATACCAGAGGGGGCCCACCAGGTGGCCACAAGCCTGGGAGGCACGCCCTACCCCCCAGGGCGCGCCCCTAGGGCTTGTGGACCCCCTGGTAGGTCTCCGGTGTCCATCTTCTGCTATATGAAGGGTTTTTACCTGGAAAAAATCATAAAGAAGCGTTCAGGACGAAGCGCCGCCGTCTCGAGGTGGAACCTTGGCAGAAGCAATCTAGGGCTCCGGCGGAGCTATTCTGCCGGGGAAACTTCCCTCCCGGAGGGGGAAATCGAAGCCATCGTCATCACCAACGATCCTCTCATCGAGAGGGGTTCAATATTCATCAACATCTTCACCAGAACCATCTCCTCTCAAACCCTAGTTCATCTCTTGTATTCAATCTTTGTCCCAAAACCTCATATTGGTACCTGTGGGTTGCTAGTAGTGTTGATTACTCCTTGTAGTTGGTGCTACTTGGTTTATTCGGTGGAAGATCATATGTTCAGATCCTTAATAATATTCAATACCCCTCTGATCTTGAACATTAACATGCTTTGTGATTAGTTACATTTGTTCTTGAGGACATGGGAGAAGTCTTGTTATAAGTAATCATGTGAATTTAGTATTCGTTCGATATTTTGATGAGATGCATCTTGTCTTTCCTCTAGTGGTGTTATGTGAACATCGACAACATGACACTTCACCATGATTTGGGCCTAGGGGAAGGCATTGGGAAGTAATAAGTAGATGATGGGTTGCTAGAGTGACAGAAGCTTAAACCCTAGTTTATGTGTTGCTTCATAAGGGGCTGATTTGGATCCACATGTTTCATGCTATGGTTAGATTTATCTTAATTCTTCTTTTGTAGTTGCGGATTCTTGCAAGAGGGGTTAATCATAAGTGGGAGGCTTGTCCAAGTAAGGACAACACCCAAGCACCAGTCCACCCACATATCAAATTATCAAAGTAACGAACGCGAATCATATGAGCATGATGAAAACTAACTTGACAGTAATTCCCATGTGTCCTCGGGAGCGCTTTTCTTTATATAAGAGTTCATCCAGGCTTATCCTTTGCTACAAAAAGGATTGGGACACCTTGCTGCACCTTTGTTACACTTGTTACTCGTTACCTGTTACGAATTATCTTATCACAAAACTATCTCTTACCAATAATTTCAGCGCTTGCAGAAAATACCTTGCTAAAAACCGCTTGTCATTTCCTTTTGCTCCTCGTTGGGTTCGAGACTCTTACTTATCGAAAGGACTACGATAGATCCCCTATACTTGTGGGTCATCAATCCTTACTCGACTCCCAACGAGAAAAGATCCGCGGGCATTCCATATTTGTTGAGCAATGTATTTCATCAAGTATCTGGTTCGAGTTGTATAAGAGCGGGATACTCTCATATATCCAAGCGTCCTGTTACCGTGGACATGGCTATTCGAATAGTTTAACTTCCCTACAGGGGTGTGATACGTCCATTTTGCATCATGTTTTCTTACTGTTATTTATATTGTTTTTATGTATAATAATGCTTTTTGGAGTAATTCTAATGTCTTTTCTCTCATAATATGCAAGGTCCACACAAGGAGGGAGAATATCGGTAGCTGGAATTCTGGACCTGAAAAAGCTATGCCAGGCCACCTATTCTGCACAACTCCAAATGAGTTGAAACTTCACACAGATTTTTATGGAATATATAAGAATTATTGGAGCAAATAACTACCAGAGGGGGCCCACAAGGTGGGCATAACCCACCTGGGCGCGCCAGGGAGCCCAGGCATGCCCTGGTGGGTTGTGCCCTCCTCAGCCCACATCCGGTGCCCCTCTTCTGGTATATAAGTTATTTTGACCTAGAAAAAAATAAAGAGATGACTTTCGGGACGAAGCGCCGCCATCTCGAGGCGGAACTTGGGCAGGAGCACTTTTTCCCTGCACTTTTTCCCTCCGGCGGAGCGATTCCGGCGGGGGAGCTTCCCTCCCGGAGGGGGAAATCATCATCATCATCATCACCAATAACTCTCCCATCTTGGGGAGGGCAATCTCCGTCAACATCTTCAACATCACCATCTCCTCTCAAACCCTAGTTCATCTCTTGTGTTCAATCGTTGTACCGGAACCTTAGATTGGTGCTTGTGGGTGGCTAGTAGTGTTGATTACATCTTGTAGTTGATTACTATATGGTTTATTTGGTGGAAGATTATATGTTCGGATCCATTATGCTATTTAATACCCGTCTGATCTTGAGCATGATTATCATTTGTGAGTAGTTACTTTTTTTCTTGAGGTCACGGGAGAAATCTTGTTGCAACTAATCATGTGAACTTGATATGTGTTCGATATTTTGATGGTATCTATGTTGTGATTCCCTTAGTGGTGTCATGTGAACGTCAAATCTACGGCACATCACCTTATTAGGGCCTAAGGGAATGCATTGTGCAGTAGTTATTAGATGATGGGTTGCGAGAGTGACAGAAGCTTAAACCCTAGCTTATGCGCTACTTCGTAAGGGACAGATTTGGATCCAAAAGTTTAATGCTATGGTTAGATTTTATCTTAATACTTTTATCGTAGTTGCGGATGCTTGCGAGGGGGTTAATCATAAGTAGGAGGTTTGTTCAAGTAAGAATAGCACCTAAGCACTGGTCGACCCACATATCAAATTAGCAAAGTAGCGAACACAAATCAAACCAACATGATGAAAGTGACTAGATGAAATTCCCGTGTACCCTCAAGAACATTTATATTATCATAAGAGACCGTTTCGGCATGCCCTTTGCCTCAAAAGGATTGAGCTACCATGCTGCACTTTTGTTACTATTACCGTTACTTGATCGTTACAAATTATCTTGCTATGAAACTACTCGTTACTTATAATTTCAGTGCTTGCAGAGAATACCTTGCTGAAAACTACTTGTCATTTCCTTCTGCTCCTCGTTGGGTTCGACACTCTTACTTATCGAAAGGACTACGATTGATCCCCTATACTTGTGGGTCATCAAGGCTCTTTTCTGGCACCGTTGCCGGGGAGTGAAGCGCTCTTGGTAAGTGGAAATCGTAAGGAAAAATTATTACTACGTGCTTAAATTTATTGTCACTTTTTACTATGGAGAACAATCCTTTGAGGGGTTTGTTCGGGGTATCTTCATCGACCGGAACCGCAATTAGTTACCGCTCAACCTACTGCACCTACTTAAAATATTGGTTATGAAATTCCTTCGAGTATGATAGAACAACTGCTAGCTAATCCTTATGCACGAGATGGAACCAAACATCCTGATATGCATTTGATATATGTGGATGGAATTTGTGGATTATTTAAGCTTGCAGGTTTACTCGAGATGAAACTAAGAAGAAGGTTTTCCCTTTATCTTTGAAGGGAAAAGCATTGGAATGGTATAGGCTATGCGATGATATTGGATCTTGGAATTGGAATCGATTGAAATTGGAATTTCACCCAAAAAAATATCGTATGCATCTAGTTCATCGTGATCGGAATTATATATATAATTTTTGGCCTCGTGAAGGAGAAAGTATCGCTCTAGCTTGGGGGAGGCTTAAGTAAATGTTATATTCATGCCCCCAATCATGAGCTCTCAAGAGAAATTATTATTAAAAAAATTATGCTAGGCTTTCCTGTGATGATTAATCCATGCTTGATACTTCTTGCACTGGTTCCTTTATGAAGAAGGCTATTGAATTCAGGTGGGATCTTTTAGAAAGAATTAAACACAACTCTGAAGATTGGGAACTCGACGAAGGTAAATTGTCGGGTATTAAGCTTAAGTATGAGTGTGTTAAATCTTTTATGAATACCGATGCTTTTCAAAAGTTTAGCACTAAATATGGACTTGACTCTGAGATAGTAGCCTCCTTTTGTGAATCATTTGCTACTCATGTTGATCTCCCTAAGGAGAAGTGGTTTAAATATCACCCACCTATTAAAGAAGAAATTAAAGAACCGGTAATAGCTAAAGATGAAACTATTATTTATAATGTTGATCCAGTTGTTCCTACTGCTTATATTGAAAAACCACCTTTCCCTGTTAGGATAAAGGAACATGCTAAGGTTTCAACTGTGGTCAATAATAGTTATATAAGAGCACCTAAACCTTCTGAGCAAATCAAAGTAGAACCTAGTGTTGCTATGGTTAAAGATCTCTTGGTAGAAAATACAGATGGGCATGTTATTTACTTCTGTGATGAAGCAGCTAGAATTGCCAAACCTGACGAAAAAGATAAACATAGACCTGTTGTTGGCATGCCTGTTGTCTCAGTCAAAATAGGATATCACCGTTACCATGGTTTATGTGACTTAGGTGCTAGCGTGAGTGCTATTCCTTTTACCTCATATCAGGAAATTATGAATGACATAGCACCCGCCGAAATAGAAGACACTGATGTTACTATTAAACTTGCTAATAGAGACACCATCACACCACTTGGGATTGTTAGAGATGTTGAAGTCTTGTGTGGGAAAATAAAATATCCTACTGATTTTCTTTGTTCTTGGTTCCCCACAAGATGACTTTTGTCCCATTATCTTTGGTAGACCTTTCTTGAACACCGTTAATGCTAAAATAGATTGTAAGAAACAAACCGTCGGTGTTAGTTTTGGTGATGAGTCTCATGAGTTTAATTTTTCTAAGTTTAGAAGGAAGCATCATAAGAAAGAATTGCCTAGTAAGGATGAAATAATTGGTCTTGCTTCTATTGTTGTGCCGCCTACTAATCCACTAGAACAATATTTGCTAGACCATGAAAATGATATGCATATGCATGAAGGATATGAGATAGATAAATTTTCTTTGAACAACGACCTCTGCTTAAACACAATTTGCCTATTGAAACTCTAGGAAGTCCTCCTCCACCTAAAGGTGATCCTGTGTTTGAATTAAAACAATTTCCAGACACTTTGAAATATGCTTATCTTGATGACAAAAAGATATATTTTGTTATTATTAGTGCTAGCCTTTCAGAACATGAAGAAGAAAGATTATTGAAGGTTCTGAAGAAGCACCGAGCTGCTATTGGATACACTCTTGATGATCTTAAGGGCATTATCCCACTCTCTGTCAGCACAAGATTAATATGGAACCTGATGCTAAACCTGTTGTTGATCACCAACGATGTTTAAATCCCAAAATGAAAGAAGTGGTAAGAACTGAAATATTAAAGCTTCTGGAAGCAAGTATAATCTATCCCATAGCTGATAGTAGATGGGTAAGTCCTGTTCATTGTCTCCCTAAGAAGGGAGGTATTACTGTTGTTCCTAATGATAAAAATGAACTTATTCCACAAAGAATTGTCACTGGTTATAGAATGGAATTGATTTTAGAAAATTAAATAAAGCTACTAGAAAAGATCATCACCCTCTACCTTATATTGACCAAATGGTAGAAAGACTATCTAAGCACACACACTTTTGTTTTCTTGATGGATATTCTGGTTTCTCTCAAATACCTATTTCACAACCTGATCAAGAGAAAACCACCTTTACTTGTCCTTTTGAAACTTATGCTTATAGATGTATGCCTTTTGGTTTATGTAATGCACCTGCTACCTTTCAAAGATGTATGACTCCTGTATTCTCTGATTTTTGTGAAAAGATTGTTGAGGTTTTCATGGATGATTTTTCTATATACGGAACTTCTTTTGATGATTGCTTAAGCAACCTTGATCGAGTTTTGCAGAGATGCAAGCAAACTAATCTTGTCTTGAATTGGGAGAAGTGCCACTTTATGGTTAATGAAGGTATTGTCTTCGGACATAAAATTTCTGAATGAGGTATTGAGGTGGATAAAGCTAAAGTTGATGCAATTGAGAAAATGTCATGTCCTAAAGATATCAAAGGTATTCGTAGTTTCCTCGGTCATGTTGGTTTCTATAGGAGATTTAAAAAATACTTCTCTAAAATTTCTAGGCCTCTTACAAATCTTTTACAAAAGGATGCTCCATTTGTTTTTGATGATGATTGTGTAGAAGCCTTTGAAACACTTAAGAAAGCCTTAATTTCTGCACCTATTGTTCAACCACCTGATTGGAACTTGCCTTTTCAAATTATGTGTGATGCTAGTGATTATGCTGTTGGTGCTGTTCTAGGAGAAAGAGTTGATAAGAAATTAAATGTTATTCATTATGCTAGTAAAACTCTAGACAGTGCCCAATGCAATTATGCTACTAATGAAAAATATTTTTTAGCAGTGGTGTTTGCTTGTGATAAATTTAGATCTTACATTGTTGATTCTAAAGTGATTGTTCACACTGATCATGCTGCTATAAAATATCTTATGGAAAAGAAAGATGCTAAACCTAGACTCATTTGGTGGGTTCTCTTGCTACAAGAATTTGACTTACATATCACTGATAGAAAGGGAGCTGAAAACCCCGTAGCCGATAATTTGTCTAGGTTAGAAAATATTCTTGATGACCCACAACCTATTAATGATAGTTTTCCTGATGAGTAATTAGCTGCAATAAATGTTTCTCATAACACTCCTTGGTATGCTGACTATGCTAATTACATTGTTGCTAAATATATACCACCTAGCTTCACATACCAACAAAAGAAAAATTCTTCTATGATTTAAGACATTACTTTTGGGATGACCCACATCTTTATAAAGAAGGAGTAGATGGTATTATTAGACGTTGTGTGCCTGAGCATGAACAGGGACAAATCCTATGGAAATGTCACTCCGAAGCTTATGGGGGGCATCATGCGGGAGATAGAACCGCTCACAAGGTATTGCAATCTGATTTTTATTGGCCTACTGAAAGGATCGATATGGTTGACTAGAGGGTGGGGGGTGAATAGGCAACTACCGATTTTTAGCGTTTCTTTACCAAATTAAACTTAGCATCAAAGTAGGTTGTCTAGATATGCAACTAGGTGAGCAACCTGTATGATGCAACAAAAACAAGTACACAAGCAAGCAAGGGATACAACACAATATAAGCTTGCACAAGTAAAGGTAAGAGATAACCAAGAGTGGAGCCGGTGAAGACGAGGGTGTGTTACCGAAGTTCCTTCCCTTTGAGAGGAAGTACGTCTCCGTTGGAGCGGTGTGGAGGCACAATGCTCCCCAAGAAGCCACTAGGGCCACCGTATTCTCCTCACACCCTCACACAATGCGAGAAGCCATGATTCCACTATTGGTGCCCTTCAAGGCGGCGACCGAACCTTTACAAACAAGGTTGGGGCTCTCTCCACAACCGAATTGGAGGCTACCAACGAAACCACGGAGCTTCACCACAATGGATATGGCTCCAAGGTGACCTCAACTGTCTAGGGTGCTCAAACACCCAAGAGTAACAAGATCCGCAAGGGATAAGTGGGGGGAATCAAATTTCTCTTGGTGGAAGTGTAGATCGGGGCCTTCTCAACCAATCCCTAGAAAATCAACAAGTTTGATTGGCTAGGGAGAGAGATCGGGCAAGAATGAGCTTTTGAAAAGCAATGGAGCTTGGGGGGAAGAGGTCAACCCTAGGAAGAAGAAGACCCCCCTTTATATAGGGGAACCAAAATCCAACCGTTTTCTGCCCAGGCCCGCAGCTAAGCGGTACTACCGCTTAGGCGGTACTACTCCACACAAGCCTAAAAGTACACACAGTGTATCTACGGTAGTGCCGCCTGAGCGGTACTACCGCCTTGGGTTTTTAGACCTGGAGAGGTAGCAGTAGTAGAGGGTGCCAGGGGCGGCAGTACCGTGCCAAGCGGTACTGCCGTCCTAGTGCCGCTTTACTACCACTTGGAGCAAAGTGGGAACAGAACCTTGCACAAAGGAAAACCCCACAAGCGGTAGTGGAGACGGTAGTACGGGCTGTAGTACCACCAGAGCGGTACTACCATGCTACTACCGCCCTACTACCGTGAATTACAGACCGACAACCGAATGTTGCAAGCTCGGGGAAACTCTAAGCGGTAGTGCCATGGAAGTACCCAGCGGTACCACCGCATAAGCGGTACTACCGTGGGCACTAGCGGCACTACCGCTGGCAAGATGCTGAAAACACGACAGAAAACATGGAAAAGCTCCAGAGGAGGGAAAGGAGGTTGTGGGTGCATATGGGGCTGTGTATGTGTTGATTCCACCCATACCTTTCCG
Source organism: Aegilops tauschii subsp. strangulata (assembly GCF_002575655.3). Lineage (NCBI taxonomy): Eukaryota > Viridiplantae > Streptophyta > Magnoliopsida > Poales > Poaceae > Aegilops > Aegilops tauschii. Next base: position 384,379,284 of record NC_053040.3, read on the forward strand.
AAGCAGACCCCTGTTAATAGTACGGCTTTCCTACGACTCAAATCCACCGAAAAGAAACGTATAGAACCGCCATCTTCGAAAGGCTCCGAGGGGCATCGAATCGTCTAGTTCCTAGACGTGAGATATCTGAAATGCTCAATGCACACGATTAGTCCGCAAATGCATTGTCATCAATCACCAAAACCACGTAGGGGGAAATATGCCCTTACAATCTCCCCCTTTTTGCTGGATTGATGACAATACGGGATTTGCACATAGAGATATATAATGAGCATAAGCAAACCCAAAAATCTATAAAATATAGACAGGCTCCTCCTAGATGTGTGCATTCTATAAATGTGCTTTGGACTGCACAACACACACTAGGATCAACACTCCCCCTATATTTTATAGACCAGGCAATCCTTGCAACAATATAAGAGACACTTAATTAGCAAGGAAACTAATAAGACAAATGAGCATAAACTCACGTACATAGGGACATAAAAAGGATAACCAGGGTAGCATATGTCTTACACCATATGATAGAGTCTCACACCAAACCAAAGCAAATGAAGGAAAGGAGTTCACAAGTAGAAACATAGAAGCAACAGGAACCAAGCTTGTGACTCAACAACACCCTGAAGAAAGGCAAATCCACGGTCCTAAACCTCTCCCCCTTTGGCATCGAGACACCAAAAGGGGCAAAGAGTGACCTAACGCAACTCCAGGTGGCACTAGTCTCCTCCCATGGACTCGTCAGACTCCTCAGCATCAGACCCATCAGCAGACTCCTCCTCAGACTCGTCGGTCTCCCCCTTGATCTCCTGATCCCGAGCTGGAGCAAATGTAGCAGCATTGGACTCATCCGAGTCCGTCCAGTGAGAGTGCGAAGAAATCCACTTGTCCTCTGGAGTGATACGATCCTCAGAGCCATCCTGAACTGGGATCTCAAGTTTCCTCATGATAGCCTTCCTCTCCTGACGAGCCTTCTTGGCACCCACATGTGTGAAGTACATCTTGTGCTGAACATCAGTCTAAAGGCAAAAGAGCTTCTTCACCTTGTGCTTGATCTTAGCCGCCCAACCTGGCTAATCAGAAGAATGCTCTGTGCCGGGAGCAAGACCACCATCATTACCCTGATCCTCTCCAGAAGTAGAAGACACGGCCGCCTCAGGATGAGTAGTAGAGGCCCAAAGCTCCTTCTAACGCAAGTTGAGGACGTCATGAGGAGTCAAGGGTCCGGTCTCAAGAGGCACACCAGGGAAAGTGGAGCTCCAAGTAGTCTGAATCAACTTGAAGATGAAGGGAGCATAAATTGGGCATTGATCTCCATAAGTAGCATTTACTAGCTCCTTCCACATGACATGAGAGACATCCAATACTGCATTCGTGCCCTTCTTAGAGTGGCACAACAGTAGCATATCCACAAGGTGCCCATGCACCATGTCCAAGTTGCCAATGCGAGGAAAGAGAGTGTGCCGGAAGATGCGATGCATAATGTCAAAGAATTGCTTTAGCTCCTTCTTGACTCCTTTCTCTGTCTTAGTGATAATCATATGAGGCTTCAGCTCATCCTTGTGAGTAGCCCCTCCCTCATGGTGAGGACGAAGGCCAAGAGGCTTCCTCAACCCCTCGTCAGGATATCCCAGAAGTGCCATAAAAGCACCCCAAGTGGTGCGCAGCTGCCTGCCATTGGTCATCCAGATCAAAGTGCGCTCTGTGTTTGTGCCATACCATATGGTTGGAAAGAACCGTGCAACCAACTCTGCATTGAAATCATAGTTGAAGGTCATGAAAGGCACGATGTTGAGCTGATCACAGAGGACACGAGCTTCTCCAAAGTATGCCTGGTACTTCTCCATGTAATCTAGGTTGATTGACTTGGTCTTCACAAATAGGTTCTTTGTTCCCTTGATCCGATCAAAGTACACAAGTGATTGGTCCTTGTTCCAGAGCGGTGAGCCAACAAGAGATGGATCTCGAGGAAGGATGTAAGGGTTTTGCTCACGGTATTGCCAATACTCATTTTGCTTCAATTCAGCACCTGTCTTGACCGGTTCCTTCTTCTTGTGAGCAGTTGACTTGACATTGGATTTTCCCTTGTTCCTGGCATACTTACGACGAGTAGGCGGCAGTGTGGGGGCAACCTCTTCTTCATCTTCGGAATACACAATTCTGGCATGATATGTGCGCCCATGCTTGGATGGGGGGTTCGCATTCTTGCGACGAACCTTGGAGCTACTACCACCTGAAGAGACACAAAACCGCAAGAGAAAACATGAATACAAACTATGCATAAGCCAGAAGGAAACAAATGTGAGAATGAAAGGCTTAGGTGAGCATTCTGGAATTTGGGGCCTCGAGCGGTAGTACCGCGGAACTGGGGCGGTAGTACCGCTGAACGGGAGCGGTAGTACCGCTCTGGGAACGGACGCACGAACTCCCCGGATCCGGTAGTATAGGAGGTCACAAATTCAAAAATGCTCAACTAAAACTTCAATCCTCCTATCTAGCAGTCATCCAACATCCTACTCAAGCCCTGATTTAGCCAAAAATCGAGAAACCAACATGCATTGCCCTAGAAACCCAGATTCAAAGGATAGAACTGTAGGAGCAACGAAAGGGCCAATACCGGGTTCCATGGCGATAGGAGGTGGTGGGGAGGGATTCCACCGGACGGAATCGTTGAAGACGACACGGAATCGGCCAGCCGGAGCGGCGGCCGGGGCTGTTCTTCGTCGCCTCAGAGAGAGAGAGAGACATGGGGAGGGAGAGTGAAAGGGTATGGGGGAGTTAGAACTCCCCCTGCCTGATACTTACCCCCACAACGTCCCGCTAAGAGGTAGTACCGCTAGGTGAAGCAGTAGTACCGCCCCGGTACTACATCCGGGCAGGAGGCCCAGTAGTACCGCTCGAACGGTAGTACGGCTGGACGAAATGGTAGTACTGCTTGGAGCGGTAGTACCGCTCCCTCATAGCGGTAGTACCGCCGGCAGGGAGACAGAGGAGCCCAGAAAAAGAAAAATGGCTTATGCACAACTAGGGTGGTTGAAGCATACAGATAGGCTTGGGATGGAGACTCAAAAAGGACAGCACAGGGAAGAGATACTCCAGGTTGGAAAAACACAATAAACCAAGAGCAACTTGGAGTAACTCAAAGCACAAACAACACCCTAAGGAAACTACTTGAATAAGCACCTCTTAAGGATGGGCGGTGGCCGAGGCCACCTATGTTTGAGTCAATTGGTATGGCACCGCGAAGATTTTAACCTTGGGCCCATGACCAAAACTCGTCTTTGAAGCACAAGTACCATCAACAATGGCGAATGTGGAAGAGTTGATCAATTTATGCATAATGGGGGGGGAGGGAGAGTTCATTGAGAGAACAACACTCCCCCTATGTCCATGCCTACATCTAAACATGACAACATGATGAGTGTGGTGGGGTGTGCAAAGGTTCAAGCCACATTGCTCAAATCAATGATATTTAGCTCATGCCTTAACTCGCGAAATCTTGCTTCATCCAAAGGCTTCATGAAAATATCTGCAAGGTTATCATGAGTGTTGACATAGTTGAGCTCAATTTCCCCTCGCCTAATGTGATCCCGGATGAAGTGATACCGAATCTCAATATGCTTCGTCTTGAGGTGTTGCACCGGGTTGAGATAAATCTTGATGGCACTTTCATTGTCACACCAAAGAGGCACTTTGTCACAAATGACACCGTAATCCTTTAAAGTTTGCCTCATCCATAGAAGTTGAGCACAACAACTACCGGCGGCCACATACTCCGCTTTGGTGGAGGAGAGAGACACACAACTTTGCTTCTTAGAAGACCAACTCACCAAAGAGCAACCAAGAAATTTGCACCCTCCGGAAGTTGACTTCCTATCCACTTTTTCTCCCACCCAATCCGAGTCCGAAAAGCCCACAAGGTTGAAGTTTGCTCCTCTAGGGTACCATAAGCCAAAGTTTGGGGTATGAGCCAAATATCGAAAAAGATTCGCTTGACCGCCACATAGTGGCTTTCCTTAGGTGAGTGTCGGTGCAACAAACCCTGGGTCTGTTGCCCAGACTGTGCACAGGCACAAGAACAAGATCAAAGCACTAGCAAAGTCGGAGTTCAAAGGACCAAGAGTTTTGAAGGACCAACATACAGATCAGAGGGACCGAGATCAAGCCAGAGAAGCAGGATGTCACCAAGAGAAAATCCTCCCTTGCCGGGCAGGCGAGCCCGGCAAGGGGCATGGCCACCCCCAGAAGCAGGCGACCGAAGCACCCCAGCAAGGCCTGCTCGGGCTCACGGAGGCAAAACCACCTCACCAACCACTCCCCCGCGACCCACGTTGTCAATCAGTGCGGTGACAAGCCACGGAGCTACTAAGTGGTAGCCATTTGCCACATGGCTGCCTCTCCTTACAAGGAGAACCCATAGACGACACCCGTCCCGCGACGTCTCAAGCAAGCAGGTGCATTTAATGCACCCTGTCAGCCTGCAGAGTTAGGTATGATAGCACTGTTCGCTATCATATCATTGCATAATGACTACTTTGCCATTGTGGTGACCCCTTGATCTATAAAAGGAGGCCCATGGCAACCGTAGAAAGAGTTAGAAGGTTGGATAACCCACACCCTCATACGCGCGTAGTCGCTGCTGCCCCAAGGCAACCCCTGCCGGGCAAGTGTACCACCCTCCACCACCACCTTTTCCACCATTAATCCACCAAAGCAGGAGTAGGGTTTTACGCCTCGTGTTGGCCCGAACCTGGGTAAATTGCTTGTGTGATCACCAGTCGCGCTGCCCCCACGCCCATCTGCTCTTTGTGCAACGCGTCGCTCCCCGACCGAACCAGCAAGGGGCCTCTTGGTCCCATAGGTGGCCGTGGTTTCCCGCGACATCTTTGGCGCCAGGTAGGGGGCTCGCTTGCGCGGACCTGAAGGCGTGCGCAGTGCGTCGACTTCGTCACCATTTTCGTCTTCGGTGACGCCATCGACCATGGTGCCCAAGAAGAAATCCGGTCCTCCAGGTCATCCATCCACCTCGAAGGCTCCGCCGCCCACGGCCTCTAACACTGCGGGGAGTGCGGGGGCGCACGAGGACGCAGACCCTGCTGGGGATGTGGTCAGAGTAGGTAGCACCGTCACCACTTCCCCCACGGCTGATGCAGGAGCAGGAGGCACTAGAGGAGAGCATCATCAGCAACACCCCGACGGCCACGCTCCCCAAGGTGCGGGCGAGGGGGTTACTCCATATGCACCCCTCTCTCCTCCGACGGGCACAGCCAACGGCGCTCGGACCGGGGCGAATTGCCGCCCTCCGGCTGCCCCCGCCACGAGCACGGTCACCGCGCGTGCACCTCCCCTGGGACGGGCCGACCAAGCTGCTACGCTCGAAGGAGCCGCTGGCCCTCGAGCGCCTTCGCCACACCACATCCAGGTGGTCGCCCAGCAGCGACAGCAGGGGCGCAGTACTACCACCGCTGGCACCGTCAGGAGCCGCACGACGGTACGATCGACTTCATCGACATCCATGCCAAGCACAGCCTCGGAGGCCATGGCGCGAGCTTAGCTGCTACTGAGGTTTCCGCCAGTGGCCAAACAGATGGATGAATGGCGTGCCACCATCCAAAGCTTGCTCGATTTCGCTAAAGCTGGGGGCTCACGGCGAGCTGGCCCACCACGACCTCCCCAAGCAACAGCAACAGCTCATGCTGCTGACCGTACGGAAGGGGCCATCCCCACGGTGCAGTCTCCACCACGGCAGCCAGCGTGAGCGCAACAGAATCAAGATCACGACGACATCTCGATGGCCTCTTCTGACCCTCGAGTTCTTCCAGGCCAATGTCGAGCCCCGGAGGATGGGCGGAGAGGAGACGCACGCGTCGTCATCGAGCAACGCCGCGACGATCTCCGCCGGACTGGCGGGTGCAACGGCCTCAACGTCGACGAGCCTGCGCTCGGTGTTGGCGGGTGCCTACCTTTCGAGGTTAGCTACCCTGCCTTTACACGAGAGCTGTGGCAGGTCCGTCGGCCGCCCGTTCGCATGTTCAAGCCAGAGATACCTGAGAAGTACGACGGGAGGCTGAACCCGGCAGAGTTCCTGAGCATCTACACCATCGATGTTCAGGCTGTCGAGCGAAGAGATGAGAAGGTGTTTGCCAATTACTTCCCTTTGGCCATCAAGTCCAATGTGAGATCTTGGCTGATGCACCTACCGGAGAACTCCATTTCGTCGTGGGCTGACCTGTGCCACGAGTTCATCGGTGCCGTCACGGGCGGTCATCAGGAACCCTGGAGGCCCAGCGACTTGCAGCTTCTCCAGCAGAAGGAAGGAGAAACCCTCCATAAGTATTTACAGAGATTCAGCAAAGTTCATAGAAACATCCCAAATATCCATTCGGCGGCCGTGATAGTTGCCTTCCAGTCTAATGTGCGCAACCGTCGTATTCGTTCCAAGATGAACATGCGGTTGCCCAAGACTGTGAATGAGCTTTACACATTAGTGGATAAGTGTGCTCGGATGGAGGAGGGAAGAAGGTTGCCCGGAGGGGAAGATTGCGCCAACGTTGATTCAGAAGATGAGGACGAGCCAACTAGTCAGAAGAAGAGCAAGAAGCGGAGTAAGAAGCGAAGAGATAAGGCAGTGATGACTGTGGAAGGATCTGGTATGCCTAGTACCGGCGAGATGGCCAAGGCTGAGGCCCCCAACAAGGAAGCTGCCGCATGCGCTGATTGCCGTGAGGCTGCGGCTGTCGAGAAAGCTGGGAAAGGGGATGGGCCGTATTGCAAGATTCATCGGACCAAGGGCCACGACCTTCAATACTGTTACCAGGTTGAGCAGCTTGTCAAGAAACAGAGAGCTGAACATGAGAAGCGTGATAAGGAAAAAGGTCAGAATGTCGCTGGCGGTAAGGGCCGGGGTGGTGAAGAAAATCGCCCTGGCAAACCCTTTCGGAATCAAGGAAAGCCCGCCAGGGGACAAGAGAAGGAAACCTGCGAAGATGAAAGTGATGGAGGGGATGAAGAGGAAACCAGTGAGCAAGAGCTTCAGAAGGCCACAGACGCCCTGTGCATTAACGGAGGTGCATCTTTGCACACTTCTCACCGCCAGCTCAAACGGTGGGAACGAGAGGTCAATGTGGTGGAACCAGCGCCAGAGGCCCGGAAGCCGCTCAAATGGTCCCGTACGCCAATCATCTTTGACGAGGAGGATCATCCTTGCCGCACCACTGCGGTAGGATGTTTGCCGTTGTTGGTCTCACCAACAATCCGCAACCTCAAGGTCACAAAGATGTTGGTGGACGGCGGGGCCGGGTTGAATCTGATTTCCCCGGCAGTCATCAGCAAGCTTCAGATAGAAGAAGATGAGCTAGAGGTTACCGGCACGTTTCAAGGAGTTAATCTCGGCAGGAGCCATCCTAAGGGAAAGATCACATTGCCGGTAACGTTTGAGGGAGAACTGAATTACCAGACTGAGAGGATTATGTTTTATGTGGTTGATCTCCCCCTGCCGTACAATGGGATTCTTTGACGCCCGGCCTTGGCTAAGTTCATGGTGGCATCCCACTATGCCTACAACACCTTGAAGATGCCTGGGCCACTGGGAGTCATCACCATCCCATCGGATGAGAAGGATGCAATCATTTGTGTGGATAAGATGTACTGGGACGCGGTCACGGCAGAGGCAGCGGCAGCTCCCGCCAAGGAAAGCAAAGGAAAGAAGAGAGGTTGTAGGGACTCCGGCAAAGAGTCCGGGAAGCATGCCCCACCGAGTGCACGGCACCCGTTGACGACGTGCTGGAGTGTTCTGACAGCAAGAGATCCAAGGTTGCCACACCCCAAGTGAAGGAGGTCCTGGCAGGGCTGGCTGGCGTTGATGGTACTTTCACTATCAACGCCACCCTCGATGACAAATAGGAAAGCGCGCTCGTTGCCTTCCTGCAGGCGAATGTCTATGTGTTTGCCTGGCAACCATCTAATATCCCCGATGTTTCCAGGGAGGTAATCGAGCACAACCTTGCTGTCTGCCCACATGCCCAACCTGTCAAGCAGAATGTCCGGAAGCAGGCCTTGGAGAGACAACATTTTATTGCAGAAGAGATTAAGAAGCTTGAGGCAGCTAGTTTGGTCAGAGGAGTACGCATCCTACGTGGTTGGCAAATCCAGTGGTAGTCCGGAAGGCTAACGGGAAGTGGAGGCTTTGCATAGACTTCACACATCTCAACAAGGCTTGCCCAAAAGACCCATTTCCCTTGCCGCGCATCGACCAGATTGTGGACTCCACTTCAGGTTGTGATTTGCTCTCCTTTCTAGACGCATACTCTGGGTATCACCAAATCTTCATGTCCAAAGAAGATGAAGAGGAGACATCGTTCATCACTCCATGTGATACGTACTGCTTTGTCCGCATGCCATTCAGATTAAAGAGTGTCGGGTCCACTTTTGCAAGGGCAATCCGGATTGGTTTTGAGCCACAACTGCACAGAAACATAGAGGCCTACATGGATGATATTGTCGTCAAGACCAAGGATAAAGCCACCCTTATTCAGGATTTGGAGGAGACATTTGATAATTTGCGCAAGATCAACCTAAAGCTCAACCCGGAGAAGTGTGTATTTGGTGTTCCCTCCGGCAAGCTTCTTGGGTTCTTTGTATCCCATCGCGGGATCAAAGCCAACCCCAACAAGATCAAAGCTATCGAGCAGATCCAAGCGCCAAGGACAATTAAGGATGTGAGGCGCCAGACAGGATGTGTTGCCGCGCTAAGCAGGTTCATCTCCAAGTCTGCCGAGCGCGCCTTGCCGTTCTTCAAGATTTTGGAGAAGGTCGGCCCTATGAAGTGGACCCCGGAAGCAGATGCAGCTTTGCAAGAGTTGAAGGCCTACTTGTCCTCTGTGCCTACCTTGGTAGCCCCCAAACCCCAGGAGCCGTTGTTGCTATACTTGGCGGCAACCAACCAGGTGGTCATTGCGGCCTTGGTAGCGCAGCAGGAAGTAGATGAGGCAGAAAGTGAGCAGAGACCGACAGAGTCAGAGAAGGGTCAGGGCAGTGATAAGCAGGGCAACAAGAGCAACCCCAAGGACGCGACAAGGAAGAAAGTGGTGCAGCACCCAGTGTACTTTGTTAGCTCCCTATTACACGGGGCTAGATCGAGGTTGTCGGTGTGAAATCCGATATATCTCGTAGTAGGGGTCCTAAGCTAGGCGTCTTGGAGCGATGATAACACGGACACATGTTTTACCCAGGTTCGGGCCCTCTTGATGGAGGTAAAACCCTACGTCCTGCTTTTGATTGTATTCATACGGGGGATAATACAGAGTACATGTGTCTACCACGAGTTTGTTCTCATGAATATGAGTTGATCTATTGACTAGCCTGGCCTCGGTTTATATAACACACCAGAGGCATGGGGTTTTTAGGAGAGTCCTTGGCTTGAGCGCCAAGTCTTGTGGTGTCTTCCTTGTATGCGGCATGGGCTGCCCGAAGTGGCTCATGAGTGAACCGCCATGGGGGTCCTCGGCCCAATCCACCTGATTGGGGGACGACATGGTGAGTACCCCCTAGTCCTGGACACTGTCAGTAGCCCCCTGAACTGGTCTTCAAGTTGGGGACGCTCCTCGATTCTTCTGAACTGTTCTTCATCTTCGGTCGTCGGTCTTGAAAATTGGTTCGACAAATCTTCTCATCCTCGATCTTGAGGATCGCCGGAGCGAATCCGAAGAGTTTACACGTCGGGTATCCGAGGAGCCCCTTTAAGTTTTTGGCCTGTATCAATGCCTTGTTATTTTTACGCCACACCTTGAGTTTGAAGTTGTTCCCGTGCGGCGGTGTCCTCTTGCATCCGAGCTCCAACGCCGGACTGCTTTCGAGGTATCTTTTGCAGCCGAGCACCAACGCCGGACTGTATCCAAGCTCCAAAGCTGGACTGTATCCGAGTTCCAACGCCGGACTATATCCGAGGTGTCATAGATCACCTTAGTTTCAAAAAGTTTGAAGGAGGTTAAACCGAGCTTAATGCCGGAGATGCCCTCTATGGAGCCAGCCACTTACAACCGAGCTTTATGCCGGACTGCTTCCAAGCTATCTTTTGCAATCGAGCACCAACGTCGAACTGTATCCGAGCATCACCTCGGCCACGGGCTGATTTTTGTGTGAATATTTTCGATTGGTGCAATTTATATTCTCTTCCGAGATATATAGCCAGTAGATGTATATCCAGTAGCCCTCAAGGTGTGTGTCGGTCTAAAACCCGAGATGCGCCTGAAGGAAAACATAAAACTGCTGATCCTAGTAGCCCCTGAGACTCAGGTCGATTTGCAAAATCGTCCTGAGGATCAACTCCTAGCTCGGTAACATACGTAGGAATAGAAACGCAGTGTAATGTATTAGAGATAATAGTGATCGGCGAACGGGCCCTTGAGAGAGGGTCTTGAGAAGTTGCCATAATATATTAGCTTGATGCCGGATAAGTCCAGATGGTACCTATTGTTGTCCGAAGACGCATTTGCCCATAGTTCGGTCAAGCCGAACACTAAGCACTTTGAATTTTCTCCATTGAATAGGCAATGCAGTAGCCCCCGATACACTGGTCGGGTGGCAACACCAGATCAAGGGATTGATGTGCCCCTCTAATATTTGTAAATAATAAGCGCGAAGCCTAGTAGCCCCCGAGACATAATGTGGGCACGGGCGGCCGAATTAAGGATCGATATCCGTTTGACAATTTTTTTGTGTGTTTAACACAAACTTCTCGGAAAGAGAATAAAGATCTAAAAAGGAGTTAGAGCTAACAAAAGTTGAGCTCGCCAAGTTCGTCCTTAAGGGGATTAATAGATAGGAAATCAATGCCAATAGGGAACTATGAGAGCGTTATGTCAGCTGATCGGTTGTGTCAATGAGACAGTGCCATTGACTCTTTAAAAGATTGGCTGCGAAAAAATTGATTTTTGCTCACAATTTATGTGTAATGACTCTATGTACCTAAGTACTTTACATCGTTAATGCTCGGATCCGTATTGTACAAAACTTTGTTGACCGACCATCGTCTTCAACCTCTTCGGCCAGTAGCCGAGGAGTGTTTTCCTACTTTATAAAGCCGTTATAAGGGCAAAGATTTACGGAAAACAAGGCAATCCGGCCATACGGTTTTATACACAAAGGTACACAGAGAGATATGTTATATTACGTTTTAACGTAAGAAACATCTTCCAAAGAAAATAGTCCCGCTATTGGTTCCTTTCTTTGGGTCGTCATGCTTATCATGATCATGAAACCTCACCTCCGATCAATGTGGGAGGAAAATATTGAGGATTTAGTTCGGGGAAAGTTCCCGAACTCTATGGTATTAATGAACCAAAATTTTCACTTCCGTCGTTGCCGACCAATGTGATCTTTTAAGATTGCTAGCTTTCGGCTTCACCCAGTCTGAGGTACTAACTCGGATGACCCGGTAGTAACAATCACAGAGGTGCTCCCTTTACCGCCTAGCCGAACAATCGGGAACGTAGGGGTAAGCACAGGAGCCAGGCAACCCAGCTTGGCCAAAATCTTAAGTCAAATTGATGCATATTTATGGCTTTATAACGATGATTGCGGAAGGCGGCCCTCGTATATTGAATACAAACCCGATGATATGTTTATTTTGACTCCGTTGCAACCGTTTATCAGTTGAAAGTGGCCCATCGTCGGCTTCCGCCCCCTTGTAGATGCTATGCATGGTGTTTTCGCAATAACAAAACAACCCTTAGCCGACGTCTCGGTGCTCGAAGGTGGTTGTGTTAGCGGAACGAGGCAATCAGATATGCGGGCTTTATAACTTTCACTTAGTGATAGGAGCTTAAAGTTGGGAGGCCTGTTACTAGCCCTCGGTTAGTGTTCGGCGACAGTCGAGGTCAAGCCGTAAACATTTTGGCCAATGTTATGAACGGCCCGCCATTTAACACAGTCATCGGATCGCTGACCAGTTTACGCTTATTGTGACAGTCAGTTTTCGGCTTTCTCCACTGAGGTGCTTAACCATGCGAGCTGGAAGCACAATCGTAGTGGTTCTCCCTTTGCACACCTAGCCGAACAAAGGGAACGTAGGAGGCAAGCACAGGAGCCGGGCAACCCAACTATTGACCAAAGACACAATTTGAAACTGATGCATATATAGCAATATCTGAGAATGTTTTTGCCGAATCTGTAAAGGTGTCCGGCGTTGCACTGCGAGACTTATGATGGAAACACACAAATAGTTTAAAAGTGTCATAGTCTTGGAAAACCAAAAAAAAAAACTTCAGTAAAAACTTGACGTCCGAACTAGATCGAGTGTTCGGTGCCAATCCGAAAATTGGTCTTAGAAAAAGGAAAAAAATTGTGCTTCTGTCGTGCTTTAACATGACACATCCTATCTCAAGACTTCAAGCGGGTCAGCCTACGGCTTCAACCTCCTATCCCGAAGGCGGAGTACTTCTCATTAGGCCAGTTTAGCAAACTAAACTCTAGCGGCTTTGAGAGAGAAATTAGGCTCCTCGGCTATTGACCACACACTCGCGTCGAATAAAGGAGTGATAGAAAAAGACTTTGCAATGACTAAGAAGAAGAACACTTATTATGAAACAGCTCACATAAATTTAAGAGCCCCCAGTTAGCATGGGAAAGGAAGTGTTTTCAACAACCAAAATTTTTGTTTAACACGAATATAATGCATGGTCAAGCCGAACAAAAATTAATCATTAAAACAAATTGAGCATTAAAGCGACTTAGCTGGTTAGTGTGCTCGGTGTTGATTATGAGGCCCGGACTTATGGCGGTACGAAGACATAGTCCTCGGCCTGGCCGAGGTCCTAGCCCCCAAGCCGGTTCCGGAGTGTCCGAGAAAAGACCTCGGCTTGACGAAGTGGCGACATAGCGCGGTTGACGTGTTGAGGAGCTGCCCCCGGTCCCGTCGAGCTGACGAACTTGGTCGGCTGTTGATGCCGGAGTCCCCGAAGTAGGTTTGATGAACAGATGGCAGAGCCCCCGGTCCAGCCGAGGTGACGCGGTAGGCCGCTAAGGCGACGACGGAAACCCCACGTCTGCACGCCGAAGTGATAGCGCTGCCCGACCCGAATCACTTACACTCGATGAGGTAGAGCTCTTTCAACGATGCCGAAGTCCCTGAGGCAACCGAACATGCCGGTAAGGCAATTCGACCAACAAGATGATCACGCGAGCCGATTTATGCCGATTGGGACGATGATGTCGGCTTGCCGAAGTGACCACGTGACGCAGTCGAAGTCGATTACCTACACATGTGAAATAGTGCAGTCCGAACATAATAATAATAAATTCCTTGCATAATGAAAATACGCAAAGTAAAAAAAAGGTGTAGCCTGGGCTTCGGGGTTGGCTTGACGGCACGACAAACTGTTGTGGTGACCATGTGACGTAGTTCAAGTTCGTCTGGCAGGCCATGCTGCCGATGCGATGTCCGCCGAACTATAGATGAAGCCAACTGGCCTGAAGTACGTGTTTTCGCAACACTGATCATCTGCGGACCAGTCAACATGGGAAGTACTAATCCTTTACCGGGATGACTTGATCTCCACGTGACGTAGCAGCCATGGAGCAATTAAAAACTACTGCAAACCAGCATTCATTAGTTGTATGCGTAAAGTAGTAGCTATCTATCGGTAGCTCAAGTAGTTAAACAAAAAGTATAAAAAAGGTAGAAGATTATCCCTATGTATGCGCAATCTGAGCCAGGCCGTTCTCGGCTCCCCGTGGTTGCTTGGGGGCCTGAGAAGTTGCGTGGGTGAAGCCAACACTCAGCCGAACTGCTCAAGACGCGTATCGCTGTGGTTTGTACGTCGCCACCACGTGGTTCTTGGCCATGCTTATTTTTAATGTTAGGCCGTAGCTGGCGCAAGAGGTTCTTGATCCGATCAGATAAAAAATCAACCTCGGACGAACCTGCCGAATAAAACAACGAACCAAGAATAATAACTTTCAAAGAATTGGATCTGTATGGAATAGATCTACTTGAAAAAATTATTTATGCGAAATAAATTATTTAAAATAGATGTGGCCTGGGGCGTTGCCGATGTCGACACAGGGCGCCGGCATGACGAAGTGACAAAATCCGAATTCGCAGGGTCGCCCGGGTTACGGACACGATGCGCGCGGGATAGAGACGATATATCGGATCGCCGTAAAACGACGGCCTCAATGTAGACCAGACTGCAAAACATGCAATACCAAAAATCGCTGACGAGCAGAAAATACTCTTTGAAATATTATAAATATGCACAACGCGAATAACTAAAACAATTGCACCTGAGGATTCATCCGACAACATCCGAACTGATGGCGGATGAGGTGATAATGCTCGTGGGACGTCCTGGCCGAAGTGCCTCAAGACTGCATCAGGCCGGTCAATATACGGAACTACCGATCAGAACGCAGAGGTTAGTTTGACGAGGCTGGCAGTACAAGCGTCGGCAAAGTATCTCTGCAAAAAACAATGCAGTACAAACCAACAAAAAATAATCTACGTGCAATAATCCATAGAACATAGTAAAAGAAAAGGTATTCATGCTTCCTGTTGATCGCCTCTTAGTGCACATAGCGATCTGAGGGGAAAAAAGTTGGCCATGTAGTCCATGATGAAGTAGTAGTGCTAGGTAGTTAGCTAGACCCGTACTAGCGCCTGATCCAAGTAGCAGTAGCAGTAGTTGGTCTGGCAGTCATCAATAAGTGGAGACCGGATGTAAAACTAGTACGTACGTAATTGCGTCAGTACTAGTGGACAACCGACGGCTGCCTAGGTGCTGAATTAAATAAGGAAAAGGAAAGAGAATAAGGGAAGGGATCTCCCGGATGATCGCTGCCCCTGGTTGATTTGTCCTCGGCTCTGCGGTCAAGCACTACGTGCGTCGCCAGGGACCGGTTTGACAATCAATTACGTCGCCGTCTGCCGATCAAGGGACCGGGGTACAACGCTAGACGGCACGAGGGAGTGCGTCGTTGGTCGCAGATTTTTCAAACCTTGATCCTGACCTAATCTGCGGACGAAGCTTGCAAACCGGCAGCAATTCTCACAAAAACTAACTTGTACAAAACAGATCTGATTAGAAAAATATCACTTGATCATCTCATCAATCCGTGGCGATCGCCCAGCAGGCTCTCAATGAAAGCACCAATGTCAGTGCGAAATCTGGCATATCTTGTAGTAGGGGTCCTAAGCTAGGCGTCTTGGAGCGATGATAACACGGACACATGTTTTACCCAGGTTTGGGCCCTCTTGATGGAGGTCAAACCCTACGTCCTGCTTTTGATTGTATTCATACGGGGGATAATACAGAGTACATGTGTCTACCACGAGATTGTTCTCATGAATATGAGTTGATCTATTGACTAGCCTGGCCTCGGTTTATATAACACACCGGAGGCCTAGGGTTTTTAGAAGAGTCCTTGGCTTGAGCGCCAAGTCTTGTGGAGTCTTCCTTGTATGCGGCATGGGCTGCCCGAAGTGGCCCATGAGTGAACTGCCATGGTGGTCCTCGGCCCGATCCACCTGATCGGGGGACGACGTGGTGAGTACCCCCTTGTCCAGGACACCGTCAGAGGTACTCTGGCATGCAGAAGTTGATCTTTGGCCTCGTTATGGCCTCAAGAAAACTTCGCCACTACTTCCAAGCCCACGAGATCACGGTTGTTACTCGTTTTCCATTGCAAAGGATACTCCGAAACCCTGATGCTACTGGCAGAATAGTGGAGTGGGCTTTGGAGTTATCCAGCTTTGGTTTGAAGTTTGAGAGCCATCAACTATTCAGAGCAGGGCATTGGCAGAGTTTATTGCAGAATGGGCGCCAATCCCCGATGAGGAAGTGACAGAGACAACTATCCCCGGCAAGGAACCGCCCCTAGAATAGATTATGTATTTTGATGGTGCCTTTTCCCTGCAAGGTGCAGGAGCTGGCGTGCTTTTTATTGCCCCCTCCGGGGAACACTTGAAGTACGTCATCCAAATGCATTTTGCTCGGGAAGAGGCAACCAACAATACAGCTGAGTATGAAGGACTCCTTGCTGGGCTCAGGATTGCAGCTGAATTGGGAATCAAGAAGCTGGTCATTCGAGGAGATTCAAAGCTTGTGGTGAGACAAGTCAACAAGGATTACCAAAGTCCATTGATGGAGGCATACGTCGAGGAAGTGAGGAGATTGGAGGAGCACTTTGATGGATTGCAAACAGAGCACGTACCCCATGCGGAAAACTGCATAGCTGATCATATGTCAAAGTGTGCTGCGCAGAAGCTTCCTTTGGAACTAGGAACTTTTGTTCTCCATCTCACTCAGCCCTCCGTATCCCCAGCAACAATGGCCCGGAAGAGGAGAAAGTTGGACCACGGTAAGCCTCCCCTGGTAGAGCCGTCCGCTCCCGGCAGAGACCCTGTCGAAAACAACTCCTCATAGCCTGCCGAACCACCCCCTCCAGCCGGGCCTATGGACCCCACGAATGAGGCTGGTGCTCCCGCAGCAGAGGAGGTGCCGCTAGTCCTCGTTGCCGAGCCCCAGGCTCCAACTTGGGCAAGGCACATTGTCCAGTTCCTCCAAAACCGGAGAGCTTCCCGGGGACCAAGATGAAGGTGAAAAAGTAGCCCGGAGGGCCAGTATGTATCAGTTTGTCGATGACACTCTGTACAGAAGGAGGCCCAACGGTGTGAAATTGAAGTGTGTCTGCCGGGAAGAAGGAAAGGAACTGCTGGCTGAGATTCACAGAGGAATGTGCGGCTCCCACATTGGATCAAGGGCAATAGTTGGGAAAGCAGTCCGGCAAGGATTCTATTGGCCCACAACCCTCCAAGATGCGGTCGAGCTTGTCACGACATGTGAAGCCTGCCCAAGCCCTTCAAACAATCCCTCTATCATGACCATTTTCGGTCCGGGGGCTTGTAACATCCCAAATTTTCAATTTGGTATGTTATACATAGATCATCATTGCATATCATGTTTTATTGCATTTTGACAAATCCTCGATAAATCCTAAGCAACTCAAGGACCCTCGGAGAGAGTTGGGGATTTTTCTTAAATTTTCATATTTGATTTTTATCAAATAATAAGACGAGGATTTTGGTTTTAATTATTTTCCCGCACGGCACCTGCCGGCCACCCCCTCCCCCAAGTCACCTCCACCCCCCTATTTATACCGCTGCCGCCCCCCCCTCTCCCTCACCGCAAGCCGCCGCCGCCGCACTCACCTCGCCCGCCGCCGCCCGCACGGATCCGCGCCGCCGCCGCCGCACTCACCTCGCCCGCCGCCGCCCGCACGGATCCGCGCCGCCGCCGCCTTGCGCCGCCGCCGCCGCTCGCCGGAGCCGCCGCCGGAGCCCCGCCCCTCGCCCCCGAGCCGCCCGAGCCCCGAGCCCCGCAGCCCCGTCGCCGGAGCCTCGCCGGAGCCCTTCCCCGAGGTAGCCGCACCTCGCCGTTGCCGGTTTTCTTTATAAAAAAAAACCGTTCGTTTAAAAAAACCGTTCGTTTAAAAAAAACCTAGATCGGTTTTTTTTCGGTTTTATTATTTTGCGAGCGTTCACCGAACCGTTCGTTTTAACGAACGCGTTCGTTGGTTTTTCTCTGTTAACGAACATCCGTTATTTAACCGTTCGTCCGTTTTTCTTTTTCGTCGGATTTTTCTCGTTATTTTCTCAGATTCGATTTCTGATCGAATCTTCGATTCTGTTTAACTTCTCGCTCGTTTATCGGAATCAGGCGATTCAAGCGCCTAGAGTTTCGTCTCGAAATTCTCTTTCCATTTAACCTACTCAAACAAGTTTTTGCTACAGTAAAATTTGATCTAGATCCAGATTAGCAAACGAAGTTTCTTTCTTTCGCCGTTTGACTTTCGTTGCTTCTTTCGAGTTGATTCTTTTTGCAAACCGGAGTTCTTAAGCTGAACTTTCTGGTTGGATCTTTCATTCGAGTTTTACCTGTGCATTAGATGAGTACTGATTGTATGCTTGTTTGTTTGCGATAGAGTACCCGGAGTGTGCCGCTTGTTACTTCCACTCGTTAGGTTTTGCGGATCATCAGCAAGGCAAGTAACACTTTGATCATATCCCGTTCATACCCAGTTTTACTGCATTAGATCTGTTTTCCTCAAACACTTGCATGATTAGGATCTAATTAAATTGTGGGTATTGGGAAGTAGTTGAGGTAGTACCTATTACCTGTTTTTCTTATCAAACCCTTGGGAGTTACTTCTACGTTGCTTTTATTATTGCCATGCTATGCTCGTAGACGTGGATGGGTTTGAGAGATATTCATGACAGATGTGAGATGCTTATTAATGGTTCAACTTAAGGTGGCAACTAAAACTCACATCTGGGTGGATTGAGGCACCTGGAGAACCCAGTGTTGTCTGTTTGTATAAGGTCCGCCACCCAGGCTCAAAGGGATCATAAGATTATTCATGCTAGAAACTTCCGTGTGCAGCCACAAGCTATTATGGGCTCTAGCATAGTTGAGTAGGTTACAAGATCTCTTGAAGAGGTGGACTAGCAGATGTAGGGGAAAGTAGGTGTACCGGTCCATCCAGAGTAAAGAGTGATTGTTTCTGAAAGGCTGTGTCTCGGTCATCCGTTTCTCAAACATCATGCAGTGCGAGAATCAAGCGGAGGCGATCGAGTCTTGTGGGGAAAAGTGGGCAAACCTCTGTAGAGTGTACAAACTAATCATGGTTAGCCGTGTCCCCGGTTATGGACAACTTGAGTATCTAGTACCTGGATTATCATTTGAATCTCATCACCATGTTACTTATAATTAATTTTGTTGGGTTAATGATGACACTTAATTGGGATTGAGTTGGAGGTACCTTCTCAATGTTTCACAACCACCATGATAGTTAAATAAAATTTATTCCTTTGCGGTAGGATAAAATTGGCTTTTCGCAAAACTGTAACCATAGAGCTTTCCACCAGCCATATATGCATATAGTATAGCTTTATTATTGTTCATTGCTCTCTATGTGTTACTTTGCCAGCATATTCTATGTGCTGACCCGTTTTTGGGCTGCAACGTTTCATGTTGCAGACTTTTCAGACGACGAGTAAGGTGCCTTAGGTCGTGGTCTTATACTCAGTGATGTCGCTGGAGTTGATGGACTCACTTATCTTCCAAGTCTTCCGCTGTTATCGTTGTTAGATGGCCTTAAGCCATGTTTATCATACTTAATCTCTTCGGAGATATTCGATGTAATAAGTGTGTGATTGCTACTCTGTTATAAATCCTCCATTTGTACTGTGCGTGTCAGCATTACTGATCCAGGGATGACACTGGTGCACAGCAGCACAGGCCGTTTGAGGTCTGGTCGCTACAAAGTTGGTATTAGAGCACACGCTGACTGTAGGACACGACCACTAAGCTTAAGCCCTAGAAAGCTTCTCTCTTCTCATTTCTGACCCCTCTCCACTTTCTACTCTTTTAGGAATGGCGAATGCAAGGAGCAAGTTCATGCAACCAGATGAATACACGCCGTTTGGTCGACACTTGAAGGAAGTCACCAAGTACTTGAACATAGGAATACCAAGCATCAACGGAACCTACAACGCCACATTACCTGAAGAGGAGAGCTGGAAGATTCAAGTTCACATTCCAGGAAGGACGTTTGTGCCAATTACGGAACCCATGAGATTGGTTTTCGAAGCACCAACTTGGAGTTTAGGGAAGAGCATGGCCGCACATATCGCCATGGGACGCATTGGAGAAGTCTACCACCAGGAGCTTACGGATACAATTTATCAGATTTGTGGACGTCGAGACGCGCAATGGGAGATGATCAAGACCAAGAAGGATGGATCAATTGCAGCTTTCATCCAGGAGCAGAACCAACATATTCGTCGCCAGGAGAACTAGATGTGCACGGACAAGGAAGAACTGAAGAAGGCATTAACGAAGATCAAGGAGCTCCAAGAAGAACTCAAGGCTACACGCGAAGATTATTTGGAGGAAATCAACGCACTAGTAGGGAAGATTGACGACCTGGAGAAGAAGATTGGAGCATTCGTGGGAAATCCAGTGCCAAAAGCAGAAGTCGACTAATGCACTTGTCTGGATAACTACATCATCATCGACGACACCAACTCGGAACCAAGTGAAGACGACTGGATTGATGAAGCTGGAGCAGACATCATGGAGTCTTCAATGGATCAGAATTTCTAGTAGACCACCATATCAGTAGTAGTTTTCCCCCATTTAATAGTATAGTTCAAGCACTTTGTAACACTAGTTAGATCGATTGTTTTGCCTTGTTTGAATTGATTGAGTGATATTGATTGAATTTGTCTCATGAGCATATGGGTAGTGTTTCCTCTCTAGACCTCATTCTATTCTTAACTCTCATATTTTCTAAACCTATCAGATGCCTCCGAGACGCGACACCGGATTTGTTTTCCCGCCAGAGATCACCCAGTTGATTCAGCAACAGAATGCCCTGATGCAAGTGTTAGTGCAGAACCAAGGCAACAACAACAACAACAACCCACCGCCACCACCACCTGTTGATCACTTAGCCCGTTTCTTAAGGCTAAACCCGCCGGTGTTTTCCAGTAGCACCGAGCCGATTGTAGCAGATGATTGGCTCCGCAAAGTTGGAAGGGAGTTGACCACTGCAGGATGCACAGATGCGGAAAGAGTGCGTTTTGCCGCACATCAGCTTGATGGACCCGCAGCATCATGGTGGGAGAATTATACAGCCACGCACCCTATTGACACTGTCACATGGGACCAGTTTCAGCAAGCTTTCCGTACAGCTCATGTTTCAGCAGGAGCTATGGCTATGAAGAAGCGTGAGTTCCGTAACCTACGCCAAGGAGGACGCACCGTAGGCCAGTATGTGGAGGAATTCAGTAAGTTAGCACGTTATGCACCAGATGACGTTGCTACAGACGCTGCCAAGCAAGAGAAATTCTTGGAAGGACTGAATGATGAACTGAGTATGCAGTTGATGGTAGCAACCTTCAACAACTACCAGGAGCTGGTAGATAGAGCTCTCATGATTGAAGGGAAGCAACAGCAGATTGAAATCGCAAGAGGAAGTATGGACAAGGGAAGTACAATTCTGGAGCCCAGCAGAAGCCACGATTTACCCTGAAGCCGGGAGGACAGTTTCAGCATACCCATGGAGGAGGTAGTTCGCACAACCATAATGGCTCCAAGAATGGTAATGGGAATGGAGGAGGAAACGGACAGAACCGCACCAACCCATCTACCCCAACCAAGAGAGATCTAAGTCACATTACTTGTTTCAAGTGCCAGAAGACGGGACATTATGCTACTGATTGTCCCGAAGCCCAAAATGGAAATGGCAATGGAAGCTCTGGGAAGAAGCCGAACCCGTTCAACAAAGGACATGTGAACCACGTGAGCGTGGAGGAGGTTGAAGCTCAGCCTGATGCAGTAATAGGTAAGTTTTTGGTTAAGTCATTTACTGCAACTGTTCTTTTCGATACTGGTGCATCGCATTCATACATATCAAGGGGATTCGTAAACAAGTTTAAGATGTCCACCCAAGTTCTCAAAACCCCTATGTTAGTAACCTCGCCAGGAGCAGAGTATATGGCCACCCAAGGATGTTTTCAGATACCACTGGCCATTGGTAGGCATGTTTTCCCCTCAGACCTCATTGTTTTGGAATCACAAGGTTTGGATGTGATTCTGGGAATGGATTGGCTATCGTTGTATGGAGGAAACATCGATTGTGCCAGCAAGACGATTTTGCTTACCACCCCGGAAGGAAAAAGGATCAAGTATGTATCCCGGCATATGCCGAAGAGGACTCAAGTGAATTCCTTATCAGGAGTTGTACAGGAGGAAGTACCAGTGGTGAAGGATTATCCGGATGTATTTCCAGAAGAGTTGCCAGGCATGCCACCAGATAGAGACATTGAGTTTTTGATTGAACTTTTGCCAGGCACAGGGCCAATATCTAAGAGACCGTACAGGATGCCCGCAAAGGATTTGGAGGAGATTAAGAAGCAGATCAAGGAGTTACTGGATAAAGGCTATATTCGCCCAAGTTCGTCACCTTTGGGATCCCCAGTACTTCTAGTGGAGAAGAAAGATGGATCACTAAGGATGGTTGTTGATTACCGAGGTTTGAATGAAGTGACCATCAAAAACAAGTACCCACTGCCGATGATCAATGATTTGTTTGACCGCTTACAAGGAGCTAAAGTATTTTCCAAGATCGATCTACGATCAGGGTACCATCAGTTAAAGATTCGAGAGCAGGATATACCCAAGACGGCATTTACCACCAGATATGGATTGTATGAGTATACCGTTATGTCATTTGGTCTGACTAACGCACCTGCCTATTTCATGAACCTGATGAACAAAGTGTTTATGGAGTTTTTGGATAAGTTCGTCGTGGTGTTCATTGATGATATTTTAATCTTTTCCAGGGATGAAGAAGAGCATGAGAAGCATTTACGATTGGTACTTGAGAAGCTCAGAGAACATCAATTATATGCCAAGTTCAGCAAATGTGAGTTTTGGTTGAAGGAAGTTGGATTCCTTGGACATGTTATTTCTGGAGAAGGAATAGCAGTAGACCCTGCCAAGGTTGACATAGTGACAAGTTGGGAATCACCCACGACAGTTGGAGAAATCCGGAGTTTTCTTGGACTTGCAGGATACTACCGGAGATTTATCGAGAATTTCTCAAAGATTGCTAAGCCCATGACTGAGCTATTGAAGAAGGACACCAAATTCAATTGGACTGAGGAATGTGAAGCTAGTTTCCAAGAGCTGAAGAAACGATTGGTTACATCACCAGTGTTGATTCTACCCGATCAACGCAAGGATTATGAAGTTTATTGCGACGCTTCTCGTCGAGGACTTGGAGCAGTGCTTATGCAGGAAGGAAGAGTTGTGTCGTATGCTTCACGAAAACTTAAACCCCATGAGAAGAATTATGCTACGCATGATTTGGAATTAGCAGCCGTGGTGCATGCATTGAAAACATGGAGACATTTTCTCATTGGAAACCATTGTGAGGTGTACACGGATCACAAGAGTTTGAAGTATATTTTCACGCAGAAGGAGTTAAATCTCAGACAGAGGAGATGGTTGGAGCTCATTAAAGATTATGATATGAGATTGCATTATCACCCAGGAAAGGCTAACGTAGTAGCAGACGCGTTGAGCCGCAAGAGTCATGTCAACACCCTCATGACAGGAGAGTTACCTCAGGAGTTAGCCGAGGACCTTCGCGAGCTATGTTTGGAGATAGTCCCAAGAGGCTATATAGCGACATTGGAGATTCAGTCTACCTTGATGGAAAGGATCAAAGAAGCTCAGAAGACAGACAAGGAGATTGAAGAGATAAAGGAGAAGATGAGCAAAGGAAAAGCCAAGGGATTTCGTGAGGATGAGCACGATACCTTATGGTTCGAGGACCGCGTATATGTGCCAAATGATCCGGAGATCAGGAAGCTGATTTTGCAAGAAGCCCATGATTCACCATACTCGATTCACCCAGGGAATACCAATATGTATTTGGATTTGAAGAATACTTTCTGGTGGACCGGAATGAAGAAGGATATTGCGGAGTATGTAGCAGTTTGTGATGTATGTCAGAGAGTGAAGGCAGAGCATTAGAAGCCAGCAGGATTGTTGCAACCATTGCCGATACCCGAATGGAAGTGGGATAAAATAGGCATGGATTTTATCACAGGATTACCCAGGACTCGTTCAGGCTATGACTCGATATGGGTTGTAGTCGACCGTTTGACGAAAGTGGCTCATTTCATTCCAGTGAAGACCACTTACACCAGTGCTAAGTTGGCAAAGATATACATGACCAGGATCGTATGTTTGCATGGAGTTCCGAGGACCATTGTATCAGACAGAGGAACCCAATTTACCTCGAAGTTTTGGAAGCAGTTACATGAAACATTGGGAACCAGGCTGGAATTTAGTACAGCTTTCCACCCACAGACAGATGGACAGACCGAAAGGGTCAACCAGATTTTGGAGGACATGTTGAGAGCATGTGCACTAGATTATGGATCTAGTTGGGACGACAATTTGCCATATGCGGAGTTTTCGTATAACAACAGTTATCAAACCAGTTTGAAGATGGCCCCTTTCGAAGCCTTGTACGGAAGGAGGTGTAGAACACCGTTGTTATGGGACGAAGTTGGAGACCGTCAGTTGTTTGGACCAGATTTGATTAAGGAGTCTGAACAGAAAGTAAGGTTGATTCGCGATAGGCTCAAGGTAGCCCAGTCCAGGCAGAAGAGTTATGCCGATTCTAAATGAAAGGAGACCGTTCACGAAGTCGGAGACAGAGTGTATCTTCGAGTATCACCACTTCGAGGAGTGAAGCGCTTTGGAGTTAAGGGAAAGTTAGCGCCCCGTTTTATCGGACCATACAGAGTGTTGGAACGTATGGGAGAAGTTGCCTACAAGTTGGAATTGCCCGAAGGATTGTCTGGAGTACATGATGTATTTCACGTTTCGCAGTTGAAGAAGTGCCACGCGGAGATGGCTGAGATACCACTGAGAGATACTGTGCCACTGGAAGCGATTCAGTTGGAAAGTGATTTGACTTATGAGGAGAAGCCAGTTAAGATTCTCGAGTATGCCAGCCGAGTTACCCGCAGCAAGGTTATCAAGTTTTGCAAAGTTCAGTGGAGTCACCACACAGAAGATGAAGCCACCTGGGAGCGAGAGGAAGATCTACGGAAAGACCACTCCCACCTGTTTTCTAGCCAACCCGAATCTCGAGGGCGAGATTCATCTTAAGGGGGGTAGGTTTGTAACATCCCAAATTTTCAATTTGGTATGTTATACATAGATCATCATTGCATATCATGTTTTATTGCATTTTGACAAATCCTCGATAAATCCTAAGCAACTCAAGGACCCTCGGAGAGAGTTGGGGATTTTTCTTAAATTTTCATATTTGATTTTTATCAAATAATAAGACGAGGATTTTGGTTTTAATTATTTTCCCTCCGGAAAAATATTTCATTTTAAAATAAACGAGAGGAGAAAATATGACTTCTCCAAAACAATTGAAATACTGGAGGAAAAATGTTAAAATCATTTATTGGATTTATTTGGATTTTATTCGCAATTTTATTGCATTAAAAATATTGCATGTTTTCAAATATTTATTTTGATTTAAAAAATGTTCACCCTATTCTAGATTTTCTAACTAGACGGGGAAAATTTATTTCATATTTTTTCTGATTTTTATTTATTTTTCTAAAAATTATTTACCGCGGAACTTATTAAAAAAAAAACTGCGCGCGCCCGACCGGGCCGCAGCCCAGCCAGGCCGCCGGCCCACCTCGCGCCTCTCCTCCTCGCGCACGAGACGCCGCCGCTGCCATGGCCGAGTCCGGCTCGCGCACGGCACCCGCCGGCCACCCCCTCCCCCAAGTCACCTCCACCCCCTATTTATACCGCCGCCGCCCCCCCTCTCCCTCACCGCAAGCCGCCGCCGCCGCACTCGCCTCGCCCGCCGCCGCCCGCACGGATCCGCGCCGCCGCCGCCTTGCGCCGCCGCCGCCGCTCGCCGGAGCCGCCGCCGGAGCCCCGCCCCTCGCCCCCGAGCCGCCCGAGCCCCGAGCCCCGCAGCCCCGTCGCCGGAGCCTCGCCGGAGCCCGTCCCCGAGGTAGCCGCACCTCGCCGTTGCCGGTTTTCTTTATAAAAAAAACCGTTCGTTTAAAAAAAACCTAGATCGGTTTTTTTTTCGGTTTTATTATTTTGCGAGCGTTCACCGAACCGTTCGTTTTAACGAACGCGTTCGTCGGTTTTTCTCTGTTAACGAACATCCGTTATTTAACCGTTCGTCCGTTTTTCTTTTTCGTCGGATTTTTCTCGTTATTTTCTCAGATTCGATTTCTGATCGAATCTTCGATTCTGTTTAACTTCTCGCTCGTTTATCGGAATCAGGCGATTCAAGCGCCTAGAGTTTCGTCTCGAAATTTTCTTTCCGTTTAACCTACTCAAACAAGTTTTTGCTACAGTAAAATTTGATCTAGATCCAGATTAGCAAACAAAGTTTATTTCTTTCGCCGTTTGACTTTCATTGCTTCTTTCGAGTTGATTCTTTTTTCAAACCGGAGTTCTTAAGCTGAACTTTCTGGTTGGATCTTTCATTCGAGTTTTACCTGTGCATTAGATGAGTACTGATTGTATGCTTGTTTGTTTGCGATAGAGTACCCGGAGTGTGCCGCTTGTTACTTCCACTCGTTAGGTTTTGCGGATCATCAGCAAGGCAAGTAACACTTTGATCATATCCCGTTCATACCCAGTTTTACTGCATTAGATCTGTTTTCCTCAAACACTTGCATGATTAGGATCTAATTAAATTGTGGGTATTGGGAAGTAGTTGAGGTAGTACCTATTACCTGTTTTTCTTATCAAACCCTTGGGAGTTACTTCTACGTTGCTTTTATTATTGCCATGCTATGCTCGTAGACGTGGATGGGTTTGAGAGATATTCATGACAGATGTGAGATGATTATTAATGGTTCAACTTAAGGTGGCAACTAAAACTCACATCTGGGTGGATTGAGGCACCTGGAGAACCCAGTGTTGTCTGTTTGTATAAGGGCCGCCACCCAGGCTCAAAGGGATCATAAGATTATTCATGCTAGAAACTTCCGTGTGCAGCCACAAGCTATTATGGGCTCTAGCATAGTTGAGTAGGTTACAAGATCTCTTGAAGAGGTGGACTAGGAGATGTAGGGGAAAGTAGGTGTACCGGTCCATCCAGAGTAAAGAGTGATTGTTTCTGAAAGGCTGTGTCTCGGTCATCCGTTTCTCAAACATCATGCAGTGCGAGAATCAAGCGGAGGCGATCGAGTCTTGTGGGGAAAAGTGCGCAAACTTCTGCAGAGTGTACAAACTAATCATGGTTAGCCGTGTCCCCGGTTATGGACAACTTGAGTATCTAGTACCTGGATTATCATTTGAATCTCATCACCATGTTACTTATAATTAATTTTGTTGGGTTAATGATGACACTTAATTGGGATTGAGTTGGAGGTACCTTCTCAATTTTTCACAACCACCATGATAGTTAAATAAAATTTATTCCTTTGCAGTAGGATAAAATTGGCTTTTCGCAAAACTGTAACCATAGAGCTTTCCACCAGCCATATATGCATATAGTATAGCTTTATTATTGTTCATTGCTCTCTATGTGTTACTTTGCCAGCATATTCTATGTGCTGACCCGTTTTCGGGCTGCAACGTTTCATGTTGCAGACTTTTCAGACGACGAGTAAGGTGCCTTAGGTCGTGGTCTTATACTCAGTGATGCCGCTGGAGTTGATGGACTCACTTATCTTCCAAGTCTTCCGCTGTTATCGTTGTTAGATGGCCTTAAGCCATGTTTATCATACTTAATCTCTTCGGAGATATTCGATGTAATAAGTGTGTGATTGCTACTCTGTTATAAATCCTCCATTTGTACTGTGCGTGTCAGCATTATTGATCCAGGGATGACACTGGTGCACAGCAGCACAGGCCATTTGAGGTCTGGTCGCTACAGGGCTTGATATCCTCGGCCCCTTCCACCGAGCAATCGGGGGCTTTGAATTCTTGTTCGTTGCTATCGACAAGTTTACAAAGTGGCTGGAAGTGACTGCCGTGAGAAAGGTGACTGCTCAGTCAGCTATCAAGTTCTTGAAAGAATTGGTGTGTCGTTTCGGAGTTCCGGCAAGGATCATTACCGACAACGGCACCCAGTTCACGAGCCGCGCCTTCATGCAATATGTTCATGCCTTCGGATGCAAGGTCTCATTCGCCTCCGTGGTACACCCCCAGACCAATGGACAAGCTGAGAGGGAGAACGCTGAAGTGCTGCACGGACTCAAGACAAGAACTTTTAATACGCTGCAGAAGCACGGTAGGCGGTGGATCGAGGAGCTGCCGATAGTTCTGTGGTCCCATAGAATGACACCAAACCAAGCTACCGGGCAGACTCCCTTCTCCCTGGTCTACGGGGCAGAAGCAGTTATCCCCACGGAACTCATTTACGGGTCGCCTTGAGTGCTTGCCTACGATGAAGTAGCGCAAGATCAGCACCGGCGTGACGACGCTGTGCTACTCGAGGAGAACTGTCTCTGAGCTGCTACGCGTGCTGCACGCTACCAGCAAGCGTTGCGTCGCTATCATAGCCTCAGGGTTCATGCCCGGTGTTTTGAGGAAGGTGACCTTGTCCTTAGGTGCGTTCAGTCCGCCAAGGGTACAAACAAATTTCACCGAAGTGGGAAGGCCCTTACCGGGTAGTTCGAGTCACCAGACCTGGCGCAATCCGTTGGAGACCGGAGATGGCACTCAACTCATCACTACAAAAAAAGACACATCCGTGACATTTTGGGCCGAACAATTTTTTTCTGTCATGCTTATGACACTTCTATGACGATAATTGTGACAAAACCCGGTATCATCATAGATGTGGTGGGCTCCTACTTCTATGACAAAAAATCATGACAGAAAATGGGCTTTTTGAACCCAAGCGATTGCACTAGCTACGTTACTGAACCCCGATCGATCCCTTGCTGTTAACTAAACCCGAGTGATTCCGTCGCTACTGCTGCTAACTGAAGCTGATCGATGCTGCCTTTGGATGAACAGTGAGCGTTGTTGGGGGGGGGGGGTTGGATGAACAGTTCCCGGTGGGGGGTTGGATGAATAGGACCCCGTGGTAGTGGAGGCCGTTCCCGCTGGATGAACAGGACCCCGATCGAGCCGGTTGGGGGTGGATGAACAGGACCCCGTGGAGGGCTGGTTGAACAGTAGCCGGTGGAATGCTGGATGAACAGTAGCCCATGGAGGGGTGGTTGAACAGGGCCCCGTGGAGAGGGCTGGTTGAACAATAGCCGGTGGAGGAGCGGTGGAGGCTGGATGAACAGGAGCCCGTGGATGAACAGTCATAGGTGGAGGCTGGAGGAGGTCAACGGTGGATGAATAGTAGCCCATGGAGGCTGGAGGAGGTCGACGGTGGAGATGAACAATATCTCATGGAGTCCCGTTTTGCGGTACGCCACATCGAACAGGACCCCCATTTCGACCGTAGCGCTCCAACTCAAGTCTGTTTCCTCCGTTTTGCGGTACGCCACACCCCTCCCGATCAACAGGACCCCGTTTCGACCATAGGAGGTCCAAGAGAAGTCCGTTTCCTCCATTTTGCGGTATGCCAGACCCCTCCCGATGAACAGGATCCCGTTTCGACTGTGGCCAGTCGAACACACGGCCGTTTCCTCCGTTCTGTGTTACGCCAGGCCTCATTTCGATCGGCTGTTCCGTCCAAGCCGGTTGGCTCCCAATGAACACGATGTATTCCGTTGCCTCCCGATGAACACGACGCATTCCGTTGCCTCCCCATGAACACGACGACGCAGTTTCTTTGTTCCGACCCAGCCGGTTGGCTTCCGATGAACATGATTAGTCGTTGTACGCGTTAGAGACCCCGCCTGTATGTACGTACATAGCCGTACTTATTATCTTGCAGTGTGGCCGTACGTACGTGTACACGATATAGACGGGACTGCGTGACATGCTACATCGGCGCCTCTACTTCAACACGTTCCACTCCTTACTCGGCCACAGTACGTCATTGCAGAGACACCGATCGACAGCTATGTACGTACATGTTCGCGGCCGGACAGATAACACTACCTTCGCTTCAACCTGGTGGGTCCCAGCTGTCAGGGGGTAAGAAGGCAGTTCCTTCCGTGCGGAGATAAAGCTGGTGGGTCCCAGCTGTCAGGGGGGACATTTTTTTCGTGAAATACAGAGGCCCTTCGGGTAGGTCGGAGGTGTCAGGTGGAGGAATCATTATTTTGCACGTAATAAGGAGGCACTTCCTTGCGTGCAGCCATGGGCCCAGCTGTCAGCCTCTCCACTTACAGTCTTCTTCTAATGGCTATCATTCGTTGACCGAGTTGACGACGCCGTACCGCTCGAGAGCACCAAGGTGGTGGACGATGAAGCGACCTAGGAAGGGAATGACCCAGAGCTGGGGAATACGCAGCAGTGGATTCCCACGCGGAGGGGAGTACGAGGGTTGACTGCTTCGGCTGCGCTTTGAGGCTGCCGTCTCCGGAGAATAACCGGTGGTGTCGGTGAGTAGAGGGAAGGCCTCGCTAGTAGTAGTATGGTCGAGCGGTGAGGCCTGCGCGGAATTACCGACGGCCACGGGAGGTTGGAGCAGGCGGTACGGCAGGCGCAGGTTTGGGCGGCTGGAGCAATAAGACCAGAGGTTGAAGACGCAGCTTGGCCATTCGATTAACATCGAATGGTCAGTGAAGCTAGAACCATTTATTGACTAAGTTGACAAAGCCCTGCGTACGCGTTAACTTAGTAGGCCCATAAGTCAGCCTCCAAATCTGGTGGGTCCCAGCTAGCAGGGGGTATCAATTTTTTTTCGCGTTATAAGGTGGCATTCCTTGCGTGCGAAGATGTTTTCTGGTTTTTTTTGTTTCTTCTTTTTTGAGTTAGAATAAAAAGAAAAAAATTTAGGATCTTTGGTACAATCTATATTTTCACGAAAAGGATCATAATAAAGCTGGTGGGTCCCAGCTGTCAGGGAGAGGAAACTTTTTATTTCCGCGTAATAAAGGAAGCACTTCCTTGCGTGCGAAGATGTAGCTAGTGGGTCAAACCTGTCAGGGGGAGAAATTATTTGTTTTCACATAATACGGGGGCACTTGCTGCATGCAGCCATGGGCCATGTGGGTCCCTACTGTCAGCCAATCCACGTACATGCCTCATCCGATGGCTGTCATTTGTTGACAAAGTTGACTACTCCGCGCCGAGAGAACCAACACAGTGAACGATGGCGAGTATTACGAAGGGAACGACCCAGAGCCGGCGAAGACACAGCAGTGGATGCCCACGCGGAGGGGAGTACGAGGGTTCACAGGTTCGGCTGCGGTGTGGGGCTGCCATCGTCAGTGAAGAACATGAGGTGTTGGTGAGTAGAGGAATGGCCTGGACGGCGTTTGGGAGTAGAGTGGGCCGGTGAAGCTTGCGCGGCAGCACAGCTGGCCACGGGAGGCGGTAGCAGGCGGTACCGCCGGCGGTGGTTTGGGCGGCTGAAGCAAGAATATCCGAGATTGAAGAAACACAACAGCCATTGGATGGACATCCAACAGCCACTGCTGCTAGAATCGTGTCTTGACTATAAGTTTACAAAGCCTTCTGTATGCCTTAGTAGGCCCACAAGCCTTCCGTACGCGTCACTGACTATAATTCTCAAAAAATAGTAGGCCCACAAGTGAGCATCACATCTGCGGCAGAGAACATATAGCCCATTTGCGATTTGTAATAGTCTACAACCCATTTTTGAATTCTAATGGAATTTACTACAACCCATTTACAGTCTGTTAAAATTACAGCCCATTTTTGAATTCTAATGGAATTTACTACAAACCATTTACAGTCTGTTAAAATTACAGCCCATTTTCTAGTCAGGACAATGATTAATAATTTCAACCAACCTCTCAAACCAGAATTCAACCAAAAATTCCACATTTTGATGGGATCCGAAAAAAATTATCCCAAAATTTTGAGTCAGATTAAATATAATTTCAAAATGAATTTGTATTAGGTAAAAATCTAAAGAAATACTGTGCGCACAATAAGTAATGAAATTAAAATTTCCAAATTCAAACAATAATATTTTTGAAACTAATTACCTGCTTGGTGCGTTTTTGTATATTTGCAGCCCAGAATTTATAATTACATCCCATTTATTATTTCTTAAAGCCCATTTTCTTGTTAGGCCTAATGCTCCCTCATAGGAAAGATTTACAACCCATCGGGGCGGAGAATAACAAGTTGACCTGGGTTGGTTATTCCGCAAAAAAAGTATAGCTGGGCTAGCCATTTTCACCTTGAAAAAATAATATCTGGGCTGGATATTTGGTCGACATAAAATAATAGCCTAGGCTAGACGGGCCACAGCCCGCCCAGTTGATACCCTGCTCCTCAAAACAACAACAAAAGCACCGCTCAAGAAAAACTCCACTTACACCTAAAAAAACAAATACTACTCGAGCTGCTGGGTGCCAACTGTCGGCCGCTCCTTGTGCAATTCTCTCGTTTATTGACTATATAGGTTGATGATGGTGTGGGACCGTGATGTCAGGAAACCAGGAGGAAGAAAAAAAATATAGTTGTATATATATAATATGAGGAACTTGCGTACGTATGGCTATGGCCCTAGTAGGTCCCCACTGTCATCCAGTCCAAATAAAGTCATCTCCTGATTCCTCATTTTCGTTGACCATGATGACAACGCGAGACGGCGGCGCCACAGCAAGCACAACAACTCGAAGGACGACGGAGAGGGTGTCGCGGGCCCTATGGATGGTATGATACAGCGCCCGCTGCTCATTCAGGAAGCCAGGATCATCGGACACCTATGAGCACCTTCGAGAGACTGAGACGGCATGAAACGGTAAGGCCGCGCTTGGGAGGTCTGGATTGTTTCACACCTATATTAAGATACAAGTGTAATTTAGTCGTCATCGGAAACAACGCGTAAAATACAGGCGTAATGAAACCGAGGGCCGGAGGTCTATAACAAAAACCGGCGAGTTACGCGTGTAATTTGAGAGACCAGTGTATATTTTACTAGTCGAAATCGACCAACCAAGCGCTTCACCCAAGACCATCTGCTTTTATTTACAAGCGTTGGTTTTACAAGCGGATTTGGTTGGAAAACGGCGATCCAATCACGGCCTAAGATGATGAGTTGGTCGGAAGATCATATGGTTTCACCTCTAAACTACCCGAGTTGTCGTATAGGCTATGAATGAAACATAAGACAATGAACTTCTTAAGCACAGAAACAACAGAAGAGGATGATCTTCTTAGCATGCAAATCACAGGCATTAGATCAACATGCAAAACAATATGAAGCATTATTCTCAGGAGGCACGGTGAACAGCTCGTGATGCCGCATGCCACAGCATTCCAAGCTCAACTTTGCAATCAAACTCACAAGGCCTGGCATTACATAGACAACATTCAGAACAAACTCTTAAAATACCTTACATAAGTCAACATTCATGTGACTTAGCAGAGTAAATATTTTCTTCTGAACTGAAGACGGGAATAGGAAAAAACTATCGACGTTGCTCACAGCAAAGGGTGTCCCACTCAAAAATATCAAATGCATGTCTTCTGGCTAACATCAATGAGCAAAATTTGACAAGGTTTTCCAATTCCAATATATTAAATTAATGTCTTCTTGCTAACATCAATGATTAAACTTTGACAAGCTTTTCCCATTCAAAATATGTAATGCCTATGATTGTGGAACGGGCAGGGTTTTTCATCACTTTGTCATCTGATAGTCCGGTGGCTCAAGGTGACGATGAATGATTAGAGAACCATTCGATGTATTGTGCATGATGAAGTATTATGGAGGACACGAACCATCTGAACATTTTGTGCAGTTCCACTAAAATCAAGCTGAGCATCCCTGTGGATTTCGTATTTATATGCTGCAAGAAAACAAAGACACATCAGCACACACATGAATATTGGCCCCAGTGTCAACCCACCAATCGGTGGACTAACAAACGGAAAGTATGGTAAACAGATTACCATACCCAGATGCCCCATCATTGTTTCTTAGAGTGACATTGACAGACTTGGAGTCCTGTCCTGGCTTCTTGTACTTGTTTGGGCACTTGTTTGCCCAGTGTTCCTTCGAACCACAAGTAAAGCAGCCAATCTCTCTTTTTGTCTTTCTTCTTACCCTTCTTAATGGCCGATGTTGGCAGCTCCATTCAAACAGATAGTCCGGTGGCTCAAGGTGACGATGAATGATTAGAGAACCATTCGATGTATTGTGCATGATGAAGTATTATGGAGGACATGAACCATCTGAACATTTTGTGCAGTTCCACTAAAATCAAGCTCAACATCCCTATCTGCATAAATACAGAAAAAGCACGATGAATATAATAGTGGTACTAGTTGATTAAACATACGCTTACAACTATAACCATCTTCATTATCTTTAACAGGAATAGATAGCAACACAATAGCTTGAATTGAAAATTTATTCAAAACAATACAACAATATAAGTAGCACAACATAACAAAGCACAATCATGTGGATGAAGGCCGATACTGACCTCGTTTGTTATAGATGCATCGGCAACTGACTTGGTCATACCTTTCCTTGTGGAGTAAATTTTGCACTCCACGTGTTTTTAAGTTGCCCATGCTCTCTGCAGACTAGTCATGTCACCCGCGTCTACTAATACTCTATAAATCTTCTCGATCATTCCTTCTGTAATGTAGCGCAAGCAATGACTGCTTCTTTCTACAAGTGGTAAGACCAACTGGACCCACTAATGCAACAGTTTGCCTTAGACACATTGGCTCCTTTTGTGCAGTTCAACTAAAATCAAAGTAGAAATAAAACCGAGCTTTAATTTTGGTATCCCTGTAAGCAACAATAGGTATAAGGGAAACAATTAATGAGAAATAACGGTTGATGACTTGTACTCCCAGAAGAAAAACATCTACTGATCTACCTTATCTTAAGGGAAAACAAAGCAGGAGAGTAGCAATTCTCAATCAGTGTGATTCATTCATATTAACTGAGACATTATCTTAACAATGCCTTGTTTCAACATGTATAAAGAACGACAAAGTAGAAAAGTACCATTGCTAAAACAATGCTACTGATTCATATTAACAGAGACATTATCTTAACAATACCTTGGTTAAACATGTAGAAAGAACTACAAAGCAAGATAGTACCATTTGTAAAACACTGTAACTTATATATAATAACAGAGACATTATCTCAACAATACATTTCTTAAACATGTACTCCGGACGACCCCTAACGGAAATGGTACTCTCGCCGATCCCTAACAAGTATTGTAGTTTTGAACTAAGATTCAGTAGTCATTTCTGAGAGTGGCATTGCTTAATTTTACCAGCGGCATTAGATTAACAAAAAGCATAAACAGTTCCAGGGGAGAGTGGGCGCAACAACACCATGTGCTTCCATCTACTTATAAAGGGGGTGATGCAGAGTTTGCTGTAACAAAGCAACAAGCATGATGTCTGGGTTGGTCCCATTTTTGTTCACTACTTAATGGGAAAAGACAGCAATACAAAGGCTTCAATTCAACATTTATTTAATACAGTACCAATACAAGTAGCACAACATCTCAAAGCACACTGCACCATCATGTGGATGAAAGTCATTACTGACCTTTCTTGACCAAGATTTGAAACAACACGTGAGGAGGACCTGAAAGAAACCTCAACACATATATGGAAATCTGATCTCCTTTTGTGTAGTTCAACCAAAATTAAGCAAAGTCGCCGGTGTGACATTCAAGTTGAAGTGCACAAGACACTCTTAAAACAAAAGTGTTTCGCGTAGCCAAGAAAAATGTCGCAACAGCAACAAGTTGAATAGATACCCCTATTTTAACAGAGGCAAAAATGGAAACAATTACTGGCCAATAACGGAGGATGAAACATGCGGCCACAAAAAGAAGCATCTACCTTATCTTGATGGAAAACAAATTATAGGATAGTAGCATTTCTCAAACGGTTGCATTGATTCATATTAACAGAGAAATTCTCTTAAAACAGTTCAGTAATTAATTCTGAGAGTGGCATTACTTAATTTTACCAGCGACATTAGATTAAGAAAAAGCATAAACAGTTCCAGGGGAGAGTGGGCGCAACAACACCCTGTGCTTCCATCTACGTATAAAGGGGGTGATGCAGAGTTTGTTGTTACAAAGAAACAAGCATTATGTGTGGGTTGGAACAATTTTTGCTCACTTAATGGTAAAAGATAGCAGTTCAATAGCTTCAATTCAACATTTATCCAAAAAGGATACCAATAAAAGTAGCACAACATCTCAAAGCAAACTGCACCATCATGTGGATGAAAGTCGGTACTGACCTTTCTTGACCAAGATTTGAAACAACTCGCGAGGAGGACCTGAAAGAAACCTCAACACATATATGGAAATCCGATCTCCTTTTGTGCAGTTCCACCAAAATTAAGCAAATTCGCCGGTGTGACATTCAAGTTGAACTGCATCAGCCCATACCGCGGGGACCCTTGATTGGGACGCACCGATTGTGGGTTTTCTCCCTCGCCGATGTCAACCGTGTCTACGCAGAACATCGTTCCCTTCCCCCAGCGCGGGATCAGGCTGGATCTATGACCAGCGGTGTGGCCACCATCGTTCTATGCTTGTGAAGAGAGCAACCCAAGCAAGCAGGCTTGTAGCATAGGCTCCTGCTAGTGTATATATAGTGGTTTTCTTTTTCTCTCCATATCAACCATTTTATATTGCGTACGTGTCATTGAAGAGTGAAATGATGGTTGCTTCTTCCGACTAACTTACTGTGTGATTTGACTACTCCTTAGTGGCCCCTACATGTACTCCCCCTACGTGTATGACCGTTCGTGAGTCTCACTTGTACTTATCTCTATTTTCTTGCATGACACGTAGACATGATGCGCATAGAGGAATTTTGTTACTGCACGTTGTTACGTAGTACTCCCTCCATCCCAAAATTCTTGTCTTAGATTTGTCTAGATACAGATGTATCTAATACTAAAACATGACTTGATACATCCGTATTTAGACAAATGTAAGACAAGAATTTTGGGACGGAGGGAGTACTACTAGTACCTACTCCCTCCTTCCGGTTCACTACTGGTACTCCCTCCGTCCTGGCTTATTGGTCCCCTTTGTACTCAATTCATGGGTTCGTTTTCCTCAAGAAATTGTCTTTACCAATGTATTAATATCGGGAATGCACGCGTGAACAATGAATGATTAAACCTTGCATGCAACGTTTTGACAAAGCATAGACTTATGAACATGTGAATGTGAGGGACTACAACCTCATGCATGCATGCAACAGTCACACGTACACATGGACGCAAAAACACGCGCGATGCCCTAATGCATGCATGTCCGAGCACACGGCGGAACACACACGATCACGCTCAAGTGCTCAACCTACATGCGCATGCACACACATACTCAGCTAGGGTGAGCTAGTGACCGTATAAATACCGGAAAATTTATATATTGAGTGCAATGAGCGCATTATGAAGTCCACTGACCGTATTTTTATAAATATACAGTGACAGACAGTGTATTTATCTCGTTTGAAATTAAGCCATATTAACCGGAAAGGAGGCAGTATGGACTAGCATTACTTTGCTGTGTCCCGTCAACTTGCCGAACGAGGAGAAGCTTGCAGGACAAGAGAAGCCTGCGCGCGGTGGCTCGCAGGACAAGGAGAAACTTTTGACTAATGCAAGCTCTCCCTCGCTTAGGCGGTGGACGTGCAACAGTTAATTCGGTGTCAGATTGCCAGAAGCATACACTGTACTAGTACCATTATTGTTCGACTTCCCGAAGAGGCGAACAACCAAGCGCAAAGTTTACTGGTACTAGTACTACTACTATAGAGGTATGTACTAGTACTACTAGGAACCGGATGAAGGAGCGTCTGCACTCTTATTTTATTTTAAAATGTGATAAAGCAATCTTCAACACATTTGGTTCTCTTCGAGGGTTCTCGCATGTGATAATAGAAGTTGATTGCATGGAACACTCGCCACAATTCTCGCTTAATTCTGGCTCATATCCTGTTACAAATAGGAGCGCTCGGTAATATTTTCTCTTTTTTGTTATTCAACATGTAAACAGGTCAGCAAACCTTGCGGCACATCTTTGTGCGAACCGTGCTTGCTGCACTTTGAATGTGGCCGAGAGCTGGCTTGATAAAACACCTCGCTGCCTTCTTTTTTTGCGGGGTACCTCGCTTCGTAGTGACCAGTCTCTTGGCTGATTGTCCTAAGAATGCTTATATATGAATAAAGCTCTCTCATTTACCTGCAAAAAAGATTAAGCGATAATAACCGGAAAAGTGGGAGTATGGAGTAGCACTACTTTTCGGTGTGTCCCGTCAACTCGTAGAATGAGGAGAAGCTTGTAGGACAAGGTGAAGCTCGCTTATGCCTTTTGACTAATGCAACCAACCCTCGCCCAGGCGGTGGACATGCAGTAGTTCATTCGGTGTCAGATTGCCAGAGGCATACACTATACATAGTACCCAACATGCGGAGTACCATCATTGTTCTACTTCACGAAGAGGCGAAGAGCCAAGCTCAAGGTTTAGTAGTACGAGTACTACTACTACTAGAACCGCATGGTGGAGCGTCTGTACTCTTATTTTATTTTAATCTCTGATAAAGTACACATTTATTCGGGAGAAGGGCGGAAAACGTCATCCCAATAGTAGTATTAAAAAACATCGAACATGTAATGATGATATCAATCAACCATGCTCGAATAATCTTGGCCTCCATGCGAGCCCGTCTGTGTGTTCTCGCTCCATGTCTCTCTCAAGGAACGACGGGTTGGCCAGTTTGCCGTCAATTGAGATCGGGTTGCTCACACTCCGGTCCCACATGTCAGTGATATGCCAAGAGGAACTGCATTGACCGACTAGCCATACACGTACTTGGTTTTGCACCTTCATACTACTCCTCTCTCCGTCACAGTTTACAGGGCGCGCTTCATTCTGATGCATTTCTCTCCATGCATTTCCACCACCAGAGAGAGTTTAGACGCGTTTGGTTTAATGCTCAATTAATTAGGGCGTGGTAACCGCAATCAAGTCCACAATTTTCACTCGATGTACTACGGAGTGGAGTAAGTGCATGCATGTGTGTACTCGGGGTGGAAGCACTGCATGCATGTGTGTACGCATTATTTCCTCTAGTAATAGACGCCGTGCTATAACTACCAATGCTATTTTTCAGGCCGATTGCTAGTCGCCCTGGTCCCAGAGATTGTTTTTTTCAAGCGCGCTCTATAAACAGTGATGGAGGGAGTTGTATGAGCAGATTCAAAGAAGAGCGTATTGATGGTTGCTTCTTCCGAGAAACTTACAGTGGGAAAGGTGGGGCTTATGATTTGACTGCTCATTACTCACTATTAGTGCGGCGCAATGACCGGGCTGAGTCTCCCATGCGGTTGTGCACTACTCCCTCCGTTCTTAAATATACTATGGAGTACTTGTCTTTCTAGAGATTTCAACGAGTGACTACATATGAAGCAAAATGAGTGAATTTACACTCTAAAATATGTCCATTTGAAATTTGTGAAAAGATAAATATTTAGGAATGGCGGAAGTATAATTTTGTGCATGGCACATGGACTCGGATGCTGAAGAGGCTTCTGGCAATGCTATCAAGCTTCCAGCATTTGTTTACATAATTGACGTACTATACAAATAATTTTCCAGCGACATGAAATTGTACAATGCTCTGAGCTTTCAGCTTTTGTTTCATGTGTCTTGCCATCCATGCTCTTTTGGAAAAAAATAAAAAACTAACTTCCTTGCTAATGCATCTCAATGATTAGCAGATCAGAGCTAATATTTACATTACAACTGAAGACAAAGTTGTGAGAAGGTGTTAAATTAAAATTGATCCATGCTTTCATTGGCAGCAACATCCCCCAGCTCTGTCTAAATCAACAAGGCATGTTGGGAAAAAATAGCTGTCTGGAGCATGCAACATTCTGATCATTTTGTGCAGTTCCACTAAAATAGAGCTGAGCATCCCTGTTCCAAAGCTATTAAGTGTGATTACAATAATAGAGGGCTGTTGATGAAACAATAAACACACAAATAGAAGTCGGTCACCTTTGCAGTCTCTCTTAAGACTAACTAGTTGCAGAAGATTAAGCAAATAGTTGGAGAAGATTAGGCTCAGAGTTGGATGAGGAGGATAGAGCAAAACCAATCTCCCTTTGTGCAGTTGCACTGAAATGTAGAGACGTTGCCCGTGTGACATTTTAGTACAACTGCACAAAACACTCTTAAGAAAAAAGTGATTTGTGCAGGTCACCAAAAGGTCGCAATAGCAACAAGGTGAAATGGATAGCCCTGTTTGCAAGAAAGAGGTAGAAAGGAAACAATTACTGGCCAATAACAGTTGATGACACATACGACGACAAAAAAGAAGCATATTCCTCGTCCCAAGGGAAGATAACAACACGGTTGTGTTTGTCTAAAACAGTGTGAGGACGAGATTGCAATATGGTAAGTACGCCAGACGAGCTACGTTTTGGGCAAAGAACTATGGAAGATCCACATGCAAGATTTTCCACATGCAGCGACGTGGGAAGACAGGCAGTGGAGCAAGGCCGGAGGGGATACCTAGGGGTCGTTGGGATGTAACTAGGAGAGCGGCGGCGGGCGGGATTTGCCCATACTACGGCAGCGAGCAGGTGGCGTAGGACCTACCGCGCCGGAGCTTGGTCAGAGAGAACGACGGGTACAGCAGATCGGGACGTGCTGCCTCGACGCCGTCGAACGGAGAAACGATGCACATCCCCCTTTCTGCCGGCGGACGGGATGCGGCCGGATCAGTGAACAACGGTGAGAGAGAGAGAGAGGGAGGCCTCTGCCGCCTTGTGTGAGATACTCTGAAGAGAGACAAACCCAGGCAGACAGGCTCCATTGTATATAGTGGAGCGGACTACCTTTTTCTCCATAAACATCGCTTTATATTCTGTGTACGTGCCATTGAGCAATATAATTTTATTTAAAAATAATGCGCCAACGCATCAAGTCGAACTTTGTTTCGTGCACGCGTGGTACACGACCTCCGTAGGTAAACAACCACTACACGTGTTCAAATTAGCACGTGAGCCGCCATTTCATACGGAAATGAGCTCCACCGTGTACCCGCGCGGGTGTGGCTGGGCACGAAGCGTGAGTACGTGCACCTATTCTCTCCGTGTAGGTACACCACCTACATGGAGAGATATAGTGTGTGGGTTCGTGAGTGTTTTTTTGGGTGGGGGGGGGGTTGAGAAATAGACAAGCAATATATGTGGATGATATTTCAATCAAAAAATGTAACATATGCAATGTGTGTGAAATAGAGTCCTGGATATATCATACATATAGAGGGGGCGATCCACGAGAAGAGAGTGGAGGTATCATCGGGTTGAGGTATCCATAGAATCAAAGAGAGGAATGATGTGTGTGTGCGTGTGCGCGTGATCGATAAAGAGTGTCATCAAATTTGTGTGTCCCCACGTCAAAGATATAGGATGGCTGGCCTACTAGAACATGAGAGGGGACAGGTGCAGTTTGTCTCGATGGCATGGATACCTACCTACAGCGCTCGACTATCGGTGTGTGGTGGGGGGAGACCTAATTAACTATAAAGGTACAATGGCTGG
The DNA here is from genome assembly GCF_002575655.3 of Aegilops tauschii subsp. strangulata. Lineage (NCBI taxonomy): Eukaryota > Viridiplantae > Streptophyta > Magnoliopsida > Poales > Poaceae > Aegilops > Aegilops tauschii. Next base: position 384,420,538 of record NC_053040.3, read on the forward strand.
TATATGTGTGGAGGATGAGAGAGGCCTACCTTATGTATTGGGGGAGATCGATTGGCATCCATGTATGTGTAGGAGAGGAATAAGGTTGGGAGAGAGACAGAGCTAGAGTGTTGGAGGGGGTGGTGGTGGAGTTGCTTCTAACAAATGGTGGGAGAGGCTTGCTAGACAAACGGAGGGCACGCCTGCAATATCAATAAGAGAGGGGATGGCTACATATCTGTGCACGTGCGTGTGAGAGACGGGTCAGGAGGCATGCATGAATCACGAGGGGGGATGATATGGCTGTGGTAAGCAAACGTAAATACATAGGAAGATCAAGCGTCCTTTGTGAGAGAAAGGAGAGACATAACTTGTGAGGTACGTCGATCGATGGGTGGGGGAAAATAGTTAAAGTCGACCTAGGTATATGTAGGGAGATCGATCGGTATACATGCATGTATGTGTTAGAAGCAAATAAGGCCCGGGGAGAAGGATAGAGAGAGAGGGATCTAGCTAGGAGGTGGTGCGAGAGGCATACTATATCGAGGGGGAACGAGTGTGCAAGTACGAGATCGATGAAAAGAGGGGTGGGAGTGAGGCATGGACGGTGAGAAGATAAGATGGAAAGCTTGTGTTTGTGGTAGGCACACCTGGCCAGAGAGGCATATCGATCGATGTGTGCCGTAAAGAAGGAGCTGGGGGGCCTACACACATCATGGGTGAACGACCTAAAGTGAAAAGACGAATTTGCGCGATGGAGCTAGAGAATGCTGAGGGAGGGTGAGAGGGATGCGGGCGTGTGCATGCATGAGAGAAAGTTAGCGCTAGCTACAAAGATAAGAGGATTTTGTGGGTGTAAAAGACAAATAGAGATCATAATTCATTATAAAAAGTGAATTCGGATATTTGAAGAATTTATCATAGTGTTTTAAACCGACGCATGTGTGAATATATATAACGGTGATACACATGGTGTGGTTATGAACATGTTATTATACTACATATAATATATTTTATCTCTACTCTTATAAAAACAGAGTTGTTGATGATGGTGTGCCTGCCATCCTGCAATATAGGCCGTCCAATTTATTTCTGACGGATAGGAAGGAAACTATGGCAATTTTGAAAAAAGATACCCACATCCCTCTCCACATTTGCAAATAAGGCCTCCCCTCGACCATCTTGATGTTCCATGGAACGCATGCGCATCTTGCTAGTACTACATATAATATATAGAACATTGATTATAATTTGGGCTAATGTGTGGCTTTTGCAGCTCAGGGCTAAATACTTGTCATAATGTAGGGGGCGGGGCACTATACTTTGTGTGATAAACAGGTGTACGTATGGAACATGGTTTAGATTATGAATATATAGTGTATGTATGGAAAATGATAAACACGGTGTATTATTTGGAATCAACATCAAGTGTATTCAAAAAATTGAATTAGAGTTCATATAATACACATAGTTCATATCTATCTCTATAGTAATCATGTGGTGTGTTGTTAAGGCAATACACGAATGATGGTTGAAGTTGGCAACAATCATGATTGTATATTCTTATTGAAATAGAGAAATGAATTCAAATTCAGTTTGAATTGCAGCGGTAGTATAGACATTTGGAATGCAATAAAATGTTGGTATGAGCAGGTTACATGCATTAGGCCAGCCATAGTGGGAGTAACATAACCGGTAACATGCACTTGGGACTAGAAAACATGCTTATGTGGCACATAATTAAAGAAGAGAGACAGGATTGGAGTAACATAGGTAGATACCGTATCATGTTAAATGCTACGCTACTTTGTGTCATGCATGGCAATAAATATGATCATCTATGATACTACTTTATGATACTATGCACTATGGAGGTAGTATCATACACTAGTATCATATGCATGATACTAGTATATGATACTCCCCACTATGAGTAGCCTTATACAGCCAGCGAGAAAAATTAATTGGACATAGCATGGATTCATAGCTTTGAATAGCATTTGTATAGTAAAATGGGACATGACTCTCTCTTTGTGTGGTGTGAATAGTTTTGTTTTTTTCGTTTTTTGTTGAGGGAAGTGCGAATTGATTTGGTACGTACAAGTACAATATTACACGTTAGGCTTGTCCCTAAAATTCAACCCGCGCCTTGTTATATCCCGAAAATTCAGATATCGTGCTCCCAAAACTGGCGCCTTCACAACCCGCGCCTTGCTATCCCGAAATTACAACACGCGCGAAAACTCCCTCCAGCTGCCAAATCCTGACACGCGAAATCCCCCTTCTAACCCTGAGCGAAAAGGACCGCTAGTTCAAATCGGTGGGGGTACTTTTGTAACACACCCTACATTTTGGACAAGCGCGTCCCTAAGTCATGGTCCCCCCTCCCATCGCCTCTTTTTCGCCATTCGAAATCCCAGGCCGCCATAACCTCTCTGCTCCAGCCGCGAAACCCCACCCTCCTCCGTCCGCCACCTCACCGCTGCCCAGCCGGAGCCTCTTCCCCGACAACGTCGTCCACCGCAACAGCTCAACGTCCCTCATCCACCTCCCAGGATGAGGATCCATCGTCCATCTCGTCGTCCCACCGGTTCAGCCGCCCCGTCCTCCACCTCCAAGGAGCCGCTCCGACGATCGCCTCGTCTATCGCGGCTGCTCCATCCCCACAGCGCCACCTTAACCTGCTCCACCGGAACCGTTGCATCCTCACCGACTCACGGACGAAGCCGAGGCCTACTCGGCGCCACCAAAGAGGTTGTACACTCATCGCATCGCACCTTCTCCTTAACTCGACCTCCCGGTGCCGACGGTGCTCCAACCCACACCCCCATGGAGCGGCTACCTTGAAGCCGGCGTCGCGGGCGACATCTCCATGATGGCTCTCCCCTAGTGCGAGGCCCCTTGGCGACGGGGTCCATACCAGCCGGATCTGCTATAGCTGCTCCGGCTCTCGCTCGCTCGTGCTGCTGCTGCTGCTCTCCCCCTCGCTCGTGCTGCTGCTCTGCTAAGATTTAGCTACACTTCAGTCGATTTTCAGGGGGGGGGGGGCTCGCCAGAGTTAAGGAAGAACCACCGGCACCGGGGAGGGGGGCTCGCCGGAGAGGTAACCCACTATCTATCTTAGGGTTCAGGGTGGGGGCGGTGGTCGCGGAGGTGGGGGGCGTGGTGGTGGGGCAGTGGCGTGGGGATCGCCGGAGAAAAAGCTCGGCGCGGGGGGGGGGGGGGCTAGAGGGCTGGCCGGGGCGGCGGTGGACCGGCGTTGGGGAGTTGTTTCGGGGCGGCGAGGCAGCGGCGGACCTGCAATGGGGAGTTGTTTCGGGGTGGCGAGGCGGCACGGGGGCCGGCGGTTCGGCCGGTGGTCGCTGGCGGCTCAGGGGGGTGCATGTTGAAGATGAAGTGCAGGCCCTCCCTAAACTACATGTGAAGTGCCTCTCTGCTACCATTGCATTCAGTTTCGACAGTAAGATTCAGATTCCACAGTAAATTCCAGTTTCGACAGCTAAGTTCAGAGTCAACGGTTTTTATCTCATCTGTTGTAGTCAGGTGGTTTTTGGTGATGTAAAATTTACATCTATCACTTTTCGGTAATGTATTTTACATCATCTATAGGAGATGCTATTAGAATCCCACTTGAGATTAACGATGTCTGTCTTGTGCTGCTTCAGCCTCGACGTCTTACGGCTCACCGGAGCTGCTCCAACGACGAAACGATCCATCACAACAGAGCAAGGGCCCTGGACGCCATCTACAGATTCCTCAGATCTTCCTCCACACCTCCGACAGCCACCTCTGCCTCAACTTCTTCAGTGACCAACCCAGTGATGCTGAGGTCGACACGACTATGGCAAAGAGGTTGTACACTTGTCGCATCACTTATTACTCTACATTCATGTCGATCCATTAGGGCTATTTTGGTTCAACGGAAAAACATAGCAGTAGGAAATTTTCCTATGGCACTCTACTATTCAGTTATTCATGCATTCTATTGAAAGGAATGGAGCAAAACAACCACCTGGACCTACTTTTCAAAATCCTATGCATGAAAACAAGACCAAGTGCATTAGTGGCAGAATAACATTCTAACTGTACACGCTTTCATATGGTTTCACTTTATTTTGGCCATGCTTCTTTGCATTCCTCTGCTCCTCCAATTCCTGTGAACCAAACACCCAAGTTGACAGAAATCCTGTGTTCACAAATGCTCTGTTTCCCATGTGCATTCCTATCCTATTCTGGTGTTTTTCCTCCTATCCCTGCGTTTTTAGAATCATGCAAGCCAAATGAGCCCTTACAGAATCACTTCAGTTACAGGTAGGTGTCGAAGAAAACTTTGTGTGGTTTGTCCTGCTCCTGCCGCGACATCGTCCACCTCACCTGAGCTGCTCCATCGGTAGAAGCATCCACCAAACCAGACATCACGACTCCTGACCGACTTTCGCCGCCTCAGATCTCCTTCCTTGCCGCCGGCACCCACCGTAACGGCATCACCATCATCGACTCAGCAGATGAACCTGAGGAGTACACGGGTCCACAAGAGAGGTCGCACTCTTTTGTTACTGCTTATATTATGCATTGCTTAGTATTACATGCTACTTTATTGTCCTGTTCACCTCTTAGATTCCAAGTCAGGTCCAAATTGATGTTCAAACTTGAGTTCTAAATTAGTTGTGGGGCACATATCGAGGAAACAATGAATAGTATCTCTGTCTAATATCTGGTGGGAAACAAATAGTAAAGCAATCGTCATCTGTTTTTTATTAAATTAAAGCAATCATCAGCCTGCTATCATTATTTTTTGATCCATCCACTGGTTGTTACCATTACTCTAGATTTCGGCATGCTCTCCTTATATAATCTCACTATATATTTTTTGTATGCATGTGAGATATTGTACACAGTCATGCTGAACATGTAGAGAAAAAGAGAAGAGTTTTGCGCGGCAAAACAATGTCATGCAGACATTGCTCCATGGTGGGTTCAATGGCAAACCCTCCCCCTCTCCAGATTATAATCCAGAGGAAGATATCTATTCCGAGGCAGATTCAGATGCAGCTGACCACTCCTATTTACCCCCCAAGGTGTTTTCTCTAACTTGGGATGATGATGTTAGTCATATCATGCATATGCCTTGCAGTGCCTACTTTCGACATCATATATGTCATCTGCTTAGTTTAGACATGTTCTGTAATGCCACCTATTTAGTTTCAATATCATATATGGGAATTATGCAGTCTCATGTCTTTTAGCCAGCCATAATATATGTGAAATGTGCAGTGCCATCCTGTTTAACCAGGCATCATATATTTGAATGATATCTTGCCCATCCTTTTCCTCATTACATTTCCATTTGTCGACAATGTTTGTACATTAAACTAATCTTCCTGTGAATCAGCCATTTGAGTGGGCGATGGAAAAATCTGGAGTGAAAACAAGGCCTTCAGAGCAGACAGTGCTACCTGTCGAAGTAGATCTCTTGCTGGGCCCCGATAGCTCCTCAGAGATGGATTCAGAGACAGATGACCAGTCCTATTCCCCCACCAAGGTGTATGCTCTAACTTGGCACGGTTATACTTCTCATATCATGCATATGGTGTCTTGCATTGCATGGTTTAGACATCATATACACAATATTCAACACCATGTTCTTAGTTCAAACATCATATATGCTAATGCCCTCTGCTTAGCATATAAATCACATATGTGAATTAAATCATGCGATCCTAATTACTTAGATAACATGTATGTGAATTATGTCATGCAATCCTGTTTAGTTAGTCATCATATCTTTGAATTATGTTATGCTATGCTATCCAGTTTAGATAGACATCATATATGTGAAATTATGTCATGCTATCCGTTTTAGTTAAACAATATACATGTCAACTATTTCATGCTCACTTTTTTCCACACTATCTATTGCATCTGTCTCTCATACAATGTCTATACATTCAACTTGTTTCCTGTTTATCAGCCATTTGAATTGGAGAGGGTGATGGCAGTATCTAGCGGAGTAAAAACACGGTCTTCAAATATTGCCGACAAATGGAAACCCCAGTTGTACATGCACGAGAACCATCCCTACCACACATAACCCAGACTCTCGCAGATTTTACCCCTACTACGATGGACAGAGAACCAGCTTCACCCAATCTAACCCCAACCCCAACAGATAGTAACCCAGTTCTTGTTGACACAACACCATCTCCACCACAGAGCTCCCAAACAAGAGCAGTTAGTAAGGCAGCTCCATTGCCCAAAGCGCCAGTACTACCACGGCGAACCCCAACTCCACCAGTTAGTACGCCTATTCCTGTGGAGGAAGCACAACCAGCCATTCATAGTTTAGCATCTATCGCATTTGATGTTGTTAAATCCTATGTGCATATCTTCCCATCATGGAAATATTATATTGAAGATGAAGGAAAATGCCAGTTGCAGGTGTTTGTCCAGGAGTTATGTGTAAGTAATGTTATTCATGGCAATTACTTTGCTTTGTCCCATACATTCTACGTCCATGATGGTTATAATACAACAAATTTTTCCATTTTTCTCTATAGAGAAGGACCGATTTGGAAACTCAGGATGAGGTAACCTGTGCTAATACCTCTGCTATCTTCAAGAATGCTTGGTGGCAGTATAGGAATTACTTGAAGAAAACGTACTTCACTGGCAAAGAAACTCATCAAATTCCCTTACGTTCTCCTGAGACACATTTACTAGACGATGACTGGGAACGCCTTTTTCTGTACTGGTCCCGAACCAAGAATGTGGTAAGGTCTATGAGCTCAATTTATTTTAAGTACTATATGCTTGCGTCTTACTGTACTCTGTTCATGTAGAACAAGTTCTTAAACCTGAAGAACAACTGCTCTCATTTAAGATTCCATTGCTATAGTGCATACTGCTTTGCTCTTGTATCACTCTATTTACTCATACAAACTTATTTTTAAATTGAACGATCCAATGGAAACTCCAATGACACAACAGGTATGTTTACGCGTGTTTCTTTAACAGGTTTGCTCTTATAAATAGCTCTGTTGATTTCAATTTCAATTGTGTATACAGTTGACTTCTCATATCATGCACATTACTAGCATCACAACATGGCCAATAGTGTTATTGTACATGTAGACCCGTGGTACCCATCTGAAATCTTGTTGTGCCGTGTAGTTTCCCACGCTTTGTATTATTTCAGTGCTGCTTTCTCTTGAACTGATATGATTTGAACCGTGTCTCTATTTTGATTTGGCAAGACAATGTAGTGACCATAGGACATAGATATATGTTTGTTTGATGCTTTTATAATGTACTACTTGGCAATAGAAGACTTGGTAGTTTAATCTTGTCCACCTTACTAATGAACTGGTTCACCAAAATGAGTTTCATATACTAGTAAATGATAAACCTGTTATGTGTCTGCTTGTTTCTTCTTTTAGAATGCTGACAGAATATTGGGGAAGAGTGTCTTATTAAGCAATGGTAAAGGAAAGTAATGCCGATTAGGTTCAGGATCGTGAGACATCCTTGTTGATCTCCAACAAAGCTGATAAAATAGCTAAGGAAAACTATCTTGAAGACAGTGAGACAACCCCAAACTCCTGTCTTGGTTTACTGTTCGAGTTACTGGCGACTACCGCTTGCACAAGCTATTCAAACTCACTGTCTGAATCAGTTTGGTTTCTTGAGTCTCCACTACAAGCTGAAAGACATCGATCAGTTGTGCTGCGACAAGAAGTGGAAGGACCGCGGAAGTCCCGGGAGCATTTAGATGCATACTTTCTGGTGCAACAACAAGCGTTGGAGGATCTTAGCGCCAATCAGGACAAAGCTAATAAGCTTGCTAAGCTTATTGCTAGCATGGTGGATACCCAGGATAACGTTTCTTGAGCTCTTCTGAAGTTGTTTCAGTTGTGGACTTGTTTTGTTGCCGCGTTTACTTGCACTGGTGGCCAATTTTGACGGCCAGTGTATGTAATATGCTGCTTTGTTCCCTATATTTGCACTAGTGGCGAACTTTGATGCCCAGTGGATGTAATATGTGTAATAGTTGTAATAGGCTAGTGTTAGTTGCTTACTTATTTATTTCGTTATTGTCTTGTTTAGTTATTTGCTTGTAGTCACTGCAGTTATTTTTCCGCGTTTTTCTAGTGGCCACAATAACCTATTTTTGGTAACTAGGCCACAATAATCATGGCAACACCCGGACTATTGTAACCATGGGCCTCCTGTGGGCCGTAGGATCCATGGGCCTTCTATGGGCCGTAGGATCCATGGACTTTCTACGGGCCGTATGATCCATGGGCCTTCTACGGGCCATAGGATCCACTAGTCTTCTACGGGCTGTAGGATCCACGGGCCTTCTACGGGGCGTATAATCATTTCACCAAACATGGGCCGTAGTATTCATGGACCATAACGGGCTCTTAATAGGCCGTATTTGATAATGCTATGAAAACAGCCCAACGGGTTAACGGGCCACAAACGGGCCGAATGTAACCACGGGCTGAATTTGGCCCACAAACGAAACAAGCCAGTAACGGACCGTTACTAACCGAATTCTAGAAATGAGCCCAAGAATAAATGGGCCCTTAAACTACAATCACCAGGATGACAGGTAGGGCCAGAAAAAACCGTTGTTGCCTTGACTCCCTCTCCTAGGTGACTCCCTCTCCTAGGCGACTCGACCACCGCCGGTGGCCACTCCGGCCCCGGCGGCCACACCCCCCTGCCACTGGCCACTCTAGCAGTGGCAGCCACCACATAGTCATGGAGAGTCTCCTCCATTGGGACTTCTCTCCGGGCTTGGCGATTGAATCTCAGGTACGTGACAAGTTTGGGTCCATGGTGCACTTCTCTTCGGCCAACCCTAGATCCTCCAAGGAATTCTTCCTTGTCGTCTCGTTCTCTTCGGCGTCATTCACTTTGACAGAGGAATCAGTGGCCCTCGTGCTCCAATCTTGCATCGGTGGTCTCAGTTCGAAGTTTAGGGTTTTGCAGCTAAGTGATCGCCGTTTCCGGTTCTCGGTAGCCTCAAATCGTGTTGGTCATTTTATCTATGGCCTTAAGGATTGGATTTGGCCAGATTTCATTTGTCATTTTCATCTCTTTCGTGGAGAAATTCAATCAGGTTGTGTTCGTTCGGAGATTGGTTGGCACGCGGATAGTTTTCTTCCTGAAGTGGGTTTTCGTCCTATAGCTGTTAAATCTAAATGGCTTCAAGATCAACAGAGCAATATTGACCGGCTGAGATTGGATGTTCAACTCCCGGTGCCTTTGCGATGTGAGGATCAAATTTCCTCGCCGGAGTTGAGCCCGACTCCGGCCGCTGAAGGCATCTCTTTTGGACAGTTCCACTTTCCGATGATTTCGGATCCGGAGCTGAATATCCGGCTGGGGGATTTTATTTGTTTTCGAAAGGATAATTTGCACGTCATGCCTTCTTTCAAGGGATCTCGTTTTAGGGAGTCCTATTGGAATTCCATCTCAGATGAAAAGCTATATCATATTATGGATGGTTGGCAAGCGGGTTATTCTGATGCTGATGTTTCCTCTATGGTCCAGATCAAAGATGTGCCAACTCAGGAATATATTGATTCTCGTTTGCTGAAATGCTTAAATTGCACACGTCATGGTCATCTTGCCTCAGACTGCCCAGGTACATTTTGCCAACGTTACATTCGTCTCATCGATCAATATTTATGTCCTGACTATCAGTATGATCGGATAGATACATGCATATTGGGCCGTAAGCTACATACCTGCCTAGCGTGTAAACATAGTGACCTTTATACAACTAGTTGTCCTGGGCTTAAGAGGTGTCGATTTTGTAGCTTATTGGGTCATACTTCTTGCTATGGGGGTAGGAATGGGCCAATTTATTGGTGGCGGCCCAAGAGCTTCAAACAAACTTTGCCTGTTTTTGGGGAACGGAAAGATATCAGCCACCCAGGATGGTGGGATATACATGGTAAAAATCAGGGTCGGTTCTGGAAAGTGAAACAGAAAATCCCGTGTACAAGTGACGTGGCTAGCCCTCATTGCTTGTCGATACGACTCCCTCCCCCCGCAGCTGTCAACTCCATCGCCCTAGGGGCCCAATCAGACGCAGTACTCCCAGTTTCGTGCACCTCCCCTCCCTCCTCTGTTCTTGCCTCGCCTTCCCCTGTTCCAAGCCTGGAGCCCTCGAAAAACCCTGGTGGTGCCGCCATGGCGAACTTTCCGGTCAGGCCCTTCGGCTTCATCCGCGTCGGAGCACACATTGAGCGCGGGCCAGATCATTGTCTGCAGAGGAGCACTATGGTTGTGGATGAGCCGCCGATGAACCACGAAAGGTACGCTCTGATTGAGATCACCCCCCAGTGCCAGATCATCAGAAGAGGTATTGGTTAGAGGAAGTTTGTCGGATCATTAGGGAAGATCTGGAGTATCAGATTGAGGATGAGTTTGTCTATCCGATTGCAGTAGGCTGTGTTGCTTTTCTTGATGTTCAGAGTAGAGATGACGCCATTACAGAGGGGCCACATGCTTTAACTGAGGATTCTTATTTCACTTTAATCCCCCATGATGAAGGGATTAACATGAGAATGCCTGCTTTTGAGTATGAAGTTTGGATCTTGATGCTTGCTTTCCCTATGGATTACATGAGTGAACATTATGTTCATAAGGCGGTTTCTTGATTTGGTAAACTGCTGGCTTGGCCAAGACCGAACGAGAACAAAGATAGAGTTCTTGTTAAATGTCATATCAAAGATATTGCGGAAGTTCCTCATAGTTTGCTTGTCACCAAAGTTGGATTGCTGCCGGGACTGGGTCGTTCTTGGTCCGTCCCCGTATATGTGTTGAATGGCAGAAACACAGTGCCGGGCCTGCAAGGGACTGAAGATACTCCACCACTTCTGAATGCGTCTCCGCATCCGTACACTCTGCCCTATTATACTATCATGCAGCAAGCTAGGATTAATGAGATGGAGGCCGAGCAAGCAGCTAATGAGGCTGCTTGGAATGGCAATGAGCAAGCCCAGGATCAGGTGCAAGCCAATGGATGGATTGCATGGCGAGTTTTACCACCTCCATACACAGGTTTCAGCTTCAGAACTTACTTTGAATACGATGGACCATCTCTGATGGATGGTGTGCCACAAGAGCACAACCTGGTGGACAATTTGTCTGATGCTTGGTCTGAATATTCTTATGTGGAGGATTTGGCCGACAATTTCATCAATGGTGCTCCTTCTGCTGTTCATGCTTTTGTCAAAGCTGGAGGTTCTGTTGCTGCTATGTTCATTGCTACTGACAGTGATTTACTTTCGTGGATGGGTGGTATGCTCAAGAGGATCTATACCCGCTCTATATTACCTGCTGTGTCTCCCAGTACAACATGTTTCCCACTCAATCCTTTCACTGTTATTCAGTTTCAGCTTGATTGTGTGTGCATGGCTCTGCTCGCCCAAGTGAGGCCGGAAACTGATGTTTTTGGACACATCTTCAGTTCAGCTTTTAGTGTGGGTAATGTGTTTGTTCTGTCTGGCTCGTTGGATGATTCAAACTCTGAGATGCCAGTTCTGGAGGAACCTCTGCCTGCCCCCCCAGTGAGTCTGGATGTGCCTGACTGTGTGGATCGTGTTGTGGGCCCGATCGGACGTATGATGCTCAAGGAGCCATCTCATGTGGACACTGTTCTTCTTCGTCGCAGTGCCCGCTCAAACAAATACGACGGGTTCAGGGTCCCTTCCATTACTAATAAGAGAGCTACAACGTCCAAGGTCAAGCCTAGGAGGGATCCATCTCTTCCTGGCGTCTCCATTGGTGGCACACCTAGCGCTGGGAGACATGACAAGGTATCTGATGCTGTCCCACCTCCTACTTCTATCCATGCTATTCAGTCCATTGGGACTAATATGTGTGGTGTTCATCCGAGCCAGTTAAGCGCAGGGAAGTTGCTTGCTATCCAAGGTGGGCAGAAGAGCGATGTCACGGATCCCGATGCAGCTTAAAGCATGGAAAGTTCTCTGCTGGAATGTCCGAGGTATCAACTCGGACAAGAAGCAGCTAGCGTTGCGTAATGCTATCAGTAGTGGTGGTTGTTCAGTTATTTGTTTGCAAGAAACTAAGCGTGCTACCTTTGATGTTGCTTTTGTTAAACTTTTCTGTCCGAAAAAATTTGATAAGTTTGAGGTGGTGCCCTCCCAGGGGGCCTCTGGTGGTTTAATTGTGTTGTGGGACAGCTTTGTGTTCTCTGGCAGTGTGTTTTGCTCTGAATCCTTTGCTTTGGGCATTCAGTTTACTTCAATGCAAACAACCAGGTCTTTGAAACTCATTAATGTTTATGGGCCTTGCGCTGGGTCAGGCAGAACTGCTTTCACATCATGGCTGTTTGATCTGGATATACCTGATGATGAGGACTGGTTAGTCTGTGGGGATTTCAATTACCTTAGAGAGCCTGATAATCGCAACAAACCGGGGGGATGCTAATGACATGTTTACTTTTAATGATTTCATTCGCTCACAGGCGCTTGTTGAGTTACCGATTAAGGGCAGGCAGTACACGTGGAGTAACATGCAAACTGATCCCTTGCTCGAACAAATTGATTGGTTCTTCACCTCATCCAACTAGACTTCTAATTATCCTAACACCACAGTGGGCCCCCTTCCCAAACCAGTGTTTGATCATGCTCCATGTATGATTTCGATTGAAACTTCAGTCCCTAAGAGTAAGGTGTTTAGGTTTGAAAACTTCTGGATATCCCACCCAGGATTCTTTGATCTGGTGCAATCCACCTGGGAGAAATACTGCTATGCACCAAACTCGGCTAAATTGTTGTGAAAGAAGTTTAAGAACTTAAGATATGCTCTTAAACGGTGGAGTAAACAGATTTCTCGATTGAATCTGTGTATCGATAACTCCAACTGGGCTCTTTTGGAACTCGACAATATCGAAGACAAAAGACCTGTCACAATACCGGAAGCCAACTTTAGGTTGGTTCTCAAAAACCATCTAGTTACCCTCCTTGGCTACGAACGAGAATATTGGAAAAAGAGGTACACGGTACGTTGGTTTACCTGTGGAGGTGATAACACCAAATTCTTTCATTCTGCTGCATCCGAAAGATACCATAAAAATTCCATTGCTTCGCTTAAACTTCAGGATGGTACGGTAGTGACTGACCATCTGGGTAAAGCAAAAGAGCTGTTTGACACTTACAGGGAGAGATTGGGTAAGAAAGGAGAGTACGAAATGAAGTTTGATCTGTCTAGAATCATTAAAAAGGTGGAGGGTCTGGAGGAGCTAACCACACCCATTCACACACGATGAGATTGATAGAGTCATTCGCGAGATGCCATCGGATAGAGCACCTGGTCCCGATGGATTCAATGGCTACTTTCTGAAATCATGTTGGCACATTATCAAAGAAGATTTCTATCGGCAGTGCAGAGATTTCTATGAAGGTGTCATTGATCTTCAGAGCCTAAACTCGGGATTTATAACACTCATCCCAAAAACCCAGTCGCCGAAGACTGCTAATTACTTCAAGCCCATCATGTTACTTAATTGTTGTCTGAAGCTGATAACTAAGTTGCTGGCTAACCGCGTGCAGAAACTTGTGCTCAAGATCATTCATCGGAACCAGTACGGATTCCTCAAAGGGAGATCGATCCAGGACTGCTTGGCCTGGGCGTTTGAGTACATTCACCAATGCCAAGCATCGAGGAGAGCCTGTTGTATCCTGAAGCTAGACTTCGCGAAGGCATTCGATACCATCCAGCATGAACCGATGATTGAGATCATGCGGCATATGGGTTTTGACGAGAAGTGGTTGGGGTGGATCAAATGTATCTTTTCCTTCGGAAGCTCTTCGGTGTTGCTTAATGGAACCCCAGGGAAACAGTTTGACTTCCTTTGTGGGGTGCGACAGGGAGATCCACTGTCGCCTTTGATCTTTGTTCTCGCAGCGGACCTTTTACAGTCAGCGACCAGTGATGCCAGTCGGACAGGTTTTCTGCATTTACCCCTGCCCACTTCTGACAGTAACTATCATGTAATTCAGTATGCTGACGACACGATCGCTGTGCTCCCTGCTTGTACCTCGCAAGCGCAAGTGTTGAAATCTATCCTGGTTGATTACGCGAAGTCGGTGGGCCTTAAGATCAACTTTCACAAGTCAACATTGGTTCCCATCAATATTGATCTAGTGCAGGCGGAGGAAATTGCAACCATTTTTGGCTGCTCCATTGGCAACATGTCGTTTACGTACCTGGGCCTGCCCATGGGCACCACGCGCCGGAGCGTGACCGACCTGATGCCGCTGGTGACCTCGGTTCAGAGGAGGGTCCCAGCAGCAGCTTCGCTCCTGGATTACGGCTCCAAGCTAACACTGCTCAATTCGGTGGTCACCTCTCTGGCTATTTATGCCATGTGCTCCATCAAGATAAACCCAAAGATCATTGAGCACCTTGATAAGCTGCGCAGGTCATGTCTATGGGTGAGAAAGTCAGACGATGGGTATAGGGGCAGCTCGCTGGCAGCATGGGGTATGGTGTGCAAACCCAAGAGCAAGGGCGGGCTGGGTATCATTGATCTTAAGACCCAAAACCAAGGGCTGCTGTTGAAACAGCTTCACAAGTTCTATAACAAATATGATGTTCCTTCGGTAAGCTTAGTTTGGGACACCTACTATGTGGGCAAAATACCGCATGCCTCTGATCCGTGTGGATCTTTCTGGTGGAAAGACCTCATGCAACTATCCGATATATATAGCGGGGTCACAAAATCGGAGGTATTGGCAGGGGACACGATCCTGTTTTGGAAAGATAAATGGAATACTGAGATTTTTTCAAGACAGGTGCCCGAGAGCCTTTTCCTTTGCCAAGGAGCCAGATATATCAGTGAAGCATCTCTTGTCCTCTGAGAGATTGGGTGATGTGTTCCACCTGCCTCTATCTTTTGAGGCTAGGAATGAGGTTGCTGGACTGCAGTTAGAGACCTTGGATACCTCATTGACTGATGACAAGGATGTGTGGTCTTATGTTTGGGGGGGTGGTGAGTTTCGATCCTCAAAATACTATGCCCACTGTTTTAGCCAGATACGAGTTGATGAGGTTTTTGGCTCGATCTGGAAAACCAAATGTACAATGCAATGGAAGGTGTTCTTGTGGTTGCTGTTGGCTGACAGGTTGAACACTAGAAATATGCTCCGGAGAAGACACTTCAGAGTCCAAAACGATGACTACAACTGCGTACTCTGCCACCATCCGCCTGAGGAAGATATTGTTCACCTCTTCTTCGCCTGCCACTTTAGTCAGAGATGCTGGGATGCTTTGGGGATACAATGGCCAAATAACACTAAGTTGTTCAGAATGCTGCATGAGGGCAAGGTCAGATGGGCAAGGCTGATGTTCTTAGAAGTTTTTGCAGTGGCAGCCTGGGGGATCTGGAAGGAGAGGAATGATAAACACTTCAGAGGAATTCAACCTTCATTTGAATCTTCGAGGAGCAGATTCAAGCAGGACTTTGCCATGCTGGTTCATCGATCAAAGCAAGAGCAGGGCCCTTACATTCTATCAATAGTTCGCTTGCTTTGATTTCACCTTCTGTTTGTGTTAGGCTATTTATCTAACCCCCTCCCTATGTAACTTGTACAGTGTTGGCACTCTAACCCCCCTAATTTGGTCTTATTAATATAAAAGGCAGTGATAGAATCTCACTGTCAGCAGTTCTCAAAAAATAAATGGGCCCTTGGAAGGCTGAAAGCTAACACTGTCTGGAAACAGCCGACAGAATAATGGGCCGTTAATGGGTATAAAGCAATACACTATTCATTATGGGCCTGTTTGATCTCGGGCCTTTAATGGGCCCAGAGTTACAAAGGGCCTCATATGGGCCAATAGACATCATGGGCCAGAAGTTACAACGAGCTGGAATCATATTGGACGACCCAGATGAAGCTACTGGGCTTAATTCCGATAGGCCGTAATGGGCCAGGAGTTAGCGGGCCGTAAATGGACTATATACGAACACGCCGTTAACAGGCTTTCCGTGGGCCGGCCCATTACCTTTTGACCAAGTCAAGTGGGCCGGCCTTTTCACCGGAATGGGCCTCTGTTGGGCCATGCCACGTGTTGACGTTTCATAGGCGCCTCCTGTGCAATGAGTGGATGACATCTGTCCCAACGGTGAGCCAACACGTGTTTCCTCTGGCCAGTGAGAATTTTACACATGGAAAATCCCCATTGGTCCGGGCTTTTAACGGGTTAACAGATCGAAAACCGGACCTGATAACTTAACGGCGACCTGTTACGGTGGATGCCACATGTCGGTCACCCTTGACGAAAGCACTTCTATGACACGCGATTTATCGTCATGGAAGTGGACACTTCCGTGATGATAATTTTGGTAATGTCATGGAACACTTCTACGACAGCACAGGTATGACTATCTTGATTCTGTCATAAAATCGTCATGGATGTACATGCATGACAGAAAACGTGACCTACTGTGACAAACACGTATCATCACGGAAGTGTATTTTTTGTAGTGCATGGAATATTGAGCATCTCCACAAGTTCTACCCGTAAGGCGCGGCTGTTGGGCCCTGCCCGGTGATACGTCTCCAATGTATCTACTTTTCCGAACGCTTTTCCTCTTGTTTTGGACTCTAATTTGCATGATTTGAATGAAACTAACAAATGACTGATGTTGTTTTTAGCAGAACTACCATGGTGTTGTTTTTGTGCAGAAATAAAAGTTCTCGGAATGGAACGAAACTTTGCGAGGATTTTTTATACAATAAATAAGAATTTCTGGAGCCAAGATCCACCGGAGGGGGGGTGCCTGGGTGGGCACAACCCACCAGGGCGCCCCTCCTGGCGCGCCCAGGTGGGTTGTCCCCACCTGGTGGCCCCGCAGACCTTGAAACCGACGCTATAAAATCCTATTTCTCCAGAAAAAAATTGGGGAGAAAGAATTATCGCGATCCACGAGACAGAGCCGCCGTCACCTCCTGTTCTTCATCGGGAGGCCAGATCTAGAGTCCGTTTGGGGCTCCGGAGAGGGGGATCTTTGTTCTTCGTCATCACCAACCCTTCTCCATTGCCAATTCCATGATGCTCCCCACTGGGAGTGAGTAATTCCTTCGTAGGCTCGCTGGTCGGTGAGGAGTTGGATGAGATTCATCATGTAATCGAGTTAGTTTGGTTAGGGCTTGATCCCTAGTATCCACTTTGTTCTAAGATTGATGTTGCTATGACTTTGCTATTCTTAATGCTTGTCACTTTGGGCCCGGGTGCCATGAATTCAGATCTGAACCGTTTATGTTATCACCATTATATCCATGTTCTAGATCCGATCTTGCAAGTTATAGTCACCTACTAAGTGTTATGATCCGGCAACTTTGAAGTGACAATAGTCGGGACCACTCCCGGTGATGACCGTAGTTTAAGGAGTTCATGTATTCACCGCGTGTTAATGCTTTGTTCCGGTTCTCTATTAAAAGGAGGCCTTAATATCCCTAGTTTCCAATAGGACCCCGCTGCCACAGGAGGGTAGGACAAAAGATGACATGCAAGTTCTTTCCATAAGCACGTATGACTAATTACGGAATACATGCCTACATTATATTGATGAACTGGAGCTAGTGCCGTATCTGTTGGGAAACATAGTAATTTCAAAAAAAATCCTACGCACACAGAAGATCATGGTGATGCATAGCAACGAGAGGGGTGAGTGTCGTCCACGTACCCTCGTAGATCGTAAGCGGAAGCGTTATGACAATGCGGTTGATGTAGTCGTACGTCTTCACGATCGACCGATCCTAGTACGAAACGTACGACACCTCCGCGATCTGCACACGTTCAGCTCGGTGACGTCCCACGAACTCCCAATCCAGTAGATCTTCGAGGGAGAGTTCCGTCAGCACGACGGCGTGATGATAGTGATGATGAAGCAACCGACGCAGGGCTTCGCCTAAGCACCGCTACGATATGACCGAGGTGGATTATGGTGGAGGGGGCACTGCACACGGCTAAAAGATCAATGATCAACTTGTGTCTATGGGTGCCCCCTCCCCCGTATATAAAGGAGTGGAGGAGGGGGAGGAGGCCGGCCTCCTAGGCGCACCCCAAGGGGAGTCCTACTCCCACCGGGAGTAGGATTCCACCCCTTCCAAGAGTAGGAGTAGGAGGGAAGGAAGGAGGAGAGAGGGGGAAGGAAAAAGGGGGGCGCCACCCTTCCTTGTCCAATTCGGACTAGAGGGGGAGGGGGCGCACGGCCTGCCCTGGCCGCCCCTTCCTCTCTCCACCAAGGCCCATGAGGCCCATTACACTCGTCGGGGGGTTCCGGTAACCCCCCGGTACTCCGGTATTCGTCCAAACTCACTCGGAACCCTTCCGAAGTCCAAACATAGTTATCCAATATATCGATCTTTATGTCTTCACCATTTCAAGACTCCTCGTCATGTCCGTGATCATATCCGGGACTCCGAACTACCTTCAGTACATCAAAACACATAAACTCATATTACCGATCGTCACCGAACGTTAAACATGCGGACCCTACGGGTTCGAGAACTATGTAGACATGACTGAGACTCACTTCCGGTCAATAACCAATAGCGGAACCTGGATATTCATATTGGTTCCTACATATTCTACGAAGATCTTTATCGGTCAAACCGCATAACAACATACGTTGTTCCCTTTGTCATCGGTATGTTACTTGCCCGAGATTCGATCGTCGGTACCTCAATACCTAGTTCAATCTTGTTACCGGCAAGTCTCTTTACTCGTTCCATAATACATCATCCCGCAACTAACTCATTAGTTGCATTGCTTGCAAGGCTTATAGTGACATGCATTACCGAGAGGGCCCAGAGATACCTCTCCGACAATCGGAGTGACAAATCCTAATCTTGATCTATGCCAACTCAACAAGCACCATCAGAGACACCTGTAGAGCACCTTCATAATCACCCAGTTACGTTGTGACGTTTGGTAGCACACAAAATGTTCCTCCGGTATTCGGGGGTTGCATAATCTCATAGTCATAGGAACATGTATAAGTCATGAAGAAAGCAATAGCAACATACTAAACAATCAAGTGCTAAGCTAACGGAATGGGTCAAGTCAATCACATCATTCTGTAATGATGTGATCCCGTTAATCAAATGACAACTCATGTCTATGGTTAGGAAACATAACCATCTTTGATTCAACGAGCTAGTCAAGTAGAGGCATACTAGTGACACTTTGTTTGTCTATGTATTCACACATGTACTATGTTTCCCGTTAATACAATTCTAGCATGAGTAATAAACATTTATCATGATATAAGGAAATATAAATAACAACTTTATCATTGTCTCTAGGGCATATTTCCTTCAGTCTCCCACTTGCACTAGGGTCAATAATCTAGATTACACAGTAATGATTCTAACACCCATGGAGTCTTGGTGCTGATCAGGTTTTGCTCGTGAGAGAGGCTTAGTCAACGGGTCGGCAACATTTAGATTCGTATGTATCTTGCAAATCTCTATGTCTCCTTCCTTGACTTGATCGCAGATGGAATTGAAGCGTCTCTTGATGTGCTTGGTTCTCTTGTGAAATCTGGATTCCTTTGCCAAGGCAATTGCACCGGTATTGTCACAAAAGATTTTCATTGGACCCGATGCACTAGGTATGACACCTAGATCTGATATGAACTCCTTCATCCAGACTCCTTCATTTGCTGCTTCCGAAGCAGCTATGTACTCCGCTTCACACGTAGATCCCACCAGGACGCTTTGCTTAGAACTACACCAACTGACAGCTCCACCGTTCAATATAAACACGTATCCGCTTTGTGACTTAGAGTCATCCGGATCAGTGTCAAAAACGTAACCATTTATGATGAGCTCTTTGTCACCTCCATAAACGAGAAACATATCCTTAGTCCTTTTCAGGTATTTCAGGATGTTCTTGACTGTTGTCCAGTGATCCACTCCTAGATTACTTTGGTACCTCCCTGCTAAACTAATAGCAAGGCACCCATCAGGTCTGGTACGCAACATTCCATACATGATAGAGCCTATGGCTGAAGCATAGGGAACACCTTTCATTTTCTCTCTATCTTCTGCAGTGGTCGGGCATTGAGTCTGACTCAACTTCACACCTTGTAACACAGGCAAGAACCCTTTCTTTGCTTGATCAATTTTGAACTTCTTCAAAACTTTATCAAGGTATGTGCTTTGTGAATGTCCAATTAAGCATCTTGATCTATCTCTGTAGATCTTGATGCCCAATATATAAGCAGCTTCACTGAGGTCTTTCATTGAAAAACTCTTATTCAAGTATCCTTCTATGCTATCCAGAAATTCTATATCATTTCCAATCAACAATATGTCATCCACATAAATATTAGAAATGCTACAGAGCTCTCACTCACTTTCTTGTAAATACAGGCTTCTCCAAAAGCCTGTATAAAACCATATGCTTTGATCATACTATCAAAATGTTTATTCCAACTCCGAGATGCTTGCACCAGTCCATAGATGGATCGCTGGAGCTTGCACACTTTGTTAGCATCCTTTGGGTCGATAAAACCTTCAGGTTGCATCATATACAACTCTTCTTCCAGAAATCCATTCAGGAATGCAGTCTTTACATCCATTTGCCAAATTTGATAATCATAAAATGCGACAATTGCTAACATGATTTGGACGGACTTAAGCATCGCTACGGGTGAGAATGTCTCATCGAAGTCAACTCCTTGAACTTGTCGAAAACCTTTCACAACAAGTCGAGCTTTGTAGATAGTAACATTACCGTCAGCGTCTGTCTTCTTGAAGATCCATTTATTCTCGATGGCTTGCCAATCATCGGGCAAGTCAACCAAAGTCCATACTTTGTTCTCATACATGGATCCCATCTCAGATTTCATGGCCTCAAGCCATTTTGCGGAATCTACGCACATCATTGCTTCCGCATAGTTCGTAGGTTCGTCATGGTCAAGTAACATGACCTCCAGAACAGGATTACCGTACCACTCTGGTGCGGATCTTACTATGGTTGACCTACAAGGATCAGTAGTAACTTGATCTGAATTTACATGATCATCATCATTAGCTTCCTCACTAATTGGTGTAGAAGTCATAGGAACTGATTTCTGTGATGAACTACTTTCCAATAAGGGAGCAGGTACAGTTACCTCATCAAGTTCTACTTTCCTTCCACTCACTTCTTTCGAGAGAAACTCCTTCTCTAGAAAGGATCCATTCTTGGCAACGAATGTCTTGCCTTCGGATCTGTGATAGAAGGTGTACCCAACAGTCTCCTTTGGGTATCCTATGAAGACACATTTCTCCGATTTGGGTTCGAGCTTATCAGGTTGAAGCTTTTTCACATAAGCATCGCAGCCCCAAACTTTAAGAAACGACAACTTCGCTTTCTTGCCAAACCACAGTTCATAAGGTGTCGTCTCAACGGATTTAGATGGTGCCCTATTTAACGTGAATGCATCCGTCTCTAAAGCATAACCCCAAAACAATAGCGGTAAATCAGTAAGAGACATCATATATCGCACCATATCTAGTAAAGTGCGATTACGACGTTCAGACACACCATTACGCTGTGGTGTTCCAGGTGGCGTGAGTTGCGAAACTATTCTGCATTGTTTCAAATGAAGACCAAACTCGTAACTCAAATATTCTCCTCCACGATCAGATCGTAGAAACTTCATTTTCTTGTTACGATGATTTTCCACTTCAAGCTGAAATTCTTTGAACATTTCAAATGTTTTAGACTTATGTTTCATCAAGTAGATATACCCATATCTGCTCAAATCATCTGTGAAGGTGAGAAAATAATGATACCCCCCGCGAGCCTCAACATTCATCGGACCACATACATCAGTATGTATGATTTCCAACAAATCTGTTGCTCGCTCCATTGTTCCGGAGAATGGAGTTTTAGTCATCTTGCCCATGAGGCATTGTTCGCAAGTACCAAGTGATTCATAATCAAGTGATTCCAAAAGTCCATCAGAATGGAGTTTCTTCATGCGCTTTACACCAATATGACCTAAACGACAGTGCCACAAATAAGTTGCACTATCATTATCAACTCTGCATCTTTTGGCTTCAATATTATGAATATGTGTATCACTACTATCGAGATTCAATATAAATAGACCACTCATCAAGGGTGCATGACCATAAAAGATATTACTCATATAAATAGAACAAACATTATTCTCTGATTTAAATGAATAACCGTCTCACATCAAACAAGATCCAGATATAATGTTCATGCTCAACGCTGGCACCAAATAACAATTATTCAGGTCTAAAATTAATCCCGAAGGTAGATGTAGAGGTAGCGTGCCGACCGCGATCAGATCGACTTTGGAACCATTTCCCACGCGCATCGTCACCTCTTCCTTAGCCAATCTTTGCTTAATCCGTAGTCCCTGTTTTGAGTTGCAAATACTAGCAACAGAACCAGTATCAAATACCCAGGTGCTACTGCGAGCATTAGTAAGGTACACATCAATAACATGTATATCACATATACCTTTGTTCACCTTGCCACCCTTCTTATCCACCAAATACTTGGGGCAGTTCCGCTTCTAGTGACCAGTCCCTTTTGAAGTAGAAGCACTCAGTCTTAGGCTTAGGTCCAGACTTGGGCTTCTTCATGTAACACCCCGGATGTAACCTTACCATATTTGTAACTCCAACTCTTGCCATTTTCGGCTATGTGTTATGATATTCCCTTCGTGGTCGGGTTTTGTTTTTCGTTTTGCATTTTGTTCATGACATGCATCTCATATCATGTCATCATGTGCATCTCATTTGCACACGTGTTCGTCTCATGCATCCGAGCATTTTCCCCGTTGTCCGTTTTGCAATCCGACACTCCCAAATGCACCGACGCACCCCTCTTGTTTTCTTTTCGTGAGCGGGTGTTGAACATTCTCGGAATGGACCGAGTCTTGTCAAGTGGCCTTGGTATACCACCGGTAGACCACCTGTCAAGTTTCGTGCCATTTGGAGGTCGTTTGATGCTCCAACGGTTAACCGGGTAACCGCAAAGTCCTTTTTGTGTGTTGCAGCAAACCCCCCTCCTAACAGCCCAAAACCCCTCTAAGTCACTTCCATGCTCTAGGTCCTTCGATCACGATCGTGTGGGCGAAAACTGCACCCCATTTGGAGTCTCCTAGCTCCCTCTACCTATAAAAATACCTCCCCCTCTGAAATTCAGGCAAAAACCCTAGATCAAATCGCCCCGCGCCGCCGGACACGTCCGCCGCCGGCCGGACGAACAGCGCCGCCGCCCCGCGCCATTCACAGCGCGCCACGTGTCCCCGCTCCGTTCCCCGCGCTGCCGGCCCGCCGGGCCCGTACGCCGCCCTCCCGGCCCGCGCCTCCTCCCGCAGCGCACGCGCCTCCACCCCGCCCGCCCGCGCCGCCGCCCTCCACCGCCATCGCTGCCTCGTCGCCGGTGCCGCCCGGGGCCGCCGTCCGCCGCCGCCCCGCGCGCCGCCCTCCGCCGCGCCTCGCCCCTCCGGTGCCTCCCCGAACCCCGGCGGCTCCTCTCCCTCGCCGTCGCCCTCCTCTCCACGCCGGCCGTCGCCTCCACCGCCGGCGAGCTCGAACCCTAGGCCGGCCCGATCCGATCTGGTACCAGGGTTGACTTCTTCCCCTCCCTGTTTTTCTCCAAGTCCTAAGATTTTTTTACATTATCTTGCTCTGTTCATTGCATCATAGCTCTCTGCATATAGCCCCGTTTCGTGCGTGTAATATATCGAAATGTTCGTTACGAGATGCTCTTCATTTTGTTCCATTGTGCCATGTTCATTCGTGTCCATCTTGACGCCCAAATCTCTGATGCAAGAGTGCTAATTGCTGTTACCTGCTGTTACTTATCAGAACTTGAGGATTTGTTATTTTTGTTGGTATTGATGTATGCATCTTATGGGCATGAGCTCTACATGTGTTTTGATGTATGCCGTGCCATATTTACAGAGGTGTATGCCATGTATTTTTGTGATCTCTGTGGTGACTAGAACAAGCATGCAAACTAGGCTTCGTGATGTTTCTGATTTCAGGGACTTAGTAATTTTACCAAGTCTGTGACTGCTGTTATTTTGTTGCTATGTATCCATGTGGCTACAGAGAGATCCATGCTTATTTCGGAGATGTTCAATAAGGATGTTTTGTAGATATAGTTATGCTGTATCCATCCATGCCCCTGTTTGCAATTATGGAGTGCCATAGCATGACTCAATCTTGCTCTACTTTTGCTATAAAATATTTCTGGCAGATTGTTTACGTGTTATTCAATTTTGCCAAGGTTGTTGTAGTTGATCCATTCATGCTATGTATTTGATATTGCCATGGATAGCTTCATAAACATGCCGTCTTGCTGTAGGTATGCTTGTTTTGTCATGCGTTGCCTTGTGTCGAGTGCATCAAGCTCACCAAGATGCCCTCATAATATCTGTTTCTGCCATGCTCGGTTTTCTGCGAAGTCTGTAACCTGTTAACGAAACTTGCTATGGTTACATGGTTGCCATCATATCTTCTGGTCCCTTTTGGCTTATGGTCATTAAGGGACTTTTGTTCTATGAATTTAGTAGATTCATGCCATGCCTTGTTTTTCTATGTTAAGTTAATGTAGCATGTTCATTGCTTGCTCTGAACATTGCTACCTGATGCTGTTTATGCCATGTCCAGTAATTTCACCAAGTCTGTGAACTTGATATCTTTTGCACTTTTGCCATGCTTGTTTGAACCTGTTATGTTGTGATCTAGTCGTAGCTCAGTGTTCATCTTTTGTCAAGCATCTCCTGTAGATTACTTCCATATGCTTTGTTGCTATGCTGGGGTGCTGTAGCCTAGTTTCTTGATGTATTCTAAGTGCTATCATGCTGTTAATCGCAGAATCGTGGCATTCTTGTTTTGCTTGCCATTTGCAAACCGTGCATCCGTTTCCGGTGATCTTTATATCGATTTCAACTGAAATCATCTCATCTATCCAGTGGCATGCTTGGTTTGCCAAGTTACTGCCTTGTTCATCATTTTTCTTCCGGAGCACGCCTATGCACTGCATATCATATCTCGCATATCATACATGTTTTGCATCATGTTGCTTGTGCATTTCTCGTGATTGATTGTGGTTCCGTTGCTTGTGTTCTTGTTTTGGGTAGAGCCGGGAGACGAGTTCGTGAACGAGGAACCTGTTGAGTACGCTTACGAGGATCAAGCTTTCGACAACTCTGAGAACCTTGCAGGCAAGATGACCATACCCCCGAAATCACTTCTATCTTTGCTTTGCTAGTTATTCGTTCTATAGCTATGCTGCGCTACCTACTACTTGCTATATCATGCCTCCCATATTGCCATGTCAAGCCTCTAACCATCCTTTCCTAGCAAACCGTTATTTGGCTAAGTTACCGCTTTTGCTCAACCCTTCTTATAGCGTTGCTAGTTGCAGGTGAAGTTGAAGTTGGTTCCGTGTTGGAACATGGATATTTTGGAATATCACAATATCTCTTATTTAATTAATGCATCTATATATTTGGTAAAGGGTGGAAGGCTCGGCCTTATGCCTGGTGTTTTGTTCCACTCTTGCCGCCCTAGTTTCCGTCATACCGGTATTATGTTCCTTGAGTTTGCGTTCCTTATGCGGTTGGGTGATTTATGGGACCTGTCGTAGAATTGTCACGGCAGATGTCCTCGAGCTAGGACTTAGTTGTGGAGCCATCGCAACTAGGAAGCTTGAAGGGGTTAAGTGGGACAAGGAACACGAGGGTTATACTGGTTCGGCCCCTTATGGTGAAGGTAAAAGCCTACGTCCAGTTGAGGTGGTATTGATTAGGGTTTCGATGACCAGGGAGCTTAACTGCTTTGCCTGGCTCTCGACGAGATCTTTATTGTCCCTAAACCGTTGCCGGGTCGTCCCTTTATATAGGGAGGCTGATGCCCAGCAGCTCTCAGAGTCCCGGCCGGCTCATAAGAGTGTCCGGCTCGGACTCTCAACTATTCTTGCCTTACACTACAAGTTCTACCATAATAATGATTGTAACTACGGGCCTTAAGCCATATCCAGGTCTTAAGCCCATCTCTGGTCCATCGTCTTCAAGCTTGGCTCCGGGCTTCTGGCAACGACCATATGAGTAACCCGGCCCCTCCTGGCGGGTGACTCTAAGGTCTATATCCTCAACATTAGGCCCCAGATTGATTTGAGCCGGCTCATGTCAATCTTCAATCCCTTCGACAGAAAATTGCCGGCTTACAATTGCGTGAAAACCATAACCCGGCGTGACGTCATCCTCTGGACTCCGGATAATCCGCCGTGACGTCATCTTCCATTAAGCCCTTTTTTTTACTCCGCCAGATCCGCAACGGATCTTTACATTTACTATCATCCCGAAAATCGAGGCGTTTCGTGAGGAGATAACCACGCCGTGGTCTCCTTGATTCTCGCGCCCACTTATGAGCTCTCCCTGATAAATAGGACGGCCCGACGGGCCTTCAGCCACGCTTCTTCCTCCTCGCGCCACTGTTCCTCTGCTCGAGCTCGAACTCCGCCGCCGCCGCCGCGCCCCCGGTCTTCATCAACCTTGGCCGCTGCATCACCCTGACTCGGTCCAGACAAACGGCGGCCATCTCCGCATCTCTTCAGCACCAGTAAGTCCTCGACACTCCATTGGGCAGATCCACATTAGGGTTCCGTAGTTCATCCTCTGTTCTTCGTAGCTCGGTGCGACCCTTGGTAGATTTGGTTTTTACTGCCCTTTTTTGATCTTAGCTCTGTATAGAATCACTGCGGTAGATGTTTGAGACCCATTTCACATGCAAATAGCCCTCTTTTTACTGCATAAGAGCCTTGTTCAAGCTCAAGAACTTCCTCGCGTCTGTTTCTAGGTCTAGAAACTTTTCTTTTGCCCGACCATTTTGATCCAAAATATTTACTGCAATGCGTGAAACCTGTTTTACCACACTTAGTAAAAAACTGCAATCATTGAATCACGGTGGTTTATATTTCCGGCTTAAAGAAACCACACGCCATAGAACCTTCCGGGCTAAAGAAAACCATGCTCCGTAGAATCCTCCGGCTTAGCTGTGATAAGGCCGTAGACAATTTGAGTTACCCTCGGGCACACCAGCGGCTTAGATAACCTGATGCACTTAGACATATATCATTAGTCCCCTCCATAAGCCGCCATATTAAACCTTAACTTGTAAGTCTCCTCCGGCTCATTATTAAACCGGATATTTTTTCCCTGTATCATAGGCTTCCAACAGTCACCATGCCTCCCAAAGCTCCTAAAGCCTCCATCACTTGCAACTGGATGAGGTCCAACGTCACCAATGAGACCCTAGCAGATTTTGTCAAGTCTGGATATCTGCCCAAGAAGGACGTCATGTCCTACCGTGCCCCTGACCCATCAGAAGAGAGACCATAGCCAAAGGATGGGGAGGTAGTGATTTTTGCGGATCATATGAGCCGGGGCTTCGCACCGCCCGCCTCAAAGTTTTTCAGAGATGTTCTGAATTTCTTCGATCTGCGGCCTCAGGACATAGGACCCAACTCAGTGTCCAATATCTGCAATTTCCAAGTGTTCTGCGAGGTTTACCTTGGGGAAGAACCCAGTCTGCTGCTCTTCAGAGAGCTTTTCTATTTAAACCGTCAGAATGAGTGTGCCAACGGGCCAAGTCTGGAGCTAGGCGGCATCTCCATCCAACGGCGGAGGGACTGCCTTTTCCCTTACGCAGAGCCGCCCAGCCACCCCAAGGACTGGAATCTGACGTGGTTTTACTGCCAAGACACGTCGCCGGCTGATTAGAGTCCGTTGCCCGGCTTTCGCCCCTCGCGTTTGGAGCCGACTCACCCACTGTCAGACAAGCTGACTCAAGCGGAGCGCCAACCTCTGCTCCCCACTATCAACAAGATCAAGGCTCTCCTGGGCAATGGTCTGAATGGAATCGATCTGGTCCGGGTCTGGATCTCGTGGCGGGTGATCCCATTGAGCCGCCGCCCCGGCTTAATGTGTGAGTACACGGGCCGAAAAGATGACCCTCAGAGACACAGCCGCAACGATCTTCCTGAAGACGTTGCAGAAGATATGACCAAGGCTCTTTTGAACGAGAGCCTGGCAGACTGCGGAAGGACCGGGCTAGCCCCCTTCTGCAAGACCAACCCAGCCCCAGCGGTAAGCCGCTGATCTGAACCTTATCTGTACATAACGTTCATCTGAATCGTTTTAAGAAAACCTCATTGCATTTTTAGGCTGATGATAAGTTCTGGCGGGTCAAATATGACCATGAGGCGGCTAAGAAGGCCAGAAAGGCGAAGAAAGCCGCCAAGAAAACCGCCCCTCGCAAGAAAGGAAGCAGGCCTACTGCTTCAGAGCTGATGCAATTAAGCGATAGCTCCGAGTCAGAGGTAACCCCTGAGCCTTTAAGTCCTTGCTGTATCTGTTGTTTGTTGCTGTCCGTCTTAACCATACTTGTTCGTTGACAGGATGACACCGGCGCAAGTAACCCGGTGGTTGAAGAGGTAATGTCACTTTCCTCCGACTCGGAGCCCTTGCCAAAGCTGAAAGTCCGAAGGGTAACCCGGAAAGTAAGCTTTTCACATCCTTTAGCTTATCAAGACACTTAATTTATTTTGAAGTGACAGGTTCATGAAAGCCGGCGGCACACCCGGACCGACAAAAGCACCGACCTCTCCTCCGGGTTACCTGACGCATCGAGGAAACGCCGGACCGAGGTGATCTCAAAATTGTACCCTTTTCATCCTTTGGCAGGTGTTATACGTCAACCGCTCAACTCTTCCGACTCAAATTATCAGGAAACTTCCCCCTCTTCCGGCGACTCTATGCAGTCAAGCCTGCCGGCTTTCAAGACCGTGCCCGGGTAATGATAACCATCTCATGTTATACTTTTGTCTTCACTTACCTATTATGTTTAATCATTTTGTCCTTTCAGTGCCCAGGCCAAGATCACCAAGAGGGCGAAGAAGTCCAAGCCGGTCGATGAGCCGGACTTGCCTGAGCCAGAGGCAGCCGCTCAAGAGCCGCCAGCTGCCTCTGCACTTGAGGCCGCAGCCCCAACCACCAAGACAACTACAGAAGCTGCTGTTAACCCGGAGGCCTCCAGCTCGGCTCCCCCAGCTGATGATCCGGACGTGGTAATCACCCGGACGGAGTTCGTTCAGCCGGGGAGACCTACCGTGTTGGCCAAGTGCTCTGCCAAAGGGGAGCTGCTAGAGTCGCGCCGGGTTAACCTGGACCTCACCGACTACTCCAACTTAAACATTGGAGAGATCGTCTCCGGCTTCGTCAGCCAAGTGCACAAGAGCCGGGACGCAGAGATTGCTATGGTGACCCAGATCCAGCAGAAATCTGAGGTAATATTCTTCTGTCCTCTTACTTACTTCTTAGTTACCTGTACCATGCTAGCCCCCAAGTCGACGACTTATGATTGAGTATGTTGTAGACTTAGGTTCCGGCCTACTCCATTTGAACCGGCAATGTGTAGATAGAAACGTTCAATATGCATTAGCCCCCAAGTGCCAAGTGTCTTTTCTTGGAAAACGCTTGGGACTTTAAATTTGTAGAGTAATTATTCATGCCATAACCCGAAAATTTATACAGGCTGCTGGCAAGAAGCTTGAGGCTAACCTTGCTGATCTCAAGAACCGGCTGAAGATGCAAGAGATGGAGACCCGGAAGGCAAACGCCAAGTTTGTGTCCAGCATCGCCACGCAAGAGAAGCTGAAGACGGAGTTCGACACTGAGCGGAAGGCGTGGGCCAAAGAGAAGGCCGCATTGGTGAACCGGGCTGAACAGGCGGAGAAGGCTCTCTCCGAGAAGACCGCCGAGCTCTCCGGCCTAAAGCGCCAAGTGTCCCAGATGGTGGCCGCAGTCTTCGGTAAGTCGTCTCACCGGCTTTCATCAAGTTTAGAATGTTTATATCTCATAATTTCATCCTTGTCGGCGGCTTATCTGACTCTGTTAAACAGGTCCCAGCCAACTTGAATCAGAGTGTGGTGACCAAGCTGAAGGCCATATACACCCTGGTGGAGCAACTCTACACCGGGTCACAACGTGCCTTGGCTGTGGTGGCCCTCTCCAACGAGGTGCCGACTCACCTGGCGGAAGTCCTTCGCCGGCTCGCCGTTCTGCCTCAACGGATCCAAGAGCTGCGACGGGCCTCTGCAAGAGCCGGAGCGATCGCTGCGCTGAGCCGGGCCAAGGCGTTCTTGCCAGAGTTAGACCCGGCGGACATCGCCCTCGGCTACCCAAGTCTGAAGGAAGACGGCACCGCCTTTGATCAGAAGGACTTCGCAGCTTGCGTGAAGGCCGTACGCCCGGTGGCCACTCTTATTGGCAACGATACCGATCTGACCAAGTATCAGCCGGGCTACGACGCAGAAAATCAAAGGATTCCTACTCCGCGCTATGAAGCCCTCAACTTGATCCCGCCGGCTCGTCAGCACACTTTCGCCCCGGAGATTGACCCGGCCGGGTTAATTGATGAGGAAGCCCAATTCGAAGCTCTCAGCGGCATCGACTGGAAGTCATCAACTTTCCGGGTCTTGGGATCAGCCGGAGGAGAAGAAAGGAATGAGCCGGAGACTTCAACTCAGCAAGCGTTGTAACTCAGCTGGCGGCTTATCAATCAATGCCTCACCCTTTTGGACTCAATGAGTCTTTGTAATAGAGTAGGACCAATACTTTTATCCTTGCCGTGCCATCGTGCACGCCTTGAATGTTAAAGTCTGATGAAGTTGTCTCCTTTATGTTTCTTTGGGTCATAATCAATCCTTTGTTTTCCTTAATCTCAAAA
Source organism: Aegilops tauschii subsp. strangulata (assembly GCF_002575655.3). Classification (NCBI taxonomy): domain Eukaryota; kingdom Viridiplantae; phylum Streptophyta; class Magnoliopsida; order Poales; family Poaceae; genus Aegilops; species Aegilops tauschii. Next base: position 384,451,344 of record NC_053040.3, read on the forward strand.
TAGCTGCCTTTAACTATCCTGCATAGAAGGGCAAATCACAAGTCTCGAGGCGGCTTACTGCCCTGAGAATCATAAGTTTTAGATATATAACCCGGAATATGAATAAAAAAGGACTGATCTCCAATTATATCCTTAATGCAGCCGTAATATCATACTTAGCGGCCTGCAAGCATACTTCTGGTTTAGATAACCCGGGTAATAAGGTTGGCACCTCAATTCTGGTTTACCTGTCTTAATAACACCCATTGTGTCCAACTATCACTGGAAATCAAAGTTTAAACCGGCCAAGTGAGACCCGGCCGTACACACTTTGAAATGATCAGAAGTACCCTATAATGAAACAGAAGAACTTAGGGGCTTCCGGTTCGAATACGACCAGAGACCCGGCCCAAAGGGGTTATGCTAAGATTCGAATATGATCATATAGCCCCCAGTGGGTGTGGCGATGCCAATCAAGAGGGTATCGACAGCTATGTTCTCTTTGGTTCGAATACGACCCATGTTTGAACAGGAAGCCCCCAAGTGATTTTAAGAATTGTTTAACGACGCTGATTCGAATATGATCCACGTCGGTTCCCAAAGGGGTGAAACCATGATTCAAATATGATCAAGGAAAACTCCCCAATGAGCTCGGCACTTTGCCAATCAAATGGGTATCGACAGCTATGTTCTCTTTGGTTCGAATACGACCCATGTTTGAACAGGAAGCCCCCAAGTGACCTTATTGCTTACGGCTAGATTCGAATACGATCATAAGCCGGATCCTCCTTCAAGTCATCATGTAATCTTGCAATGAAAACAACACGTGCATATTTGGAGGAGAAAAAAGGACACAGGTCCTGCTTTATTGCTTATCATAATATATACATGGCTGAGAGAAATATGTACATCACGAGAGCTGGTGGCTCAAGTGTAGTAAGGCCGAAGCTGAGCTATGTTCCACGGCCGACGGGTCTCTTCCTCCGACTTACGTGAATCTTTATGCTCCCGAATGTCAATGAGGTAATATGACCCGTTGTGCAAGTTCTTGCTGACCACAAAGGGTCCTTCCCAAGGCGGGGAGAGCTTGTGCGTATCTGTTTGATCCTGGATGAGCCGGAGCACGAGATCGCCTTCCTGGAAGACCCGAGTTTTAACCCGGCGACTATGATAACGGCGCAGGTCTTGTTGGTAAATCGCGGAGCGAGCTGCGGCCACATCACGCTGTTCGTCCAACAAGTCAAGAGCATCTTGGCGCGCCTGTTCATTGTCCGCCTCGACATAAGCCGCCGCTCGAGGTGAGTCATGACGGATGTCACTGGGGAGGACGGCCTCTGCCCCATAAACCATGAAGAAAGGCGTGAAGCCTGTAGACCTGTTAGGAGTAGTGTTGATGCTCCATAACACGGAGGGCAACTCCTCCACCCAACAACCCGGCGTCCGTTGCAAAGGGACCAAAAGCCGGGGCTTGATGCCCTTCAGAATCTCCTGATTAGCTCTCTCAGCTTGACCATTGGATTGAGGATGAGCAACTGAGGAGACGTCAAGTCGGATATGCTCTCGTTGACAAAACTCTTCCATGACGCCTTTGGATAGATTGGTGCCATTGTCAGTTATAATGCTGTGCGGAAAGCCAAAGCGGAAAATCACCTTTTTCATAAATTGAACCGCCGTGGCTGCATCGCACTTGCTAACTGGCTCAGCTTCCACCCACTTTGTGAATTTATCAACTGCCACCAAGAGGTGGGTCTCCTTATCCTTGGACCTTTTAAAAGGCCCAACCATATCAAGCCCCCAGACCGCAAAGGGCCAAGTGATTGGGATCATCCTCAGCTCCTGAGCCCGCACATGAGCCCGTCGTGCGAACCTCTGGCAACCATCACATTTACTGACCAAGTCCTCCGCATCAGCATGAGCCGTCAGCCAATAAAAACCATGGCGAAAAGCCTTGGCTACAAGAGACTTTGAACCGGCGTGATGGCCACAATCCCCTTCATGAATCTCATGCAAGATCTCTTGACCTTCCTCAGGGGAGACACAACGCTGAAATGCCCCTGTAACACTGCGATGATGCAACTCGCCATTGATAACAATCATTGACTTAGCCTGCCGGGTTATTTGTCTGGCCAAAGTTTCATCCTCAGGCAACTCACCCCGGGTCATGTAAGCCAAATAGGGCATTGTCCAGTCCGGTATGATGTGAAGAGCCGCCACCAGTCATGCCTCTGGGTCAGGGACAGCCAAGTCTTCTTCCGTAGGCAGCTTAACAGAAGGATTAGGCAGGACATCCAGGGAAGTATTAGGTGGCACCGGTTTTCGCTGAGAGCCTAACCGGCTTAATGCATCAGCCGCCTCGTTCTTCCTGCGATCAATGTGCTCTACTTGGTAACCCTGAAAGTGCCCAGCAATGGCGTCAACTTCGCGGCGATAAGCCGCCATGAGAGGGTCCTTAGAGTCCCACTTGCCTGATACTTGTTGAGCCACCAATCTGAGTCACCGAAACACCTTACCCGGCTCAAGCTCATCTCCTTAGCCATCCGAAGACCGTGGAGCAAGGCCTCGTACTCAGCCGCATTGTTAGTGCAAGGAAACATCAACCGTAACACATAATGGAACTTGTCACCCTTAGGGGAAGCTAATACAACTCCAGCCCCCGAGCCCTCCAACTGCCTGGACCCATCGAAGTGAATAGTCCAATATGTGTTATCCGGCTTTTGCTCGGGCACTTGTGACTCTGTCCAATCATTGATGAAATCCACCAAGGCCTGAGATTTGACAGCAGTGCGTGGCACATATTTGAGACCGTGAGGTCCCAGCTCTATAGCCCACTTAGCCACTCTCCCTGTGGCCTCCCTGTTTTGAATGATGTCACCAAGAGGGGCAGAACTGACCACAGTGATGGGATGACCCTGGAAATAATGCTTAAGTTTCCGGCTCACCATGAACACACCGTAAACAAGCTTCGGCCAATGCGGGTACCGCTGTTTGGACTCGATGAGCACTTCGCTGACATAATAAACCGGCCGCTGAACCGGATACTCCTTACCCTCTTCCTTGCGCTCCACCACCATAGCCACACTGACAGCCCGTGTGTTCGCCGCCACATATAATAATAAGGGCTCCTTATCAACCGGAGCAGCAAGGACTGGAGGCTCTGCCAGTTGCTTCTTCAACTCCTCAAAGGCAGTATTAGCTGCATCATTCCAGACAAAGTTATCAGTTTTCTGCATCAACTGATATAATGGTATGGCCTTCTCTCCCAAACGGCTTATGAACCAGCTTAAAGCAGCGATGCGACCCGCCAAGCGCTGAACGTCATTTATACACGCCGGTTTAGCCAGGGAGGTAATGGCTTTGATCTTCTCCGGGTTAGCTTCAATGCCTCTGTCAGAAACCAAAAAACCCAAGAGTTTGCCTGCAGGAACACCAAAAACACACTTGGCCGGGTTAAGCATCATCTTGTAGACCCGGAGGTTATCAAAGGTCTCCCTTAAATCATCTATCAGGGTTTCCTCCTTTATGGATTTAACCACAATATCGTCCACATAAGCATGAACATTGCGCCCAATCTGGTTATGAAGACAGTTCTGTACACAACGCTGATAAGTCGCCTGTGCACACTTGAGTCCAAAAGGCATAGACACATAGCAGAAGGCTCCAAAGGGAGTGATGAACGCCGTCTTCTCCTGGTCCTTAACTGCCATTTTAATCTGATGATATCCAGAATAAGCGTCTAAGAAACTTAAGCGCGCACAACCCGCCGTAGCATCAATAATTTGATCAATACGGGGGAGGGCAAAAGGATCAGCCGGACACACCTTGTTTAAGTCTGTGTAGTCCACACACATCCGCCAAGTGCCGTTCTTCTTGAGTACGAGCACCGGGTTAGCTAACCATTCCGGGTGAAAAAATTCAACAATAAACCCGGCCGCCAAGAGCCGGGCTACCTCTTCACCAATAGCTTTCCGCCTCTCTTCATTAAACCGCCGAAGGAACTGCCTGACCGGCTTAAATTTTGGATCAACATTGAGAGTGTGCTCAGCGAGTTCTCTAGGTACACCTGGCATGTCTGAAGGTTTCCATGCGAAGATGTCCCTATTCTCATGGATGAACTCGATGAGCGCGCTTTCCTATTTCAGATCCAGATTGGCACTGATACTAAACTGTTGAGATGAATCTCCTGGAACAAAATCAACAAGCTTAGTTTCATCAGCCGACTTAAATTTCATCGCCGGCTCATTGTCCGTAGTTGGCTTTTTCAGAGAGGTCATATCTGTTGGGTCAACATTATCTTTGTAAAACTTCAACTCCTCTGTTGCACAAACAGATTCTGCATAAGCCGCATCGCCTTCCTCACACTCCAGAGCCACTTTCCGGCTGCCGTGAACCGTAATGGTCCCATTGTGACCCGGCATCTTGAGCTATAAGTACACATAACACGGCCGTGCCATGAACTTGGCGTAAGTCGGCCGTCGAAATATAGCGTGGTACGGGCTTCTTATCTTGACCACCTCAAAGGTCAATTTCTCCACCCTGTAGTTGTTCTCATCTCCAAAGGCCACTTCCAATTCAATCTTGCCGACTGGATAAGCCGACTTACCAGGTACCACACCGTGGAAAATAGTGTTGGACTGGCTGAGGTTTTTATCAATCAACCCCATACGACGGAAAGTCTCATAATAGAGGATGTTATTGCTACTGCCTCCGTCCATGAGCACCTTAGTGAACTTATATCCTCCCACCTGAGGAGCCACCACTAGGGCCAAGTGACCCGGATTATCCACCCGGGGAGGGTGATCCTCCCTACTCCACACTATGGGCTGTTCAGACCACCGCAAGTAGCGTGGAACCGCCGGCTCAACGGCATTGACTGCCCTCTTATGAAGCTTCTGATCTCGTTTACACAGACTGGTGGTAAACACATGATACTGTCCCCCGCTAAGCTGCTTTGGATTGGTCTGATAACCCCCCTACTGCTGCTGATGACCCTGGCCAGACTGTTGATTAAAGCCCCCTTGACTGTTCTGAGGATTAGAATTTGAGCCGCCGCCCGGGCCATGAAAACCGCTGGCGCCTGAGCCGTCGCCCGGGCCATTGTAGCTCTTAAAGGCCTTCATGATTGCACAATCCTTCCATAGATGAGTCGCTGGCTTCTCTCTAGAGCCATGCCTTGGACAAGGCTCATTCAACAGTTGCTCCAGCGTCGGGCCTGACCCGGCGCCTCAGGGAGGGGGCCTCCCCTTGCGTCGCTGGTTATTACCTTGTGAGCTGGCGTTGGCTACAAACTCTAGGCTGCCATCGTCCTTGCGCTTGCCTCCTCCTTGGTTCCCCGGGTTATGCTGATGACCCTTGCCATTGCCATTCTTCTTTCCCTTCCCTGCCCTTTCATCATCTGAAGGGGGATCCTTGGTACCATCAGAATCGGCGTACTTGACAAGAGCCGCCATTAGTGTACCCATATCACTGCTGTCGCGCTTAAGCCGCCCGAGTTTCATCTTCAGGGGCACGAAACGACAATTCTGTTCCAGCATTAAGACTGCAGAGCTAGCATCCATCTTATCTGACGAATGTATGATCTCCTTGACCCGGCGAACCCAATGCGTCGTGGATTCACCCTCCTGCTGCTTGCAGTTAGTCAAATCCACAATTGACATAGACTGCCTGCAGGTATCCTTAAAGTTTTGGATGAACCTGGCTTTCAGCTCAGCCCAAGACCCGATGGAGTTCGGTGGTAGCCCTTTCAACCAAGTGCGGGCAGTCCCATCCAACATCATGGTGAAGTACTTGGCCATTGCTGCCTCACTGACCTCCAGTAGTTCCATGGCCATCTCGTAACTCTCGATCCAGGCTGCGGGTTGTAAGTCAGCCGTGTAGTTGGGCACCTTCCTAGGGCCTTTGAAGTCCTTGGGTAAACGTTCATTGCGGATAGCTGGTACTAAGCAAGGGACACCCCCAGTCCTGGTAGGGATACCCACATCGACGGACGCCGTCGGATAAGCCGGGGGAGTCTGATAGGCTGTCAACTGAGGCACCTGCTCCGCCTCTTGCCGCGCTCTGTCTTGGTCTGCTGCGTGAAAGGCTCCGTTATGAGCCGGGCCATGGCCAGGGGGCGGGTCATGGCGTCGGACGTTACTTGAGCCGGTCACTGAGACCATGTGCCGGCTGTAACTCGGGCTCCGGCCTGGGCGAGGGATCGAGTGGATCCTGTCCCGGCTGTAGGAGTACGCCTCTTGCTGTGCCAGTGCTGTCTGAGGAGTTCCCTGACCCGGCGGGTTTCAATAGCCGTCGGAGAGTCGCCGTCGACCGGGAGAGCCACCAGCCGTGCTGCCGCAGCGACCATGTTCTCCAGCGGGTTGTTATAATGACCCGGTGGTATTGGCACATACTGAGGCGGGGCAGGGGGCATCTGGGGAGGCCCCATTATTTGTGGCTGAATAGGGGTCCCCGACCCGGGCACTATGACCCCTGGCGGGTTACTAGACCCTGCACCTGGCGTGTTGAAGAGGTTGCGTGGATCGTAAACTGGAGGGAGTCGAGATTGGGCCTTTTGATGCCTCCTTCTCAGGACCTCATTGGACGCGTTTTGATCCATCGTGAGCCAGAAGGACTGCGTTTGAATCAACTAGGTTTGGGCATCGAGAGCCGCCCGCTCTGCAGCCATCCTGATCCCTTCCGCTGCCAGATCCTCCTTAGCCTTCACTAGATCCAATTTTAATTGTGCCACCTCCGCATCATGCTGAGCTTGATCCGCCGGGTCAACCGTGGCGGTTAACAGGGCCGTCATCTTGTCCGTGAGATCCATTAGCACCTGAGCCGGCGAGGGCACCGGGTTTTCCGCTCCAGCAGCAGGGTTCTGAACAAGCTGTGCACCGGTCATAAAGACCCCAACCTGACTTGGCGGCTCAAACGGGTCCGGAACACTGTCACCATCGGAATAACCCATGAGTCGGCCATCTTGAAGTTGATACAACGAGTTTGACTCATTGGTGGACGACTTGCCGTCAGAGCCGGCGGCCGTCTCATCACCAGACCCAGATCGATCAGAGATCCCTCCATGGACGCATCCCACAAAAGCATGCCTTACGGCAGGCCGGGCCCGGGCGGGTCGTGCACGCTGAGCCGTCTCGATGAGATCGGCACAGAGATCCGGCTCAGGGCCCGGCTCACCAATCTTGCCGATGAACACGTGAATTCCGCCGAAGGGGACCCGGTACCCGTAGTCAATTGAGCCGGCGTCGGGGCCCCAGTTTGTATCGTTGATGTAGAGCTTGCCGCGACGACTCTTGGTCATCCGGCCCACAGCGTATCCCTTGAGCCCTTCGAAGCTGCCCTTCAAGAACTCAAATCCACCGTGCGCGAGCCCCACGGTGGGCGCCAACTGTCGTAGAATTGTCACGGCAGATGTCCTCGAGCTAGGACTTAGTCGTGGAGCCATCGCAACTAGGAAGCTTGAAGGGGTTAAGTGGGACAAGGAACACGAGGGTTATACTGGTTCGGCCCCTTATGGTGAAGGTAAAAGCCTACGTCCAGTTGAGGTGGTATTGATTAGGGTTTCGATGACCAGGGAGCTTAACTGCTTTGCTTGGCTCTCGACGAGATCTTTCTTGTCCCTAAACCGCTGCCGGGTCGTCCCTTTATATAGGGAGGCTGACGCCCAGCAGCTCTCAGAGTCCCGGCCGGCTCATAAGAGTGTCCGGCTCGGACTCTCAACTATTCTTGCCTTACACTACAAGTTCTACCATAATAATGATTGTAACTATGGGCCTTAAGCCATATCCAGGTCTTAAGCCCATCTCTGGTCCATCGTCTTCAAGCTTGGCTCCGGGCTTCTGGCAACGACCATATGAGTAACCCGGCCCCTCCTGGCGGGTGACTCTAAGGTCTATATCCTCAACAGGACCCCCTTGACAGTTCGCCTTGAATAAAACTCCTCCAGCAAGGCCCAACCTTGGTTTTACCATTTGCCACCTAAGCCTTTTTCCCTTGGGTTTTCGCGAGCCCGAGGGTCATCTTTATTTAAACCCCCGGACCAGTGCTCCTTCGAGTGCTGGCCCAAACTGGGCGATGTCCGGCGCCCCCTGGTCAACCAGGGTCTATGCCAACCCGACGTCTTGCCCATCCGGTGTGCCCTGAGAACGAGATATGTGCAGCTCCTATCGGGATTTGTCGGCACATTCGGGTGGCTTTGCTGGTCTTGTTTTACCATTGTCGAAATGTCTTGTAAACCAGGATTCCGAGACTGATCGGGTCGTTCTGGAAGAAGGTTTATCCTTCGTTGACCGTGAGAGCTTATAATGGGCTAAGTTGGGACACCCCTGCAGGGTATTATCTTTCGAAAGCCGTGCCCGCGGTTATGAGGCAGATGGGAATTTGTTAATGTCCAGTTGTAGAGAACTTTTCACTCGACTTAATTAAAATACATCAACCGTGTGTGTAGCCGTGATGGTCTCTTCTCGGCGGAGTCCGGGAAGTGAACACGGTTTGAGTTATGCATGAACGTAAGTAGTTTCAGGATCACTTCTTGATCATTTCTAGCTTCGCGACCGTTGCGTTGCCTCTCTTCTCGCTCTCATTTACGTATGTTAGCCACCATATATGCTTAGTGACTGCTGCAGCTCCACCTTTACACCATCCTTTCCTATTAAGCTTAAATAGTCTTGATCTCGCGGGTGTGAGATAGCTGAGTCCTCGTGACTCACTGATTCTACCAAAACAGTTGCAGGTGCCGACGATGCCAGTGCAGATGACGCAACCGAGCTCATGTGGGAGTTCGATGAGGAACGTGGTTGTTACTATGTTTCTTTTCCTGATGATTAGTAGTGGAGCCCAGTTGGGACGATCGGGGATCTAGCATTTGGGGTTATCTTATTTTCATTTGGATTTGACCGTAGTCGGTCTATGTGTGGATTTTGGATGATGTATGAATTATATTTATGTATTGTGTGAAGTGGCGATTGTAAGCCAACTCTCGTTATCCCATTCTTGTTCATTACATGGGATTGTGTGAAGATGACCCTTTTTGCGACAAAACCACAATGCAGTTATGCCTCTAAGCCGTGCCTCGACACGTGGGAGATATAGCCGCATCGTGGGCGTTACACTTCACTTGAGCAGCAACTTGCTTGCCGTTCTTCTTGAAGTTCCCCTTCTTCCCTTTACCCTTTTTCTTGAAACTGGTGGTCTTGTTAACCATCAACACTTGATGCTCCTTCTTGATTTCTACCTCCGCAGCCTTTAGCATTGCGAAGAGCTCGGGAATTGTCTTACCCATCCCTTGCATGTTATATTTCATCACGAAGCTCTTGTAGCTTGGTGGTAGTGATTGAAGAATTCTGTCAATGACACTATCATCCGGAAGATTAACTCCCAGTTGAATCAAGTGATTGTTATTCCCAGACATTTTGAGTATATGCTCACTGACAGAACTATTCTCCTCCCTCTTGCAGCTCTAGAACTTATTGGAGACTTCATATCTCTCAATCCGGGCATTTGCTTGAAATATTTACTTCAACTCCTGGAACATCTCATATGCACCATGATGTTCAAAACATCGTTGAAGTCCTGGTTCTAAGCCGTAAAGCATGGCACACTGAACTATTGAGTAGTCATAAGCTTTGCTCTGCCAGACGTTCATAACATCTGGCGTTGCTCCTACTGCGGGTTTGGCACCTAGCGGTGCTTCCAGGACACAATTCTTCTGTGCAGCAATGAGGATAATCCTCAAGTTACGGACCCAGTCCGTGTAGTTGCTACCATCATCTTTCAACTTAGCTTTCTCAAGGAACGCATTAAAATTCAACGAAACAACAGCACGGGCCATCTATCTACAACAACATAGACATGCAAAATACTATCAGGTACAAAGTTCATGATAAATTGAAGTTCAATTAATCAAATTACTTAAGAACTCCCACTTAGATAGACATCCCTCTAATCATCTTACTGATCACGTGATCCATATCAACTAAACCATGTCCGATCATCACGTGAGATGGAGTAGTTTTCAATGGTGAACATCACTATGTTGATCATATCTACTATATGATTCATGCTCGACCTTTCAGTCTCAGTGTTCCGAGGCCATATCTGCATATGCTAGGCTCGTCCAGTTTAACCCGAGTATTCTACCTGTGCAAAACTGGCTTGCACCCGTTGTATGTGAACATAGAGCTTATCACACCCGATCATCATGTGGTGTCTCAGCACGACGAACTTTCGCAACGGTGCATACTCAAGGAGAACACTTGTACCTTGAAATTTAGTGGGAGATCATCTTATAATGCTACCGTCGATCTAAGCAAAATAAGATGCATAAAAGATAAACATCACATGCAATCAATATAAGTGATATGATATGGCCATCATCATCTTGTGCCTTTGATCTCCATCTCCAAAGCACCATCATGATCACCATCGTCACCGGCGCGACACCTTGATCTCCATCGTAGCATTGTTGTCGTCTTGCCAACTATTGCTTCTACGACTATCGCTACTTGCTACCTCTTGAGCACTGCGTTGGTTTTCCCTTGAAGAGGAAAGGGTGATGCAGCAAAGTAGCGTAAGTATTTCCCTCAGTTTTTGAGAACCATGATATCAATCCAGTAGGAGGCTACACACGAGTCCCTCGCACCTACACAAACAAATAAATCCTCGCAACCAACACGATAAGGGGTTGTCAATCCCTACACGGTCACTTACGAGAGTGAGATCTGATAGATATGATAAGATAATATTTTTGGTATTTCTGTGATAAAGATGCAAAGTAAAATAAAAGGCAACAAAAATAGCTAAGTGTTGGAAGATTAATATGATGGAAAATAGACCCGGGGGCCATAGGTTTGACTAGTGGCTTCTCTCGAGAGCATAAGTATTTACGGTGGGTGAATAAATTACTGTTGAGCAATTGACAGAATTGAGCATAGTTATGAGAATATCTAGGCATGATCATGTATATACGCATCACGTCCGAGACAAGTAGACCGACTCCTGCCTGCATCTACTACTGTTACTCCACACATCGACCGCTATCCAGCATGCATCTAGAGTATTAAGTTCATAAGAACAGAGTAACACTTTAAGCAAGATGAGGTGATGTAGAGGGATAAACTCATGCAATATGATATAAACCCCATCTTGTTATCCTTGATGGCAACAATACAATACGTGCCTTGCTGCCCCTACTGTCACTGGGAAAGGACACCGCAAGATTGAACCCAAAGCTAAGCACTTCTCCCATTGCAAGAAAGATCAATCTAGTAGGCCAAACCAAACTAATAATTCGAAGAGACTTGCAAAGATAACCAATCATACATAAAATAATTCAGAAGATTCAAATATTGTTCATAGATAAACTTGATCATAAACCCACAATTCATCGGTCTCAACAAACACACCGCAAAAGAAGATTACATCGAATAGATCTCCACAAGAGAGGGGCAGAACATTGTATTGAGATTCAAAAAGAGAGAGGAAGCCATCTAGCTAATAACTATGGACCCGAAGGTCTGAGGTAAACTACTCACACTTCATCGGAGAGGCTATGGTGTTGATGTAGAAGCCCTCCGTGATCGATGCCCGCTCCGGCGGAGCTCCGGAACAGGCCCCAAGATGGGATCTCACGGCTACAGAAGATTGCGGCGATGGAATTAGGTTTTTGGCTCCGTATCTGGTAGTTTGGGGTACGTAGGTATATATAGGAGGAAGGAGTACGTCGGTGGAGCAACATGGGGCCCACGAGGGTGGAGGGCGCACCCAGGGGGGTAGTCGCGCCCCCCTACCTCGTGGCTTCCTGGTAGCTTTCTTGACGTAGGGTCCAAGTCCTCTGGATAAGTTCGTTCCGAAAATCACGTTCCCGAAGGTTTCATTCCGTTTGGACTCCGTTTGATATTCTTTTTCTGCGAAACTCTGAAATAGGCAAAAAACAGCAATTCTGGGCTGGGCCTTCGGTTAATAGGTTAGTCCCAAAAATAATATAAAAGTGTATAATAAAGCCCAATAATGTCCAAAACAGAAGATAATATAGCATGGAGCAATCAAAAATTATACATACGTTGGAGACGTATCAAGCATCCCCAAGCTTAATTCCTGCTCGTCCTCGAGTAGGTAAATGATAAAAACAGAATTTTTGATGTGGAATGCTACTTGGCATAATTTCAATGTAATTCTTCTTAATTGTGGTATGAATATTCAGATCCGAAAGATTCATGATAAAAGTTCAATATTGACATAAAAATAATAATACTTCAAGCATACTAACTAAGCAATTATGTCCTCTCAAAATAACATGGCCAAAGAAAGTTCATCCCAACAAAATCATATAGTTTAGTCATGCTCCATTTTCGTCACACAAGAATGCTCTCATCATGCACAACCCCGATGACAAGCCAAGCAATTGTTTCATACTTTAGTAATCTCAAACTTTTTCCACCTTCACGCAATACATGAGCGTGAGCCATGGATATAGCACTATGGGTGGAATAGAATATGATGATGGGGGTTATGTGGAGAAGACAAAAAGTGAGAAAGTCTCACATCAACGAGGCTAATCAATGAGCTATGGAGATGCCCATCGATTGATGTTAATGCAAGGAGTAGGGATTGCCATGCAACAGATGCACTAGAGCTATAAATATATGAAAGCTCAACAAAAGAAACTAAGTGGGTGTGCATCCAACTTGCTTGCTCACGAAGACCTAGGGCACTTGAGGAGGCCCATTGTTGGAATATACAAGCCAAGTTCTATAATGAAAAATTCCCACTAGTATATGAAAGTGACAAAACAAGATACTCTCTATTATGAAGATCATGGTGCTACTTTGAAGCACAAGTGTGGTAAAAGGATAGTAACATTGTCCCTTCTCTCTTTTTCTCTCATTTTTTTGGGCCTTCTCTTTTTTTTGCCTTTCTCTCTTTTTTTACTCCTCACTTGGGACAATGCTCTAGAAAATGATGATCATCACACTTCTATTTATTTACAACTCAATGATTACAACTCGATACTAGAACAAAGTATGACTCTATATGAATGCCTCCGGAGGTGTACCGGGATATGCAATGAACCGAGAGTGACATGTATGAATGAATTATGAACGGTGGCTTTGCCACAAATACTATGTCAACTACATGGTCATGCAAAGCAATATGACAATGATGAACGTGTCATGATAAACGGAATGGTAAAGTTGCATGGCAATATATCTCGGAATGGCTATGGAAATGCCATAATAGGTAGGTATGGTGGCTGTTTTGAGGAAGATATAAGGAGGTTTATGTGTGAAAGAGCGTATCATATCACGGGGTTTGGATGCACCGGCGAAGTTTGCACCAACTCTCAATGTGAGAAAGGGCAATGCACGGTACCGAAGAGGCTAGGAATGGTGGAAAGGTGAAAGTGCGTATAATCCATAGACTCAACATTAGTCATAAAGAACTCACATACTTATTGCAAAAATCTACAAGTCATCAAAAACCAAGCACTACGTGCATGCTCCTATGGGGATAGATTTGTAGGAAAATACCATCACTCGTCCCCGACCGCCACTCATAAGGAGGACAATCAAAGAACACCTCATGTTTCAAATTTGTTACATAACGTTTACCATACGTGCATGCTATGAGACTTGCAAACTTCAACACAAGTATTTCTCAAATTCACAACTACTCAACTAGCACAACTTTAATATCACTACCTCCATGTCTCAAAACAATCATCAAGCATCAAACTTATCTTAGTATTCAACACACTCATAAGAAAGTTTTTACTAATCTTGAATACCTAGCATATTAGGATTATTTAAGCAAATTACCATGCTATTTAAGACTCTCAAAATAATCTAAGTGAAGCATGAGAGATCAATAGTTTCTATAAAACAAATCCACCACCGTGCTCTAAAAGATATAAGTGAAGTACTAGAGCAAAAACTATATAACTCAAAAGATATAAGTGAAGCACATAGAGTATTCCAATAATTTCCGAATCATGTGTGTCTCTCTCAAAAGGTGTGTACAGAAAATATGATTGTGGTAAACTAAAAATCAAAGACTCAAATCATACAAGACGCTCCAAGCAAAACACATATCATGTGGTGAATAAAAATATAGCTCCAAGTAAAGTTACCGATGGGAGTAGACGAAAGAGGGGATGCCTTCCGGGGCATCCCCAAGCTTTGGATTTTAGGTGTCCTTAGATTATCTTGGGGCTGCCATGGGCATCCCAAAGCTTAGGCTCTTGCCACTCCTTGTTCCATAATCCATCAAATCTTTCACCCAAAACTTGAAAACTTCACAACACAAAACTCAGCAGAAAATCTCGTGAGCTCCGTTAGCGAAAGAAAACAAAAGACCACTTCAAGGTACTATAATGAACTCATTATTTATTTATATTAGTGTTAAAACTACTGTATTCCAACTTCTCTATGGTTTATAAACTATTTTACTGTCCATAGATTCACCAAAATAAGCAAACAACACACGAAAAACAGAATCTGTCAAAAACAGAACAGTCTGTAGTAATCTGTAACTAACGCAAATTTCTGGAATTCCAAAAAATCAGCCAAAATAGGAAGACCTAGAAATTTTTTTATTGATCAGAAGCAATTGGAATCAATATTTTATCACGTTCTGGTGATTTTTAACAATTATTTTTGTGAACAGAAAGTTTCTGGAATTTTCTGCAAGATCAAATAACTATCATCCAAGAAGATCCTATAGGTTTAACTTGGCACAAACACTAACTGAAACATAAAAACACATCTAACCAGAGGCTAGAACAAATATTTATTCCTAAACAGAAGCAAAAAGGAAAAAAAAACTAAAAATAAAATTGGGTTGCCTCCCAACAAGCGCTATCGTTTAACGCCCCTAGCTAGGCATAAAATCAAGAATAGATCTAGGTATTGCTATCTTTGGTAGGCAATCCATAAGTGGCTCTCATAATAGATTCATATGGTAATTTTATTTTCTTCCTAGGGAAGTGTTCCATGCCTTTCTTTAATGGAAATTGGAATCTAATATTCCCTTCCTTCATATCAATGATTGCACCAATCGTTCCAAGGAAATGTCTACCAAGAATAATAGGACATGAAGGATTGCAATCTATGTCAAGAACGATAAAATCTATGGGCACATAGTTCCTGTTTGCAACAAAAAGAACATCATTAATTCTTCCCATAGGTTTCTTAATAGTGGAATCCGCAAGGTGCAAGTTTAAAGAGCAATCATCAAAATCACGGAAACCTAGCAAATCACACAAAGTTTTCGGAATCGTGGAAACACTCGCACCCAAATCACACAAAGCATAGCATTCATGATCTTTAATTTTAATTTTAATAGTAGGTTCCCACTCATCATAAAGTTTTCTAGGGATAGAAACTTCCAACTCAAGTTTTTCTTTGTAAGATTGCATCAAAGCATCAACGATATGTTTGGTAAAGGCTTTATTTTGACTATAAGCATGAGGAAAATTTAGCACGGATTGCAACAAGGAAATAAAATCTATCAAAGAGCAGCTATCATAATTAAATTCCTTGAAATCCAAAATAGTGGGTTCATTAATATCTAATGTTTTGATCTCCTCAATCCCACTTTTATCAATTTTAGCATCAAGATCTAAAAACTCCAAATTTCTGGAATGCCTTCTAGGTAAAGGTGGATCATATTCAGTCCCATCATTATCAAGATTCATATTGCAAAACAAAGATTTAATAGGGGACGCATCAATAACTTTTAGATCTTCATCTTTGTTTTCATAAAAATTTGAAGAACACGCTTTTATAAAGCAATCTTTCTTAGCACGCATCCTAGCGGTTCTTTCTTTGCACTCGTCAATGGAAATTCTCATGGCTTTGAGAGACTCATTGATATCATGCTTAGGTGGAATAGATCTAAGTTTCAAGGAATCGACATCAAGAGAAATTCTATCAACGTTCCTAGCCAATTCATCAACTTTAAGAAATTTTTCTTCAAGCAAAGCATTGAAATTCTTTTGCGAATTCATAAATTCCTTAACACTAGTCTCAAATTCTGAGGGCATCTTATTAAAATTTCCATAAGAATTGTTGTAGGAATTACCATAATTATTAGAGGGATAACTAGGATAAGGCCTAGGATTAAAGTTTCCTCTATATGCGTTGTTACCAAAATTATTCCTACCAACAAAATTCACATCCATAGATTCATTATTATTCTCAATCAAGGTAGACAAAGGCATATCATTAGTATCAGAAGAAACACTCTTAGTAGGAAATAATTTCATAAGTTCATCCATCTTTCCACTCAAAACATTAATTTCTTCTATCTTATGCACTTTTTTATTAGTAGATCTTTTAGTGTGCCATTGAGAATAATTAACCATAATATTATCTAGGAGTTTAGTAGCTTCTCCTAAAGTCATTTCCATAAAAGTGCCTCCCGCGGCCGAATCTAAAAGATTTCTAGAAGCAAAATTCAATCCGGCATAAAAATTTTGTATAATCATCCGCAAATTCAAACCATGCGTAGGGCAATTACGTATCATTAATTTCATCCTCTCCCAAGCTTGTGCAACATGTTCATGATCAAGTTGCTTAAAATTCATAATATCATTTCTAAGAGAGATAATCTTAGCGGGAGGAAAATACTTAGAGATAAAAGCATCTTTGCACTTATTCCAAGAATCAATACTAATTTTAGGCAAAGACGAAAACCAAGTTTTAGCACGATCTCTAAGCGAAAAAGGAAATAGCTTCAATTTAACAATATCATTGTCAACATCTTTCTTCTTTTGCATATCACACAAATCAATGAAGCTATTTAGATGAGTAGCGGCACCTTCACTAGGAAGGCCGGCGAATTGATCTTTCATGACAAGATTCAACAAAGCAGCATTGATTTCACAAGATTCAGTATCGGTAAGAGGAGCAATCAGAGTGCTAAGGAAATCATTATTGTTGGTATTGGTAAAGTCACATAATTTGGTATTATCTTGAGCCATCGTGACAAGCAAGCAATCCAACACACGAGCAAACAAGAAGCAAGCGAAAAAGAGGCGAACAAAAAAGAGAGGGCAAATAAAATGGCAATGGTGAGGTGGGGGAGAGGAAAACGAGAGGCAAATGGCGAATAATGTAATGCGGGAGATAAGGGTTTGTGATGGGTACTCGGTATGTTGACTTTTGCGTAGACCTCCCCGGCAACGGCGCCAGAAATCCTTCTTGCTACCTCGTGAGCACTGCATTGTTTTCCCTTGAAGAGGAAAGGGGGATGCAGCAAAGTAGCGTAAGTATTTCCCTCAGTTTTTGAGAACCAAGGTATCAATCCAGTAGGAGGCTACACACGAGTCCCTCGCACCTACACAAACAAATAAATCCTCGCAACCAACGCGATAAGGGGTTGTCAATCCCTACACGGTCACTTACGAGAGTGAGATCTGATAGATATGATAAGATAATATTTTTGGTATTTTTGTGATAAAGATGCAAAGTAAAATAAAAGGCAACAAAAATAGCTAAGTGTTGGAAGATTAATATGATGGAAAATAGACCCGGGGGCCATAGGTTTGACTAGTGGCTTCTCTCGAGAGCATAAGTATTTACGGTGGGTGAACAAATTACTGTTGAGCAATTGACAGAATTGAGCATAGTTATGAGAATATCTAGGCATGATCATGTATATAGGCATCATGTCCAAGAAAAGTAGACCGACTCCTGCCTACATCTACTACTATTACTCCACACATCGACCGCTATCCAGCATGCATCTAGAGTATTAAGTTCATAAGAACAGAGTAACGCTTTAAGCAAGATGACATGATGTAGAGGGATAAACTCATGCAATATGATATAAACACCATCTTGTTATCCTCGATGGCAACAATACAATACGTGCCTTGCTGCCCCTACTGTCACTGGGAAAGGACATCGCAAGATTGAACCCAAAGCTAAGCACTTCTCCCATTGCAAGAAAGATCAATCTAGTAGGCCAAACCAAACTGATAATTCGAAGAGACTTGCAAAGATAACCAATCTTACATAAAAGAATTCAGAAGATTCAAATATTGTTCATAGATAAACTTGATCATAAACCCACAATTCATCGGTCTCAACAAACACACTGCAAAAGAAGATTACATCGAATAGATCTCCACAAGAGAGGGGGAGAACATTGTACTGAGATCCAAAAAGAGAGAGGAAGCCATCTAGCTAATAACTATGGACCCGAAGGTCTGAGGTAAAGTACTCACACTTCATCAGAGAGGCTATGGTGTTGATGTAGAAGCCCTCCATGATCGATGCCCGCTCCGGCGGAGCTCCGGAACAGGCCCCAAGATGGGATCTCACGGGTACATAAGGTTGCGGCGGTGGAATTAGGTTTTTGGCTTCGTATCTGGTAGTTTGGGGGTACGTAGGTATATATAGGAGGAAGGAGTACGTCGGTGGAGCAACATGGGGCCCACGAGGGTGGAGGGCGCGCCCAGGGGGGTAGGCGCAACCCCTACCTCGTGGGTTCCTGGTAGCTTTCTTGACGTAGGGTCGAAGTCCTCTGGATCACGTTCGTTCCGAAAATCACGTTCCCGGAGGTTTAATTCCGTTTGGACTCCGTTTGATATTCTTTTTCTGCGAAACTCTGAAATAGGCAAAAACAGCAATTCTGGGTTGGGCCTCCAGTTAATAGGTTAGTCCCAAAAATAATATAAAAGTGTATAATAAAGCCCAATAATGTCCAAAACAGAAGATAATATAGCATGGAGCAATAAAAAATTATAGATACGTTGGAGACGTATCACTACCGCTTAGTGATAAAGTAAAGCAATTACATGGTGATTGCATTTCATACAATAAAGCGACAACCATATGGCTCCTGCCAGTTGCCGATAACTCTGTTACAAAACATGATCATCTCATACAATAAAATTTAGCATCATGTCTTGACCATATCACATCACAGCATGCCCTGCAAAAACAAGTTAGACGTCCTCTACTTTGTTGTTGCAAGTTTTACGTGGCTGCTACGGGCTGAGCAAGAACTGTTCTTACCTATGCATCAAAACCACAATGATATTTCGTCAAGTATGTGCTGTTTTAACCTTCAACAAGGACCGGGTGTAGCCACACTCGATTCAACTAAAGTTGGAGAGACTGACACCCGCCAGCCACCTGTGTGCGAAGCACGTCGGTAGAACCAGTCTCGCGTAAGCGTACGCGTAATGTCGGTCCGGGCCGCTTCATCCAACAATACCGCCGAATCAAAGTATGACATGCTGGTAAGCAGTATGACTAATATCGCCCACAACTCACTTGTGTTCTACTCGTGCATATAACATCTATGCATAAAACTGCCTCGGATGCCAATGTTGGGAAACATAGTAATTTCAAAAAAATCTTATGCACACGCAAGATCATGGTAATGCATAGCAACGAGAGGGGTGAGTGTCGTCCACGTACCCTCGTAGACCGTAAGGGGAAGCGTTATGACAATGCGGTTGATGTAGTCGTACGTCTTCACGATCGACCGATCCTAGTACCGAACGTACGGCACCTCCGCGATCTGCACACGTTCAGCTCGGTGATGTCCCACGAACTCATGATCCAGTAGAGCTTCGAGCGAGAGTTCTATCAGCACGACGGCGTGATGACGGTGATGATGAAGCTACCGACGTAGGGCTTAGCCTAAGCACTGCTACGATATGATCGAGGTGGATTATGGTGGAGGGGGGCACCGCACCTGGCTAAAAGCTCAATGATCAACTTGTGTCTATGGGGTGACCCCCTCCCCCGTATATAAAGGAGTGGAGGAGGGGGAGGAGGCCGGCCTCCTAGGCGCACCCCAAGGGGAGTCCTACTCCCACCGGGAGTAGGATTCCACCCCTTCCAAGAGTAGGAGTAGGACGGGAGGAAGGAGGAGAGAGGGGGAGGAAAAAGGGGGGCGCCGCCCCCATTCCTTGTCCAATTCGGACTAGAGGGGGAGGGGGCGCGCGGCCTGCCCTGGCCGCCCCTTCCTCTCTCCACCAAGGCCCATGAGGCCCATTACACTCCCCGGGGGGTTCCGGTAACCCCCCCGGTACTCCGGTATTCGTCCAAACTCACTCGGAACCCTTCCGAAGTCCAAACATAGTCATCCAATATATCGATCTTTATGTCTTCACCATTTCAAGACTCCTCGTCATGTCCGTGATCATATCCAGGACTCTAAACTACCTTCGGTACATCAAAACACATAAAATCATATTATCGATCGTCACCAAACGTTAAGCGTGCGGACCCTACGGGTTCGAGAACTATGTAGACATGACCGAGACTCACTTCCGATCAATAACAATAGCGGAACCAGGATGTTCATATTGGTTCCTACATATTCTACGAAGATTGTTATCGGTCAAACCGCATAACAACATACGTTGTTCCCTTTGTCATCGGTATGTTACTTGCCCGAGATTCGGTCGTCGGTATCTCAATACCTAGTTCAATCTCGTTACCGGCAAGTCTCTTTACTCGTTCCGTAATACATCATCCCGCAACTAACTCATTAGTTGCATTGCTTGCAAGGCTTATAGTGATGTGCTTTACCGAGAGGGCCCAGAGATACCTCTCCGACAATCGGAGTGACAAATCCTAATCTTGATCTATGCCAACTCAACAAGCACCATCGGAGACACCTGTAGAGCACCTTTATAATCACCCAGTTACATTGTGACGTTTGGTAGCACACAAAGTGTTCCTCCGGTATTCGGGAGTTGCATAATCTCATAGTCATAGGAACATGTATAAGTCATGAAGAAAGCAATAACAACATACTAAATGATCAAGTGCTAAGCTAACGGAATGGTTCAAGTCAATCACATCATTCTCTAATGATGTGATCCCGTTAATCAAATGACAACTCATGTCTATGGTTAGGAAACATAACCTTCTTTGATTCAATGAGCTAGTCAAGTAGAGGCAGACTAGTGACACTTTGTTTGTCTGTATTCACACATGTACTAAGTTTCCCGTTAATACAATTCTAGCATGAATAATAAACATTTATCATGATATAAGGAAATATAAATAACAACTTTATTATTGCCTCTAGGGCATATTTCCTTCAGTATCGCCCTAGGTTATAACTGTCTCATGATGAATATCATCCAACAAGTCACCGATCCAATGCCTACAAATTTATCTTATATTGTTTTTGCTAAGTTACTATTGCTATTGTTACTGTTGCACTTGCTACAAAATTACTGCTATCACTATTATCAAAACTATCATACAACTTTGCTACCGATCACTTTACTGCAGATAATTAATCTCTAGGTGTGGGTGAATTGACAACTCAGCTGCTAATACCTTCAAATATTCTTTGGCTCCCCTTGTGTCGAATCTATAAATTTGGGTTGAATACTCTACCCTTGAAAATTGTTGCGATCCCCTATACTTGTGGGTTATCAAGACCTTTTTCTGGCGCCGTTGCCGGGGAGCATAGCTATATTTGTTGAGTCACTTGGGATTGTTATCAATTTATCACTGTGAAGAATCTGAAGGATGCCAAGACTAAGATTTATCCCTCTAAGGCGAGGGGAGGTAAGGAACTGCCATCCAATTCTGGTTTAGATTCACCTTCTGTTATAAGTAAACTTGCAACACCACCACATGCTATCAATTCTGATATGTCACAAGTTATTGATGATGCTACTTCTGCTATGGATAATGCTTACGATGATGCTAGTACCTTGCTTGATATTGATGATGTGCCATTTGGTGACTTTCTTGATGAACAAATTGCTAGAGTAAAACAACATGATGTTGTTGAATCTGATGATGAGCTTGAAACTGAAACTCCTGAAACACCTGCTAGAACTAGCCTTCCTAGATATGAATTGCCTAAGGTACCAGAAGTTAATGTTATGAATGAGGAGACAACTAGAGATATTCTTGCTTATAGGGATAGAGATGATCTAGAGAAATTATTATGCAAGTATAAAGAAAATTCTCTGAATGCTAGAATGTAATATGATCCTAAGTTTGCTACCTCACCTATCTTTATTGATGATAAGGATTATGAATTCTCTGTCGACCCAGAGTTAATTACTTTGGTTGAATATGATCCTTTCCATGGTTATGAAACTGAAACTATTGTGGAATATCTTACTAAGTTGAATGACATAGCCACCCTTTTTACTCATGATGATAAGACTCGCTATTACTTTATTCTCAAACTATTTCCATTCTCATAAAAGGGTGATGCTAAAGCTTGGTACAATACTCTTGCTCCTGGTTGTGTGCGTAGTCCCCAGGATATGATTTATTACTTCTCTGAAAAATATTTCCCTACTCATAAGAAACAAGCTGCCTTACAGGAAATATTTAAATTTGTGCAAACTAAAGAAGAGAGTCTCCCACAAGCTTGGGGGATGCTTTGCCAATTACTTAATGCTTTGCCTGATCATCCTCTTAAGAAAAATGAAATACTTGATATCTTCTATAATGGACTAACCGATGCTTCTAGGGATTTCCTCGATAGTTGTGCTGGTTGTGTTTTCAGGGAATGAACTGTTGGCCAAGCTAAAGAATTATTGAATAACATATTGAAAAATTATGATGATTGGACTTTTCCTGAAAAACCGGTTAAATCCACTCCGAAGAAGAGGGGTATCTTGTATCTCAGTCCTGAAGATATGCAAGAGGCAAAGAAATCTATGAAGGAAAAATGTATTAAAGCTGAGGATGTCAAAAATTTACCTCCTATTGAAGATATACATTCGCTTAATACACCACCACTGCCTAGGGTGGTAGAGGTAAATTCTCTAATGAAGTTTAATGATAATGACAATCCTCACAATATGCACCCTAGCCAATGCCTTTATGAGTTGGAAAAGTACATTAGAAAACAAGATCACTTCAATGCAAATGTTATGAAACAATTGAAATACAATTCTGATATGATTGCTCGCTTGAGTGACTTGTTATTTAGAATCTCAAATGATGTTAGAGGTGTTGGAAAACATGCTTCTATGGTACAAACCCAGTTAGAACAAGTTGCTAAATCACAAAGAGAATTGCTTGATGAAATGAATAATAATATTCATGACTTTGCTGTTAGAGTTGCAACTAGAGGAGGTAAGATGACTCAAGAACCACTTTATCCCGCGGGACACCCAAAAAGAATTGAACAGCATTCACAACGAAACAACACCACTGCACCTAGTCCTTCTAAAAAGAACAAGAAAAAGAAAAATGATAGGACTTTGCATGCTTCTAGTGAACCTGAATAGAGAAACCTCCTGACAATGATAATGGAACTTGTATCTCTGATGCTGAAACTCAGTCTAGTAATGAACATTCACCTAGTGATAATGAAAAAGATAATGCTGATGTTCATGAAGATACTCAACCAAATAATGAAAAAGAACCAGACAATGATGTTGAGATAGAACCACCAGTCGATCTTAATAACTCACAACCTAAGAATAAAAGATATGACAAAAGAGACTTTATTGCTAGAAAACACAGTAAAGAAAGAGAACCGTGGGTTCAAAAACCTATGCCCTTTCCACCTAAGTCAACTAAAAATAAAGATGATGAAGAATTTGAACGCTTTGCTGAAATGCTGAGGCCAGTCTTTTTGTGAACTCGGTTGACTGCTAGCCTTAAAATGCCTCCTTATGCAAAGTATATGAAAGACATCATGACCAATAAGATAAAAATACTTGAAGCTGAAATCTCCACCATGCTTGCTAATTATACTTTTAAAGATGGAGTACCTAAAAAACTTGGAGACCCAGGAATACCAACTATACCTTACTCCTTAAAAAAGAATTATGTGAAAACTGCTTTATGTGATTTAGGAGCTGGTGTTAGTGTTATGCCTTTCTCTTTATATAAAAGACCTGATTTGAATGAACTCACACCTACTGAAATATCTTTGCAAATGGCTGACAAATCAACTTCCATACCTATCAGTATCTGTGAGGATGTGCCCATTGTTGTTGCTAATGTTACTATTTTGACTGACTTTGTTATACTTGAGATGCCCGAGGACGACAACATGTCGATTATCCTTGGTAGACCCTTCTTGAATACTGCAGGGGCAGTTACTGATCGCAATAAAAGCAAGTTGACTTTTCGCATCCATGGTAATGAGCATACGGTGCACTTTCCGAAGAAACAATTACAAGTGAATGGTATTAATGTTATTGAAAAATCTCCGACTATTGGAAGTTTTCAAATACCTCTACCTACTGTCAAAAAGAAATATGAAATGCTTATTGTTGGGGACATTCATATCCCCATTGAGGTAACTTAGTGATTTATGATAGTTCCTCGGTTTCATGCTAATCGAAAGTGGTTGTTAATAAGACTTGATCAACCTTATAAATGGATCATTTTGAGCGGTATGAAGTTGATGAATTTAGTAAGCACTACCTTCTGTCCCTACTTTTTGTTTTCTATTTTTATTAGTTAAATAAAATTAAATGCCATGTTTTGTCTGTTTTCTGAGTTTCCCGTGCAATAAAAAATGACCCAAAAATAAAGGTTCTCAGAATGCTCTAAAAATTTAATACGATTTTTTGAATATTAGAGAATTTCTGGTGCAAATAATATCAGAGGGAGGTGCACTAGGTGGGCACAACCCACCTGGGCGCGCCAGGAACCCCAGGCGCGCCCTGGTGGGTTGTGGTCTCCACGTGGGCCCCCTCACTTATCCCTTCACACCACATCATCACTTACCTCTAGAAAAATTCTCCATTGCTCTCTCTCCCATGTTCTTGCTCTCAAACCCGCGGATTTCGATCTCTTTGCTCGAAGCTCCATTTTTGAAACTGTTTTAGGGGATTGTTGCTTGATATGTAACTCCACCGTTTGTCCAATTAGTTTTTGTTTTAGTGGTTTATATTTTGAATAATTAGCTACTCTTGGTGTTGCTGTAGATGAGCTTGCATGTTGAATTCTTAGAGTTCTAAGTAGTTTGAATGCTTGCTATGGCTTCTATGCATCCCTATGAGTAGTTGCTATCAATTTTGTGAAGTTTTGTTGAGAAAAGTTTGTGGACTAAAAATTTCAGAAATTTTTTCATAGGAAAAGGATGAATATCTTTAGGAAGTTTGATTCTAAGAAGAACTCTAAGGGTGTTACTGGGGAGTCGTCTGACAGTGATCTCCATCCTCGGAGGTTGGTGGAGGTACGACCGTGCGAATGGCCACACACCCAGTTCATGGAAGAGGCTAGAATCCTTCAGGAGTTCACACAATATGCTGCTAATGCCGACCTCACTGACTTCATCACAGCTGAATGTGAATAGTATCATCTCCTCACAAACATCTTTGTTCAAAGTTTTACTTTCCTTCCTAGGAATAATCCTCCCGAGGTGCGGTTTGATTTATATGCTGAAACTCGTCAGATACCACTCATTGGATTTTGTAACATATGCACGATCCCTTTTGATGGGAACTTAGCCGAGCCTAGGCCAGCAGAGTTTGAGGCCTTTTATCGTACCCTGACAGTGGGAGATGTGAGAGGGGTGTCTGCTATCATTGCCGCTGGCTTGCATTTTCCCACTATTCATTACTTTGCTCTTTTCATTGCAAAATGCTTGCCTGCTAGAGAGAAGATGGGTGCACTCATCTCACTAGACCTTGCTGTTTTATGTCGTGCACTAGGGGGCGACAACACTTATAGCTTGTGAGCTATTGTGGCACGTCGCCTCCATATTAATAAGTCCAAGGGTAAAATACATGGTGGGATTTTTGCTACTTGTTTGGTGGCTCACTTTAATGTTGAGATACGCCCTCATGATTACCCTCTGACTAAGGTTTACCTAGACCGCGCAACCATGGAAACTCTGACATTCCTATTCCTTATAACCTGGTTTTTATTGCCCTGACATTCCTATTCCTTATAACCTGATTTTTAGCATTGAAACTCATGATATTATTCCGTTGCCTACTCCTGCTTTGTTTGATCCTGTTGCCAGGGGCAGATATAGGATTATGCCTCCGGATATCATCACCTACAGGAATGATCAGGCTGCAGCAGAGGAGGAGCCTCAGCAGTGGGATGCATGGATGCCTGCTCCTCAGCACCCTGACTACTATCCAGGCTACTGATCGATTACAAAGTTAGGCCAAAAGCCTAAGCTTGGGGGAGTACGTGTTTCTCACCGACATTACATTCGTGTTCACACATTTCATTCCAGTTATCGGTATTCACACTTTTTCATTGTATCGTCCATGCTTAAATTTATTTTCTTGCTTTCTTCTTGTTTGTTTAAAAAATCTTAGGAAAAAAATAGTTGTAGTTAGTTTACTTTCTATGCATGCTTAGTTGTAATACTAAAAAGAAAACCCAAAAAGATTATCTTGTCCTTCTTTTGCTTGTTGGGAGCTTTCCCGTGTAAATAGTTTTTCTCGTTTTTGCTTTTCCCTTTTATTTCCTTGTTCAAGAAAACCAAAAACTCCAAAAATATTTCAATGTGTTTCTCTGAATTTCTCTTCTTTTTATTTGAGTAGTACTGAGGAGAAGACCATGATGAAAATGTTGAGTGGCTCATATATGAATAACTGTTGCTCTAATAAAGAGCCCATTTTACCTTGTCTTCTCCTACTGAATAAAATGTTTTGCAGATTCCAGCTTAGTCCACGACACTCTTGCACTATTACTATTTTCATATCATTCGGTCATGCAAGTGAAAGGCAATAATGACGATATTCGATGAACTGGCCGTGGCAGAGAGAAACGGGTATGAACCCGACTTGTTCTGTTTGTGTAAATATGTTTAACCTAGTATCCATGATTCAGCCCATTATGATTAAACATGTTTGCAATGACAATTAGAGATTATAGTTTTGCATGCCATGCATAAGTAGCTGAGAGTGGATAATGATTTATCTTGGATATCAACATTGTGTTAAAATGATTGTGATGTAGTATGATTATATGGTATCCTCCTCTGAATGTTCGAGTGGCTTGACCTGACACATGTTCATGCATGTAGTTGAATCAAAACCAACATAGACTCTATGATATTTATGCTCATGGTGTTCATATCCTACTCATGCTAGTGTCCAATTTTACTTATGCATAATGCATGTTCATGACCGTTGTTGCTCTCTAGCTGGTCGCTTCTCAATCTAATTGCTAGCCTTCGCCTGTACTAAGTGGGAATTCTGCTTGTGCATCAAAAACCTTGAACCCAAAAGTTGTTCCAGATGAGTCCACCATACCTACCTATATGCGGTATTACCCTTACGTCCTAAGTAAATTTGCATGTGCCACCTCTAAAAAGATCTAATAAATATCCTTTTTGTGTGCCTGGATCGTTCATGGAGCTATAGGAGGTGGTCGGTATCTTCCATGCTAAGCGGGTTATTCTCAGGTCAAGTGTTTATTCACTCGCCATCGCACGAGAAAAGGGCGGTAATAGGGATGCCCAGTCCCAAACTGTAAACAGAAAAAGCTTACAAATAATCAAATAAAAACTCCCAATGGAGTCCAAACCTTTATTTTTATCGCTTGGGAACCGTCACTAGCGTGCTTAGCATGGAAGATATTGATAACTGATGGTCGTGAACTAAATGATAAAGGTGCATGTCTCAAAATATCATTTACCTTTGTTTAAAAACTTGAGCTCAGGCACCTCTGCAAATCACTGCTTCCCTCTGCAAAGGGACTATCTATTTACTTTTATGTTGTGTCATCACCTCCTAAAAGAAGCGCCAGAACCTGACAGCACTGCTGTCATGCTTATGCATTGTGTGTAGCTAATGTTGGGTGCATCATGGCTGGATCTTTTCTACCATGAATTACAATGTTTAGTCGCTGCTTGAACTTTGGAGGTGCTCTGCATTAATGTTTTGCGGTCTTAGAAAGGGCTAGCGAGATACACTATTGTGATGTTATATCATGGTTGTTTTGGCAACATGTTGCTGTCTGAGATATCTTATTATTGCTCGCTAGCTAATTATGTCATTGATATGAGGTAATATAATCTTTAAGAGTTATTGTCGGCATGGTTAGTTATAATGTTGGCTAAAAACCTGGGTGTTGTTTAAGCTTATATATGCAAACAAGAGCAAAAGAGTTCGTAAAAGTTTTTCTTTTTCACTTTCAGTTTATCAACTAAATTGCTTGAGGACAAGCAAAGGTTTAAGCTTGGGGGAGTTGATACGTCTCCAACGTATCTACTTTTCCTCTTGTTTTGGACTCTAATTTGCATGATTTGAATGAAACTAACCTCGGACTGACACTGTTTTCAGCAGAACTACCATGCTGTTGTTTTTGTGCAGAAATAAAAGTTCTCAGAATGGAACGAAACTTTGCGAGGATTTTTTATACAATAAATAAGAATTTTTGGAGCCAAGATCCACCGGAGGGGGGCACCTGGGTGGGCACAACCCACCAGGGCGCGCCCCCCTCCTGGCGCGCCCAGGTGGGTTGTCCCCACTTGGTGGCCCCGCAGACCCTGAAACCGATGCTATAAAATCCTATTTTTCCAGAAAAAAATCGGGGAGAAAGAATTATCGCGATCCACGAGACAGAGCCGCCGTCACCTCCTGTTCTTCATCGGGAGGCTAGATCTGGAGTCAGTTTGGGGCTCCAGAGAGGGGGATATTCGTTCTTCATCATCACCAACCCTTCTCCAACGCCAATTCCATGATGCTCCCCACCGGGAGTGAGTAATTCCTTCGTAGGCTCGCTGGTCGGTGAGGAGTTGGATGAGATTCATCATGTAATCGAGTTAGTTTTGTTAGGGCCTGATCCCTAGTATCCACTATGTTCTAAGATTGATGTTGCTATGACTTTGCTATGCTTAATGCTTGTCACTTTGGGCCCGGGTGCCATGAATTCAGATCTGAACCGGTTATGTTATCATCATTCTATCCATGTTCTAGATCTGATCTTGCAAGTTATAGTCACCTACTACGTGTTATGATCCGGCAACCCCTGAGTGACAATAGTCAGGACCACTCCCGGTGATGACCGTAGTTTGAGGATTTCATGTATTCACCGTGTGTTAATGCTTTGTTCCGGTTCTCTATTAAAAGGAGACCTTCATATCCCTTAGTTTCCAATAGGACCACGCTGCCACGGGAGGGTAGGACAAAAGATGTCATGCAAGTTCTTTCCACAAGGACATTTGACTATTTATGGAATACATGCCTACATTATATTAATGAACTAGAGTTAGTGTCGTATCGCCCTAGGTTATAACTGTCTCATGATGAATATCATCCAACAAGTCACCGATCCAGTGCCTACGAATTTATCTTATATTGTTCTTGCTAAGTTACTACTGCTATTGTTACTGTTGCACTTGCTACAAAATTACTGCTATCATTATTATCAAAACTATCATACTACTGATCACTTTGCTGCAGATAATTAATCTCCAGGTGTGGTTGAATTGACAACTCAGCTGCTAATACCTTCAAATATTCTTTGGCTCCCCTTGTGTCGAATCTATAAATTTTGGTTGAATACTCTACCCTCGAAAACTGTTACGATCCCCTATACTTGTGGGTTATCACCCGACAGCCACCCTTTTGTACAGGCCTTGCCTTAGCTGCATGTAACCCCTGGTACAAAGCTGGGGCGATGACCCCGCACAAGTTAAAATAAAGAAGCGTTGTAGGGGGGCCCCGGACCAAGATTGCATGCATGCATGCATGAGCATACCAAGATCAATGCATAAGCATTTCATGAGCATTTGCATATGCATATAGATAGGATCGCATCCTGCATTCATTCTCATCTGCATGAAGCTGTAGGTTCCTACCGTGAACTTGACTTTGACAAGGAGTTGAGAAGGCTGCCCGGCACAACGATCCATGGCAAGCTAAATAAATAAGTTTTATCTCCTGTCCGTTAGTATTCTGTAAGGTACAACTTGAGCATGAGAAAGCCTCGCCACTCTTTTGAGACTTAGGTGCTCCCATCCGTGACTCGAACGTTGCTTCAGTAAGAATGATCGCAGTAGACTTTGGAAAGAAGAAGTTGGCGGGGGGTTGGTCCCTTTGTCTGTTCCCCGGCAGACGCAGTTCTCCGGCAGACAAGGAGGGCACCGGCGAGGTAGCCTGTCGGGGAAAACTCATTTATTTACATTAAATAGGCATCTCACCTCTGCATGGACATATACATGCACGAGTTCCCAGCAAGGTTCATCCTTTTCATTGATATGCTAATACAAGTACAAGCATTACAGAACACAAATACGGACTCGAGGGATTACATTATTTGAATTGAAGTTTGGTGATTTCCTACAGATTTAAGATTGAAAAAAGATAAGTGCTCCGTAATGCCCTTTCTTGTCCCTCTCCTCCTAGGCACGGCCGTCAAAGGCGAGGATGGCACAAGGAGCACCTGGGCGGGGACCCAGCCCGGTCCCCTCGGGCTCCAGGAGAGGTAGCCCGGCGGAAACGGAAGTGCGAGAGAACGCCTTGATGGAGAGCACAGCGGGAGCGGCCCCGTCGACCACCGTCACCAGGGCTAGCAGGACTCGGCAGGGCTAACGGAGCTGCAGCCCAAGAGGAAGCCTGCCAGGGTCCAGCCGGGGGACTACTGGAGGAGCCCGGGTGCCCCATCTACACCTCTTCATCCAACTCCCCGGCAAATCACATTGCCGGGGAGGAGATGTGGATGCAGATGATGGTGCTGCCGCCTGATGAAGATGGTACGGGCGGCGATCAGCCGTAGTCAGAGTCGTCGCTCCCCTGCCGCTGTCGTCATCATCGCCGTCACTGTCCTCCTTGTCGCTTTCGCTCGAGGAGGTGCTTTCGTCGTCGGTCGAGCTCTCCGCACAGCACCCTAAGCGACCACCCGAGTGCCCAAAGATCTTGACGGAGAGCAGGCCGTTCTCCATTAATTTGAATTGGAGAACGTGCCCCTCCGAGAAGCCGTGGGCACGGGCAAAGGTCTTCCAACCACGGCGGAAGTACATCACATGAGGGGCAGGGAAGTCGACGTCTACCCTCATACCTCCACTCCCACAGCCCCTCGTGTGCAGCCGCAGAGCGCGTGGTTGCTCGAGCTCCATCTCCCGTATAGCCTGATGATGAACTCCCGAGGTTGGTCACCGACGTGGCCTTCCATCGGAGGAGGAGCCTCCGCCGGAGCCACCGCCAAGGCACCACCCAGCCCTCCTCCTCCTCGAGCTCCATGGCGAGCGCGGCCTCGTCCCCTTCCTCCTCACCTCGTGGATGATTCCGCTGCCTCGGGGTCCGGGGAATGACGGGCGCGCTGTCGAACAGAAGCCCTCGTCGCCGCCGCGGGGCGCCACCACACCCTCGTCCTCTCACCATGACTAGAAGAGAAGGATTACGGAGAAGAAGAAGAAGTGTGTGCAGAGAAGCACCGCTCGGGCCCTTTTTATAGGCAAACGGAGCAGGGGGCTGACTCCTCATACGGGAAACGGCCACCCCTCTCCTCCAATGCGGCCTCCCTGCACCCACTATGGCACCGAGGTCAAGGCCGACCCTCTGCGCCAACCATCGATGCTCGGTTTTCAGCCATGACACTCCTCCCTGTGTCCTCCGCATCCACCACCTACCACCCCTAATGCACGCGGAACACATGGAAGGTGCGTGCGGAACGGGAGGCAAGTGGGATGGCAGTTTCCGCCCCGTGATCATGGGGCGAGGAGAATCCACGGGCCATGATCAATGTTCTTCCACGACGCCGCACACGACGCACGGGGAAACCAGAAACTGGCTCGGAATCCAGGCTAATGAAGAAGTAGAGGAGACCTCAAGAGACCAACCTCTTTAGCAACCCTGCTTGTGCACTTATTTGGCCCTACCCCGACTCGGCAGCGCATTCGGGGCAGGCCCGGGGGCTTTTGTCGGTGCAATAAATACTAGGTCTGTTGCCCAGACTGTGCACATGCACAAGAACAAGATCAAAGCACCAGCAAAGTCAGAGTTCAAAGGACCAAGATTTTTGAGGGACCAACATACAGATCAGAGGGACCGAGATCAAGCCAGAGAAGCAGGATGTCACCAAGAGAAAATCCTCCCTTGCCGGCCAGGCGAGCCCGGCAAGGGGCAAGGCCACCCCTAGAAGCAGGCGACCAAAGCACCCCGGCAGGGCCTGCCGGGGCTCACGGAGGCAAAACCACCTCACCAACCACTCCCCCGCGACCCACGTCGTCAATCAGTGCGGTGTCAAGCCGCAGAGTTACTAAGTGGCAGCTGTCGGTGTCAAAACCGGCGGATCTCGGGTAGGGGGTCCCAAACTATGCGTCTAAGGCGGATGGTAACAGGAGGTGGGGGACACGATGTTTACCCAGGTTCGGGCCCTCTCGATGGAGGTAATACCCTACTTCCTGCTTGATTGATCTTGATGATATGAGTATTACAAGAGTTGATCTACCACGAGATCATAGAGGCTAAACCCTAGAAGCTAGCCTATGGTATGATTGTTGTTGTCCTATAGACTAAACCCTCCGGTTTATATAGACACCGGAGGGGGCTAGGGTTACACAGAGTCGGTTACAAGGGAGGAGATCTACATATCCGTATTGCCAAGCTTGCCTTCCACGCCAAGGAGAGTCCCATCCGGACATGGGTCGAAGTCTTCAATCTTGTATCTTCATAGTCCAGCAGTCCGGCCAAAGGATATAGTCCGGCTGTCCGAGGACCCCCTAATCCAGGACTCCCTCAGTAGCCCCCGAACTAGGCTTCAATGGCGATGAGTCCGGCGTGCAGATTGTCTTCATCATTTCAGGGCGGGTTCTTCTCCAAATTCCGAATACCTGTTGAGTAGTGTCCTCCTTCCCATAAATGTTGCGCTCCTTGCCTTCCGCGCCTAATAATGGCTATCTTCCACGTGTCGAGCGAATGCAAGAAGCTAGGGCATTTTTTACATTTGCCACCCTAGCCATGCGAATAAATTGTCTATTAAAGAGACGGGGATTCTCAGATCCAGATCACATCATCCTCCCGCAGCGAGTATCCATCGGAGCGCGCCCGGAAAAATCCATTCCAACATGGCCGGCCGTCGCAGCTCCTCCTCTCGCTCCCGTAGCCCGAAGACCGGCAATTGGAAGAAGTGTTCCGTCCCCCACAGTGAATTAGTAGAGTTACAGACCCAGGGATTTCTCCCTCCAGCGTATATGGTCCCCGTTCGAGCCGGGCTCGCCACCTACAATGGCGGGGAGCAAGCGGAGAGCTTTCCCAACCCATCCATGGGGGAGCGGTATGCCTTGTCCCTTACTTATTAAGAGGGCTTGGATTTCCAATTCATCCGTTCCTCCGTGGGCTTCTGGAGTTCTACGGCCTCCAACTGCATAATTTCACTCCCGCCTCCATATTACACATCGCTGGCTATGTCGCCCTTTGCGAGCTGTTTCTGGGCTGCGAAGCTCATTTCGAGCTATGGAAGAGGCTATTCTGCCTTGTACCCCGTACATAGGAGGGGTCAATATACCAAGTGGGCGGAGTCGAAATATGGCGCATCGCCGGGACCGGATACCCGTCCGGTACTCCGAAGAACACATCCGAGGACTGGCCTTCGGAGTGGTTTTACATGGAGGACGTCCCCCTTCCGGACCCTATTAGGATGGGCCTTCCTGAGTTTGACAATGCTCCCTTGAAGAAACGCCGCAGCTGGCGCCCTCGGAGCCCCCAGGAGGAAGATAACGGAGAAGTCCTTCACCTGATGGGCCAGATAAAAATGCTGGCTCAATTAGGACTGACAATAATCGAGGTTATGTCAATATGTATAATGCGGGGGGTGCAGCCACTTCAATATCAGGGACAACCCATGTGGCACTTCAATGGAGAAGAAGATGCTACCCGCTCCGGTCGTAAGGGGCCGGACTCCGTCGCTGCTCTAGCGAAGATACTGTCTGATTTATATAAGGGGGAGGAAGAGGAGTTCATCCGCATTAAGCCACGAGATGGATTCTCCATGTACAACCCTCCAAGCTGGGTGAGCTGTCACTTTTTACTCCAGACCTTCCTGCATTCTTTGTCATAAATATTTACCTTGCCATTTCATAGCAGGAGCTGCGGAAAGCTCTGAGGGAGGTCCACAGCCCGCCTCCACAGCCACAGGACCGTGATCGGGCCCTCGATCCCGGACTCGACGAGGATCCGGACATATTTGTGGAACTGATTGACAGGACATTCTATCAATTGAGCTGCGATGATGCCATGGTGGCCATCGTAGCCGATTATCCTGGACTACTCCCTACATCGCATGTAAGTAAAACCGGAGTCCCAACTTCCGAGAAGGATCCCTTTTTCCGCACTTCACCTACCGCACACATATGGTGTCTTACAGGGAAGTCCCTCGGGACGCCATGCCGAACCCGCAGTGATTCACCAACAAGGGGCACTGAAGTCGGGTAGGCTTAAAAGAAAGGCAGTCAGGACTGAGACGCCGTCGCAGAGGTATGATACAGAACCCCGCTCCGTGGTTGTCGTCTTTTAAAATATGATAACATCCATGTTTCCTAGTAGGAAAAACGCTCGCCGGACTATATCTGGAGAGGTTGCCAGTCACGCCTCCACCAGTCGGGCTCCAGAGCCAGACATAGAAGCGGGCGCTAACATGGGGCGAACGCCAGATGTTCCTCCTACAGAGGATGCGGATAGGCTATCCGCTACACATTCTGAAGTGGAGAGCGCTATGAATCACAGGCGTCGCCGAG
Organism: Aegilops tauschii subsp. strangulata; assembly: GCF_002575655.3. Classification (NCBI taxonomy): domain Eukaryota; kingdom Viridiplantae; phylum Streptophyta; class Magnoliopsida; order Poales; family Poaceae; genus Aegilops; species Aegilops tauschii. The sequence continues at coordinate 384,485,925 of NC_053040.3, forward strand.
CGGTACTCCGTGACGCTTGTTTCTCCCAAGAGGCGTTCGATGCCTTCAACTCAGGAGACGCGTACATCCGTGCTGCTCAAAATGGTCTTGCCAGAGGCACGGACCAGTATGTAAAGGATATACGGGTAAGAAAATCTGATGATTATGTATATCAGTAGCCCCTGACACTTGAAATAGTTGACACAACTGATTTAAGGATCATTATATGTGCAGATTCTTACGGAGAAGAATACCCAATTGTCTCAAGAGCTGGAAGAGTGCAAAGCCCAGCTACGGGCTGCAGTTGCCGCAATGAAGGAGTCCGAGAAGGCCCCCTCAGGTAACCCTTGTCTCTATCAAAAAGAATGACATGTACCGGTTAGTATGCGGCATGCATGAAAATCTAACAATAGATTCTGTAGATGATCCCGGGGTTAATCCGGAGGTAGTGCAAGGGGATGAGCAACATGCTCAACGACAGTTAAAGGCTGGCGAGCGCGTGCTTAAGCAGGTTAGGCAGGAGAAAAACGATCTCCAAGATGCCAATATCCGGCTGAGTGTTGAACTGAAAGATGTTCGGGCCCAACTTGCTGACTCCATAAAGGAGAATAAGAGGCTTCGACGTGGCATTTTTAGTTAGTGCTTGAACGAACTTTTTATGGAGTTCAGCGAAGAAACCGGCTAACAGAGTTATATCTGTAGGTATGCTAACGGGTCGTCCCGCAGAGGAAATGCCCGGGTCTGCAGGTGATCTTCTGCCAGAGCTCTCACAACTGCACGAACAAGTTCGGCAGGTGATGCAGGGTATTGCCCAAGCCTTGTGGCCATCCGCCTCCCTGCCAGGAGGCATGGGGGAGCTCGTAGAGAAGCTCAAGGGAGCGCGGCGGCGCTTCCGATTATGGAAGATATCAGCCTGCCGACAAGGTGCAAGGGAAGCCTGGGCCATGGTGAAGACGCGATATACTAAGGCTGACCCGAACCACATGGCCGAGGTCGGACCTGTGGGGCCCGATGGGAACGAAATCCCCGTCAGTTTGGTGTATGACCAAGTAGAATTAGCCGCAAAGTATTCCCAACAGGATTGTAGGCTAGACAGCCTGTTGGATGGTATAGAAGAAGAATTTAGTCAGTCTAAGTGACTGTGTACTTCAAGTGACATGTATTGTCCCTAGCCGGATTGTAAATCATTTCTCATGGCGGACCTTTTCGCTTCAACCTCTGGACCCGACAGTCCGGAGTGTATCCGAATACCCGCTCAGTTATGAAAAAACCGGGGTACGCGTGGAAACCAGACGTAGGGGTCATAAGTGCTTGAACAGACAAGTACCCAACTAGCTATGTTATATTACATGGATAGAAGAAACATCTTCGAGGGAGAATAGTTCCATTAAGGGTTCCTTTCCCTGGGTACGCATGCCCTAATGTGCATGTCCGAACTGTGAAAAGAGACGTAGGATATAAACATCTGGGGGCATGTATTAAAATAAATAGAAGTCATCTTTTGTTCACCGACCGAGTATTCCCTTAAGAACGCATCCGGCTGACCCGGCAGTAACAATCGCAGAGGTGCTCCCCTTATGCCCTAGCCGAATTAACGGGAACGTAGGGCATAAACACAAGAGCCAGGCAACCCAGCTTGGCCAAAACTTAAGTCATGTCGATGCATATAATGGTGAAAAAAGGTACATGCGGAAGAATAACACATATGTGGGGCATAGAGCCCAAAAAATAGTTATATTAAGCTTCTGTGTAAGAAGCCCCCAGGTATAATGAGCGCGGCTAGCGCGTCAAGATTGTGTAGTCAAGACACATCTTAGCCTTTTAAGGCCTAGAAGAAAAAGGGAAGAAAGAAAGAAATAAAAGACAGATAACACATATATAAAAAATTGACGGAGGTAAGGAGACGAACATAGAGTTCGACACTAGGCGTAGAACCTTCGGAGTCTGGCTGCGTTCCATGGGTTTGGCTCGAGTCGATTGTCCAATGCATCCCGCAGACGGTACGCTCCACTGGTCAGAACTTGGTTAATAATGAAGGGACCTTCCCATTTGGGCTTGAGCTTGTTCTTTTTCTTCTCCGGTAGGCGTAGAACGAGTTCGCCAACATTATAAGTTTTGGCCCGTACTTCTCTACTTTGATACCTTCGAGCCTGTTGCTGACAGAATGCGGAACGGGCTTTTGCCACGTCATGCTCCTCCTCCAGGGCGTCCAAATTGTCCTGCCGATCGAGCTCGGCTTCTTTCTCTTCATACATGTGCACTCGAGGTGAGTCATGAATAATGTCCCAGGGCAGTACCGCCTCTGCGCCGTACACCATAAAAAATGGTGTGTATCCGGTAGTGCGATTCGGCGTGGTCCGCGGCCCCCATAGTACGGAGTCGAGCTCCTCTACCCAGTGCATGTTTGATTCCTTTACGTACCGCACTAATCTAGGTTTAATGCCGCTCATGATAAGACCATTTGCTCGCTCAACTTGACTGTTAGTTTGCGGGTGATAGACAGAAGCATAATCGAGCTTGATGCCCATGTTGCTGCACCAAAGTTTTACCTCGTCGGCTGTAAAGTTCGAGCTGTTATAGGTGGTGATGCTGTGGGGGACGCCATAACGGTGTACAACCCCAGATATGAAGTCTATCACTGGTCCGGATTCGGCCGTTTTAACTGGTTTGGCTTCTATCCATTTGGTGAATTTATCCACCATCACCAATAAGTATTTTTTCTTATGGCTTCCCCCTTTGAGGGGTCCGACCATATCAAGCCCCCAGACCGCAAAGGGCCAAGTAATGGGGATTGTTTGGAGAGTGGTAGGCGGCATATGGCTTTGGTTTGCAAAAAGCTGGCAACCGACGCAACGTTGGACAAGGTCCAGTGCGTCTGCTCAGGCCGTCGGCCAGTAGAAACCTGTACGGAAGGCCTTGCTTACAAGGGCCCGAGCTGCGGCGTGGTGACCGCGGAGTCCAGCATGAATTGCTGCCAAAAGTTGCCATCCTTCCTCTTCGGAGATGGACCTTTGAAGGACTCCGGTAGCGCTTTTCTTATAAAGCTCTCCCTCGTGGACCTTGTAGGCTTTAGACCGCCGCACAATGCAACGTGCCTCGTTTGGGTCCTCAGGTAGTTCCTGCCTAGTTAGGTAGGCCAGGAAGGGTTCTGTCCACGGGGCGATGACAGCCATAATCACGTGGGCGGAAGGTGTTATTTCGGTGGCAGAGCCTCCGATTATGTCAGGGTGTTCGGTATCTGGTGTTGTGGCCGGGTCCGGACTATTGTTACCGGTCTCTCCTTCCCATACCATGGATGGCTTAAACAGCCTTTCCTAGAAGATATTAGGTGGGACAGGGTCGCGCTTAGCGCCTATGCGGGCGAGGATATCCGCCGCCTGATTGTTTTCCCGGGCTACATGGTGGAATTCAAGCCCCTCAAACCGAGCTGACATTTTGAGGACGGCATTGTGATAAGCCGCCATTTTTGGATCCTTGGCATCGAAGTCTCCGTTTATTTGAGATATTGTGAGGTTCGAATCCCCCCGCACCTCTAGGTGTTGAATGCCCATGGAGACTGCCATCCAGAGACCGTGTAACAGGGCCTCGTATTCTGCTGCGTTGTTGGAGTCTGTGTATAGTATTTGGAGTACGTACTGGACTGTATCTCCGTTGGGGGATGTCAGGACGACACCAGCCCCCAGACCCGCCAGGATTTTAGAGTCGTCAAAGTGCATGATCCAATTGGAGTACGCGCCGTATTCTTTAGGGAGTTCGGCTTCTATCCATTCGGCGACAAAATCAGCCAGTACTTGCAACTTAATGGCTCGCCGTGGTTTATATGTTATGTCGAACGGGAGGAGCTCGATAGCCCTTTAGCAATCCAGCCCGTGGCATCGCGGTTATTTATTATGTCGTTGAGTGGTACTTCCGAGGCAACCGTAATTGAACACTCTTGAAAGTAGTGTCGTAATTTCCGGGATGCCATGAATACCGCGTATGCTATATTTTGATAATGTGGTACCGTGATTTGCATGGAGTGAGGACAGTGGATACATAGTATACCGGCTTTTGAAGTGGGAATTTATGTCCGTCCGTCTCTCGTTCGACGACGAGCACTGCGCTTTCATCTTGGTGAGTTGCCGCTATATATAACAACATCGGTTCGCCGACATTTGGCGTGGGCAAGATTGGGTTGGTGGCCAGGATGGCTTTTATTTCTTCCAATCCGGCCGTGGCCGCATCCGTCCACTTGAAGTGTTCGGTGCGCCGAAGAAGGCGATAAAGGGGTAGTGCCTTTTCTCCTAATCGGGAGATAAAGCGGCTTAAGGCCGCCACGCATCCAGTTAATTTCTAGATTTGCTTGAGGTCTGTTGGGATAGCCAACTGTGACAGAGCTCGGATTTTATCCGGATTTGCTTCAATTCCTCTACTGGAGACGATGAAGCCCAGGAGCTTTCCGGCGGGCACGCCGAAAACGCATTTTTCCGGATTGAGCTTGATGTCATATGTTCGGAGATTGTCGAACGTGAGCCTCAAGTCAACTATTAAGGATTTGACGTGTCTGGTTTTAATGACCACATCGTCTACGTATGCCTCCACTGTTTTGCCGATCTGTGTTTCCAGGCATGTCTGAATTATGCGTTGATAGGTTGCACCAGCGTTCTTAAGCCCGAAAGGCATGGTGTTAAAACAGAAGGGGCCGTATGGGGTGATAAATGCCGTTGCGGCTTGATCGGACTCCGCCATCTTGATTTGATGGTATCCGGAGTATGCGTCGAGGAAACACAATGAGTCGTGTCCGGCAGTAGCGTCGATAATTTGATCGATGCGGGGGAGGGGGAAGGGATCCTTGGGGCAAGCCTTGTTAAGGTCCTTGAAATCGACACATAGGCTTCAGGATTTATCCTTCTTTGGTACCATCACCAGGTTTGCTAGCCAGTCCGGATGTTTTATTTCTCTAATGAATCCGGCCTCCAGTAACTTGGCTAGCTCCTCTCCCATGGCTTGTCGCTTAGGTTCAGAGAAACACCGAAGAGTCCGCTTGACCAGCTTGAACCCCTTTAGAATGTTAAGGCTATGCTCGGCCAGCCTGCGTGGGAATCCTGGCATGTCTGAAGGATGCCAGGCGAATATGTCCCAATTCTCACGCAGGAACTCCCGTAGTGCGGCGTCTACTATGGGGTTTAACTGTGCCCCGATGGATGCTGTTTTTGTAGCGTCCGTTGGGTGGACTTGGAATTTGACTTTCTCATCCGCTGGTTTAAAAAGGTGGACTTGGATCTTTTGTCAAGTATCACGTCGTCTCTGTCCACTTTAGAGCACAGCGTAGTTAATTCCTCGGCCGCGAGGGCTTCGGATAACGCCTCGAGGGCCAGTGCGGCTGTTTTATTTTCGGCGCGGAGTGCTATGTCCGGATCACTAGTTAGAGTGATGATTCCATTGGGCCCGGGCATTTTGAGCTTCATGTACCCGTAATGGGGTATGGCTTGGAAGATCATGAATGCCTCCCGCGCTAGAAGGGCGTGGTATCCGCTATTGAATGGGGCCACTTGGAATGTGATTTCTTCGGACCTATAATTCTCCGGTGTGCCGAATACCACATCTAGTGTGATTTTCCCAGCACATCGTGCCTCCCGACTAGGGATGATTCCTCTGAAGGTCGTGCTGCTTTGCTCAATGCGGCTTCTGTCTATTTCCATTTTTCGAAGTCTCCTCATAGATGAGGTTTAATCCGCTGCTGTCGTCCATGAGCACTTTAGTAAGCCGGAAGCCGTCCACAATTGGACTAAGGACCAAGGCGGCTGGTGCTCTGGCTGTTCGGAATTTAGGTTCGTCACTGGCGTTGAAGGTGATGGCCGTATCGCTCCATGGATTTATTGCTGCCACGTGGCAGACTTCGGCAAGGCTGCGGAGTGCTCGCTAACGCCTATTATTTGAGGCGAAGGTCTCGAAGACTGTCAATACTGTATTGTTGTTCTCCACGGGATGGTGCTCTGTGGTATTGTTGATGAGGAGATCCTCACCACTCTTGGCCACCTGCCGGAGTACCCAACATGCTCTAAGGCTGTGTGTTGGTATGGTATCCGTTGTGTTGTGAATTTTGCATGGCCCGTTGAGCCATCCCTCCAATACGGTTCCACGCCCTGTAGTGGGCTTTTGCTTCTTTGTAGTTGGGTCGGGTGACTTACGAGAGTACACCCTTTTAGTTCGGACTGGGGGTTTTGTCAGAGCCGGAGGATCCCAAAATTTTGTTTGGGTTTTCCAGGCGCTTTCCATCGCACAGTACTTCCGTACTATGGCCGCCAAGTCAGTGAAGTGTGCTATCTCACGGCGACTTATGGCGTTGAGGATTCCCTTGTCCGTGCAATTATTGCAAAAGAATGAAATTGCGTCTTCCTCGCGACAGTCCTTGACCTTGTTCATTACAAGGAGGAATCTGGCCCAATAGTGGTGTACTGTCTCCTGGGCCTCTTGTCTAATGTGGGAAAGATCGCTTATATCTGGGTGGGTGGGTAGATTTAGGTCCGAACCCTGGCCCGATCTGAGACCCAGGGGCGGAGGAGTTTCCGATCATGGAAGTTCGGGCTCCGGGATGTTGCCCAATAGGTCTGGCCCGATGCCTGATTCTAGGTTCAAGGTTTGGGCCATGTCCTCCCGTAGAAGGGTATCCGGCTCAGAGAGCTCGGGAATTCGGACATAGTTTGTCCTCAAGATAGAGGAAGAATCGCCGCATTGCTCCTCCACCACCGCTATCTGATGGGTGACCAGCGGGGAGTTAATCTCCCTTTGGTCGGGTTTAAGCCCGATCTGATCATAGTCCGTAGCGACTCCCAAGGCGGCGATGCGATCCAAGAGCTCGTTCAAGGAAGAGAGCTCCATTGGATCCAACTGCTCAGCGAATTCCGAGCCGATGTGGAGGCTGTTTTCGATGACCCGAGAAGTCATCGTCGGCGCAGCGGCCGAACAGGCGGTCATGACGAAACCGCCTAGTCGGAGAGTTTGGCCTATAGCCAGGGCTCCCCCAAAAGTGATGTTGTCCTTAACAACAAGACGAGCCATCAAGCCTTATGATGACGACACAGTGGAACTCTCAATGAAAGCACCAATGTCGGTGTCAAAACCGGCGGATCTCGGGTAGGGGGTCCCGAACTGTGCGTCTAAGGCAGATGGTAACAGGAGGCGGGGGACACGATGTTTACCCAGGTTCGGGCCATCTCGATGGAGGTAATACCCTACTTCCTGCTTGATTGATCTTCATGATATGAGTATTACAAGAGTTGATCTACCACGAGATCGTAGAGGCTAAACCCTAGAAGCTAGCCTATGGTATGATTGTTGTTGTCCTACGGACTAAACCCTCCGGTTTATATAGACACCGGAGGGGGCTAGGGTTACATAGAGTCAGTTACAAGGGAGGAGATCTACATATTCGTATTGCCAAGCTTGCCTTCCACGCCAAGGAGAGTCCCATCCGAACACGGGTCGAAGTCTTCAAACTTGTATCTTCATAGTCCAATAGTCCGGCCAAAGGATATAGTCCGGCTGTCCGAGCACCTCCTAATCCAGGACTCACTCAGCAGCCATCCGCCACATGGCTGCCTCTCCTTATAGGGAAAACCCACAGATGATGTCTGTCCCGCGACGTGTCAAGCAAGCAGGTGCGGAGCTGGCAAGATAGCCCGGCAAGCCTTGCCGGGCAACCAGTGATGTGACACTAAGCGGTGCATTTAATGCACCCTGTCAGCCCGCAGAGTTGGGTATGATAGCACTGTTCGCTATCATATCAGTGCATAATGACAAGTTTGCCATTGTGGTGACCCCTTGATCTATAAAAGGAGGCCCATGGCAACCATAGAAAGAGTTAAAAGGTTAGATAACCCACACCCTCATACGCGCGTAGTCGCCGGTACCCCAAGGCAACCCCTGCCGGGCAAGTGTACTACACTCCACCACCACCTTTTCCATCGTCAATCCACCAAAGCAGGAGTAGGGTTTTACGCCTCGCGGCGGCCCGAACGTGGGTAAATTGCTTGTGTGATCACCTGCCTCGCTGCCCCCATGCCTGTCTGCTCTTTGTGCAACGCATCGCCCCCCTACCAAACCAGCAAGGGGCCTCTTGGTCCCATAGGTGGCTGTGGTTTCCCACAATAGTGAGGCTTGAAACCGTGCACAAATTCCCACAGTCAACATGATGTCTGGTTTAGATGCACAAAGGTAAAGGAAGGATCCAATCATAGAACGATATACCTTTTGATCCACCGCTTTACCATTGGGATCAATGTCAAGTTGGCATTTGACGGGCATTGGAGTAGAGGCCGGCTTGACATCACTTAGCTTGAATCTCTTCAGCATGTCTTGAGTGTATTGGGCTTGGTTGATGAAAGTTCCTTCTCTTCTTTGTTTGATTTCTAACCTGAGAAAGAATTTCAACTCTCCCATCATGGACATCTTGAACTTCGAGGTCATGAGAGCGGCAAACTCCTCATTGAAAGCTTTGTTAAGAGAACCAAAGATAATACCATCAACATATAGTCGGCATACAAACAACTCCTCTTTGACCTTCTTAGTTAAAAGAGTGGGGTCGATTTTCCCAATTTCAAACCCACGATCTTGCAACAACTCGGTAAGGTGCTCATACCATGCACGTGGGGCTTGTTTAAGGCCATATAGTGCCTGATCGAGTTGGTACACATGATTGGGGAATTCAGGATCCTCAAACCCCGGGGGTTGTTTGACATACACCAACTCATTAATAGGACCATTAAGAAAATCACTCTTCACATCCATTTGTTGCAACTTGAAGTTATGATGAGAAGCATAAGCAATCAACAAACGAATAGATTCAAGCCGGGCAACGGGAGCAAAGGTTTCACCATAGTCGATACCCTCGACTTGGGAGTAGCCTTGTGCCACCAAACGAGCCTTGTTGCAAACAATAATCCCATGAGCATCTTGCTTGTTCTTGAATATCCACTTGGTTCCAATATGAACGGATCGAGAAGAGGTGTCTAGAGGGGGGTGAATAGACTCTTAGAAAAGAAAAGTTGCAGTTTTTAATTTCTCGAAGTTAAGGTGGAGTTTTAGCACAAGTTTAAACATTCACAATACATATCATGCAAGCATGACAAGAGTATATGAGCAACGGAAAGTAAAGCATGCAATTTGCGAGAATGTAAAGGGATGGGATTGGAGTATGCAAACGTAGTTGGAGACACGAAGATTTTTTTCGTGGTTCCGATAGGTGGTGCTATCGTACATCCACATTGATGGAGACTTCAACCCACGAAGGGTAACGGTTGCGCGAGTCCACGGAGGGCTCCACCCACGAAGGGTCCACGAAGAAGCAACCTTGTCTATCCCACCATGGCCATCGCCCACGAAGGACTTGCCTCACTAGGGTAGATCTTCACAAAGTAGGCGATCTCCTTGCCCATACAAACTCCTTGGTTCAACTCCACAATCTTGACAGAGGCTCCCAAGTGACACCTAACCAATCTAGGAGACACCACTCTCCAAAAGGTAATAGATGGTGTGTTGATGATGAACTCCTTGCTCTTGTGCTTCAAATGATAGTCTCCCCAACACTCAACTCTCTCTCTCACGGATTTGGATTTGGTGGAAAGATGATTTGAGTGGAAAGCAAGTTGGAGAAGGCTAGAGATCAATATTTATGTGGTTGGAATGGAATATCTTGATCTCAACACATGACTAGGTGGTTCTCTCTCAGAAAATGTATGCGGGAAGTGTAGGCATGTTCTCATGGCTCTCCTCACAAATGAAGAGTGGGTGGAGGGGTATATATAGCCTCCACACAAAATCTAACCGTTACACACAATTCACCAAACTCGGTGGGACCGAATCAGAAAACTCAGTCGGACCGATTTAGTTCATAATGTGACTGTTAGGCATTTCGGTGGGACCGATTTTGGTAATGAGCTAACTAGATAGTTGGTCAAGCAAACTCAGTGAGACCGATTACAAATCTCGGTTGATCCAAAAATATTGCAACAGGAACCAGAGAGTTTACAAGCCCATCTCGATGAGACCGGGATCCCATCGGTGAGACCGAATTGATTAGGGTTTTTGGTAGTGGCTATGTCAAATGAACTCAGTGGCGCCGGATAGATCAAATCGGTGGGGCCGAGTTTTGTCGGATTTCGGGTTCCGGCAAAACCGTTGAGGTTCGAACACTGGGGTGCGCACGAAGCTCTCTCCTCTCCCAAGCTCTCGCACTCCACGATCTAGCGGACTAACTCGCCGAACCCAAAGAACACGAGGACACAAGATTTATACTGGTTCGGGCCACCATTGTGGTGTAATACCCTACTCCAGTGTGGTGGTGGTGGATTGCCTCTTGGGCTGGGGATGAACAGTACAAGGGGAAGAACAACCTCCTGAGGTGAGGTGTTCTTGTGCTCGACGAGCTGGAGAACGGTTCGATCCTCCCCCTCCCTCCGTGGTGGCTAGTCCTATTTATAGAGGCCCGGGTCCTCTTCCCAAATATTGAGCGGGAAGGGATCCCACAATGGCCAAGTTTGAAGGGGAACAACTAGTACAACTTATCCTGACAAAAGTGGTCTTCGCCTGCCAAAGGCTCTGGTGGTGACGCCGTCTTTGGCTCCACGGTGACCTCCATCCTGCCGTCCTGCTGGTCTTGGTCTCGTTGCACCGATATGGAAACCTTTGCCTGATGCCTCAGGTCTCCACGCCTGCGCTTGCCTCTTTAGCACCAAAGAGGAAACAAGGACACTGCGCACGCGGGGCGTGTCGGTGTCAAAACCGGCGGATCTCGGGTAGGGGGTCCCGAACTATGCGTCTCGGATTGATGGTAAGAGGAGACGGGGGACACGATGTTTACCCAGGTTCGGGCCCTCTCTATGGAGGTAATACCCTACTTCCTGCTTGATTGATCTTGATGAATATGAGTGTTACAAGAGTTGATCTACCACGAGATCGTAATGGCTGAACTCTAGAAGTCTAGCCTATGGGTATATGGTAATGAATCTGTCCTATCCAGACTATGCCCTCCGGTTTATGTAGACACCGGAGGGATCTAGGGTTACATGGAGTCCGTTACATAGGAAGGTATCTTCATAATTGGTCGCCAAGCTTGCCCTCCACGCCAAGGAGAGTCCAATCCGGACACGGGTATAGTCTTCGGTCTTCGTGTCTTCACAGCCCATCAGTCCGGCCCAATGAGTAACAGGCTGGACGCCTGAGGACCCCTTAGTCTAGGACTCCCTCAGTAGCCCCTGAACCTGCTTCAATGACGAGGAGCCGGCACGCAGATTGTCTTCGACATTGCAAGGCGGGTTCCCCTCCTTCCGAACTCCAAGATAGTCTTCGGATGCGATGATTGTATCCGAACCTGCAACACATTCCACACACAACCGCAGAGAGAATATAATATTTGCACGAGTCTAATCTGCTGACAGTTTTTATGATGCTACGCCTGTCCGGTTATAATCTTGAACCGTTTTTCATTTGCCACCCCACATTGTGAGACGCGGTTGCTATTGGCACGTCTTGTCGAAGCAGAGATCGTGTCCCCTTATTGCGGGATTCTCATTAATGCGGGCTTGGGTAACCCAACTGTAGCACTTGCACAACCATTGGGAATCGGCGAATCTTAAGGCGAGCCAGGAGGCGTTTAATGTTTGCTGCCTTTATAAGAGGATAAGGATCCCCTCTTCCTCTTCTCACGCTTTCTCTCCATCTCTGCCTTCCCGATCTCCAGCTCCAGCGCCCAAGTTCCAATCTCCTTTCCACCCCAGCAACCATGTCCGGATCCGGTGGTCAGGGCAAGTGGATGGTCTCCTCCGTCACGGAGGAGGACATTGCTGAGGTCCGGGCGGCCGGATATTTGGCGAAGGAGATCGCTCACCGTCTGCCGGCCGAGGGACAGATAGTGCCCACGCCGGAGCCCAGTGAGAGGATGGTATTCATCCCCCATTTCTTCCGCGGGCTAGGGTTTCCACTTCACCCCTTCGTCTGCGGGCTAATGTATCCTTACGGGGTAGATTTCCATGATCTGTCCCCGAATTCCTTCCTCAACATTTCGGCGTTTATCGTCGTATGCGAGGCCTTCCTCCGCATCCACCCCCACTTCGGACTGTGGCTCAAAGTCTTCAATGTGAAGCCGAAGGTGGTAGATGGCCAGCACGCGGAGTGCAGAGGGGCAATGGTGAGTAAATTATCCAACGTATCTTGGCCCAAAGGCACCTTTGTGGATACAGTGAAGGAGTGGCAGAAGCAGTGGTTCTACGTCACAGAACCACGCGGCACCACCTGGGCCGCGGCTGCCGAATTCCGCTCCGGCGCTCCTGTGCAACTCACCTCTTGGGTCGAGAAGAGTCCGGACTGGTGTTCTCCTGACGAGCCGATAGCGTTGCAGACGCGTGTTCAGAGCATGGTAACCAAGAGCGTCAAGCTCGTTGATGTGATCCAGGTGATGTTAGTTCGCCGGATCCTTCCATGCCAGCGTCGAAGCCGCCCGTTGTGGGAGTTCAATCCGAAGAAGCACTGGACCCTGGTGAGGCTCTTTGAGACTACACACGAGGGCGCATGGAAATTGCTCTTCAAGGGCAATGAGAAACCCCCAGCCATGGATTCGGACCGTGGTCACGATTGTATACACCCCGCCAGCAAGGTATGTTGTTTCGAATGAGTCCTCAACCTAATCGTTTTGAGGATGATGTCTGAGCCTTTGTTGTTGCTCTTTCAGGACTGGATGGAGAGGGCAAAGTGGATCCAGTGTCCGGCTCCGCTGCCCGAAGAACCAGTCATCCCGCGTCTAGCAGAGATGCTGGTACCGGCACCGTATAAGGCGCCGGAGAAGAAGGCCAAGAAGAAGGCAAAGGGGGCCAAGAGGGGCCTCTGTCGTAAGAGTACTTCTAACGTGGCGTCCGAGGACGACGAGACCCATTCTTCTATCCCTGAGGACAATGACGGGGAGGAGGAGGAGGAAGAAAACAATCCTCCCCCCGAGGAGAGGAAGAAGAAGAGGGCGGCTCCGGCGCATCTGGAGGCTGAGGCGCCCAAAAAGGGGAAGGGTGTTCCCGCGGTCACCACCGCATGGGACGTTGACAGCAGTCCGGAATGACGCCCCCGCACTAAGCCCCAGGCCGCGTCGTAAGTGACATGGCTTATTTATGCACACATCCAACCCTTTCTCTCCATTATCTTGATGTGGTTAACCGTACCATTGCAGCCCGGCCCGCGACCTGATCCAGCGATCCTCGTCTGGAAGTTCGTTGGCTCCGTCGGAGATGGCGAGCCAGTCGCCACCGCCCGCTTATTCCCCCGGGGACGGGGACGACACCGAAGTGCTGTCCCGGAGGGCCGATCCGAATCGGGAAGGAACCTAGGACGCTGTCCGGGAGGCGCCACAAGGCGAAGCCTCCACTGTCGGACATATGGAGGGGACGATCCCCATGGAGACTGGGGAAGAGGGCCGCATCCAGCTTGGCCCTCAGCCGAATACGATTTCGCAGGCCCATATGGCTCCGGAGTCGGGCGGGCAGCCCCCTTTGAAGGAGGGGGTGCACCGCTTCCGCCGGTGGTCCCTGCCCATCCAGGGGCGCCAGATAACCTGATGGACGCGCTATGAGGCGCCTCCGTTATGGAAGAGCATCGTGTCCTTATGGGCACGGTGATCGAGAAGGTTCAGTCTGCCAAGAGTGGACTGAACGAAGCCTGCAGCAACCTGTTGACAGGTTTCGAGGTAAGTGACATAGAAAGAGAAAAAACCCCATGTAGTCCGTAGCCCCCGAGACACTATCCGGTGCTCGGCAAGAGGAACCAGACAGAGGATCAATCCTCTAGTGTAGAAGACTAATGTGATATGTGTGGATGAGCAGGCGTCGGTGTTGGCCGCAACCTCACATGCTGCCGAAATTTCCGAACTGAAGCAGAGGCTGGAGCGGACCGAGAACGAGCTCGGCGAGGTTACAAAGCGGCTTCAAGAGAAGCAAGGTAGGTATCGTCTTGCTGTGTGTTCGGAAAGAACAAGCGTTGCATACCGACCGTAATGTCAAAATGTGTGCAGGAGCCGCAACCGAGGTGGAGGCCCTAAAAAAGGCTCTGGCCAAAGCCGAGAGGAAGGCCATCGAGCAGCATGCTGCTCGAAAAAAGCTCGAGGCCCGAGTCAAGGAGGTCCAACAGGAGCTCCAAGACGCGGTGAAAAAATGTGAGATCTTGGAGAATGATGCGTCGGCTCAAAAGGCCGAACTCTCCAAGGCTCGTCAGAGCGCGGAGACCGCACGGAATGAGGCCCGGGACGCCCTCCAGGAGATCCAGGAGGCTAGGAAGATCACGGCGGGTAAGGCTTTTAAGATGCAAAGGAAGTACGCGGAGAAGCAATACCTTTTACTAACCCGGGTTCGGAGTTCCCCACGGGCTTTTGCGGATTTGCCACGTAGCGTATCAGACGCTGCAGAGTTCTACCAAGCCGAAGGAGGAGGTTCGACGGAGAAGTTATTCTGGACGCAGTAGGCGACGCCAGAGCATCCCGTGTCCTTCACCGATCAGCTCAAGCAGCTGGTGGAGCTGCACAGGGTGGCCGAACTAGCCATGAAGCATTTAACAATCTGGCTATGGCCAGCCGAAGCTATGCCCGGCAGCTACTTCAGACTTGTGAGGCGGCTAGTGGAAGCCTGTCCGCGGCTGGACGTTATCAAGCGCTCTGTATGTATTGAAGGTGCCCGTATGGCCTTCGCTCGCTGCAAGATGTGGTGGTCGAAGATGACCACTGTTGAAGTGGCTAGCGGGCCGCCAGAGGGCAAGGAGCACCGCACACCCGAAAAGTATGGCCTTCGCTCAATGTTCGAAGGACATTACTCTCGAATGAATACATTCGTGTTGTCCTTTGCCTTGTATTATAAAGACAAAGCTTGTTTTGTAATGTAATTTCGTTATGCTTTAAATTGTTTCCTCCTGCGCGACCGTGTTATATGCAATCTAAGGGTTGGCCAGTCGTCGGCTTCTGCCCTCACGTAATTAGTACGGAGGTGTTCAGGATGGGATCTACACAATCCTGATCCAATTATATGGTCCTTGAAGGAGTTGTTTAGCGCAACGAACAAGGCAATCAGACTATACGGCTTAAACGCCCTCACTTAGCCATAGGAGTTTTATAATTAAGCAAGTGCGCAGCCGCTGGTCCAAGCCAAGGTGCTGCCAGCATCTGATCGGGAAGTGCCGATCCTTCGCCTGACGCGGAAAAAAAATCTCCAACGATTTTGTAACCCTCGAACAGCTGACCGGCTCTCGCCGTATCATGACAGTCAGTTTTCGGCTTTCTCTACTGAGGTGCTCATCCGGTCAAGGCCAGGGCACAATCGCAGTAGTTCTCCCTTTACTACCCTAGCCGATAGAGCGGAACGTAGGGTAGCAAGCACAGGAGCCGGGCAACCCAACTATTGACCAAAGACATGATTCGGAGCCAATTCATATAATGCTAAATTTCGGGGTGCCGAACTTTTGTACAAGAAGTGTTCGGACTTTGTTGCCGTGTTATGGGGCGATAAGCAGCCCCTGGCGAATATGAAACGTACAAAAGAGTACCGATGTAGCTGATAAGCAGATCGAAATAAAATGAAGTAAGAAGCGAAAACCACAGAAACTGGGCCGCATATCATTTTTATTATAACTGAATGGATACGTCAAGGCGTATCTTATACAAATAATGCGATAAGCACCCGGGCTATTTAACATGCCGAGATCAAGAAGAGGCAGCGTGCGGGTCCTGAGAAATAAGTAAAAAATACCGTCAAGAAGAACGTATGGAGGTTGCCCTACGCACCTATGCTGCATGCCCCTTTGTATGCCGATCCTTCGAAGGGGCTGATGATCAGGCTCGCGAGAAAAGGAACCTGAAACGGAAAGGAAAAATTGTGTCCGGGGTCGGTCTAGCCGAACTGTAGATCCCGGGTTAGCTTGTGCCTTCACCGACGTCCATGGAATTTCGAGTGCGTAATTATGTACGTGTGGTACGAATGCCACTACCTCCTCGGGACTGGGACGGAGGCCAAATTGCTAGTCGAGCTCTTGACGAGCCTTGCTGTCCTGCTGCAGTGTAGTTCGGAACTTCTTGATGGTGCCCAGGGGCTCGGCAGCTGCACTATGGTGCTGCTTGAGAAGGCCGCTCTGTACCTCTGCTGCTAGGGTGGCGGTGTGCTCCTCTGTTCGGAGGGAGCATTCCGTGTTGCCATTGACTGTTATGACGCCGCGTGGGCCGGACATCTTGAGCTTGAGATAAGCGTAGTGTGGCACTGCGTTGAATCTAGCAAAAGCTGTTCGTCCGAGCCATGCGTGGTAGCCGCTGCGGAATGGGGGGATGTCGAAGATTAACTCCTCACTTCGGAAATTGTCCGGAGAGCCGAAGACCACTTCCAGCGTGATTGAGCCCATACAGCGGGCCTCAACGCCTGTAATGACTCCTTTGAAGGTAGTCTTTGTTGGTTTGATTCGTGAGGGGTCAATGCCCATCTTCCGCACCGTGTCTTGATAGAGCAGGTTAAGGCTGCTACCACCGTCCATCAGGACTCGTGTTAGGTGAAACCCGTCAATAATTGGGTCCCAGACTAGTGCGGCTGAACCGCCGTGGCGGATGCTAGTTGGGTGGTCTCATCGATCGAAGGTGATCGGGAATGACGACCATGGATTGAATTTTGGGGCGACTGGCTCTACCGCATACAAGTCCCTGAGTGCACGCTTACGCTCCCTTTTGGGGATGTGTGTGGCATATATCATTTTCACCGTTTTGACTTGAGGGGGGAATTTCTTCTGCCCTCCAGTGTTCGGCTGCCGGGGCTCTTCGTCCTCGTCCTCACTTTGTGATCCCTTTTCTTTGTTTTCGGCATTTAACTTGCCAGCCTACTTGAAAACCCAACAATCCCTGTTGGTATGATTGGCTTGCTTAGCCGAGGTGCCGTGTATTTGGCACGGACCGTCGAGTATGTGGTGTAGGCTGGAAGGTCCTTCATTGTTTCTTTTGTAGGGCTTCTTCCATTGGCCGGACTTGGAGCCCCTGAATCTGGCATTGACTGTGGTGTCATTGGTGTTGTTATCATTGCTTCGGCGTTTGTGCCTATTGCGCCGGAGCTTGCCAGTGCTATTCTTGGCCTCAGAGGGGCCTGTCTCGCTGGCTGTGTTATTACTATGGGCCAGCCAACTGTCCCCTCCTGCGCAAAAGCGGGTCATGAGTGCCGTGAGGGCTGCCATAGACTTCGGCTTTTCCTGGCCGAGGTGGCGTGCTAGCCATTCATCGCGGATGCTGTGTTTGAAGGCTGCTAAGGCCTCGACGTCCGGACAGTCAACGATCTAGTTCTTTTTGGTTAGGAATCTAGTCCAGAATTTTCTAGCTGATTCTCCAGGTTGTTGAACTATGTGGCTTAAGTCATCGGCGTCTGGTGGCCGGACATAGGTTCCTTCGAAGTTGTCGAGGAAAGCCTCTTTCAAGTCCTCCCAGCTGCCGATGGAATTTTCAGGCAGACTGTTAAGCCAGCGCCGAGCTGGCCCTTTGAGCTTTAGTGGGAGGTATTTAATGGCGTGGAGCTCATCTCCTTGAGCCATGTGGATATGGAGGATAAAGTCCTCGATCCATACTGCTGGATCCGTTGTGCCGTCGTATGATTCCATATTGACGGGCTTGAACCCCTCGGGGAATTCGTGATCCAGTACTTCATCCGTGAAGCAGAGAGGGTGTGCAGCGCCTCTATATTGGGCCGCGTCATGGCGTAGTTCTGATGGAGTCCATCTGCGATGTTCGGCCCGGGCATGGTTAGATTTATCACGTCCGAATAGGTGGCCTTCCTCATGCCTCGAGGCATGCCCTCGCGATCTGTAGATCGATCTTGTGTGTCCTGTTCTATCGTCCAGGATTTGTCAAAGGTCGTATGTGTGACCCCGAACTCTTCCGTCTCTATTTTTGTGAGGCGGTGGTGCAGGCTGCTGTTCAGCCTGACTTGCCGCTTTGTCCCGACCGGGGGGTGGCCGGTCGGCCGCCCTGTCTCGACCACACGGTGATCGCTCCTCATTATGCGAGGGAGATATGTGTTTCGGTGCTTCCTCATCAAATTGAGGTAGCAGTCTGCGTTTCGGGTAGCTCTTGGCTGGGCACTTGAGGCCGTATTCTTCCGCTGTCAGGTGTCAGTCCATCTGTCGACGAGCAGGTCTTGTTCAGCTTGAAGCTGCTGCTGCTTCTTTTTCAGGCTCCTTGCAGTTGCCATGAGTTGAAGCTTAAAGTGCTCCTGGTCCAGAGGGTCCTCGGGCACGATGAAATCTTCGTTGCCGAGGCTTGTCTCCTCTTCGGAGGGCAGATGGTAACTATCGTCCTCCGAGTTATCTTCTATGGCCTGTTCATCAGGGTTGTCTTGCATGTTGTCATGTTCCTCCTGTTCGGATGCAGCGCCGACAGGGTCTTGATTGTTTTCGGCGTCGCCCGGAGTACTATTTTCTCCGGTGCCAGTGTTGCCATCCTTTGAGCGACGAGGCTTAGAACGGCGTTTGGGACGCCGGCGCTTGGACTGTGTCTCAGAGGGTTTGTTCTTATCCGGCTCTTCTTTGTCGTCGCCAGATCCTTTAGGTGTATCAACCATGTACACATCGTACGAAGAGGTGGCCGTCCAACGTCCAGTGAATGGCGGGTCTTGGCCTTGCTCCCTGTTGGCATCGTCGTCCATGCCGTCGATGTATTCAGAGCCATAATCGAGCACGTCGGTTAAGTCATCGACGGTGGCTCTGAAGTGGGTGGCGGGTGGGAAGCAAAATTCCTCATCGTCCGCCTCTAGCTCGAACCGAATATAGTTCGGCTATGACTCTTCAAAGAATTTAGTACGTCACCCAAAGGCGAGTGCTGGAAGATGTCTGCGGTGCTAAATTCAAAAATCGATAACCGATCCAGCTCGGTGTCTGCAGGCGCACTTGATCCGGAACGTGAAGCCGGAGACAAGTCCGGAGTTCCGTCGACGCAGGCATTGCAGGATGTAGAGTCCGTGTGCGGCTTCGACGCCATGTACTTTATGGCCTCGGAGGGGATGATCTGCTTCGGTATTGAGGCCGTTGCAATAACAGGATCCATCTCCTGGGTGTGCCTCGATGACAGATTTAAGTCATGTTCATCGGAGAGAAGGGGAGCGATCGCTGCAGTCTCAAATCCATCGAACATCAAGTCTCCGCGGATATCCGCGACGTAGTTCAAGCTTCCAAATCTGACCTGATGGCCAGGGGCGTAGCTATCGACCTGCTCCAGACGGCCAAGAGAGTTGGCCCGCAGTACGAAGCCACCGAACACAAAGATTTGTCCGGGGAGGAAGGTTTCTCCCTCGACAGCGTCATTACTGACGATCGAAGGGGCCATCGAATCCTTTCGTCGACGGCACAGTGGAACTCTCAATGGAAGCACCAATGTCGGTGTCAAAACCGGCGGACCTCGGGTAGGGGGTCCTGAACTGTGCGTCTAGGATTGATGTTAACAGGAGACGGGGGACACGATGTTTACCCAGGTTCGGGCCCTCTCTATGGAGGTAATACCCTACTTCCTGCTTGATTGATCTTGATGAATATGAGTGTTACAAGAGTTGATCTACCACGAGATCGTAATGGCTGAACTCTAGAAGTCTAGCCTATGGGTATATGGTAATGAATCTGTCCTATCCGGACTATGCCCTCTGATTTATATAGACACCGCAGGGATCTAGGGTTACATGGAGTCGGTTACATAGGAAGGAATCTTCATAATTGGTCGCCAAGCTTGCCCTCCACGCCAAGGAGAGTCCAATCCGGACACGGGTATAGTCTTCGGTCTTTGTGTCTTCACATCCCATCAGTCCGGCCCAATGAGTAACAGGCCGGACGCCTGAGGACCCTTAGTCCAGGACTCCCTCAGGGCGCCCGCCTGGCACCCGCCTGGTGTGGTCGTCATGGCTTGCGTCACTGGATCCTCGCGAGGTTCACCTTGCCTTGATCTCTCCGCCCCTCGCGAGCCAGCCTGGTGAGGCCGCTCCTGAGGAGGTCTTGTGTCGTCCGCCTCGCAAGGCTTGGCCCCTCGCAAGGGTCTTGAGTGTTTGTTGGTGAAGATGGGCCGTACGGGCCCGCTGGTAGAGCCACGCCGTGGGCCGCAGGCAGGCAAGTCTGGGGACCCCCGTTCCCAGAGCGCCGACAGTAGCCCCCAGGCCCAAGGCGCGCTCGGACTTGGCTTCGAGGCGAAGCCAACGGGCAAGTGCGGAGCGCCGTGGGCCCCAATAGCCTGCGGCCTTGGTCGACGTGTGGCAGTTGATTGGACGTGGGCGTCTCCGCTTCCCCACGCTGCCTCGGCAATTGCCCGATTTGACGAGTCCCTGCTGCATGCAAAAAGGATTATCATTACTTGCGATCGTGGGGGTCGCCGGTTGGCCTTCTCTCACTATAAATGAGGAGGGGGGCGGAGCCCCCGTCGCTCATCCCTTCTCGCTCTGCTTGCTTCTTCTTCCTCGCTCCATTGGCAGTAGCGACATCCATGGCGCCAATCCGAAGATTCTCAGCCACAGAGAAGGGGAAAGCTCCCCGCGACGAGCCCGGGCCGCTTCCGCCGAAGAAGAGGCCGGTCCTCCGCCGTGTTGTAGTCGTAAGGCAGGAGGTGACAAAGGCTTTGGTATGAGCGGCCTCCTCCTGGGTATCCGTTACCCCTGTACGCCCAAGCCGAGGGCTCAGGAGGAAGAGGCGGCGAGCGGCACCGCGCGCGCCGCAGCCATGGTCGCTGCACTGCTATGGCGCGCGTTGCCGCCCCTGGAGTCCATGCCACGGAATCCTCGCGCGAACTTGTGCTGTGGGTGGCGATGCCTCCGCGCACTTGGATCCGCTTCCCTTCCTTCTTCTCTTCCGAGATGCCGCCGAGGGGGCCCCTTGAGCTTTGGCTGCAGCACGCCGACTGCGACGCGCCGGCGACTGGGGCGGAACTTGAAGTCGTCTCCTCGGGCAAGATCATCATGACCCGAGGCTGGGGTGAGGTCGCTCAAGTGTGCCGTGCGGAAGGCGCCCTCGCGATCCACTTCGAGTACGACGTCGCCTCCACGCCGACCTTCAAGGTCTTCGACGCGGAAGGCCGCCGCATGGAGTGCTGCTCCGGAAGGGGCCGGCAGGACGGCGTCGCAGCAGGGGCAGGGCCTGCTGTCCGCGTCGCCAATGGCTCCTCTGGTAGCAGCAGCGACGCTCGGGACTCCAGCAATTCTCCCGAGCTCTACGAGACTCCGGAGATGAGCGACGACAGCTACGTGCCCCCAAGCTCTCGCCGCGCCCGGAGCAAGGCTGCAGCGTCCGGCCGTCACCGCCGCCGATCTGGATGAGGTTGGTGCCAGCCTCCCGTGGGCCACTGTTGATGATGGCGTCGGCCAGTGTGGTGCGCATAGATAGGGCTCCCAGAAGTTCTTTCCTGTGAGGAATCGAGAAGTACCCCGTGGGGGCATGTAAAGGGTTCGCAATGTCCGTTGTTGATATTATCCTTATTATGAAATTGTGCGTGTGCGTTGTCGGAGTAAATGGCCACAGGTAGCCTAACCGACTCCCCTGGCTCTTTGAAAAATTATCAGGCCGATCGGGCCTTCAAGCATCCAAAACACAGGGTCGCCTTCCCCTGGTCGGCTATCTCACATGCCGACTACCGGAAGGCGGCCCGACCTCAAAAACCTTCCCGAAGATAACCATAAGATGGTCGACTCCCAGAAGCCGGCCATAAGAAGACCGACTCCCAGAAGCCGGCCACAAGAAGACCGACTCCCGCAAGCCGGCCAAGACTACACCCTCAAGGGCTGCACCCACATAACGGTGATGAGACGGGGCGTGCCCACAGTACAGCCTGCCACCCCCGAATCCCGGAGCACGGATGGCCACAGTGCGCCGTACGGGTCAGCCATCCGCCGTCCGGCGCGGCACTGTTGCCATGTTGACCGTGACGCCACCCATGACAGGTGCTAGTACGGCTCGTGGGCGGCGGTCCCCTTCAGCCAGAGAGACGCTCGAAGGTGGCCAGGCCTCCCCTAGTCAGCCTGGGGCATAGCCGGCTCCCAATAGCCGGCTACCTCCTTCCCTCGAAGTATGTGCGTCATTAAGGAGACAAGACGAGGTAAGGCTACAGTGAGAGCCCGCCAGGCGGCGGCACTGTAGCCATGCTTACCTCGACAAAGCCCTCGTCATCAGGGGCGAAGCAACAGTAACCAGCCACCGACAAGACCCCCAGGCGGTGGGGCCGGCCTGTCGACCAAGAGGCCGGCAGCCGGCGGGACCCCCCAGTCGGCGGGCCCCAACGGCCGGCGGAGAAGCCGGCGAACATAGACCCTGACGGCTGGGACCCGCGTCCAGCCGGATTACCATTGTATCCCTAGGGTGTAGGCCTATATAAACCCCCTAGGGCACCCATGCAAAGGCTTGATCTCTCAGATAGTTTTACACACCACGTAGAGGGAAGAGGAGAGCTAGCCTTGCCCTTCTTCCTCCTCTAGCCAAACAGCTCAAGGAGCACTTGTAGCTCCTTGTGTTGATCTAGTGATCATGCGGAGACCCTGCAGAGCAGGATTAGGGGTGTTATCTCCACGGAGAGCCCCGAACCTGGGTAAGATCCGCTAGCGTGCATGTCTTCGCCTTATCCGGTTTCCAGGCACCGGCGATGTCTTACTGGCTCCCACAATGATAAGCCACCCATTGGCATATGTCGCACCTACCACCCGACATTTGGCGCCCACCATGGGGCCAGGTGCACTGTCGTCCGGAGACCTGTTCTGGATGGGAACCCTTTTCCTCCCCCGCGAGCATAGCCAGCCCGCCACGCCAGATGGCACTTGCCCCGACGCGCTGCAAGGCGTCGACGACGCCTGCGCAGCGAGCTGCCTCACCGATCTTCTTGGCGAGGCTCGCATCTCCGACGAGCCTGCGTCCAACGCGGGCACAGCCTGCCCCGAGAGCCGTCTCGTCAGCCTCCTCGACCAGCTTCACGTCTCCAGCGAGCTTGCTGTCGACTTGGAGTCGGTCGGCTCCACCGACCCGATGCTGGTCGACTCCGACACGGCATCACTTGACGCCTTCCCCACCAACGTGGTGATCATCGACGACCCTCTCCCTCGAGCCGACAGTGGCAACAGCGCTGTCACTGAGGTGCTGGTCATCAGCCACGGTGCCGTCTCAGGCGAGAACGCCCACGACGCCCTACAAGCGGCGCTGCACGACTTGTCCATCCCCATCCCGGCCGATGCCGACGTCGAGACACTGGAGGCACGCCGCCTCGCCCTCGTCGTAGAAGGCCAGAAGATAGCATCCAGGAGACGCCTCACTAAGGCTCACCAGCGCGAAGCCGACCGCGCCGCCTTTGGTACGCCACCTCCCGGCGGGCCGAGCCGGGCCGGCATCGTCAAGAAGCGCGGCGCGGCCATCGCCAGCATGCTGGGAGCAGACCGCCCAGTCTACGCCACGCCACTCGAGAACCTGCGTGCCGCTCAGGCGGCTGTAGACGAGCTGAACGGGCTGGGGGCCGACGAGCTCCCCTACATGACTAGACGCATCCAGCAGCTGATCGATGCGGCCGCAGAGCGGCATGAATGTAACGCCCCGGATCCGATGCGCCAGGTGTCTTCCAGTTATGCGTCGTTGTTGCCATGTCATTTGATTGCGTGTTGCATTTTGCCATGTCATCATCTGCATTTCATCTGCATGCTTTTCAAAACATGCATCCGGTCCTTTTCCGCGTTGTCCGTTTCGCGATCCGACACTCCCACACGCGCCCATCGCCCCTCTCAGACCTTGTTTCATGAGCGGGAGAAAAATGTTCTCAGAATGGGCCGAGATTTTCTGAGTGGCCTTGGTATAGCACCGGTAGACCGCCCGTCAAATTTCGTTCCATTTGGAGTTCGTTTGACGCCCCAACGGTTAACCGCGTAGCCCGAAACCCCTTCTCTTTGCAGCCCAGCACCCCTCCAAATAAGCCCACTAACCCAGCAAAACCCCCTCCACGCTCTTCGTCATTCGATCACGATCGTGTGGGCGAAAACCACACCTCAGTTGGACTCTCCTAGCTCCTTCTACCTATATAAACACCTCCCCCTCCGAAATTTCGGGTCCAAACCCTAGTCTCCCCTTCCTCCACGCCACCGGACACATCGCCCCGCCGCACCGGACGTGTCCGCCGCCGCGCCGGCAGCCAACGGGTGGCTGCCACGTCTCCCTGCCCGCTCCCCGCCGCCGCAGGCCCGCCGGGGCCCGGATCGGGCCCTCCCGGCCCGCGCGCCCGCGCCCGCCTGATCCCCGCGTCCCCGCCGCCTGGGCGTCCGCCGCCGCGCCGACCTTCGCCGGCCCCTGCGCCTCCTCCAGCCGCCGCCCCACCGTCGGCGAGCTCCTTCGGCCCCACCTCCAAGCCCGCCGCCACGTGCTCCTCGCCGGAGTTCAACTCCGGCCGGATCCGTCCAGGTGGGACGAGATCCACCGGGTCCTCCATCCAAACGCGCGCCCCCGTCCCCGGATCGCTCCGTCCCGGATCCCCTCGTCCCGTTTCCCCGAGGTCCATTTTTCACCAAGTCCCCAGATCTGCTACATTCTGATGCACTGTTCGTCATGCTATAACTTCTTGCATATAGCTCCGTTTTGTGCATATGTTATATCAATATGTTTATCATGAGATGCTCTTCATTTTGTTCCAGTGTGCCATGTCTGTTTGAGTTCATCTTGATGCCCTGATCATCGTTTCAAGAGTGATAGATGATGTTAACTGCTGTCTGCTATCAGAACTTGGTGATTTTTCTTTTTCATTGCATTTTGTGTGTGCATCCTATGAGCATGAGCTCTACATGTGTTTTGAACTTCATCATGCCATATTTATAGAGGTGCTTGTCTTGTATTTTTGTGATATATGTGGTGACTAGCACAAGCATGCAAAGTAGCCTCCGTGATGTTCCTGATTTCTGTGACTTCTTCATTTCTGCCAAGTCTGTAGCTGTAATATTGTGATGCCATGTAAACTTGCCAAGTCTGCATAATCTGGAGATGTTCACTAAGGATGTTTTGTTCTACATGTTATGCTCTATCCATTCATGCCCTTGATTGCATTTATAGCCTGCCGAAGCTTGTTGTAATCTTGCTCTCAAATTACTAAATAATGTTGTTGTCAGCCTGTTAACATGAAGTTCAGTTTTGACATGTGTTTTTCTAGTGATCCATGCGCCCTATTACTATCCTCTTGCCATGCTTAGCTTCATATTTATTCCATCTTACTGTTGGTTACCTTTTCATGCCCTGTATTGCTCTGCGGTGAGTGGTTCACGCTCACCAACATGCCTACTTATCGTTGATCCTGCCATGCTCTGTTTTTCTTCCAAGTCTGAAACTGTTAATTAAACTTGCTATGTTTACATGGGTGCCATCATATCTTCTGTACCTTTTTGACTCATGTTCAGTAAGGGTCTTTTGTTCTATGATTTGAGTAGAAGCATGCCAAGCTTAAGTTTGCCATGATAGCTTGCTGTAACTTGTTGTTTGCTAGCTCTAAACATTGCAACCTGATGTTACTTCTGTCATGTCCAGTGATTTTCTGCCAAGTCTGTGAATCTGTTATTATTTGCAATCTTGCCATGTCCTTTTGAGCATCTTCTAGTGGTTTCTGAAGATAGGTCAGTGTTCCTATTTTGTTATGCTTCACATGTACATCATGTCCACGTCTTTTGTTTTCATGTTGGGGTGCTGTAGCATATTGTTTTGATGCTTGCAAGATGCCTAGTTGCTGTTTTGGGCAGTTTGTTGCTATATCTTGTTTGGAGTGTATGTGTTGCACCGTTGCTCCGTTTTGAGCATACTCTATATGAAACTTGCTTAGAGTTGCATGTAGTTTCATATTATCATGTTGCATCCTTGTTTTGAGGTGTTTGCTTGATGTTTGTATGCATTTTGCACCAATGCCATGTTTAACTTGTTTTGCTCATATCTTCTAGGCCGTAGCTCCGAATTAAATGAACCTTATATGTAACTTGACTAGAATTTCGTGTAGATCATCTTGGTGCATCTTAACTTGCTGTTTAACAACTTCAATATAAGGTTTATTCTGTTCTTGTCCAATTTTGAAATATGCATATGAGGACTTACCGGAATTGTTATATGTTGTTTCCGGCCTCGTTTAAACTTGCTTTGATGTGTTGCTCTTGTATGCATCATCTCTTGCCATGAGTAGCTTCATCTAGCCTTGTCATGCATCATGTTTGGTTGTGCATCATGTCATGTTTATGTGTTGTGTGTTCACCTTCTTGTTTGCTTCTTTCCGGTTGTGCTCCTTCTCGTTAGTTCCTGTTTCGTTGCGATCGTGAGGATTCGTTCGTCTACGCTTGGTTCATCTTCGTGGCTTCATCTTCTTCATGGATTCGTTCTTCTTCCTAGCGAGATTTCAGGCAAGATGACCATCACCTTGGATCTCATTACTATCATTGCTATGCTAGTTGCTTCGTTCTTTCGCTATGCTGCGCTACCTATCACTTGCTTTTCAAGCCTCCCAAATTGCCATGTCAGCCTCTAACCTTTTCACCCTTCCTAGCAAACCGTTGTTTGGCTATGTTACCGCTTTTGCTCAGCCCCTCTTATAGCGTTGCTAGTTACAGGTGAAGTTGAAGTTTGTTCCATGTTGGAACATGGATATCATGAACTTTGTTGGATATCACAATATCTCTTATATTATTAATGCATCTATATACTTGGTAAAGGGTGGAAGGCTCGGCCTTATGCCTGGTGTTTTGTTCCACTCTTGCCGCCCTAGTTTCCGTCATACCGGTGTTATGTTCCTTGATTTTGCGTCCCTTACGCGGTTGGGTGATTTATGGGACCCCCTTGATAGTTCGCTTTGAATAAAACTATTCCAGCAAGGCCCAACCTTGGTTTTACATTTGCCTCACCTAGCCTTTTTCCCTTGGGAGTCGCGCATCCCGAGGGTCATCTTTATTTTAACCCCCCCGGGCCAGTGCTTCTCCAAGTGCTGGTCCAAACCGAGCGATGTCCGGCGCCCCCTGGGCAACCAGGGTCTATGCCAACCCGACGTCTGGCTCATCCGGTGTGCCCTGAGAACGAGATATGTGCAGCTCCTATCGGGATTTGTCGGCACATCCGGGCGGCTTTGCTGGTTTTGTTTTACCATCGTTGAAATGTCTTGTAACTGGGATTCCGAGACTGATCGGGTCTTCCCAGGAGAAGGAATATCCTTCGTTGACTGTGAGAGCTTATAATGGGCTAAGTTGGGACACCCCTGCAGGGTATAAACTTTCGAGAGCTGTGCCCGAGGTTATGTGGCAGATGGGAATTTGTTAATGTCTTGTTGTAGAGAACTTGACACTTGACTTAACTAAAACGCATCAACCGTGTGTGTAGCCGTGATGGTCTCTTCTCGGCGGAGTCCGGGAAGTGAACACGGTTTCTGGGTTATGTTTGACGTAAGTAGGAGTTCAGGATCACTTCTTGATCATTGCTAGCTTCACGACCGTTCTGTTGCTTCTCTTCTCGCTCTTATTTGCGTATGTTAGCCACCATACTTGCTTAGTCGCTGCTGCAACCTCACCACTTTACCCCTTCCTTACCCATTAAGCTTTGCTAGTCTTGATACCCATGATAATGCGATTGCTGAGTCCTCGTGGCTCACAGATTACTACAACAACAGTGGCAGGTGCAGGTTTTGCGATGATCATGACACGAGAGCGATGTTGCTTGTTTTGGAGTTCTTCTTGTGCTTCTTCTTCAATCAGGGGATAGGTTCCAGGTCGGCAGCCTGGGCTAGCAGGGTGGATGTAATTTGAGCTTCTGTTTGTGTTTCACCCGTAGTCGGATGTTGCTCTTATGTATGATGTTGTTGTATTCATGTGGCATTGTATGCCTCTTGTATGTATCCCCTTCTATTATGTAATGTTGATGTAATGATATCCAACTTGCAAAAGCATTTCAATATGCGGTTCTATCCTTGGTGGGACCTCCGAGTCTCTTTAGGATAGTATCGCAAATTGGGCGTGACAATGAAGTCGGCGCCCGCGCTGAAAGTCCTCCCCCACGCCGAGAGCACGGCGCGACATCCCGGACGCCGACTGCAAGCGGTTCCCGGGCAAGAAAAGACAAGGAGTCGGCTGCCAGCCGTAGTCGGACTCGGCTCACCATTGAGCGCCACGCAGAAGGCCGCCCCCGAGCTGTGGAACGACAAGGCAATCCGCCTCCTCCCCCGCCTCGTGGGGAGAGATATCCCACCCCGCCGCCTGTCATGCATCCGACTCTCGGCGGCCGACTAGGCCACCGCGAAGGAGTCGGCGAGAATGATGCCCGCCATCGGATCGACCACCTAGCGCGATCCCTGGCGCTAGAGGAAGAAGATGATGTCGGCCCGCCTTGCTTTGGCCCCCGCATCCGCGACGAACCCTTCCCCAAAGGGTTCTCGCTCCCAAGAGACACGCCAAAATACAACGGCTCCGTGAAGCCGGAAGACTGGTTGATCGACTACTCCACTGCAGTCAGCATAGCAAACGACAACAGGCGCGTTGCCGTGAAGTACGTCCCGCTCATGCTTCAAGGCACGACACGCACCTGGTTGAACAGCGTCAACAGCTGGCTAGACTTCACGGAAGTCTTCATCCGCAACTTCACTAGCACATACAAGCGGCCTCCCAAGCCCCGCAAGCCTTCCTTGTGCGTCCAAGGGCCCAGCGAATCAACTCGCGACTACCTCACGCTTTGGGCCGAGCTCCGCAACTCCTGCGAGGGGGTGCACGAGGTTCAAGCCATAGAGTACTTCACCGCCGGGTGCCGAGAGGGCACCCTCCTCAAGCACCGACTCCTCTGCGACGAGCCGACTACCCTCGACGAGCTGCTGATCATAGCAGACAAGTATGCCATGGCCGACTCTTCAATGAAGACCGAGCTTCGAGTGGACGCCTCTGGAAAGGTGCTCGCTCCGGCTCCCAAGACGCCGGCTGGTGACTCCAACCGACGCCCTTACCAGAACGACAACAAGTGCAAGGCCCCTATACCACCTTCCACCAGTCGGCAAGTAGCCACCGTCGAAGACGAACAGCCCGAAGAGTGGCCCGCGCCCAAGAAGCAGAAGGGCGGCAGGCCAGCTTGGCAGCCGGCTTTCTCCTATGAGCAAACCCTTGATGCCCCCTACAAGTTCCACAGCGGCGCGAAGCCGTCCAACCACACGACCCGGAAGTGCCATTGGCTCACGCGGATCTCCAAGGGCGAGGGGCTGCCCCCGCCTCCACCTGCTGGCCCGCCGCCTCCAGCACCTCAGCAGCCGGCTGTTCGACCAGCAGTCGGAGCCATTCAAGATGAGTTCCCAGATGAACACACCGCCTACGTCGTCTTCACAAGCCAAATTGAAGACAAGCGCAGTCGGCGCCGACAGCACCAAGAAGTTAACGCGGTCGCCTCCGACAACCCCGAGTTTATGCATTGGTCTGAGAAGTCTATCAGCTGGAGCCGGGCCGATCACCCAGAAGTGATGCCGTCTCCCGGCTCTTATGCATCGGTGTTGGACGCCACCCTCGCGACAGAGAGGCGAGCTGCCCGTTTCTCCCGTGTGCTGATTGACGGTGGAAGCAGCATCAACATACTGTACCGCGACACCATGGAGAAGTTGAACCTCAAGACGAAGCAACTCATGCCAAGCTGGACTGTGTTCCATGGCATCGTAGCCGGCCTGTCCTGTTCCCCAATCGGCAAGATCAAGATGGATGTTCTCTTCGGAGACAAGGATCACTTCCGCCGAGAAGCGATCTGGTTTGAAGTAGTGGATCTAGAGAGCCCTTACCACGCATTGCTTTGCCGACCTGCCCTGGCCAAGTTCATGGCTGTGCCCCACTACGCCTACCTCAAGATGAAGATGCCGAGTTCAAAGGGGATCACCACCATAGCCGGAGACTACAAGAAATCCTCCGAGTGTGCTGCAGCCAGCAGCCGGCTGGCCGAGTCCCTCGTGATTGCTGAAGAGAAGAAGATGTTGGACCGAGTCGTGGCCATGGTCGGCAGGAAGTCGGCCCTGTCCCCTGACCCCAAGGAATATGATGCTCAAGGCTCCTTCCAGCCGGCCAAGGAAACAAAGAAGAGACCTCTGGACCCGGAGAACCCGGAGAGGTTTGCTGTCATTGGTGCAAACCTGGACAGCAAATAGGAAGGCGAGCTCGTCGACTTCCTCCGTGAGAATCGGGACATCTTTGCATGGTCCCCAAAGGACATGCCGGGTGTTCTGAAGGATTTCGCCAAGCACAAGCTACACGTCCGAGCGGACGCAAAACCAGTCAAGCAACCTCTCCGCCGACTGTCGGAGGAGAAGAGAAGGATCGTAGGAGAAGAGATAGCCCGGCTCCTGGCAGCCGGCTTCATTATGGAGGTGTTTTTTCCAGAATGGCTTGCCAACCCGGTCCTGGTGTTGAAGAAAAACAATAAATGGCGTATGTGTAGAGATTACACCAGCCTCAACAAAGCCTGCCCCAAAGATCCGTTTGCCTTACCACGAATCGATCAAGTGATAGACTCCATAGCCGGATGCGAGCTGTTGAGTTTCTTGGATGCTTACTCAGGCTACCACCAGATCAAGTTGGATCCAGCCGACCGCCTGAAGACCGCCTTCATCACACCATTCGGGGCTTTCTGCTACCTGACTATGACATTCGGCTTGAGAAATGCCGGTGCCACTTTTCAGCGTTGCATGTAGAATTGCCTCCTCAAGCAACTCGGCAGAAACGCCCACGTCTATGTAGATGATATTGTGGTGAAGACGGAGAAGCGCGGCACCCTGCTAGAAGAGAAACATTTGCCAACTTGCGCCGGTTTCAGATCAAGCTCAACCCTGAGAAATGCATGTTCAGAGTACTAGCCGGCCAGCTTCTAGGCTTTTTGGTCTCCGAACACGGCATCGAGTGCAACATAGTGAAGATCAAGGCCATAGAGAGAATGGAGATTCCTACCAAGCTGCGAGACGTTCCGAAGTTTACCGGGTGCCTGGCCTCCCTAAACCGCTTTATCAGCCGGCTAGGGGAGAAGGCTCTCCCCCTGTACCGACTCATGAAGAAGTCCACCCACTTCGAGTGGAACGACAAGCAGACCAAGCTTTCCACGAGTTGAAGAAGATGCTGACCACACCGCCTGTCCTGGCACCGCCGACTGAGAAAGAGCCCATGCTCCTTTACATTGTCGCGACTAGCCGAGTGGTCAGTACAGTTATCGTGGTCCAACGCCCAGAAGAAGGCCGGGCTCAGTTAGTCCAGAGGCCGGTATATTATTTGAGCGAAGTACTGTTCACCTCGAAGCTAAACTACCTCCACTACCAGAAGATGTGCTATGGAGTGTACTTTGCCGCCAAGAAGCTGAAGCCCTAATTTCAAGAGCATCCCATCACGGTCGTATGCACTGCCCCTCTTGCCGAGATCATAGGCAGCCGGGATGCATCCGGCCGGGTGACTAAGTGGGCCATTGCACTGGCTCCTTACACGATCTTCTACCAGCCCCGCACCGCCATCAAGTCCCAAGCATTGGCCGACTTCCTTGTCGACTGGGCCGAGACCCAGTACCTACCGCCAGCTCCTGACTCCACTCATTGGCGGATGCACTTCGATGGATCCAAGATGCGCACCGGCTTGGGAGCCGGCATCGTCCTCACCTCTCCCAAGGGCGACAAACTCAGATACACACTGCAAATTCATTTTGCCGCCTCCAACAATGTGGCCGAGTACGAGGCGCTCATACACGGGCTCCGGCTAGCCAAAGAGCTCGGCATACGCCGGATCCTGTGCTATGGCGACTCGGATTTGGTAGTCCAGCAGTCATCCGGCGACTGGGACGCCAAGGACGCAAACATGGCGAGCTATCGATTCCTCGTCCAGCAAATCAGCGGATACTTTGAAGGATGCGAGTTCCTCCACGTGCCACGGGCCGACAACGAGCAAGCAGATGCCCTGGCACGGATCGGCTCCACCCGACAAGCTATACCAACCGGAGTCTCTCTCCAACGCCTCCTCAAACTGTCTGTGAAGCCGTCTCTAGAATCAGACTCCATCTTCGTACCGCCTGCCCCTGATGCAGTCGGATCCGACTTGGGGAACCCAGCAGGCGGCTCGGGGACTGCGACAGGCGGCCCGGGGACTGCCGTAGTCGCCCCGGCTCGGGGACTTCAGAACCCGGCCCGGGGACTGCAGCAGTCGGACCGGGGACTGCAACGACACAACAAGCGGTGGCCGACTCCAACTCTTCACCACCCAACCCACCCACCTGGGTCACGGTAGCCGTATTGACAATAGAAGAAGTCATAGCTCCATCATGGGCCCAACCCATCCTCAACTTCCTAGTAAACAGAGAGCTACCGACTGATGAGATCTCGGCAAGAAAAGTTCAACGCCGAGCCGGAGCATACACAATAATAAACAGAGAACTTGTTAAGCGTAGCGTCACTGGTGTCTTCCAGCGCTGCGTCGAGCCAGAGAAGGGCATAGCAATCCTCAAGGATATCCACCAAGGCGAATGCGGCCACCATGCGGCCTTAAGATCACTTGTTGCCAAAGCTTTCCGCCATGGTTTCTTCTGGCCAACTGCTTTGGAAGACGCCAAGGAATTAGTCAAATACTGCAAAGGGGGCCAAGACTTCAGCTCCAAGCAACACCTGCCGGCTTTTGCACTCAAGACCATCCCCCTCACCTGGTCCTTTGCCGTCTGGGGGCTGGACATGGTGGGCCCATTCAAGACGGCGCGTGGCGGCATGACAAATCTGCTTGTCGCCGTGGACAAATTCACCAAGTGGATTGAAGCGAAGCCAATCAAGAAGCTGAACGGGCTGACTGCCGTGACATTCATCGCAGATATCACCACCTGGTATGGTATACCACACAGCATCATCACCGACAATGGCACGAATTTTGCCAAGGGAGCACTGACACGTTTCTGCGCGACACAGGGCATCCGACTGGACTTAGCGTCCGTTGCCCACCCGCAGTCAAACGGCCAGGTCGAGCGAGCAAACGGCCTCATCATCTCCGGCATCAAGCCCCAACTGGTCATACCACTGGAGCGTTCGGCCGGCTGCTGGCTCGATGAGCTGCCGGCTGTCCTCTGGAGTCTGCGTACTACCCTGAACAAGTCAACCGGCTTCACTCCTTTCTTCCTTGTATATGGTGCCGAGGCTGTCATCCCAACTGACATCGAGTTTGACTCACCTCGGGTCACCATGTACACGGAGGCGGAGGCCAAGGAAGCGCGAGAAGACGGTGTCAACCTGCTGGAAGAGGGCCGACTGTTAGCACTCAGCCGGTCCGCCATCTACCAGCAGGGTTTGCGCCGTTACCACAACCGGAAGGTCAAGCCAAGATCCTTCCAAGAAGGTGATCTTGTGCTCCGGCTGATCCAGCGAACAGCCGGCCAGCACAAGCTCTCGGCCCCTTGGGAAGGCCCATTCATCATCAGCAAAGCCCTAGGCAATGACTCCTACTACCTGATCGACGCACAGAAGCCGAAGGCACGCAAGAGGGATGATTCCGGCAAGGAGTCGGAACGACCATGGAACGCCAATCTCCTAAGAAGATTTTACTGTTAAAAGTAGTATGTACCACGCTACCTTTTGTATTAACTACAAGACAACGGGCCCCCCGGAGACGCACTCCGGGACTACCCTCTTTTATCTATGAATGACGAGTGTCATACCTATGAATGTACTATTACATTTGATTTTCTGTCCGGCACCGGGTTCGACCAGTCGGCCCGGGGACTCGCCGCCTTGAGTTATATTAAAGTTCTACCTGCAGTCAGACAAGTAGTGTGCCGGCACCCGAGCCCTCTCTTATTGAAAGTCGCAGCTCGAAGAACCGACTGTCCGACTGGCAAGAGCCAAAGGCAGGAAAGGATGCCCACACGAAAAACGGCTAAGGACTAACGAACCTATATAACACAAGCCGGCCTCCCACCACACCTACCAGCTGTCAGAACAGCCGGCTGGCCGGCTTCCCATTCACTTTGCTACAATCCAGGAAAGCTAGAGTACTCGCCCTCCCAACCGGCCAAGCACTTCTCCAGCCACAGACTGCAGAGCAGCTGTCCGGCTGGGAAGGCGGCGACCAAGGGAGGGCGGCAAAGGAAACAGCCAAAGGATGAAAAGCAAGAACAATGGGAAGCCAAACACATGCATGATTATATTTACACAAAAGGCCTTCAACAGGCCGGTAGTCAACATAATTTGAATACACCCCTAGTGGGTGGAACTGCGCAAACTTAACAAAATATTGTTTGAAGAGCAATAAACAGGAAAGCAAAGGCGGCGGATCAGGCTAAGGGCGCAACAGGCGAGCCGGGCTGGTCGGTGGAGACGGCAGTACCGGCGGGAGGAGTGGCTGGCTGGCGAGTCTCGGCTTGATCATCACCAGCTGCAGGCAGCGCGCTTGCACGCGCCTCGTTGCTGGAGGCACGATCAAGTTGAGGCTGGCCGGCTGCTCCACCGTCTGGCACGGCGTCTTCACCATCCTCTCCCTCATCCTCTTCGCCCTCGTCGCTGGAATCGATCTCCTCCGCCGAGTCCTCACCATCCGCCGGGTTCAGCCCGAACTACTCCTCCGGCTGAGCAATGCCGTTATCATCCACCTCAGGAGCAAAGGCGCTGGTGTCGGTGTAGTCAGCGATTGCCGAGGCGCGCTGGATGATATCCGACCGCACCGCCTCCAACTCCTCGTCGGCCTCCTGCCGCCAGGTGGCCAGCTGGTCCAAGCTCAACTCGGGATACCAGGCTTTTATGAACTCCAGCGCCCGCCTGGCGCCTGACCGAGCTGCAGAAGCCTTCCAGGCCTCGAAGCGGCCAACCGCTACCTCCAGCCAGTCGGCAGTCCGACTGGGGGTACGGGGACTCGCCTCGCCAGGCCAGAGGGCAGCCAGCACTTGCGCCCCAACGCGCTGAAGACGGCGGAGCATGCGGTGAGCCGGCTGGAGGCGGGCTTGGATCGCCAGAAGCTGCTCCTCAAGCGACCGACGAGCATTCGGCACGATCTCCACACCGGCTTGCCTTCGTGCCTCGCGGTGGGCCTCGACGAGCTGGTTGGCGGCGGTAGAGTAACCAGGGAAGTAATCTGCACAAGAAATAAAGGAAGAGAAAAAACACAAAGTCAGAGAATGGACCAAATGGCAAGCGGCAAGCATGAAACGAAGAAGAAGGCGGCCTACCGTTAACCAAGTCTTCGATCTGGCCATAGCCGCTGATCAGCAACTGCCTAGCCTCAGCCCAGCTCACCGCCTCGGTCTCGTACTCGGCCTGGAGGGCGGCCTCGCTGTCCTGCACCGCCTTCAGGGCCGCCTTGTGGCTCTCCTCCTGGTCAGCCAACCTCTTGACCAAGCGGTCACGCTCCTGAACCAAGGCGTCGAACTCGGTTTCCTTGGCGCGAAGGGCGGTCTGGGTCCCACCCAGCTGCTCCCTCGGGTTGGAATTGGCCTCTGCAGATATGGCAAAGAAGAAAAAACAATAAGAAAGAAGTCGCCAGGAAAGATCCGACCCGACTGCTCAGCAGTCGGCCCGAATCTCGGGGACTACACCCAGTGGGTGCGCTGACGTGCCCCCGCATGAGATAAAATATGAAGCACTTACTCTGGCTCTCAGTTAGATCAGCGGTCTTCTGGGTCAACTCCCGAGCCTGGGAGTTGAAGGCAGCCGCGCGGAGGTTATGGTAGTCCTGCAAGTCGGACAGACATGCGAACAAGAGTAAGATAAGCAATCAAAGTCTACTAAGAAGTTCCAAGCCGCTTGCTCAGCAGCCGACTCGGAACTCGGGGACTACACCCAGTGGGTGCGCTGACGCGCCCCCACGGAAGAAATCAAGATCAAGAACCAGAAAAGCGGGAAGACTCACCCGAATGGCCGCGCGTGTCGCGAGGAACTCTTCATTGTACTGCCTCAGCACGGCGGCCTGGGACTGAAGCCGGTTCCGGACTTCCTGCGCCGCCACGTTCACCACGGCCGTCCCACCACCCGGCGTCCCCCCCGAGCAGGCGCTGGCTGTCTCCAGATCCTGGGTCGACGAGCTAGAGCCCGCGGCCTTCTACGGGTCCGGCGCCGAAGTCGCCATCCCCGCGCGCTGGCGTGATGGCGACCGGACCACATGGTCCGTCCTCGCAGCCGGCTCACCTCCAGCCGGCCGCGCGGGCGGCGCGTCAAGCCGGCCGCCTCGGTCCGCCCAAGTCAGCGATGGCGGTGCCGCCTCCCTCTCCCGGACGACGACGTCGTCCTCCTCCCTCTCCATCCCCGGCAGGTCGCCACCGGCTTCCTCCGACGGGGGCTTCGGGATCTCGGGCGCCACGGGGCGCCGGGGGGTGACAAGCAAGGCCCCCACCGCTGCCGCTGCGGCTGCAGCCTCCGCCCGAGCCTTGGCCGCCGCGTCGGCTTGTGCCTTCGCCGACTCGTCCGCCATCTCCTGCGCCGCCTTGGCAGCGGCCGCCCTCAGCTCCTCCGCCCCCCGCTCCTCCCGCGCGTTCCGCTCCGTTGCCGCTTGAAGCTCGGCACGGGAGTCCATGCGGCGGGTGCTTGCGGATCCTCCCGCCGATCCAACCACGGAGGCGGCAGCGATCCGCTCAAGGGAGAGCGGAGCCCTGTTTGATAAGTCAAGACAAGGATTCAGAAATCGATAAGAAAAGAAGAAGGAATATGCAAGAGAATCGACACTTACGCCGAAACCTTTTGCGACTGCTTCACCACCTTGTGGAAGCGGGCCGCCTTCGCGGCCGCCTCATCCCGCCTGGTCACCGCTGCCCCGCTCTTGGGCTTCTTCGGCCGACTGCCGAACAAGCCCGACGCGGCCCAGCGCTTCTGCGCGCCGCCTCGAGCAGGCGGCGCGGCGGATGAACCCGCGCCATGGTCGGACGCCGGCTGGCGGCGTGGGACGATTTCTGCCTCGTCGTCATCCGGCCAGTCGTCGAAGCTAGCTCCAAGCCCGGAACCGCCTGCGTCGCCGCCTGCTTCGCCGCCTCCTGCCTCGGTTTTATCGTCCATAGCGGCCGCCCCCAAGTTGGGGTCCTCCAAGTCATGCTCCGCCCGGTCAGGGAGAAATTGGCGATCGACCCCCGCTGACCCGGCCACAGGTCGAAGGAGAGGGCTCTGCCAAGACGAGCCGACTGGTCAGTGTCGGCTAAGAAAAACTTGGTGACAAAACTAAAGAACAGAAGATAAAGAAAGCATACCATAGGCGGGGGATTGGCACGGGAGTACGGCTCCTGGCCAAACTGCCACTCTGCGGAGAGCTTGCAGTTCATGAGATAGTTCACCATGTGAGCCACCTCGTCATGAGGCATCTCCTTGGTGCACATCCGACTCGGATCGAGTTGGCCGCTCATTTGACAAATCAAATGAGGGCGGCCTTGAAGTGGGAGCACCCGGCGCACCACGAAGGCAGCCAGCAGGTCGGACACAGTCAGGCCCTCCGACTGGATCATTACCCGGAGCCGGGCGACTGCGGCGGCTCCAGCCGGCGACAGCGTCCTGGCCCGATAGGACCACTGGGGCCGCCTCCCAGCCGACGGGCTGGCTACGTAAGTTGGCAAATTGACGTAGTCGCCTTGCGGGGCGACGTTCTTCATGTAGAAGTACGATTTCTGCCAGAGCTTCACCGACTGGATCAGCATGATGGCAGGGAAGAGGTTGTCGGCTGCCGGCCTCCGCACCGCGATGAAGGCGCCGCTCTGAGCCGGCATGCCCTGCATGCGGGTGCCGAGCTTGGATTGGAAGAACTCCCCCCAGAGCTCGAGGGTGGGAAGGACGCCGAGGAAGCCCTCGCATAGAGTGACGAAGGCGGCCAGCAGCACCACCATGTTTGGAGGGAGGTGGTGCGGCTGGAGCTGGTAGAATTGGAGGAAGGAGCGGAAGAAGGCACTCGCGGCAGGCCGAGGCCGTGCATGAAGTGCGAGCGGAAGATTACCCGCTCGCCTTCCTCCGGCGCCGGTGAGATCTCCTTCTTCGGCGCAAGACGGACCCGCACCCGGTCCTCGCCGGGCAGCCGCCGCGTCTTGCAAAGGAAGTCGATGTGGTCCGCGTGGACGTTGGAGCCATCCCAGTCTCCACGGTGCTGCATGACGGCCAGAAGCTGACGAGAAAGGGCGCGGCGACGGCGAAACCACGGCCCCGCGGCGGCGAAGCTGCGGGGTAGTGCGAAGACTAGAGGGACGGCGCGGCGGCGAAGGGCTGCTACGGCAGAGAAGGAAAGGAAGAAAATGGCGGAGCGAGGGTGAGCATGCGAGCGCCTGCCGCACCCCCTCCTCCCCCTACTTATAGCCTCGTGCAGCAAAGCCGAGGAGGCGAGGCGTGGGGGGGAACGTGGGATTAACTCCGCCCACTCCCCCACGTCCCGCGATTATTGCGCCCTAACGACATGCAGAAACTACCGTCGGAAGGCGAGCGGCCCACTTTGGGCCACAGAGAATCCGCGCCTGGGCCTAGGCGTGGGAGTGGTGGGCCCCGGCCTGCGGCGGTGTCCCGTCGCGCGTGTGGGCTAGCAGGCTTTTTTCAGCCGGAGGGTGCCACGTGGCGCGCGGGCGGCGAGCGGCCGGCCCGCAACCCGGCGTGCGCACCAGCCGACTCCCGCCTTCAGACTTCAAAATTTCGCCAAAACGGTGCACCCAACCGAGGCCGGCTCCTAGCTGCTGGCTCTTCAAGATAGGAAGCTGACCGAGCTTCTCGTCCTCTTCTCAGCCTCGAAGCCCAACCAGGTTTGGGGACTACTGTCAGAGTAAATGGCCATGGGCAGCCTAACCGACTCCCCCTGGCTCTTTGAAAAATTATCAGGCCGATCGGGCCTTCAAGCATCCAAAACACAGGGCCGCCTTCCCCTGGTCGGCTATCTCACAGGCCGACTATCGGAAGGCGACCCGACCTCAAAAACCTTCCCGAAGATAACCATAAGATGGCCGACTCCCAGAAGCCGGCCATAAGAAGACCGACTCCCAGAAGCCGGCCACAAGAAGACCGACTCCCGGAAGCCGGCCAAGACTGCACCCTCAAGGGCTGCACCCACATAACGGTGATGAGACGGGGCGTGCCCACAGTACAGCCTGCCACCCCCGAATCCCGGAGCACGCATGGCCACAGTGCGCCGTACGGGTCAGCCATCCACCGTCCGGCGCGGCACTGTTGCCATGTTGACCGTGACGCCACCCACGACAGGTGCTAGTATGGCTCGCGGGCGGCGGGCCCCTTCAGCCAGAGAGACGCTCGAAGGTGGCCAGGCCTCCCCTAGTCAGCCTGGGGTGTAGCCGGCTCCCAATAGCCGGCTACCTCCTTCCCTCGAAGTATGTGCATCATTAAGGAGACAAGACGAGGTAAGGCTACAGTGAGAGCCCACCAGGCGGCGGCACTATAGCCATGCTTACCTCGACAAAGCCCTCGTCATCAGGGGCGAGGCAATAGTAACCAGCCACCGACAAGACCCCCAGGCGGTGGGGCCGGCCTGTCGACCAAGAGGCCGGCAGCCGGCGGGACCCACCAGTCGGCGGGCCCCAACGGCCGGCGGAGAAGCCGGCGAACATAGACACTGACGGCTAGGACCCGCGCCCAGCCGGATTACCATTGTATCCCTAGGGGTAGGCCTATATAAACCCCCCAGGGCACCCATGCAAAGGGTTGATCTCTGAGATAGTTTTACACACCACGTAGAGGGAAGAAGAGAGCTAGCCTTGCCCTTCTTCCTCCTCTAGCCAAACAGCTCAAGGAGAACTTGTAGCTACTTGTGTTGATCTAGTGATCATGCGGAGACCCCGCAGAGCAGGATTAGGGGTGTTATCTCCACGGAGAGCCCCGAACCTGGGTAAGATCCGGCGGCGTGCATGTCTTCGCCTTATCCCGTTTCCAGGCACCGGCGATGTTTTACTGGCTCCCACAATGATAGGCCACCCGTTGCCATATGTCGCACCTACCACCCGACATGCGTGTCCCGTTCCGGCTTGGTTTCCCCTTTACAACCTCACGATGGCTTGGTGCTCTACGCTGACAGGTCCCGGTCCCCAGGCAGGCTGCAGCCGTCGCTGGTATGCCAGGTCGCGATACCGTGGTCAAGGCCAGGAGGTGAGCGGCCCGAGGTCCAGTAAGTGCTCCTGAGGCGCGATGCTCAGGAGGTCCCCTTTAGCACGCAAGCGGCCACCGAAAGCTAAGAAAGGGAGGCGACGTTGCCGCAATAGTGCCACAGCGAGTGAGAATTTCGTGTCGTGGCGATCGGTTGACTCAAGCGCGAAACTTATCTCGGTAGTCTGGAGTTGTTTCCTTGCGTTGCGCCAGAATCCTGCGTCGGCGGTCGTGGCGCAGCTAGGTTAGGCACGTGCGTGCTTCCCCCTCTTCCACGCTCTCCTTTGTGCTCTACGTCCTCAGGTCCCAGCCCTCGAGCGAGCTCAGCCGTCGCTGATATGCCAGGTCGCGATGCCATGGTCAAGGCCAGGGGGTGAGGGCTGGAGAGCCAGTAAGAGCTCCTGAGTCGCGATCCTCAGGAGCCCCCCTTTCAACGCGCGAGCGAATTGCATGGGAGAAGAGGGAGCCCGTGGTACCGCCTGCTGTCATCCTCCGGAGGTTCCTGCAGGTTAACACAAAGAGGGGCACAAGTTGTTCTCGCGATTGCTGGTCCACCGCCGGTCGCTCCGCAAGAAGGTGAAGGCATTGAGGGCCTGGTGAGGTGAGTGCGCGAGGCGTGCCGCGAGTCAGAGCTCGACCGCTCAGATTTGTGAACGTTGCAAGGATGGACCCATCCACAAGCGCTGTGCCGGTGTGAGCGGCTCCCGTGGTGGGTGACAATTAAGGAGGTGATAATTGCAGATAGATCAAGCATGAGAAGCAAACTGGCTTAGATAAATGCACGAACGATTCATGCCACTAGGTCGGACCTGAGCGGCTTGGGGATGATGCAGCCCGTGGGGCACCCCCAGCAAGGTAAGCTAAAGATGTATAGGGATACATGCCACAGGGACGGACCCGCGCGGCCTGGGAATGATGCATCCCGAGGGGCGCT
This sequence comes from Aegilops tauschii subsp. strangulata, assembly GCF_002575655.3. Classification (NCBI taxonomy): domain Eukaryota; kingdom Viridiplantae; phylum Streptophyta; class Magnoliopsida; order Poales; family Poaceae; genus Aegilops; species Aegilops tauschii. The sequence continues at coordinate 384,526,853 of NC_053040.3, forward strand.
CCCAGCTAAAAGAACTTGAAAGATGACACCTCGTTCCGTCATGGAAGGGGTGTTGGGGCAGCTGAAGATGCGTGGTGCAGGGGTTGCTCCTCATGAGCCACCGGGATCCTGAGCCTCGGGAGGCCCTGGGGGTCCAGGTGATTCCTTGAGGACCGTCTCCATCTCCGCCAAGACTGCGTGGTGCATGGCCTCCTGAGCCGCCAAGATGCTCCACAGGCCGCGCTAGAAGGCGGACGCCACGCTCGGCAGTCCAAAGGGCATGCGAACATAGCTGTGCGGTGGGCCCTTGCAGCGTCCCATGTGCGAAGGCCAGAAGGGCTCCTGAGATGCGGCTCTGTTGAGCCCTGGGACGTCGATGCAGACGCGCAGCCCGGCATCCTCGCCTGGATGGGGAGCTGCGCCCGATGAGCGGCGGTCGCCGCAGATGGCTCTTGCGTCTTGCAGTTCCTGAGTAGTCTTGGCAATGAACTCCTGAGCGCTGGGCACTCCTCTCCCCGTGTCCTCCTGAGGGAGACGGGCCGCGAAGCACGCCTCCAAGTGGTGCCCGAGCGCCTCCCTCGTGACGTTGGCAAAGTCTGAGGCCCTCCAGAAGAGAGCCCCCGAGCCCTGCCCGAGGAGGGCGCCAGGCACTCCTTCCTATGCGAGGGAGGGAGGCGCCCTAGGCGCGGGTGCCGATCCTGACGAGGTACCACTTGCGGTGCCGCTCTCCCGAGGTCCGGCATGGAGTAGCTACTTCTTCTTCTTGGGGACGACCTCAGGAGGGTACTGAGCTGCATTGTTGTCGGGGTCTACGATTAACGCTGCTTGGAAGGCGTGCTCGAGGGAGCACACCGCATCTCTTTCCTCGTAGGGGATTGTGATGATCCCGCCGCTTCCTGGCATCTTGAGGACACTGTAGCCGTGGTGTGTCACTCCATGAACTTGGCCAAGGCCGGGTACCCAAGGATGGCATTGTATGGCAGACGGATGTGAGCGACGCCGAAGTCGATGAGCTCGGTGCGGTAGTTGTTGCGTTCTCCGAAGGTGACGGGAAGGCGGACCTGCCCTAACAGTGTGGTGGAGCCGTCAGTCACTCCTGAGAAGGGCTTGGTAGGCTGAAGCTGATCGTATGGCACTTGGAGGTTGTCAAACGTCTCGACGGACAGGACATTGAGCCCTGCGCCGCCGTCGATGAGGGTCTTGGTGACTTGTACGTTGCTGATGACGGGTGAACAAAGCATCGGGAGAGCGCCAGCGGTTGCCGCGCACTTGAGCTGATCTGCCGAACTGAAGGTGATTGCGCACTTGGACCACCTGAGAGGGCGCGTGGCCTCGAGCCTGGGGAGGACTGCGTTCACCTGGCAAGCAAACTGCTTGAAGATGCGTTGAGAGGCTGGGGCTTTAGCTCCGCCCAGGATGCAGGCGATCGCACGCGGCTCTTGGAAGCCCCCAGCCCCCTCATCCTGATGGTGGTCGTCATTCCTTCTAGGTGGTGGAGGCAGAGGAGGAAGACAGGTGTTGCCCTGAGGGCGGTCCTCGCCAGGCTGATCTCTCCAGGCGCCCTCGCGAGGCTGGTCCTGCGAACGGTCTTCGCGAGGCCGGTCACGCCACTCCTGGCGCAGGTCACGGTCATCCCAGCGTCCTCCGCCACATCCTCCTCCTCGGCCGTAGCCCCGGTCATTGCGCTCAGCGCGTCGACCGAAGTGTCCATCTCGAATGGCCCTGAGCTGTTGACAGCCGTTGGTGTTGTGGCTATGCACGCTGTGGAAGGCGCAGAATGGTCAGCTGCTCTTGGATGAGTCAGGCCGGTCTCTGCCGCGCTTTGTGTTTGGCTCCGCCGCGAGCACGGCCACTCCCTTGCGCTTCACGTCCTTGGCCTTGGCTTTCTTCTCCTCCGGGTCGCCAGCTGGGAGCTTGAGGAGGGAAAGGCGCCCTTCCTCAGCCCTTGCGCACTTGGTCGCCAGGTTGAACAGCTCCAGGGATGTGCACAGCTCCTCGTGGATGGCGAGCTCCTCCTTCATCTTGACATCGCGGACGCCATCAGAGAACGACGAGATGATGGCCTCGTCCGTTACCTTGGGGATCTTGTGGCGAACGTTGTTGAAGCGCTGGATGTACTTCTGGAGGGTCTCTCCTGGTTGCTGCTTGACGCGGCGCGGGTCACCCGCGGCCGGGGGTGGTCACGAGTGCCCTGGAAGTTGGTGATGAAGCGTTCGCGCATCTCGTCCCAGGAGGAGATTGAGCCAGGAGGCAGGTTTAGGAGCCACGAACGAGCGCCGTCCTTGAGCGCCATGGGGAACCAGTTCGCCATGCCTTCCTCATCGCCGTTAGCCCCTCGATGCTCAGCTCGTAGAGCTGCAAGAACTCTGCAGGGTCGGGCGTGCCGTCGTAGCGAGGAGGCAGATCTGGATTGAACTTGCCCGGCCAGGCGACGCTACGCAGCTCGGGGGTGAAGGCGCGATAGCCTGCCGTGGTCACCGGGGCCTGCCGTGGAGGTGGAGCTTGATCTTGATCCCAGCGCTGCCACGGCAAGTGGTGCAAGGCCCTGCCGCGACAAGCGATCCTGACGTGGCGGTGCGAGGAGTGGTGGAGCGTTCTCTTGTGGTCGAGGGACTTCTTGACAGCTTCTTTCTTCACGTGCGGGTGCTTGGCACGGCGGGTCGCGCCATGGGGCCACGTGCCTTGGCGCCAGGGCGTCGTCTTGGTGCAGAGGTGGCAGAGGCGCTTCGTGAGCTACGTCGCCCGTAGCCGGCGGTGGACGAGGCAGCAAGAGGGATGCCGCAGGGGAGCCCCCTGCGGCGCTGACCAGCTCGGCGATGCGGTCCAACCAGTCCTCGTAGAGGTCGTCGACCGGGCGATAGCGCAGGAGCTCGCGCTCCATGAGCAGCGCGGCCTGCGCGTCCATGGGAGCGTGACGAGCGTGAGACGACGAGCCGGCTGGAGTCAGCGACGGAGTGGCGGTGCGGCCGTCCTGCCGCACCGAGGGGTGCAGCGAGGATGCCTGTTGTTCGTTTCTGGCCGGGCCGGTGGCAGCGCGACGGGAAGGCCCGCCGACAGGAGCCGTCTGAGCGATGCGGGCGGCGAGGGTAGCCCGGCGCTCAGCGCGGGCGCGACGAGCGTCCGACATGGTTGTGGTGGAGCGGCGAAACACGGATCGACAAGAGGAAAGCTTCGGCGCACCCCTACCTGGCGCGCCAAATGTCGGATTTCGGGTTCCGACAAAACCCTTGAGGTTCAAACACTGGGGTGCGTACGAAGATCTCTCCTCTCCCAAGCTCTCGCACTCCCTGATTTAGCGGACTAACTCGCCGAACCCAAAGAACATGATGACACAAGATTTATACTGGTTCGGGCCCCCGTTGTGGTGTAATACCCTACTCTAGTGTGGTGGTGTAGGATTGCCTCTTGGGCTGGGGATGAACAGTACAAGGGGAAGAACAGCCTCCTGAGGTGAGGTGTTCTTGTGCTTGACGAGCTGGAGAAGGGTTCGATCCTCCCCCTCCCTCTGTGGTGGCTAGTCCTATTTATAGAGGCCCGGGTCCTCTTCCCAAATATTGAGCGGGAAGGGATTGCACAACGGCCAAGTTTGAAGGGGAACAACTGTCGGTGTGGAACGACACCTATGGGATCACAAGAATCCCTACTACGGTTGCCGGGGCGCAGGGTTGCGAGAAGAGCAGGATTAGTAGTCAGCACAAGGATCGTTTACCCAGGTTCGGGCCGCGAAGATGCGTAAAACCCTTGTCCTGCTTTTGTGGGTGTATTTCAGAGAGTTCTTGAGCTCTCGAACTAGCTATGGTGGGGTGCATGGTTCCAAAGAGCCGAATCCTTCTCCAGTATGCCATGGGCCTCCTTTTATAGTCGAAAGGGGCTGCCACAGTGGCGTACAGGAGGTGGAAAGGCGTACAGTATTGCGAACTTATCGCTCGTATTACAGGACAAGACGCCTTTAATGCGCCGCTGAGGTGTCCCCTAGCTTTATCGGGGACGGGGGCGAGGCCCGTCCCGTCCGTCGCCGCTCCTCCTCGCTTCGACATGCGCCTTGGCCAGCGATGCGTGCGGCGCCATGTAGGCAAGCAGGCAGCTAGGGTGGCGCGGTGGTGGAGCCTTCACGAAGATCTGCATGCCGCCACGCAGGCGCTTGATGAGTTGGTCTGGGAGCTGCATGTTGCCACGCAGGTTCCTGCTCAGCTGGTTGAGCTGGCAGCTACATGCGAACGGCGGCGGAAACTTGTTTGGTGTGGGTCTGGCAGTGGCCCTGCTGGCGTCCTCGGTGAGGGCCTTGCCGGGTGGCCCGGCAAGGGTCTTGCCGTGGCGCGCTGTCGTCCCCAGCAAGGATCTTGCCAAGGGTCTTGTGTCCTTCTCGGCAAGGATCTTGCCGAGGGCTGTTGTCTTTTAATCCTCATCTGATCTTGAACATTCCTTGGTCTTGACAAAGATCTGCATGCCACCATGGAGGTGCCTCCCGAGCCCTAGTTCCAACGTGGTTGGCTGAGTTGGAACCCGTGGGCTCGAGGGTGGCTCAATCCGCTGGTGTGGGCGAGCCGCCTTGGCAAGGGTCTCGCCTGGGCCGCTGAGGCTGCCCCCGGCAAGGATCTTGCTGGGGGAACCTGCTTTGCCTCTCTGCTTCTTTGCGATCTTGATCTTGGCGTTGCTCTGGCCGTCTTGAGATTTGGTTTTACCTCGGTTCACCTCCCCTGCTCTGCTTGGTGTGGCCGTGGGCGCGGCTCCGACTGTCCGTGCACAGGTAAAGGGGTACAAAGGTGCGCCCCTTCTTTTGTACACCGACAGGAGCCCCCGGGCCTGGGCCTCACATAAGCGCGACACTTTGTTGGGCCAGGCCCAAAACGGTGCGCGGGCAGGCGGCGCGATTTTTATCGCGGTGAAACTTTTCGGGCGCTGCGCTTCCCACGACCCGCGCGCGGCATGAAGGGGTGCGTGTGACGTGGGCGGCAGCGTGGGGCGGTTTCCGCATGCATGCGTCACATCATGGTAAAGAGGCGGCTCGCGCCTTCCCCATAAAAAGAGGGAGGCGTGGAGGCGCGGCTCATTTACTGCGCGGGGCCGGGCCGCGGTCTTCAAGGCGTCCACACCCCACGATCACGGGGTGGGGAGAGGTCGCTTCACCCGTCCCCTCCATGCGCTTGGGGTGGCAAGCGGTGGAGACGGGAAACCAGGCCATCGCTGATTGGGGCAACTGGTCGGTCTCGATTCCTTGCGCCTCTAGTGGCTGGATTGGCCGAGCGGGGCGGCCGAGCCCCGACCCCGCCCCTTTATAAGGAGGGGGAAGGGGGGGCGGCATCCCGCACTCTTCTGTCATCTATCTCTTCATGCCTCTGCTTCTTCCTTTCACTCGCCATGGAGAAAGGGAATCCCGGTCCCTCGACGGTGGCGGCGAGGGCCACCGCTCGTCAGTGCGTCCCTCCTCCTCCTCCTGAGCTCGCGGTGGTGGAGCCGGCCGCGAGGGGAAGGGTGAGGGGGCGAGGCCGGGGCAGAGGTCGTGGTGCTCGGGGAAGAGGAGGACGGGGCGGCGCGCCGGCTTCGCCCCCGCAAATGATGCCTTTTCCGATGGAAGGCCATGTTGGAGACCAGCCCCGCGAGTTCTTCATCAGGCTGCGCCGGCCTCCGCGTCGCCGTCTTCGTCTTCCCGCCCCGTTGCTCGGGGCGATGGAGCGTGACCCGCCCCAATCCCTCAGATTGCACATGAGGGGCTGTGGGAATGGGGGCACGCGGGTCTACGTTGACTTCCCGGCTCCTCGGGTCATGTACCTCTGTCATGGATGGAAGACGTTCGCCCGCATCCACAGCCTGGCGGCGGGGCTCGTCCTCTACTTCAAATTAATGGAGGATGGCCTGCTGTCCGTCAAGCTCTTCGGAGACTTCGGGACTCGCCTGAAGTGCTGCGTGGAGAGCTCCTCCGACGGAGATTCCGACGATGGAAGCTCTTCCTCAAGCGAAAGTGATGAGGAGGACAGCGGGGCAGATGACGGGGACGAGTCCGACTAGGCGTCGGACGCCCCGCGCCTGGGCGGGTGCGGCAGCAGCAGCATCTGCACCTGGCCGCTCCTCCGGCAGGGTTTTGCCGGGGGAGGGGCCAACTCCTTGAACTTCTCGGGGCCGTCTCCTAGGGCGGCTGCCGTCGGGAGGCTGCGGAAGAGGAAGAGGGCGGGCGGCAAGGCTGTCAACTCGGAGTACGCGGGCACCGACGCCTTCATCGCGTATTGCCGGTCCTGCCGCCTCGTCTTCCAGCTCCTTTCCCGGCACCGTCATCACTGGCCCATCCTTGGGCGGCCACCGAGGTGTTCTCTTGGTGCTTTCTGCTGCTCGTAGCTCGCCTAGGCGCCCCTTTTGCCCTTTCGCCTCCTTGACCTGCCTCCTGAGGAGAGGGACAAGAAAGGGATTACGGGCATCTCCTCTCGTTTTTAATTGAAGCCTTCAGGCCTTGTTAAATTTAAAATTTGTAATCCCCCTTATTCATGTTTTTCATTTCGTATGAACTTTACCTGTACGAGATGTTTTTAATGAAAAAGGGGTGTTTGCCGGGGGTTTTCGTTTGTGGATGGAACCCACGACAAGGAGCGAATCCTTGTTACTATTTAAGATAAACGTTTTCCGCCCAGCAATAGGCCCTGCCGTCCCCCCACTTCGCTCGACCATTCTCGCGCCCTTGGCGGAGGCAGGGATGAAGCGGGCTTAGGCTCCTCGTTCTATTTCCTTGCCGCCGTAACTACAACCAAATCCGGGCCTAGGAGATAATCCTTGGGTATAGAAAAGGGGAGCACGGTGGCCTAGGAATAAAACGAAGTTTCACATATCCCAGTTTCATAACGAAATGCATGACAGAGGATAAAAGACTTATCTGGATTTGCAGCCCCCGGCAATCTCATCTTGCCGCAGTTGGATCCTTGTACTTGTAGCCCCCGGCAACTTTGGTTTGCCGAGGTTGGGACGCCGGTCCGTGCCCTTTCTTCCAAGTAGCTCAGCATAAGTGCTCATGTGCCCTGCGAACTAAAAGAGGACAGAAAAGAGACAGAGAGACGTGCACTCGACCTCTAGGCTAGGGGTTAGCCGCCGCTAAGCACTATCAACCCTAACCAAGGAAGAGACTCGACCTAGCATGCATGCTATAACATAGGGCACCAGCGCTTCGTTTATTTATGCTCAGGGTCTGCGCCTGGCTTTGTACAGAGGGTTACATGCCTTGCCGGCAAAGCTTGTACAAAAGGTGGCTTGCCGGGGGCCGGCAAGCCGCGCCTTATGGGTAAAACTTGCGAAGATGCTCGATGTTCCAGGAATTACTCATTGGGACGACATCTTTGGTCTCCAGGCGGACGGCGCCGGTCCTGGTGACTTGTATTACCCGAAAAGGGCCTTCCCACTTCGGCGTCAACTTGTTGGTATTCTTGGCCGACTAAACGCGCCGAAGAACAAGGTCGCCTTCCTCAAAGCTTCGGGCATGAACCTTGCGGCTATGGTAGCGGCGCAAGGCTTGCTGGTAGCGTGCTACTCTCACAGCCACCCGAAGACAATCTTCCTTAAGGAGCATTGTGTCATCTTGCCGCAACAGCTCTTGCTCAAGCTCATCATAAGCGAGCACTTGAGGTGACCCGTATATGAGTTCCGTGGGGAGAACTGGCTCTGCCCCATATACTAGGGCAAAGGGTGTCTGACCGGTGGCTCGATTTGGCGTCGTCCTGATCGACCAAAGAACCGCCGGCAACTCATCAATCCAGCGCCTTCCGCTCTTGTGCAGCCTGTCAAAGGTCTTCGTTCTCGGGCCTCGCAACACTTCAGCATTTGCCCTCTCCTCTTGGCCGTTGCTCCGAGGGTGTGCCACGAAAGCAAAACAGACCTTGCTGCCGAGGTCTTGAATGTACTGCATGAAGGTGCGGCTTGTGAACTACGTGCCGTTGTCGGTGATAATTCTGCTTGGCACACCAAAGCGGCAGACCAGTCCCTTGAAGAACTTGACGGCTGACTGTGCTGTCACCTTTCTCACTGCTTCCACTTCCGGCCACTTTGTGAACTTGTCGACTGCAACGTACAAGTACTCAAAGCCCCCGACTGCACGGGGGAAGGGGCCCAGTATATCGAGCCCCCAGACCGAGAATGGCCAGGAGAGAGGGATTGTTTGAAGGGTTTGAGCTGGTTGATGAAGCTCCTTTGAATGGAACTGACACGCTTCACACTTGGTTACTAGTGTCGTCGCATCCTGGAAGGCGGTGGGCCAGAAGAAACCTTGCCGGAACGCCTTGCCGGCAAGGGCCCTCGACCCTATGTGGGAGCCACATATGCCTCCATATTTCTATGGAGCTGGGGTTCAAAACCAATCTGGACTGCTCTTGCAAATGTTGAGCCAGCACTCTTCAGCCCGAAAGGCATCCGTAAAAAGCAATACGTACCACATGGGGTGATGAATGTTGTCTTCTCTTCATCCTCTCTTGTCATGAAGATTTGGTGGTATCCCGAGTAGGCGTCGAGGAATGATAACAGATCACACCCGGCCGTGGAGTCAACAATCTGGTCGATGAGCGGCAACGGGAAGGGGTCCTTAGGACAAGCCTTATTGATATCCATGTAATCAATACACAACCTCCACTTCCCATTCGCCTTGCGCACCACTACCGGATTGGCCAACCACGTCGGGTGGAGCACTCCTGTCACAAAACCCGCCGTTTGCAACTTCCTGGTCTCCTCTGTGATGAACTCCTGCCTCTCCAGAGCCTGCTTTCTGACCTTCTGCTTGATGGGCCGCGCATGTGGGTAGACAGCTAGGTGGTGCTCAATCACCTTCCTCGAAACACCGGGGATGTCGGATGCTTGCCATGCAAACACGTCGACATTTGCCCGCAGGAAGGTGACGAGCACGCCTTCCTATTTGCTGTCGTGGGTGGAGCCTATGGTGAAGGCCCCTCCCATGCCATCCCCCCTGGCAGACACCTTCTTCGTCTGCGGTGGCTCGGCTCTGGATTTCTTGCTCTTGCCGGTAGAGCTCTCTGGCACGTCCTCGACGGTAGCGCAGCACTCCGAAGAGGTGTGGTTGCCGGAGTGGGAGCGAGAGGTCTTGCCGGGCTTCTTCTTCCCTCCTGGGCCTTCAGCGGCAGGAGTAGGTGCCTTGATGGCAGCTGCTGCAATTGCTTCCCGGTAGAGTTGGTCGGTGCAAATCAGCGCGTCCTTCTTGTCGGAGGGGATGGAGATGATGGTCAAAGGCCCGGGCATCTTTGGCATGTTGTAGGCGTAGTGTGATGCCGCCATGAACTTGGCTAGTGCCGGGCGGCCAAGGATCCCGTTGTAGGGCAAGGGGATCTCGGCCACGTCGAAGATGATCCTCTCCGTCCTGTAGTTGAACTCTCCTCCAAACGTCACGTGCAGTGTGACCTTCCCCTTCGGCTGGCTCCTCCCCGGATTGACCCCTTGAAACATGCCTGTTTCCTCAAGGTCTCCATCAGGAATTTGCAGCCTTTTGATCACGAGGGGCGAGATCAACTTCAGGCCGGCCCCGTCGTCAACCAACATCTTGTTCACCTTGAGGTTGCATATCGTTGGTGAGACCAACAATGGCAAACACCTGACCGCGGTTGTGTGGTCAGGGTGGTCATCAGCGTCAAAGATGAGGGGCATGCTGGACCACTTCAGCGGCTTCTGAGCGTCGAACGACGTCTCCGCTGCTGTAATCTCACGCGCCCACTGCTTGAGCCGGTGGTGAGAAGTATGCAGCGAGGCACCACCATCGATGCACATGGCCTCCGTAGCCTTCTGGAACTCTTGCTCACCGGACTCGTCGTCCTCGTCGTGATCATCGTCTTCTTGTTTCTTGTCACGGCCCCGGGCGGGCCTCTCTTGCTGGTTGTCCTTGCTGGGGCGGCTTCCTTGGCCGCCACGCTTCTTGCCGGATCCCTCAGCACCGTCCTGACCCTTATCCTTGTCCCGCCTTTCATACTCGGACTTTTGCTTTTCAGCAAGCAGCTCGACTTGTCGGCAGTTCTGGAGGTCGTGGCCCTTGGTGCGGTGGATCTTGCAGTACTGCTTGCCAGAGCCCCCTGGCTTATCGGCAGCTGCTAAGGCCTGGTAGGCGGCGCAACTGACGATCTCCTTGCCGGGGCCGTCTGCCTTGACCTTCTTGGCAGCGTCGGTGTCGTCAGACCCCTCGACGGCAAGTACGTCCTTGCCCTTGTGTTTCCTGTTGTGATGCCGGCCCTTCTTCGTTGGGGTGGCGGCATCTTCGTCGGTACAGTCGGTTTCCGCACCGGCGTCTTCGCCGGGGTACTTCCTTCCCTCTTCAGCTCGGGCGCATCTATCGGCCAGAACGTAGAGCTCGGCCACATCCTTAACCTTGGTCATCACCAGCTCTTCACGCATCTTGCGGTTGCGCATGTTCTGATGGAACGTGCTGATCACAACGGCGGGATGAACATCGGGGATGTTGTACTGCACCCGGCTGAATCTCTGGATGTACTTGCGCAGGGGTTCCCCTTCCTTCTGGGGAATGATATGCAGATCACTGGCCTGGCCATGGGCTTGGTGGCCTCCCGTGAAGGCGCCAATGAACTCATGGCACAGATCTGACCAAGAAGAAATGGAGCCCGCCGGCAAGTGCATCAACCAGGACATAACATTGGGCTTCAGCGCCATCGGGAAATAATTGGCAAGCACCTTGTCGTGGCGAGCTCTGGCAGCCTGCATCGCGATGGTGTAGATGCTGAGGAACTCAGACGGATGGGTCTTGCCAGTGTACTTCTCGCCGATGTCAGGCTTGAACGTGCAGTGGGACGGCCACTAGAACTGTCGCAGCTCGCGGGTAAAGTCTGGGCAGCCCACCTCGTTAGGTAGGCTGCCGGAGCCCCCCGGTGCTGGGTGGTCCATAGCGGGTCCCGCCCGCTTGTCCGACTGGTGGCGTGTATCGCGCCGGCGCTCAATAGTGGTTCGAGCATCTTCGTGAGCTTGTTCTCGAAGAACTTGACGCTGGTCGCGGTGGGTCCGCGGGTCGGACGATGCTATAGAGATGTTATCACAAGCGTCGTCACGACGGGCCGACGCCCGCGGTGGCTGGCGAGGAGGAGGAGAGTGCACCGTGACCGCAGCACCCCCGGTCCTCCCAGCGCTGGCATGTGGTGGCTCGGTGGAGCGCCGGCCCGAGGGTCCCGCCGGTCGTGGATCGTCTTTGTTGGCGACGGCGAGGAGGCTCCGGATGGTGGCTCTCCACTTGTCGAGCTTCTCCGCAGCAGGAGGGAAGTCGAGGAGTAGTTGCGCGCGCGCCAAAGCTTCTGCTGCCGTGCGTGGCGGCGACAGCAGCGTGGACTGTGGCGTGCTTCGACTTCTAACCACGTTAGAAGGAGCTCCATCACGACCCAGCGGCTGCGCGCCATTTTCGCCAGCACTTCGGCAGGCATGCTGAACTCCTTCGTCCTACGGACGACGCACAGGGCTCTTCCCACGGCGGTGCCCAGGGTCACCGGCGTGGTGATGCTGCTCGTCGCGCACACCATTGGGAAGAGCGCGCGATGGTCGCCGGCGTGGGCGTCTTCGAGGTTGCTGCGCCGCCCGTGGGTGGCACAACGACACTCCTGGAGGGCCCTACGCCACCTGCGGGGGGCCCAGCCCCATCTTTAGACTTGGTGATGTGCGGCCCGTCGCCTGGCGCGTGAACGGCGCCGCTCGCCAGGCTCTGACTGCCAGGGCGATGCTGGTGCTCGCGGACCGCAGCTCGGGTTCTGTCCGCGACCGGGCCGCTGCTCGCCCGTACTGGCACGGGCCGCTGGGCCCCCGACGAGCCGATCGCCGTGGCCGTCTTTTTCTTGGGAGCCATGGTGATGAAGAAACGCTAGGCTAGCTACTAGACCAGATTCTCACAATTGCGCCCCCTACCTTGCGCGCCAAAGAAGTCGATTTGGAACGACACCTATGGGATCACAAGAATCCCTACTATAGTTGCTGGGGCGCAGGGTTGCGAGAAGAGCAGGATTAGTAGTCAGCACAAGGATCGTTTACCCAGGTTCGGGCCGCGAAGATGTGTAAAACCCTAGTCCTGCTTTCGTGGGTGTATTTGAGAGAGTTCTTGAGCTCTCGAACTAGCTATGGTGGGGTGCGTGGTTCCAAAGAGCCGAATCCTTCTCTAGTATGCCATGGGCCTCCATTTATAGTCGAAAGGGGCTGCCACAGTGGCATACAGGAGGTGGAAAGGCGTACAGTATTGCGAGCTTATCGCTCGTATTACAGGACAAGACGCCTTTAATGCGCCGCTGAGGTGTCCCCTAGCTTTATCGGGGACGGGGACGAGGCCCGTCCGTCGCCGCTCCTCCTCGCTTCGGCACGCGCCCTGGCCAGCGATGCGTGAGGCACCATGTAGGCAGGCAGGCAGCTAGGGTGGCGCGGTGATGGAGCATTCATGAAGATCTGCATGCCGCCACGCAGGCGCTTGATGAGTTGGCCTGGGAGCTGCATGTTGCCACGCAGGTGCCTGCTCAGCTGGTTGAGCTGGCAGCTGCATGCGAACGGCGGCGGAGACTTGGTTGGTGTGGGTCTGGCAGTGGCCCTACTGGCGTCCTCGGTGAGGGCCGTGGCGTGCTGTCGTCCCCGGCAAGATCCTTGCCGGGGGTCTTGTGGCCTTCCTCGGCAAGGATCTTGCTGAGGGCTGTTGTCTTTTAATCCTCATATGATCTTGAACATTCCTTGGTCTTGACAAAGATCTGCATGCCACCATGGAGATGCCTCCCGAGCCCTAGTTCCAACGTGGATGGCTGAGTTGGAACCCGTGGGCTCGAGGGTGGCTCACTCCGCTGGTGTGGGCAAGCCGCCCCGGCAAGGGTCTTGCCGGGGGAACCTGCTTCGCCTCTCTGCTTGTTTGCGGTCTTGATCTTCGCGTTGCTCTGGCCGTCTTGAGCTTTGGTTTTACCTCGGTTCACCTCCCCTGCTCTGCTTGGTGTGGCCGCGGGCGCGGCTCCGACTGTCCGTGCACAGGTAAAGGGGTACAAAGGTGCGCCCCTTCTTTTGTACACCGACAACAACTAGTACAGCTTATCCTGACAAAAGCGGTCTTCGCCTGCCAAAGCCTCTGGTGGTGATGTCGTCTTTCGCTCCATGATGACCTCCGTCCGGCCGTCCTGCTGGTCTTGGTCTCGTTGCACCGATATAGAAACCTTTGCCTGATGCCTCGGGACTCCACGCCTGCGCTTGCCTCTTTAGCACCAAAGAGGAAACAAGGACACTGCGCGCGGGGGGCACCCGCCTGGCGCCCGCCTGGTGTGGTCGTCATGGCTTGCGTCACTGGATCCTCGCAAGGTTCACCTTGCCTCGATCTCTCCGCCCCTCGCGAGCCAGCCTGGTGAGGCCGCTCCCGAGGAGGTCTTCTGTCATCCGCCTCACGAGGCTTGGGCCCTCGCGAGGGTCTTTAGTGTTTGTTGGTGAAGACGGGCCGTACGGGCCCGCTGGTAGAGCCACGCCGTGGGCCGTAGGCAGGCAAGTCTGGGGACCCCCGTTCCCAGAACACCGACAAGTTTGACTATTGGTTTGGGACATATGTGGAAATGAGAAAGTGGTTGAGGGCTTTGGAGCATGTCACTAAGCACTTTGAGCAAGCAGTCCATTAAGCAACACCTCATCCCCATTTAATAGTATTGGCTTTCCTATGGACTCAATGTGATCTTGGATCACTAAAATGAAAATGTAGAGTGTTGAGTTTTATAGCTTTTGCCAATATCTTGTCCTTAGCATCTTGAAGGGGTTCCACATCCTCTTGCCCACGCCACTCCACTGTTGAAATTATCTGAAATATACTAGATAAAAGTATTAGTCCAACAAGAGATATGTTGACATTAATTACCAAAATCACCCAGGGAGCACTTGTGCTTTCAATCTACCCCTTTTTGGTAATTGATGACGATATACATCAAAGCTTTAGATAAAGATACAGAGAATAGCAAGTAAAGCTTTGGAAGGACATGTAACATGCATATCATTCCCCTACATGTATGCAATAATGTAAATATAGAATATATGAGCATGTGAATGCATAAGCATGACAGAGCAAGCAATGAGTTACATGTATCTTGGCTATATGCATCAGAGCAAATGATGTGAATATAGGAAGTTGTAACTTCATGTTCATGATTCCTTCTTGCAAACAATATGTACACCAGCAAGAAATCATCATGCACATGAGTGTGATGCATATACTTACCTTGTGGTCTTGAGCTGACTTAGGAAGAGATGAACCTGAGGAAACAAGGTTAGATAACACAGATACATCTACTAGATAGAGCAAACAAAAGAGCCACAAGAGTACCAAGACTGGGATGTCCCCAAAGATAAAAGATATGCAATGAATTCAAAGATTCCTTCCCTAGAAGTCTTTCTCACCCTGAATCTTATACTGGATAACAGGAGAAAATAGGGAAACAGAATCAGAGCACAGAACATAACACAAACTAACATGTCTTCCCCTCTTAAAGACATGTGTCTTCTCTCCTCTTGAACACCAAGCATCTTGGGCCTTTGATGTGATTATCTCTCTACCCCTTTTGAAGTGATTAAGCTTTGATGTGATCTCTCTCTCCCCCTTTGACATCAATTTCCAAGAAGGGATCTTCTGGATTGTGAGTCAGAATAGGTTTGGTCCTTGAGTCACAGAGCAAAGAAGCATATAGAATGTGATGCTAGTAGAGGACAAGAATCATTGAGTGGAGCTGGAACAAAAATGCAGGATGCAAGTGGCAAATTGTCTTCTCTGCAATGAAATCGGTAACACCGAGTTATATACTTCGGTGGCACCGAATTGGTTCGGTTTGACCGAAAGCGACAGACCGGTGTGACCGAGTTCAACACAGAGAGAATATTTGTCACCTCGGCTCACTAGGCAAATAAGATCTCACAAAGATTTGCAAGGAATTATCTGAAGGATTTGCAATGAATTGGATGCAGGAAATGCAGAACAAAACAGAGAAAAGAAAAGAAAATCTAGCTAGATGAAGATTTTTTAAAGGAGGGATACAAATATGCAAGGAATAAACGCAAGAACTCAGAGAAACAGTAGAGAACTTCATCTAGAATTGGGCGGCAACAAAGTCACCTATGTTAGAGTATATTGACTGAGGAGTCATGTGAGAACACTTGCTCATAAGTTGTACTCATCGTTTAAGCTCAAAATGGGGTTACCATTTTATGTTTAAGCATCTTGATGTATTCGCATCTTGTTGAGCTGCTTTGACCCATGTCTTGGGGTAAAGCTTCTCTAAGATGGAATATCATACCTTGGGTGGTGGTGTTGAACTTGGTCATGTAGTTGAACTTGTGTGGGATGCTCAAGGTTGATGTAGCGCATCATTGGTTTGGAGCACCTCTTGTAGTTTGAGTTCATCTACCTACATGGGTTAGTCTTGCAAGGAAGAGCACTTGTGTATCCAAAATGACAATCATGAAATTTGATACCAAATGAATTTTGATATATAGAATTTGTCAAAAGGATATGTTGAAAGGTTCCATGCTTCCTTGTCTACAACCACCATGGTGTAGAGACTTGGTGATGTAGAGATTGCTCAGGATGTGAGTGAGTTGCAATCCCATAGATTTAGATTCATCCAAGTACCTACAATGGTTAGATAGCATGCAAGGGTACAAATATATCCAAGACATATGTTCATCATCATAAGAGAAAAGTCAAGGATTAGTCATAGGCTCGTGCCTTGCATGTATACACATGGAGTACCTACTCCAAGTTTGAAGCATCAATGATATTTAATTTGTTGGGGAACGTAGCAGAAATTCAAAATTTTCTACGCATCACCAAGATCAATCTATGGAGTAATCTAGCAACGAGGGGAAGGGGAGTGCATCTACATACCATTGTAGATCGCGATGCGGAAGCGTTGCAAGAACGCGGATGAAGGAGTCGTACTCGTAGCGATTCAGATCACGGTTGATTCCGATCTAAGCACCAAAGAACGGTGCCTCCGCGTTCAACACATGTGCAGCCCGGTGACGTCTCCCACGCCTTGATCCAGCAAGGAGAGAGGGAGAGGTTGGGGAAGACTCCGTCCAGCAGCAGCACGACGGCGTGGTGGTGATGGAGGAGCGTGGCAATCCTGCAGGGCTTCGCCAAGCACCGCAGGAGAGGAGGAGGGAGAGGGGTAGGGCTGCGCCAAAGAGAGACGTTCTCATGTCTTGGGCAGCCCCAAAACCCCAATATATATAGGGGAGGGGGAGGGCTGCGCCCCCATCTAGGGTTTCCCCCCCCCCCCAAGGGGTGCGGCCAGCCCTAGATGGGGCTTGGGGGGGCGGCCAAAGGGGGGAAGAGAGGGGGCGCCCCACTAGATGGGCCTTAGGCCCATCTGAGCCTAGGGTTTCCCCTTTCCCCCCTTTCCTGCGCCCTGGGCCTCTTGTGGGGGGGCGCACCAGCCCACCTGGGGCTGGTACCCTCCCACACTTGGCCCATGCAGCCCTCTGGGGCCGGTGGCCCCACTTGGTGGACCCCCGGGACCCTCCCGGCGGTCCCGGTACATTACCGATATCACCCGAAACTTTTCCGGTGACCAAAACAGGACTTCCCATATATAAATCTTTACTTACGGACCATTCCGGAACTCCTCGTGACGTCCGGGATCTCATCCGGGACTCCGAACAACATTCGGTAACCACGTACATACTTTCCCTATAACCCTAGCGTCATCGAACCTTAAGTGTGTAGACCCTACGGGTTCGGGAACCATGCAGACATGACCGAGACGTTCTCCGGTCAATAACCAACAGCGGGATCTGGATACCCATGTTGGCTCCCACATGTTCCACGATGATCTCATCGGATAAACCACGATGTCGGGGATTCAATCAATCCCGTATACAATTCCCTTTGTCTATCGGTATGTTACTTGCCCGAGATTCGATCATCGGTATCCCGATACCTTGTTCAATCTCGTTACCGGCAAGTCTCTTTACTCATTCCGTAACACATCATCCCGTGATCAACTCCTTGGTCACATTGTGCACATTATGATGATGTCCTACCGAGTGGGCCCAGAGATACCTCTCCGTTTACACGGAGTGACAAATCCCAGTCTCGACTCGTGCCAACCCAACAGACACTTTCGGAGATACCTGTAGTGCACCTTTATAGCCACCCAGTTACGTTGTGACATTTGGTACACCCAAAGCATTCCTACGGTATCCGGGAGCTGCACAATCTCATGGTCTAAGGAAATGATACCTGACATTAGAAAAGCTCTTAGCAAACGAACTACACGATCTTGTGCTAGGCTTAGGATTGGGTCTTGCCCATCACATCATTCTCCTAATGATGTGATCCCGTTATCAACGACATCCAATGTCCACGGTCAGGAAACCGTAACCATCTATTGATCAACGAGCTAGTCAACTAGAGGCTTACTAGGGACATGGTGTTGTCTATGTATCCACACATGTATCTGAGTTTCCTATCAATACAATTCTAGCATGGATAATAAACGATTATCATGAACAAGGAAATATAATAATAACCAATTTATTATTGCCTCTAGGGCATATTTCCAACAGTCTCCCACTTGCACTAGAGTCAATAATCTAGTTCACATCACCATGTGATTAACACTCACAGGTCACATCACCATGTGACCAACATCCAAAGAGTTTACTAGAGTCAACAATCTAGTTCACATCACTATGTGATTAACACTCAATGAGTTCTGGTTTGATCATGTTATGCTTGTGAGAGAGGTTATTAGTCAACGGGTCTGAACCTTTCAGATCCGTGTGTGCTTTACGAATATCTATGTCATCTTGTGGATGCTACCACGCGCTATTTGGAGCCATTTCAAATAACTGCTCTACTATACGAATCCGGTTTACTACTCAGAGTCATCCGGATTAGTGTCAAAGTTCGCATCGACGTAACCCTTTACGACGAACTCCTTTTCACCTCCATAATCGAGAAAATTCCTTAGTCCACTAGATACTAAGGATAAGTTCGACCGCTGTCATGTGATCCATTCCCGGATCACTATTGTACCCCTTGACCAACTCATGGCAAGGCACACTTCATGTGCGGTACACAGCATAGCATACTGTAGAGCCTACGTCTAAAGCATAGGGGGCGACCTTCGTCCTTTCTCTCTCTTCTGCTGTGGTCAGGTCTAGAGTCTTACTCAATACTCACACATTGCAACACAGCCAAGAACTCCTTCTTTGCTGATCTATTTTGAACTCTTTCAAAATCATGTCAAGGTGTGCGTTCTTTGAAAGTATCATCAGGCGTCTTGATCTATCTCTATAGATCTTGATGCCTAATATGTAAGCAGCTTTATCCAGGTCTTCCTTTGAAAAACTCCTTGCAAACAACCCTTTATGCTTTCCAGAAATTTTACATCATTTCGGATCAACAATATGTCATTCACATATACTTATCAGAAATATTGTAGCGCTCCCACTCACTTTATTGTAAATACAAGTTTCTAACAAACTTTGTATAAACCCAAAAACTTTGATCACTCCATCAAAGCGTATATTCTGACTCCGAGATGCTTGCTCTAGTCCATGGAAGGATCGCTGGAGCTAGCATACCTTTCAGCATCCTTGGGATCGACAAAACCTTTCTGATTGTATCACATACAACCTTTCCTTACGAAAACTGGTAAGGAAACTTGTTTTGACATCCATCTGCCAGATTTCATAAATGCAGCTAATGCTAACATGATTCCGACGGACTTAAGCATCGCTACGGATGAGAAAATCTCATCGCAGTCAACTCCTTGAACTTGTGAAAATACTCTTTGCCACAAGTCGAGCTTCATAGACGGTAACATTACCGTCCATGTCCGTCTTCTTCTTAAAGATCCATTTATCTCAATGGCTTGCCGATCATCGGGCAAGTTCACCAAAGTCCATGCTTTGTTCTGATACATGGATCCTATCTCGGATTTCATGGCTTCTAACCATTTGTCGGAATATGGGCCCACCATCGCTTCTCCATAGCTCGTAGGTTCAGTATTGTCTCACAACATGACTGCCAAGACAAGATTACGTACCACTCTGAAGTAGTACGCATCCTTATCGACCTACGAGATTTGGTAGTGACTTGATCCGAAGTTTCATGATCACTATCATAAGCTTCCACTTCAATTGGTGTAGGTGCCACAGGAACAACTTCCTGTGCCCTGCTACACACTAGTTGAAGTCATGGTTCAATAACCTCATCAAGTCTCCACCATCCTCCCACTCAATTCTTTCGAGAGAAACTTTTCCTCGAGAAAGGACTCATTTCTAGAAGCAATTACTTTTGCTTCCAGATCTGAAATAGGAGGTATACCCAACTGTTTTCGGTTTTCTATGAAGATGCATTTATCCGCTTTTGGGTTCGAGCTTATCAGCCTGAAACTTTTTCACATAAGCGTCGCAACCCCAAACTTTTAAGAAATGACAGCTTAGGTTTCTCTAAACCATAGTTCATACGGTGTCGTCTCAACGGAATTGCGTGGTGCCCTATTTAAAGTGAATGCGGTTGTCTCTAATGCCTAACCCATAAACGATAGTGGTAATTCGATAAGAGACATCATGGTATGCACCATATCCAATAGGGTGCAGTTATGATGTTCGGACAGACCATCACACTGTGGTGTTCCAGGCGGTATTAATTGTGTAACACTTTCCACAATGTCTTAATTGTGTGCCAAACTCGTAACTCAGATATCTCTATGATCATATCATAGATATTTTATCCTCTTGTCACGATGATCTTCAACTTCACTCAGAAATTACTTGAACCTTTCAATAATTCAGACTTGTGTTTCACCAAGTAAATACACTCAGCATCTACTCAAATCATCTGTGAAGTAAGAACATAACGATATCCACTGCATGCCTCAGCACTCATTGGACTGCATACATCAAAATGTATTACTTCCAACAAGTTGCTCTCTTGTTCCATCTTACTGAAAACGAGGCCTTTCAGGCATCTTGCCCATGCGGTATGATTTGCATGTCTCAAGTGATTCAAAATCAAGTGAGTCCAAACGATCCATCTGCATGGAGTTTCTTCATGCATATATACCAATATACATGGTTCGCATGTCTCAATCTTTTCAAAAACGACTGAGTCCAAAGATCCATCTACATGGAGCTTCTTCATGCGTTCTATACCAATATGACTCAAATGGCAGTGCCACAAGTATGTGGAACTATCATTACTATCTTATATCTTTTGGCATGAACATGTGTATCACTACGATCGAGATTCATTTTAGGTGCAAGACCATTGAAGGTATTATTCAAATAAACAGAGCAACCATTATTCTCCTTAAATGAATAACCGTATCGCGATAAACATAATCCAATCATGCTCAACGCAAACACCAAATCTCGATGGTAGAGGGAGCATGCGATGCTTGATCACATCAACCTTGGAAACACTTCCAACACATAACGTCATCTCACCTTTAGCCAGTCTCCATTTATTCCGCAGCTTTTATTTCAAGTTACTAACACTTAGCAACCGAACCGGTATCCAATACCCTGGTGCTGCTAGGAGTACTAGTAAAGTACACATTCATATAATGTATATCCAATATACTTTTGTCGATCTTGCCTGCCTTCTCATCTACCAAGTATCTAGGGTAGTCCTGCTTCAGTGACCGTTCCCCTCATTACAGAAGCACTTAGTCTCGGGTTTGGGTTCAACCTTGGGATTCTTCACTAGAGCAGCAAACGACTTGCTGTTTCATGAAGTATCCCTTTTGCCCTTGCCCTTCTTAAACTAGTGGTTTTACTAACCATCAACAATTGATGCTCCTTCTTGATTTCTACTCTCGCGGTGTCAAACATCGCGAATAGCTCAAGGATCATCATAACTATCCCTGATATGTTATAGTTCATCACGAAGCTCTACTAGCTTGGTGGCAGTGACTATGGAGAACCATCACTATCTCATCAGGGAGATTAACTCCCACTCGATTCAAGTGATTGTAGTACTCAGACAATCTGAGCACATGCTCAACGATTGAGCTTTTCTCCCTTAGTTTGCAGGCTTAAGAAACTTGTCAGAGGTCTCATACCTCTTGACGTGGGCACTAGTCTGAAATCCCAATTTCAGTCTTCGGAACATCTCATATGTTCTGCGACGTTTCAAAAAACGTCTCTTGTGCCACAATTCTAAACCGTTAGCATTACGCACTGAACTATCACGTAGTCATCAAAACGTGTATGTCAGATGTTTCGTAACATCTACAGACGACGCTGAGGTTCAGCACACCGAGCGGTGCATTAAGGACATAAGCCTTCTGTGCAGCAATGAGGACAATCCTCAGTTTACGGACCCAGTCCGCACAATTGCTACTACCAACTTTCAACTAAATTTTCTCTAGGAACATATCTTAAACAGTAGAACTAAAGCGTATGACATAATTTGCAAAGACCTTTTGACTATGTTCATGATAATGAAGTTCATCTAATTATTTAATGAACTCCCACTCAGATAGACATCCCTCTAGTCATCTAAGTGATACATGATCCGAGTCAAACTAGGCCGTGTCCGATCATCACGTGAGACGGACTAGTCATCATCGGTGAACATCTCCATGTTGATCGTATCTGCTATATGACTCATGTTCGACCTTTCGGTCTCTTGTGTTCCGAGGCCATGTCTGTACTTGCTAGCCTCGTCAAGTCAACCTAAGTGTTTCGCATGTGTTCCGAGGCCATGTCTGTACATGCTAGGCTCGCCAACACCCATTGTATTCGAACGTTAGAATCTATCACACCCGATCATCACGTGGTGCTTCGAAACAACGAACCTTCGCAACGGTGCACAGTTAGGGGGAACACTTCTCTTGAAATTTAAGTGAGGGATCATCTTACTTACTACCGTCGTTCTAAGCAAATAAGATGCATAACATGATAAACATCACATGCAATCAAATAGTCACATGATATGGCCAATATCATTTTGCTCCTTTGATCTCCATCTTCGGGGCACCATGATCATCTTTGTCACCGGCATGACACCATGATCTCCCTCATCATGATCTCCATCATTGTGTCTTCATGAAGTTGTCACGCCAACGATTACTTCTACTTCTATGGCTAACGCGCTTAGCGATAAAGTAAAGTAATTTACATGGCGTTATTCAATGACACGCAGGTCATACAAAAAATAAAGACAACTCCTATGGCTCCTGCCGGTTGTCATACTCATCGACATGCAAGTCGTGATTCCTATTACAAGAATATGATCAATCTCATACATCACATATATCATTCATCACATCTTCTGGCCATATCACATCACATAGCACATGCTGCAAAAACAAGTTAGACGTCCTCTAATTGTTGTTGCAATTTTTTTACGTGGCTTGTATAGGTTTCTAGCAAGAACGTTTCTTACCTACGTAAAACCACAACGTGATATGCCAATTTCTCTTTACCCTTCATAAGGACCCTTTTCATCAAATCCGTTCCGACTAAAGTGGGAGAGACAGACGCCCGCTAGACACCTTATGCAACTAGTGCATGTCAGTCGGTGGAACCTGTCTCACGTAAGCGTACGTGTAAGGTCGGTCCGGGCCGCTTCATCCCACAATGCCGCCGAAACAAGATAAGACTAGCAGCGGCAAGAAGAATTGGCAACATCTACGCCCACAACTGCTTTGTGTTCTACTCGTGCATAGAAACTACGCATAGACCTAGCTCTGATACCACTGTTGGGGAACGTAGCAGAAATTCAAAATTTTCTACACATCACCAAGATCAATCTATGGAGTAATCTAGCAACGAGGGGAAGGGGAGTGCATCTACATACCATTGTAGATCGCGATGCGGAAGCGTTGCAAGAACGCGGATGAAGGAGTCGTACTCGTAGTGATTCAGGTCGCGGTTGATTCCGATCTAAGCACCGAAGAACGGTGCCTCCGCGTTCAACACACGTGCAGCCCGGTGACGTCTCCCACGCCTTGATCCAGCAAGGAGAGAGGGAGAGGTTGGGGAAGACTCCGTCCAGCAGCAGCACGACGGCGTGGTGGTGATGGAGGAGCGTGGCAATCCTGCAGGGCTTCGCCAAGCACCGCGGGAGAGGAGGAGGGAGAGGGGTAGGGCTGTGCGGCCAGCCCTAGATGGGGCTTGGGGGCGGCCAAAGGGGGGAAGAGAGGGGGCGCCCCACTAGATGGGCCTTAGGCCCATCTGAGCCTAGGGTTTCCCCTTTCCCCCCTTTCCTGCGCCCTGGGCCTCTTGTGGGGGGCGCACCAGCCCACCTGGGGCTGGTCCCCTCCAACACTTGGCCCATGCAGCCCTCTGGGGCCGGTGGCCCCACTTGGTGGACCCCGGGGACCCTCCCGGTGGTCCCGGTACATGACCGATATCACCCGAAACTTTTCCGGTGACCAAAACAGGACTTCCCATATATAAATCTTTACCTCCGGACCATTCTGGAACTCCTCGTGACGTCCGGGATCTCATCCGGGACTCCGAACAACATTCGGTAACCACGTACATACTTTCGCTATAACCCTAGCGTCATCGAACCTTAAGTGTGTAGACCCTACTGGTTCGGGAACCATGCAGACATGACCGAGACGTTCTCCGGTCAATAACCAACAGCGGGATCTGGATACCCATGTTGGCTCCCACATGTTCCACGATGATCTCATCGGATGAACCACGATGTCGGGGATTCAATCAATCCCGTATACAATTCCCTTTGTCTATCGGTATGTTACTTGCCCGAGATTCGATCATCGGTATCCCGATACCTTGTTCAATCTCGTTACCGGCAAGTCTCTTTACTCGTTCCGTAACACATCATCCCGTGATCAACTCCTTGGTCACATTGTGCAAATTATGATGATGTCCTACCGAGTGGGCCCAGAGATACCTCTCCGTTTACACGGAGTGACAAATCCCAGTCTCGATTCGTGCCAACCCAACAGACACTTTCGGAGATACCTGTAGTGCACCTTTATAGCCACCCAGTTATGTTGTGACGTTTGGTACACCCAAAGCATTCCTACGGTATCCGGGAGCTGCACAATCTCATGGTCTAAGGAAATGATACGTGACATTAGAAAAGCTCTTAGCAAACGAACTACACGATCTTGTGCTAGGCTTAGGATTGGGTCTTGTCCATCACATCATTCTCCTAATGATGTGATCCCGTTATCAACGACATCCAATGTCCATGGTCAGGAAACCGTAACCATCTATTGATCAACGAGCTAGTCAACCAGAGGCTTACTAGGGACATGGTGTTGTCTATGTATCCACACATGTATCTGAGTTTCCTATCAATACAATTCTAGCATGGATAATAAACGATTATCATGAACAAGGAAATATAATAATAACCAATTTATTATTGCCTCTAGGGCATATTTCCAACATAATTTACCTCTCAAACGGCAAAATACTTTCTCATCAAGCGGTTTGGTGAATATATCCGCCAATTGCTTATCGGTACGAACATGCTTAAGATCAATATCCCCTTTAGCAACATGATCTCGAATGAAATGATGACAAACTTCAATATGCTTAGTTCGAGAATGTTGCACGGGATTGTGAGCAATCTTAATAGCACTCTCATTGTCACAAAGCAATGGAACATGTTTCACATTGATCCCATAATCCTTAAGAGTTTGGGTCATCCAAAGTAACTGAGCACAACATGAATCGGCGGCAATGTATTCCGCTTCGGCGGTGGCTAAGAATACCGAGTTTTGTTTCTGGAGGACAAATACACAAGAGATCTACCAAGAAATTGACAAGTACCCGAAGTGGACTTTCTATCAACCTTGTCACCGGCATAGTCCGAGTCGGAGTAGCCAACAAGATCAAAAGAAGACCTCTTAGGATACCAAATGCCAAAATTTGGTGTATGTATTAAGTATCTCACTATCCTTTTCACAGCCTTAAGATGACATTCTTTGGGGGCCTCTTGATATCGTGCACACATGCACACACTTAGCATAATATCGGGACGGGAGGCACATAGATATAACAATGAACCAATCATAGAGCGGTAAACCTTTTGGTCAACCGATTTGCCATGTTTGGTCAAGTCAAGATGTCCACTAGTAGGCATGGGTGTTTTCATACCTTTGCTTTTTTGCATGTTGAACTTCTTGAATAAGTCCTTGGTGTATTTTGTTTGAGAAACAAAGGTGCATTCCTTAGTTTGCTTGATTTGCAAACCAAGAAAGAACTTGAGTTCACTCATCATAGACATCTCAAACTTCTTTGACATTTGCTTCCCAATCTT
This sequence comes from Aegilops tauschii subsp. strangulata, assembly GCF_002575655.3. NCBI lineage: Eukaryota > Viridiplantae > Streptophyta > Magnoliopsida > Poales > Poaceae > Aegilops > Aegilops tauschii. Next base: position 384,552,051 of record NC_053040.3, read on the forward strand.
TTCACTAAAATGAGGGTTAGTCGATCCAAATATGATATCATCAACATAAATTTGGCACACAAATAATTCACCATTAACCTTTTAGTAAAAAGATTAGAATGTATCTTTCCAATCTCAAAGCCTTTTTCAATAAGGAACTTGGTCAAGCTTTTATACCATGCTCTAGGAGCTTGTTTAAGACCATAAAGAGCTTTGTGAAGTTTGTAAACATGGTCGGGTTTCTTAGGATTGACAAAGCCGGGAGGTTGTTTATCATAAAATTCCTCCTCTATTTCACCATTTAGAAAAGAACTTTTAATATCCATTTGGTACAAGGTAATATCATGGTGATTCGCATAGGCAAGTAAGATGCGGATGGACTCAAGTCTAGCAACGGGGGCGTATGTCTCACCATAGTCCATACCTTCGAATTGAGTGTAGCCTTGGGCGACGAGACGTGCTTTGTTGCGAACGACTTGTCCATCTTCGTCTTGCTTGTTGCGAAACACCCATTTGGTACCGATGATGTTGTGGTTGTTGTCGGGCTTCTCGACCAATGTCCACACTTGGTTTCTCTCAAAGTTGTGTAGCTCTTCATGCATGGAATTTATCCAATCCAGATCTTCCAATGCTTCTTCAACCTTCATAGGTTCAATGCTAGAGATGAATGAATAATGTTCACAAAAGTTAGCCAAACGAGTTTTAGAGCGAGTGATTCTCCAGGTTTGAATATCATTGAAGATTTGTTCGACCGGATGGTCTCTTGAGACTCTTGCTCGAACTCGTGAGAGATTTTTCTTGGGTCGGGGTGGAACATCTTCTTCATCATCTTGTCCTTCTTCTTGGCCTTCTTCATTGTCGACATTGTCGTCCTCTTGTCGTGGTGGACAAGGAGGTTGATGAGGTTCATCTTGGTGCACTTCCTCGTTTTCTTCATCTTGGTGTGTCCCACTTGTGGATGCTTCCATGTCAACTCTTGGTTCACCTTGACATGAGGTAGAAGCTTCCACTTGGACGGACGACGTACTCTCCTTCACCTCCGTTGGACGGATCTTGCTAATAGACAAGTCTTGGATTGCTTCCGAAGGATCTTTGTCTCCTACATAAATTGGCAATTGCTCTACTTGCGAGCTGTTAGATTCATCAAACTTCACATCTACCATCTCTTCAACCTTTCAGGTGAAATTGTTGTAGACACGGTAAGAGTGAGAGTTTGAGCCATAACCAAGTAGTAAACCCTCATGATACTTAGGAGAAAATTTAGAATGACGATTCTTATCAAGAATGTAACACTTTGAGCCGAATACTCGAAAGTATCCAACTTGGGGTTTGTTACCGGTGAGAAGCTCGTATGCCGTCTTGCCGAGTAGCTTGTGAAGATACAAGCGATTTGTTGCATGGCAAGCCATCTCAACCGCTTCTGCCCAGAAGTGTTTTGGAGTCTTGTACTCATCAAGCATCATTCTCGCCATCTCAATAAGAGTCTGGTTCTTCCTCTCAACAACTCCATTTTGTTGAGGTGTGTACATAGCCGAGAACTCGTGTGAAATCCCCTCTTCGTGGTGCGGTGAGTTCGATGGGCGCATGCCCGGGACCAAATGGTCACGGGAGCATCACCGGAGACGAGCGCGGGCGGCGGCGCGTTCGGTTGCAGGCGAGGCGACGGCTACGGCGCATGAGGGAAAAACGGAGAGGGGAGTAGGAGCAGGGGCTCATGGTGGGTGCAACGAGCTGCTCAGCGGGCTCGGGGGACGTCAGAAGCGAGCGGGGCGGTGGAGGCGATCTTGTCGTCAGGAGGTCGAAGACGAGCTCGGTGAAGACATTCGGGGGCCTCCGGCGGGGTGTGGCTCGGTGTGGCGGTCGAGGAAGAAGTAGCGGAGCTTCTAGGCGCGTCGGCGAGGCGTGGGGGAGGCGGTGGCCGCGGTGGTGGCGAGCGGCGGTGACGAACCCATTCGGGTAGGTGAGAGAGAGGTCCAGGGGAGGGGATGAGCACGGGGGAGAGCGGGAGGGGGTCGAGGGGAGCGCGTGGCGTCTCCGGGGATGTCCAGGGAGAAGCGGCAAGAAGGAGGTGGCCGGGGCGCGTGGTCGCGCGCGTCGGGCAGGCGCCTAGCGTCTTCCTGGCATGGTGGAGACGACGACTGGCAGCGCCAGTCTGCTGGGCCGGTGCAAATGGGCCGCCAGGTAAGTGGCCCAGGTAGGTTCTCTCTCTGATTTTTCTAGTTTCCGCAATTGGTTTTGATTTGATTTAAAACATCAAATCATTTTTTGACCTTTCTGTAAATTGTTATATGAGCTCAGGAACTAGTCTAAGGTCACAGGCAACTTACAAAAATATTTGAACTTTATTTCTTATAACAGAAATAAATTCAACTCAAATATGTCATTGATTTAAGTCAAAGGCCCAAAATAAATATTTCTGTGTTTCCAAAAATATTGGTTTGAATTTTAACTCTTACCAATATTTTCACAGAGTAACAGGAACATTTCTTTGGACTCATTTGATGGGAATTAAATGTTGATTATTTTTAAAAGGTTTCTGAGGATTTGAAAATTCCCTCAATTCAAATTTTCAGAATTTAGACATGATGAACATGCAAGGACAAGTAAAGGCTAAACTAGGGTTGTTACAACTCACCCCACTAAACAAGAATCTCGTCTCGAGATTCAAGACGTGAGGTAAGAAGACAGAGGGGGCACAAGACCAACACAATCTTCGCGATCCAGGTTGCACCTCATAAGGTTGTTGATTCGTTGCATACGTTGATCTTGACATCCTTGCTTTTGAGATCTTCATCCACACGATGACAACGGAAAGAAACTCAACTAGGATTGATCTTCTCGAAGATCGAGCTATACAAGATCAACTCGCGGAATGAGATGTTGAAACATCTCGAGTTGAGACACAAAACACATCGAGAGGGATGGAAGAACAAACGACGAGGTTTGATTTGGTGGGCAACAATTCCACGCTTAGAGAGATGGTGGATCGTGTCAAGGTGGCGAGGAAATAATTGCCATGATCCCATAACGGGGCACCTTGGGGAGGTGACTCATAGAGTTATTCCCTTAAATGGCAAAAAGAATTACTTTTGATATCTAGATCGTTGAAACTCTTTATACCAGCCTAAGGCAATCATAATCGATCGTTTGGCGGAGTTCAAAGGAATGGCATATCCGGATTCGAATGGATGATGTGGACTACCTTGTTGAAGACAACGCGATGGATGATTATGCTTATCATCGGGAATGGATGGGACCCATGGTAGGACCACTTTTGAAGATGATCCTAAACAACAATTACCGAGAGGGCAGCCCATGGGAATTGGCATAATGGCGGTGCAAGCTAGGAACCAAATGTAGATGTTGGGAATGTTCCAACCATCAGATCTGCCTGAGATTCAGATCTAGTTGGTGTCAGGATATTCCAGACTTATCCAGTCTAGAGAGAAAAATGAAAGATTGCAACACAAATCGACGAGATGGCATTGCGAGATTCTCGGGAGATGAACTACAATAGCAAGCTCCAAAACATGAGCTGGTTCTGCTACATACATGTGAACACGTTGTCCAAGACAAGCATGACCACATAGTAGTCTTACAACGCAACACTACCGAGTTCTGATTGGGAACCATCATTGCGGAGAGCGAAGTCCTGCGCATGTACCTTGGGGTCCTTAAGGATTAGCACTTAAAAACTTCTTTTCCTTGAACAAATCAATCAGTGTCTTGGTGTGCTAGGGATTACATATGGAATGAAGATGATCAGTCTATCAGACCATAGAATACTTCGCACGGGCATCACTGACTTGGGATGATTCCAAAGGAAGCAAAAACAAACTTTCTCGAATTCACGGCGGCAACTTACATCTAATGCACGTGAATAAAAGGAAGTCCTTTCATCCAAAGATAGGCTTCATGAACGGAACACGAAGATAATGCTTACAAAAGTTTCCAATACTAGCTTGATGTTCAACATGAGTCATGGAGGAGACAAAATGCCGCTGATGGGCTCAACAGCAACTCATCGGAATTTCCATATCACTGGACTTCCACCATCATGTGAACACGGTGATAGCATTGGTCAGACCAAAAGATGTAATGGTGTATGCTCGAGGGATCAACCACGAGTAAGACAACATTACGAACATCGTTGGTTCTGATTTGACTTGACGATAGCCCATACTCAAGTCAAAGTTTTGACAAGCCAATAGATCCAACAACTGATCGTGAGGACCAACCAATGGACATATCATCTTTCTTCAACACACACACACACACACAAAGATATCCCTTAACATGAACTAAGTCAGATAAGCTTTTATCTTCCAACTCTGCAAGTTGTTGTTTGGCTTAACCAACTAGCTCAGGGGTATCCAACACAGATTCTTGGAGAATGAGTGGTTTGGAGGAAAACCAACATGATCACGAACTCAACATAACAGTCAGGGGACAACCTGGTGATACTTCCAAGAAGATATTCAGAAAATCACGAACCACCGAAATGTTATTAAGCTCGGGAGCAATCTTGCTTTCAAGGCAAGATGATATGATCAAAAGAGTGAGGGATTGACACAATCCTAACTCATTGATCGAAGAGTGCACCGGAAATAAGGACTAGGTAGCACGATCAATCTTAGGATGATGATTCAATAACCAACACGCTAAGAATGAGAATATTGTCCAGTAACTAGCAAGCAACGAGGTTGCTAGGAGTATCGATTTCACACATCACAGTTCACTTGTCGGCATTCCGGTTACAACAACACGGGACCGAGGAGTGAATAATGATAGCGACAAGTATCACTGCATCAAGAATTCATAAGATGTGGTGCAATTCTCATGGCATTCTTGACATAAAGATGGTAACACTCCAAGGTAGAACAGAGCAAAAGCTGGATTGGCATTTTGATCCACGGAATACAACTACTTTGACCCAATCCTAGATATGGATGAGGTACTGGAGTTTGTTTCTCCTAGTCATTCCGGAATAGAACGACTTGACGGCCACAAGAGCAATAGGCATCAATGAACGAATGCACACATACTCTTGACTATCAATTGATAGACGAGGGCCAGCAAATAACTAAAGAGGGACAACCTAAAAGAACATATGATTTTCTGAGTTGTGGATGCATGGTTTAGCATGTCAAACGAAGTTCAACAGGTTTCTTTCGGATAAACCATGTTGTTGAGGATATAGCTACTGGTGTAACCCGCCCGAGATGGGCCGGGTTACATTGCGACAGCTCTTCATTCAGAAGCCCAAGGACAGGTTAAGCATGGTGGTTTTGTAATAGGTCTAAGGTCCAGAGGCGACTTAAGGCCCGTAGTGGTAAACCGCCATTGTGGCATGACTTGTAGTGTAAGGCAAGAATAGTTAAGAGTCCAAGCCGGACACAGTTTATGAGCCGGCCGGGACTCTGAGAACCGCTGGGCGTTAACCTTCCTATTTAAAGGGGCGACCCGGCGGCGGTTCAGGACAAGTAACATCAGATCGATAGCCAGGCATAGCGGTTTAGCTCCCTGGTCATCGAAACCCCAAGTAATTCCACCTCAACTGGAGTAGGCTTTTACCTTCACCGCAAGGGGCCGAACCAGTATAAACCTTCATGTCCTTTGTCCCGTTTAACCCCTTTAAGCTTCCTACATGCGATGGCTCCACGACTAAGTCCTTGCATGAGGACATCTGCCGTGACAATTCCACGACAGTTGGCACCCACCGTGGGGCCAGCGCACGGTGGATTTGAGTTCTTGAAGGGCAGCTTCGAAGGGCTCAAGGGATACGCTGTGGGCCCGATGACCAAGAGTCGTCGCGGCAAGCTCTATATCAACGACGCAGACTGGGGCCCCGACGCCGGCTCAATCGAGTACGGGTACCGGGTCCCCTTCGGCGGAATCCACGTGTTCATTGCCAAGATCGGTGAGCCGGGCCCTGAGCCGGACATCGGCACCGACCTCATCGAGACGGCTCAGCGTGCGAGACCCGCCCGGGCTCTGCCCGCTTTGAAACATGCTTTCGTGGGATGCGTCCATGGAGGACTTTCTGAAGGATCTGGATCTGGCGATGAGACGGCCGCTCGCTCTGACGGCGAGTCATCCACAGATGAGACCAACTCGTTATATCAACTTCAAGATGGCAGGCTCAGGGGTTTTTCTGATAGCGACGGTATTCCGGACCTCTTTGAGCCGCCCAGCCGGGTTGGAATCTTCATGGCCGACACACAACCTGTTCAAAACCCCGCCGCTGGGGCAGGGGGCCCTGCGCACTCGCCGGCTCAGGTGCTAATGGATCTCACAGATAAGATGACGGCCCTGTTAACTGCTACGGTCGTCCTGGCGGATCAAGCTCAACATGATGCAGAAGTGGCACAGTTAAAGCTGGATATAGCATGAGCCAAGGAAGATCTAGCAGCGGAAGCGATCAGGATGGCTGCAGAATGGGCGGCTCTCGACGCCCAGACTCAGCTGATTCAGGCGCAGTCTTTCCGGCTCCCGATGTATCAAAACGCATCCAATGAGATCATGAGAAGGAGGCATCAGAAGGCTCAATCTCGACTCCCTCCGGTTTACGATCCTCGAAACCTCTTCAACACGCCTGGTGCAGGGCCCAGTAACCCGCCAGAAATCACGGCACCCGGGGCTGGAACGCCGGTTCAGCCGCAAGTGATGGGGCCTCCCCGTGTGAATACTGCCCCACCTCAATATGTACCAATACCGCCGGGTCACTATTCCAATCCGTTGGAGAACATGATCGCTGCGGCGGTGCGACTGGCGGCTCTCCCAGTTGAGGGCGACACTCCGACGGCGGTCGAAACCCGCCGGGTCAGAGAACTTCTTCAGACGGCTCTTGCGCAACAGGAGGCATATTCATATAGCCGGGACAGGATTCATTTGACCCCTCGCCCAAGCCGGAGCCCAAGTTATAGCAGACACATGGTTTCAGCGACCGGCTCAAGCAACGTCCGGCGCCATGACTTGCCAGCTGGCCATGGCCCGGCGCATAATGGAGCCTTTAACGCAGTAGACCGAGACAGAGCACGTCAAGAGGCGGAGCAGGCGGCTCAGCTGACGGCTTACCAACGCCTCCTGGTTTATCCAACGGCCTCTATCGAGGCAGGCATAGCTACGAGGACCGGAGGTGTCCCCTGTCTGGTACCGGCTCTCCGTAACAAACGTCTGCCCAAGGATTTCAAAGGACCTAGGAAGGTACCTAATTACACGGCGGATTTATAGCCCGGAGCATGGATTGAGAGCTACGAGATGGCTATGGAGTTGCTGGAGGTCAGCGAAGCGGCAATGGCCAAATACTTCACCATGATGTTGGATGGGACTGCCCGCACTTGGTTGAAAGGACTGCCACCTAATTCTATCGGGTCATGGGCAGAGCTAAAAGCCCGGTTCATCCAAAACTTCAAAGATACATGCAGGCAATCTATGTCAATTGTGGATTTGACTAACTGCAAGCAACAAGAGGGCGAGTCTACAACCCATTGGGTACGCCGGGTCAAAGAGATAATACATTCGTCTGATAAGATGGATGCCGGCACTGCAGTCTTAATGTTGGAGCAGAATTGTCGTTTTGCGCCCCTGAAGATGAAGCTCGGGCGGCTCAAGCGCGATTGCAATGATATGGGTACGCTGATGGCGGCTCTGGTCAAGTACGCCGACTCTGATAGTACCAAGGATCCCGCGTCCGATGATGAAAGGACAGGGAAGGGAAAGAAGAATGGCAACGGCAAGGGCCCTCAGCATAACCCGGCGAACCAGGGAGGTAACAAACGTAAGGCTGATGGCAGTATGGAGTTTGTGGCCAACACCAATGCGCAGGGTAACAACCACCGACGTAAGGGGAGACCACCTCCCCGATCCGGCGGGTCAGGCCCGACACTTGAGAAATTGTTGAATGAGCCCTGCCCAAGGCATGGCTCTAGGGAGAAGCCGGCCACTCATCTATGGAAGGACTGCGCAATCATGAAAGCCTTTAAAAATTCCAACGCTTTTAATGGCAACAATGGGCAGGGCGGCGGCTCAGGCGGCGGCGGCTTTCATGGCCCGGGCGGCGGCTCAAATTCCAATCCTCAGAATTTTCAAGGTAATCAAGGAGGTTTTAATCAGCAATCTTTCCAGGGTAATCAGCAGCAGCAGCAGGGGGGATACCAGACCAATCCAAAGCAGCTCAATAGTGGATAGTATCATGTGTTTACTACCAGTCTGTGTAAGCGAGACCAGTTTGTGAATGCTGTTGAGCCGGCGGTTCCACATTATTTGAGATGGTCTGAGCAGCCTATTGTATGGAGTAGGGAAGATCACCCTCCCCGGGCTCATAATCCGGGTCACCTGGCCTTGGTGGTGGCTCCTCAGGTTGGGGGGTATAAATTCACTAAGGTGCTCATGGACGGAGGCAGTAGCATCAACATCCTCTATTATGAGACCTTCCGTCGTATGGGGTTGACTGATAAAAACCTCAACCAGTCCAACACTGTTTTCCATGGTGTGGTGCCCGGTAAGTCAGTGTATCCAGTCGGTAAGATCGAGCTGGAAGTAGCCTTTGGAGATGAGTACAATTACAGGGCAGAAAAACTGACTTTCGAGGTGGTTAAAATAAGAAGCCCGTGCCATGCTCTATTTGGGCGGCCGGCTTACGCCAAGTTCATGGCACGGCCGTGTTACGTATACTTGCAGCTCAAGATGCCGGGTCACAATGGGACCATTACGGTTCACGGCAGCCGAAAGATAGCCTTGGAGTGCGAGGAAGGTGACGTTGCTTACGCTGAATCTGTTTGTGCAACAGAGGAGTTGAAGTTTTACAAGGATGATGTTGACCCGGCAGATATGACGTCTTTGAAAAAGCCAACCACGGAGCATGAGCCGGTAATGAAATTTAATTCGGCCGATGAGACTAAACTTGTTGACTTTGTTCCAGGTGACTCATCTAAGCAGTTCAGCATCGGTGCCAATCTGGATCCAAAATATGAAGGCGCGCTCATCGAGTTCATCCGTGAGAACAGGGACATCTTTGCATGGAAACCTTCTGACATGCCGGGTGTACCAAGAGAACTCGCTGAGCACACTCTCAATATTGATCCAAAATTTAAGCCAATCAGGCAATTCCTCCGGCGGTTTAATGAGGAGAGGCGGAAGGCCATTGGTGAGGAAGTAGCCCGGCTCTTGGCGGCCGGGTTTATCGTTGAAGTCTTTCATCCAGAATGGTTAGCTAACCCGGTGCTCGTGCTCAAGAAGAACGGCACCTGGCGTATGTGTGTGGACTATACGGATTTAAACAAGGCTTGTCCGGCTGATCCTTTTGCTCTCCCCCGTATTGATCAAACTATTGATGCTACGGCAGGTTGTGAGCGTTTAAGTTTTTTGGATGCTTACTCTGGATACCATCAGATCAAAATGGCAGTTAAGGACCAAGAGAAGACGGTGTTCATCACTCCCTTTGGAGCCTTCTGTTATGTGTCTATGCCTTTTGGGCTCAAGAGTGCACAGGCGACTTACCAGCGGTGCGTGCAGAATTGTCTCCATAATCAGATTGGGCGCAACGTTCATGCTTATGTGCATGATATTGTGGTAAAATCCAGAGAGAAGGAAACCTTGGTAGATGATATGAAAGAGACCTTTGATAATCTCCGGGTCTATAAGATGATGCTTAATCCGGCCAAGTGTGTTTTTGGTGTTCCTGCAGGCAAGCTCTTGGGTTTTCTGGTTTCTCACAGAGGCTAACCCGGAGAAGATCAAGGCAATCACCTCTCTGGCTAAGCCGGCGTGCATAAATGATGTCCAGCGTTTGGCGGGTCGCATCGCTGCTTTGAGTCGGTTTATAAGCCGGTTGGGCGAAAAAGCCATGCCACTATATCAGATGATGAAGAAAACAGATGATTTTGTCTAGAATGACGCTGCTGATGCTGCTTTTGAGGATTTGAAAAGACAGCTAGCTGAGCCGCCAGTCCTTGCTGCTCCTATCGATAAAGAGCCCTTGTTGTTGTATGTAGCCGCTAACACACGAGCCGTCAGTGTGGCTGTGGTGGTGGAGCATAAGGAGGTGGGTAAGGAACATCCGGTTCAGCGGCCGGTTTACTACGTCAGTGAAGTACTTATTGAGTCTCAGCAACGGTATCCACATTGGCAGAAGCTTGTTTATGGGGTGTTCATGGCAAGCCGGAAGCTTAAGCATTATTTCCAGGGCCACCCTATCACTGTGGTTAGTTCTGCTTCCCTAGGAGATATCATCCAAAACAGAGAAGCCACAGGAAGAGTTGCTAAGTGGGCCATATAACTCGGGCCTCATGGTCTAAAGTACGTGCCATGCACTGCTACCAAATCTCAAGCTTTGGTGGATTTCATCAACGATTGGACAGAGCTGCAGGTGCCTAAAGAGAAGCCGGATAATACATACTGGACTATTCACTTCGATGGGTCCAGGCAATTGGAGGGCTCGGGGGCTGGAGTCGTTATAGCTTCCCCTCGAGGTGACAAATTTTGTTACGTCCTACGGTTGATGTTTCCCTGTACTAACAATGCATCTGAGTACGAGGCCTTGCTCCATGGTCTTCGGATGGCCAAGGAGATGAGCTTAAGCCGGGTGACTCAGATTTGGTGGCCCAACAAGTATCAGGCAAGTGGGATTCCAAGGACCCCCTCATGGCGGCTTATCGCCGCGAAGTTGATGCCATTGCTGGACATTTTCAGGGTTACCAAGTAGAGCACATTGATCGCAGAAAGAACGAGGCGGCTGATGCATTAAGCCGGCTGGGCTCTCAGCGAAAGCCGGTGCCGCCTAATACTTTCTTGGATACTCGGCATAACCCTTCTGTCAAGTTGCCTACAGAGGAAGACTTGGCTATTCCAGACCCAGAAGCACAGTTGGTGGCAGCTCTCCACGTTATCCCAGATTGGACAGTGCCATACTTGGCTTATATGACCCGGGGAGAATTGCCTGAGGATGAAACTTTGCCAGACAAATAACCCGGCGGTCTAAGTCAATGGTAATTGTCAATGGCGAGCTGCATCATCGCAGTGTCACGGGAGCTTTTCAGCGTAGTGTTTCCTCAGGGGAAGGTCAAGAAATTCTACGTCAGATTCACGAGGGGGATTGTGGCCATCATGCCGGCTCAAAATCCCTTGTGGCCAAAGCTTTTCACCATGGTTTTTATTGGCTGGCAGCTCATGCTGATGCAGAAGACTTGGTCAGTAAGTGTGACGGCTGTCAAAAGTTCTCAAGACGGGCTCACGTGCCGGCTCAAGAGTTGAGGATGATTCCAATCACTTGGCCGTTTGCAGTCTGGGGGCTTGATATGGTTGGGCCTTTCAAAAGGTCCAAGGATAAGAAAACCCACCTCTTGGTGGCGGTTGACAAGTTCACAAAGTGGGTAGAGGCAGAGCCAGTTAGTAAGTGTGACGCAGCCACGGCGGTCCAGTTCATGAAAAAGGTGATATTTCGCTTTGGTTTTCCACACAGCATTATAACTGACAATGGTACCAATCTGTCTAAAGCCGCCATGGAGGAATTTTGTCAACGAGAGCATATTCGGCTTGATGTTTCATCTGTGGCTCACCCTCAATCCAATGGTCAAGCTGAGAAAGCCAATCAAGAAATCTTGAAGGGCATCAAGCCCCGGCTTTTGGTCCCTTTGCAACGGACGCCGGGTTGTTGGGTGGAGGAGTTACCCTCCGTATTATGGAGCATCAATACTACTCCTAACAGTTCTACGGGTTACATGCCTTTCTTCATGGTTTACGGAGCTGAGGCGGTCCTCCCTAGCGACATCCATCATGATTGGCCTCGAGTGGTGGCTTATGTCGAGGCGGATAATGAGCAGGCGCGTCAAGATGCTCTCGACTTGTTGGACGAACAGCGTGACATAGCAGCAGCTCGCTCGGCGATTTACCAACAAGACCTGCGCCGCTATCACAGCCGCCGGGTTAAGTCCAGGGTCTTTCAGGAAGGTGATTTGGTGCTCCGGCTCATCCAAGATCAAACAGATACACACAAGTTATCCCCACCTTGGGAAGGGCCCTTTGTGGTCAGCAAGAAGTTGCACAATGGGTCATACTACCTTATCGATGTTCGGGAGCGCAAAGACTCACGTAAGTCGGAGGAGGAGACCCGCCGGCCGTGGAACATAGCTCAGCTTCGGCCTTATTACACTTGAGCCACCGGCTCTCATAATGTACATATTTCTATAGCCATGTATATATTGTGATAAATAATAAAGCAGGACCTCTGTCCTTTTTTCCTCCAAAAGGTAAATGTATCATTGTTACTTTCATTGTAATATTACATGGTCACTTGGAGGTTGATCCGGCTTATGATGGTATTCGAATCTAGCCGTTAAAAATATGATCATTTGGGGGCTTCCTATTCAAACATAGGTCGTCTTCGAACCAAAGAGAACATAGCTGTCGATACCGACTTGATTGGCATATTGCCGAGCTCATTGGGGAGTTTTTCTTGATCATAGTTGAATCATAGCTCAACCCCCTTTGGGATCCGACGTGGATCGTATTCGAATCAGCATCGTTAAACAACTCTCAAGGTCATTTGGGGGCTTCCTGTTCAAACATAGGTCATATTCGAACCAAAGAGAACATAGCTGTCGGTACCCTCTTGATCGGCAACGCCAAAGCCACTGGGGGCTATATGATCGCATTCGAATCTAAGCTTAACCCCTTTGGGACGGTTCTCTGGTCGTATTCGAATCAGAAGCCCCTAAATTTTTTAGATCTCTTGGTTTGCAAACCAGTTCTTTTGATTATATCAAAAGCATTCAAGAGTGGTTCTTATTCCACCGGCTTAACCTTGATTAATAATGTTGATAGCACATAATAAGCATTATATGTCCTGGTGAACCGGAGTTGAGTTCTCAACCTCATTATTCGGGTTACATAAACCGGAAGTGTACTTGAAGGCTCACAGGTATGCTGTTATGGTTATCTCGAAGATATGATTGAGAACCGGTTTATTATGACTTTGATTCATATTCCGGGTTATATGTAAAATATATGACTCTCCATGCGGTAAGCTGCCTAGAGACTTGTGATTTGTTTTCTATGCAGGACAATTAAAGACAGCTCTTTTCAAACATAACCCGGAAGAATATAAAAGGGCAGTTTAAATAGAGTTAAGCGTTACACACGTGCACGATGGCATGACAAAATTAAGTGTTCGTCTTACTCTATTACAGGACTCCCCGAGTCCAACAGGTGAGGCATTGTTTTTGAGACATAACCATGAGCCGCCTAAGAAATCAAAGGTGCTTGTTGGGCTGAAGCTTCCGGCTCATCCCTCTCCGCTCCTCCGGCTGTTTCCATGTCCTGGAAGGTTGATGATTTCCAGTCAATGCCACTCAAGGCTTCAAATTGAGCTTCATCATCAATTAACCCGGCCGGGTCAACTTTAGGGGTGAAGGTATGCTTACGAGTCGGAGGAATCAGGCTGACTGCTTCATAACGAGGTGTTGGGATCCTATGATTCTCCGCGTCATAGCCCGGTTGATATTTGGTAAGGTTTGTGTCATTACCAATCAAAGTGGCCACCGGGCGTACGCTCTTCACACAAGCGGCGAAGTCTTTCTGGTCAAAGGGAGTGCCATCTTCCTTCAAGCTAGGATACCCAAGGGCGATGTCGGCCGGGTCTAGCTCCGGTAGAAATGCCTTGGCCCGGCTTAGAGCGGCTATGGCTCCGGCTCTTGCAGAATCTCGTCTTAACTCTTGGAAGCATTGAGGAAGCACGGCAAGCCGCCTGAGTACATCCGCCAGATGAGTGGGAACTTCGTTTGACAGAGCCACAACGGCTAAGGCACGTTGTGACCCGGTGTAAAGTTGTTCTACCAAGGTATAAACCGCCTTCAGCTTGGTCAGCACGTTCTGGTTGAGATTGGAACTCCTGGGACCTGCATTACAAAGTCAGGTGAGCTGATGGCAATTGAGATACTTATGGGAAATGAACGATGTAGACTAGTTAGAAACTTACAGAGTAAGTTACCAAAGATTGCGGAGACCATCTGAGATACATGGCGTTTTAAGCCGGATAGCTCGGTGGTTCTTTCAATGAGAGTGGCCTCCGCTTGATCGGCCCAGCTGAGCAAAGCAGTTTTTTCATCCGCCGAGGCTTTTCTTTTGCTTCAAACTTCTTCTTCAGTTTCTCTTGTGCAGATACGCTAACTTCAAATTTCGAGTTGGCCTTTTGAGTTTCACTTTCCTGAGTCTTCAGGCGGTTCTTTAGATCAGAGATTTCCGATTCAAATTTCTTACAGGCGGCATGTACAAATTCCGGGTTACAGTTAGGGTGATTATAATGCAACATTAAGTCCCAAGCACTTTGCAAGCAAAGACACTTGGCACTTGGGGGCTAATGTATGCTGAAAAGCTCTATTTACAATGCCGGTTCATGAAAATAAGTCCCAAGCACTTTGCAGGCAAAGGTACTTGGCACTTGGGGGTCTATGGAGTAAGCAAGAGAGTCATACCTCAGACTTTTGCTGTATTTGCTTCACCATATCAATTTCTAGGTCCCGGCTATTGTGCACTTGATTAATATAGCCAGAGACAATATCTCCAATGCTCAGATTAGCATAATCAGTGATGTCCAGCCTGGCCCTGCGGCGTTCCAGAAGTTCTTCCTTGGAAGAGCATCTAGCCAACACGGTGGGTCTTCCCAGTTTGACAAACTCGGTCCGGGTGATTACAACGTCCGGATCATCTGGATGAGCCGGGCTGGGGATCTCCGGGTTACCAGAACCTTCCATAACTTGTTCATCAGATGGAGCAGTGGCGGTTTCAGGAGCTGGTGCAGACGGCAGCTCATGAGCAGAAGCATCAGGTTCAGTCAGGACCGGCTCTTCGGCCGGCTTGTTTTTCTTCGCCCTCTTGCTGGGCTTTACTTGTACACTGAAAGTCAAAGGGTTAGTGCAAAAACATGAGTAAGATAAGCACAAAATAAGCTGATCGTCATTACTCGGGTGCGGTTTTGAAAGCCGGCAAGCTAGACTACATTGAGTCGCTGGAGGAAGGTGAAGTTCCCTGGTAGTTTGAATCAGAAGAATTGAGTGGTTGATGAGTGACGCCCGCCAAAGGATGAAAAGGATATAAGTCGGAGATATCCTCAGTCCGGCGCTTCCTTGATGCTTCGGGTAAGCCGGAGGAGAGGTCTACATCCTTGCTGGTCCGGGTCTGCCTCCGACTCTCATAAATCTGTCGCTTCAAAAGAAATTGAGGATCTTGATAAGCTAAAGGGTGTGAAAATCTTACTTTCCGGGTTACTCTCCGGACTTTCTGTCTTGGCAAAGGCTCGGAGTTGGAGGTATAGTTACCTCTTCAATCGCTTCATGACTCGCTCCGGTGTCCTCCTGCTGATAATCCATGTCAATAAGATGGTTAAGAAAGGAGCCTAAAGAGTCAAGGGCTACCTCTGACTCGGAGGTGTCTTCCAAGTGAAGCAGGTCCGAGGCGCTAGGTTTACTCCCCTTCTTACGGGGAGCGGCTCTTCTGGCGGCTTTCTTAACCTTTCTGGCTTTCTTGGCAGCTTCATGGTCATACTTGACCTTCCAGAATTTATCATTAGCTTGTAAAATACAACAAAGGTTCTTGAAGTTAAGACGAAATCGTTAAAATGGAAAGAGAGGTGTTCAGGTCAATAGTTTACCGCTGGGGCCGGGTTAGCCTTGCAGAAAGGACTTAAGCCTGTTCTCCCACAATCTGCCAGGCTCTCGTTCAGAAGAGACTTGGTCATGTCATCAATGACGTCCTCAGGTAGGTCGTTGGGACTGTGCCGAAGAGGATCATCTTCCGGCCCGTATAATCGCACATTAAGCCGGGGCGGCGGCTTAAAGGAATCACCCGCCAGGCAATCCAGACCCGGACCAGATCAATGCCATTCAGGCCGTTCCCCAGAAGAGCTCTGATCTTGTTAATGGTGGGAGTAAGTGGCTGACGTTCAGCTTGAGATAGTTTATCTGGCAAGGGGTGATTTGATTCCAGATGCAAGGTGCGAAAGCCGGGCAGTGGATTCTCATCAGCCGGAGAAGTGTCTTGGCAGTAGATCCATGTCTGGTTCCAGTCCTTCGGGTGGCTTGGCGGCTCAGCATAAGGAAAGAGACAATCTCTCCGTCGTTGGATTGAGATTCCACCGAGCTCCAGGCTGGGCCCATTCGCACATTCATTTTGACGGTTCAGATAGAATAACTCTCTAAAGAGTAGTAAGCTGGGCTCTTCTCCAAGGTGCACCTCACAGAACACTTGGAAGTTACAAATGTTTGACACGGAATTGGGTCCGATGTCTTGAGGTCGCAGGTCGAAAAAGTGCAAAACATCTCTGAAGAATTTTGAGCCGGGAGGAGCAAAGCCCCAGCTCATGTGATCAGCAAATACGACAACCTCTCCGTCCTTGGGTTGAGGTCTCTCTTCAGACGGGTCAGGAGCACGATATGACATAACCTCTTTCTTGGGCAGGTAACCCGTTTTCACGAAGTCAGCTAAGGTGCTATCGGTGACGTTAGATCTAACCCAGTTGCATGTAATGGGCGCCTTGGGAGCCTTGGGCGGCATTGTGAAGGATGGAAGCCTATGACAATAAAAATTTCCGGTTCAAATTTAAGCCGGAGAAAAGTTTCTAAGGTGGCGGCTTATGAAGGGGCCTAATGATATATGGCTAATTGTGTCAGATTATTTAAGCCGGTATGGATATCATGAGCAATTAAGTTATTTGAATCTATTATGAATGAGCCGGAATATTCATGAAGCATTGCCTTTTTTAAAAAACCGGAGATATGAGCCGCCATAGCTAACAGATGCAATTTTTGCCTAAGTGTTGCACAAACAAGTTTCACATGTTGCAGTAATTTTTTTGGATCAAACGGTCGTCCAGAAAGGAAAATTTTCTAGACCTAAAAACTGGCACAGAGAAGTTCATAAAGTTCTAATGAGGTATTTTTGCAATCAAAAGGGATCTGCTAGTATTGGAAATGGGTGCGAAACCACTACCGCAGGAGTTCTGTACTGTTTTTTGAATCAAAAGAAGTCGCGGTGGAAGAACTATAAAAGAACTGAGATGAACTACGAAGAACAGGGAGGAACACGGAACCCTAATGCGGATCTGATGTTTGGGAAATAGAGGACTTACAGTTGCAGGTTCACTTCGGAGAGTCGCCGCCGTTCTCTGGACCAGCTCAGGTTGATGCAGCGGACGAGACTGAGGAAGACGAGAGGCGCGGCGGCGGCGGCGGAGCTCGGGTTCTGGGGCGTTGAGAGGAGGAAGATGATGGAAAGGGAAGAGTGAGAGAGGACCCGGTCGGGCCTATTTATAAGGGACGGCTGTTAAGTGGGCGCGAGAAACGAGGAGGCTGAAGACATGATTATCCAGCTGCTGAGGCGCCTCGATTTTCGGGATAATTATTAAAGATAAGGATCCATTGAGATACGTTGGGCAGAACATGCATTAATGGCGGATGGCATCACGGCGGGTTACCAAGAATCCACAGGATGACATCATGGCGGGTTATAACCTTCGCGCAAACAAAGGCCGGAAGATTTTCTCTTAAGGTATTGAAGATTGACATTAATCGGTTCAAATCAATCTGGGGCCTAATGTTGAGGATATAGCTACTGGTGTAACCCACTCGAGATGGGCCAGGTTACGTTGCGAGAGCTCTTCATTCAGAAGCCCAAGGATAGGTTAAGGATGGCGGTTTTGTAATAGGTCTAAGGCCCAGAGGCGACTTATGGCCCGTAGTGGTAAACCTCCGTTGTGGCATGACTTGTAGTGTAAGGCAAGAATAGTTAAGAGTCCAAACCGGACACAATTTATGAGCCGGCTGGGACTCTGAGAGCCGCTGGGCGTTAACCTTCCTATTTAAAGGGACGACTCGGCGGCGGTTCAGGACAAGTAACATCAGATCGATAGCCAGGCATAGCGGTTTAGCTCCCTGGCCATCGAAACCCCAAGTAATTCCACCTCAACTGGAGTAGGCTTTTACCTTCACCGCAAGGGGCCAAACCAGTATAAACCTTCATGTCCTTTGTCCCGTTTAACCCCTTTAAGCTTCCTAGCTGCGATGGCTCCACGACTAAGTCCTTGCATGAGGACATCTGCCGTGACAATTCCACGGCAGTTGGCGCCCACCGTGGGGCCACCACTGGAGAAGCCTGACTATCTACCAGATCCTGCCGAGGTCACAAGATCGTAGCTGAGGTATCAAGCTAAACGTCGAAGTCCACACGGAACTACTAATGAGACTGACGACTCTCTGCAAAACATAAAATAGGCAAACGTGAGTACAAATGTACCCAGCAAGACTTACATCAGAACTAACTACATATGCATCATTATCAACAAAGGGGGTGGTGGAGTTTAACTGCAGCAAGCCAGCTTTGACTCGGTGGCTATCCTAAACTATGACTGCAAGTAACTCTTTTGAGGTGGCGCACACGAGTCCACATATTCACCATATCAATACACCACTATGGATCCGCTCCCGTCTCCCTACGAGAAGGCCATCCATAGCACTCATACTTATCTTGCGAGTTTTAGAGTATCCACTTTCACTTGTCTATGAACTGTATAGGCAACCAAGTAGTCCTTTACCGCTGACGCGGCTATTCGAATAGATGATGTTAACCCTGCAGGGGTGTACTTCTTCACACACGCTCTCACCACTTATCGCCGTTTACATGACATGTACTCGGCAACCTTCAAGCGGAAGCCCAACGAGGGTGTCGACCACGGCCTACCTAAACACTCAAGTCTCTAGTCCAGGTTTATCGCCTATTCAGGTTCCATCCGCAGGGAGTCCGGACGAGGTTTCCACATACGGCCCCGAACGATGTGTACAGTGTTCCGAGACACCACACGCGCGCCCGGCATGCCCGGCCACGTGCCTACCGCATCACAGCCCACCCCTCGGGTCAGCGCTGTGCACAGCCTCCAGCATACTACAAAAGCCAAAAACTACTTGCAACTCCTGGACAGAGGACAAGGGTGGATAAGAAGCCGAGAGGGTCCATTGGTTTCGGGCCCAATGCATGGTAGTAGCTGAATCTTAAATCACACATACAGATCTCAGTGCTTAAGGACGGTTCCAATGAAACAACCCACCATGTACTCCTACATGGCCTCTCATCAATACCTTTACCAAATCGTGTTCACACACTTAGCTCACACCCAGTAGGACATGTTCATCACCATTCCAATTCATCCTCGATGAATCAGACCTGACTCAACTCTAAGCAGTAGCAGGCATGACAAACAAGCATGAATGAGTAGGCACATTAGGGATCAAACAACTCCTACTCATGCTAGTGGGTTTCATCTATCTACTGTGGCAATGACAGGTCATGCAGAGGAAAAGGGGTTCAGCTACCGCAGCATGTAAGAGTTGAATCGATGTTGTCCTAATGCAGTAAAAGAGAGCAGGAGCGAGAGAGTGGGATTGTATCAGAATGAACAAGGGGGTTTTGCCTGCCTGACACTTCTGAAGATGATATAGCACTTCATCGGTGTCATCGAACTCATCATCGGAACATACGTCTAACAAGGGGGAACAACCACCGGCAAACACAGAAAGAACACAATCAATGCAATGCATAATATGATGCATGATCATGACATGTCAATATGCTGTGATTTGAGCTAATGCAGCTAAGCACGGAAGGGTTTGAGTTGATTTGAACCAAAGGTTCAAATTCAAATTCAAACTAAGAACTTATAAAGTGCATTATCATGTTTTGATCTAAAGAGCAAGGTTAAGTTGTTTAAACATGCATGAAACTATTACAAATGGATAGATTGGATTTTTTTGATCATTTTTCATATATAAATCTTTTCATTTGGAGTTACAGATTAATTTCTATGATTTTTTGAAGTTTAGAGCATTTTCTGGAATTTCCTGAATAAACTTAAATCCAGAAAATGCTTTACTGCGTCAGCATTGCGCAAGGCTGATGTCAGTAGGTCAACTGGGACGGTCCAGGTCAAACCTCACCGGTGGGTCCCGCACGTCAGTGTAATAGGGCAGGGATAGAGGCTGACCAGTGGGTCCGGGTCTACGTTGACGTGGCATGGTCAAAATGACATGTGGGGCCGGCTATATTAACCTAAACTAAACAGGGAATAAATCCCGGGGTTAATTAAGGCGTGGGGCCCATAGTCAGTGAGAGAGGAGGTTATTTAGCTAGGTCATTAGTGGCTAATGATAGCGCCACGTCAGCGTCACCGGAGTTACGCCGGTGGCGACCAAAAACGCGGTGGAGGCACACTGGAGGGGCTCGGGTTTCGCCTATGGTGCACCGTTCGGTGCGCCCTTTTGTCCTACGGAGAGCTGGCGCGATGGCGCGTCTCCGGGCCTGGGGTGGCCGGAGTCAACGGCGGTGAGCTCGGTTGCGGCCGCCGGAGTACGGGCGCGAGCGGGGACACGGTTGCGGTGGCCGTGGCGATGTGCGTTTAGCACCTACGGCGTCTACGTGGTGCGGTGAGTTCGATGGGCGCATGCCCAGGACCAAATGGTCACCGAAGCATCACCGGAGACGAGCGCGGACGGCGGCGCATTCGGTTGCAGGCGAGGCGACGGCTACGGCGCATGAGGTGAAAAACGGAGAGGGGGAGCAGGAGCAGGGGCTCACGGTGGGTGCGACGAGCTGCTCAGTGGGATCAGGGGAGGTCAGTAGCAAGCGGGGCGGCGGAGGCGATCTCGTCGTCAGGAGGTCGAAGACGAGCTCGGTGAAGACGTTCGGGGGCCTCCGGCGGGGCGTGGCTCGGTGAGGCGGTCGAGGAAGAAGTGGCGTAGCTTCTGGGCGTGTCGGCGAGGCGTGGGGGAGGCGGTGGCCACGGTGGTGGCGAGCGGCGGCGACGAACCCGTTTGGGTAGGTGAGAGAGAGAGGTCCAGGGGAGGGGATGAGGACGAGGGAGAGCAGGAGGGGGTCGAGGGGAGCGTGTGGCGTCTTCGGGGACGTCCAGGGAGAAGCGGCAAGCAGGAGGTGGCCGGGGCGCGTGGTCGCGCGCGTCGGGCACGCGCCCAGCATCCTCCTGGCGCGGTGGAGACAACGACTGGCAGCGCCAGTCAACTGGGCCGGTGCAGATGGGCCGCCAGGTAAGTGGCCCAGGTAGGTTCTCTCTCTCTCTCTCTCTCTCTCTGGTTTTTCTATTTATTAATGTTTTCTATTTTATGCAATTGGTTTTGATTTGATTTAAAACATCAAATCATTTTTTGAACTTTCTGTAAATTGTTATGTGAGCTCAGGAACTAGTCCAGGGTCACAGGCAACTTACAAAAATATTTGAACTTTATTTTTTATATAACAGAAATAAATTCAACTCAAATATGACATTGATTTAAGTCAAAGGCCCAAAATAAATATTTCTGTGATTCCAAAAATATTGGTTTGAATTTTAACTCTTACCAATATTTTCATAGAGTAACAGGAACATTTCTTTGGACTCATTTGATGGGAATTAAATGTTGATTATTTTTAAAAGGTTTCTGATGCTTTGAAAATTCCCTCAATTCAAATTTTCAGAATTTCGACATGATGAACATGCAAGGACAAGCAAAGGCTAAACTAGGGTTGTGACCGAACCATCAGCAATTCACCAGCTGGGAGGGGTTCGGGGGTCCTCGGTTTTAAGATGAGCTGCAGTATTTTAAGATCAGAATGTGCCATATGAGTGGAGTAGAAGATATTAATTAAGATAGACTTACTGGTACTTGTTCGCGAGGATTGTCACAACTATCAGTAGATTTGCAGATGGAGATCATGTGTCTGCAAACATAGTATCCACAAAGGTTGGTCCCTGCTTCTTGCTGAGGACACTGAATTTTTTTGTACAAAATTAGTCATGTATTTGTCCTGTTAGGAACAACCTAACCGGTGTTAGATGTATTATTTTTTCTTTAGACAAAATAGAAAGAGGTTTATTTAGAAGCTTGAACATTTGACTAGCGTAAGGAAAGGTATTTGCAGAGTCTTGGATAAATTTTCCAAAAATAATGGATTTCGGTGTGTTACCGGAGAAACGATCTCGTGTTGCAGAGGTAGTTTCCTCTTGAACAGGTTCCCTGTTTTAGTTTCCCACAATGCGAGCACACTGCAAATGATGATGAATTTTGACAACATCAATTATTGAACTAGATATGAATGCAAATTAATTTCAACATCATAGAATTCAATACCTATCAAACAATTGTTGAAGATGCATCAGATCCGGAGCGTTTGTTGACTCTCTGAGAGAATCGATGTAGTAAACTGTGTTCTTGTTTGGAACAATGAATACCAATATCTAGTGATTGCTACATATTAAGAATGCCATGAACTTACGAATGATGTCGAAATCTGAAAGACAATCAGTGTATGTGTGGTTGTTTACTTGACTTACCCTTCATGATATGGCAAAGAAATGATTCCACATGGGACGTGTTTTCGTAGATACGGACGACTGTGTTAACGGCCCAGTCCCGTCGGTCCTTTTCATGTAATGTTGTTCCATTTGCTAATGCAGGATCTATGAAATACAGACTCTCATTTTGTCTTCTCTGCGCGTTCAATCCCCTGAGAGGAATAAAATGCAGCTAGCTGTTTATCATTTACAGCCTTGTATGGAGAAGTTGATCAGAGTTTGTTAAGTACTTACAAAATCACGCATCTAACAAGAATGCATCGAGCACGTTGAAGTTGAAGAAGAGATGTTAGTCCTCGAAACTCACAATGATGGAACCAGCATCGTGTCGGAAATGATCTCTGTTGTAGTGGACTAGCAAATGGTGATGACCTTCTGACATTTGATCCATCCAATATTCATGTAACTCGCGGCAACTGGAGCTGCACTCATCAAAGTATTCGCCAACAAGAAATGGCTAACCATGGACGTAATTGCGTGCTTCAAGTACGTCTTCTTTTCTTTTAGCAAGCAACAATTCTACTTGTTCATCATCCATGGCGTTAGAAATAATATTACTCCCCGATTCGAACAAGCTGCTGTTAATTTGGTTCTGGGTGATGAGTGCTTCAAGTAAGAGGCAATCGTTCTGTTTCCTCTTCACTTTCCCGCTGCGCTTCCTCGTGGTCATGGGTGTAGCCTTTTTGGCCACTTCCTTCTTGGTACTTGAAGCATTTCTGGCAGAATGTCTGGTTGCCTGCACGGTAGACTGCTGAGCAGACGGTGAAGCTTGGATGGACTTCTTAGCAGACTGTTTATCTATGCCGGACCGCTGAGCTGGCGGTGCTGCAGTGACGGACTGCTGGGCTGTAGGAGCAGAGGCATCGGACTGTTGACCATGCGTTGAAGCTATGTCGGGTTTCTGTGCAGGTGGTGCCAACTTGTCGGTGTGCTGAGGAGGCCATGCCAACGCGTTGGTTTGCTGAGCAGGAAGTGCTGACGCATTGGTATGCTGATCACGCGCCCGCGGACCGACGGACTGATGAGCAGTAGGTTCTGGACCTACAGACTGCTTAGCAGGCGGTTCCGAAGCATCAGACTGCTTAGCAGTCTGTTCCACCAGGTTGGTCTGCTGAGCATGTGCTGCAGCTGGGTCTCTCCCCGCTGCTTCAGCGGCCGGCAACTGAACCGGTGGTGCGTCATCAGCAGTTGTAGGCCCTGCCACTGGCTGCTTTGGGGCGGAGGATTACATGGCCTGTACGCCACAAAGTCGGTCCGTCTGATCACAGGTTGATGCATCAGCCCGCAAGAGCTGCTCTGGCAAGGAGAGCATCACCGGTTGAGGGGTGACAGTGGTTGCTCTTAGCGGGGCTTCAGCAATCTCATCGATGAACTCTATTTCCTTTCGTGGCCACTGGATGTGATGTAACAGTGTTGCTCCCAAGGTCCTTTTCTCATCGAAGTCTCCTAGGACATTCTTCAGGGCAAATTCTTTGAATCCAGGCTTTACTTCAGTCACGTAGCACTTCACACAGCCCGGCTTCAATGGCACATTGTCCAAGAAGAGGCCATCTTCCACGAAGGGTGGGCAAACCCAGGCTGTTGCACATTTTAATGTACCTTCATAATGTGTAAGCACGCCCTTCAGTCTCTCTTTCATTCCAGATAGATCAGAATAGTATCACCACGAGCAGCTGCAGTCTCAGTGTCGCTGGGGTCAGCTGATGCACAGCTACTCGTGTGCAGTGTTGTGGCACAATAAGCAGTATCATCCATGCCCGCCTCCCCTCCCATCTGCTGGCTATCTGTCAGTGTTAGAGTCTTCTGCATCATCATCATTGACTCCTCAACATCCTTTCGAACAGCCGGATAAATCTCCTTCTTCAACTTTTCAAACAATGCATTCTACTTCATTTCACTCCTTTCTTTTTTCATGATGAGCCTCTCTTCTTTGCTGAGTGTGAAAGCCCTCTTGTGCGGGGCATTAACGCCTATACCCCTTGCATGGCCAGGGGGCTCTTTTGTGTCTAGGGCAATGGACAAAATGTCACATGGCCCTGAGTTCCTGTAGAACCTTCGAGGGATCTTGGAAGCCACCACCATCACTTCATACAGTTTGGCGTCACGTGCGTTTTCAAAGTAATAAGTTCCGTCGTCACGCCTCTTTACACGTGCCCGCAAGTAGTCTCTGGTGCGTTCGCCCTTGATTTCACTAAAGGCCGGACTCCCACCTGCCGCTACTACTTCTTTGTCCTCCTGTTCCCATATCAGTTTCACGCCGTAGTATCCTGCCACACCCATACGGTGCGGGTGTATGTTCTTCTGAAGTTCCGATTGCTTGAAACTCTTCACAGCAAACTCTGGAGTTGCCTTGACCCTTTTGAATTCTTCCCAGTCTGCCTTTGTAATTTGCGGGTATGCAGGGATTGGGTCCTTGCCTTCACTCAAGTACTTCTTGTACATCACGTGCTTCCAGTTTCTCCAAGCATCCCTAGCCTTCTTCAGTGCAGCGTGTTCCACCTGCATTCTCCACTGCTCTGGAACGTTGAAGTGATCCATGATCTCCCGGACTATCCTTCGTCGTGTTTATGTGTCAACCTTCCGAAACCCTGGCAGATTAATGTTGAGCCTTGCTCTGCCAACAAATCCACACACACTCCTGAACCTCATGCGTGATTTATCTGGTTTAGTTGGAGCCCAGGACTTTAAATCAATCTCGGTTACTTCATATACACCTTTAGGCTGGTGTGTGGGCATCCTTGGAGCGTTCCTCCGTGTCCTGACTGGAAGGGTAATTGCTGCAGCTCTATCCCGTTCAAGACTACTTGATCCCTCACAATCTGCTGAAGACCTAGGGTTGTCCGAATCAGATGAAGATACATGGCCTGAATGAGTGCCGTCGCTGCTACTCGGCATCTACAGAGAACACATGCGAAACTCAGGAAAGGCGGATAAGAATAGAACTAACAACTTGGTATCAAGCTTTCTAAACATGCCATGCAATAATTTATAAAATGTACGGCTAATTTGTTAAGTTTGTGTGGCTCGGGCGCCCGCGATCTGTAAATAGGCAGTAACTTATTGGAACAAATATAGCTTATATGTAGTAAGGAAGGTAGATAATGAACATATATACGCTCTCCGTTATTTATAGCCAATTTGGGAACATACGGAATGAAATTGGAAGAGGGATTGCGAGGAAATATGCCTCATCGTGATGGAGAGCAGTAACTAACAGGCTTCTTAATGCAATCCCGGCCGGACCACAGGAGAGGCGAGGGTTACTGCATCGATATGCTCGAGGGTGGCTGGCGAGCAAACAAAGACGGTGAGGCGTGGGCCGCCGCGTGTTGGGAACGACAGTGGGGGTAGGCTTGACGCCAAAGAGCGGGCACACGACCGGGGTGAGCACGGCGGCGCCGGAGCGGGTTCTGCTGTGGATCTGGGGGAGGGGGAGCTGGCGAACGAGATTGGGTGGACTAGCTGAGTGAAACACGGGCGGATGGTGGGGGGGAGGTGTTGGCGGGCTAGGTGAAAATGGTGAAAAATATCCCCGGTGGCCGCGCGCGCGGAAAGGCCTATGCAAACGGTTGCCTCTAAGCGCTCGTGTGCACAAACAGAATAATTTCGTTTGAAATGAAGACGTACTAATTTTGAAATGAAGACATGAGTTCATCGTTTCTCATCTAAATTTTTCACACGTAAACCAATCACAATTTTACCACGGGTTTGATTTGCTGGCGCATTTCAGGTTTCGTGTGCTATATGTAAGACATTTTTTGGCATTTACCATGCATGTTTGCATATAAATAAATTCCTAGCCGGACTGCATTTCCTATTGAAAGGGATGAGGATTGTCGTTCGATCTGGGAGCACCCAACGGTGCAGACATACGATCCATGGGGTTTGGGTTCTTGCCAATCAGAACGCATGACTCAGATCGCATGCGCAGCGAGGGGGGGCATCGGCCACGGTTTGGTAGGCACACGGATTTCGTGTGTGAACCGTGTGCTATTTGAAAACATTTTTTTGGAGGAGCTATTTGAAAACATGTACATGTGTTGTCGAAAGGGATGAGAATCCAACGGTGCAGACGTATGATCCGTGGGGCTTGCGTTCTGGCCAATCAGAACGCACGACTCAGATCGCGCGTGTGGCAGAGGGGTGGGGGTGCATCGGCCATGGTTTACTGGACACACGGCTCGTGAGTGAACCATGTGCTGTTTGAAAACATTTACATTACCTAACATCATATTTTTGTTCGAATGAAAACAGGAGTTCATCGTTTCGCCTCCAATTTTTTTCCACGATAAGAAATCATGAGTATAGTGGAGAGTGTCATATACTAGTATCATGAATATACAGTACATATGATACTACCTTTAATTAATTATAGCGCATAGCTAGTATAATACATAGAGTATAGTATATCATATATATATAGATCATATTTATTGCCATGCATGACACAAATTAGCATCGCATTTAACATGATACGGTATCTACCTACTATATGTTACTCTAACCCTCTTTATATATATATTTAATTCTTTGCCACATCAGCATATATACTTGCTATTTCCGAGTGCATGACATCGTCGACTATGATACTACCACTATGGACAGCCTTATATAGGGAGTATCATATAGTACTATATATATAGTATCATGCACATGATACTAGTGTATGATACTACGTACGTACCTTCATAGTGCATATATAGTATCATAGAGTAGTACTAGCTCCCTCTGTAAACTAATATATATAAGAGCGTTTAGATTACTAAATAGTGACGTAAACACTCTTATATTAGTTTACGGAGGGAGAATATATCATAGATGACCGTATTTATGGCCATGCATGACACAAAGTAGTATAGCATTTATTTTATATATATATATATATATATATATATATATATGTGTGTGTGTGTGTGTGTGTTACGGTATCTACCTATGTTACTGCTTCTTTGCCACATCATCATATTTTCTATTCCCGGGTGCATGATACCGGCTATGATACGCCCACTATGGCCACCCTAATAAGGCTGGTCGTAATATGGGAGTATCAAGCGGTATGATGCATGCCAACTAGACTTTTTGGATGATGTGGCACACATTTAAATGATGAAAGAGAGGGTGCGTGGTATCATATCATGATACAATATCATATTAAATGTTGTACTCCTTTGTGTCATCACTACAAAAAAAAGACACATCCGTGACATTTTGGGCCGAACAATTTTTTTTCTGTCATACATATGACACTTCTATGACGATAATTGTGACAAAACCCGGTATCATCATAGATGTGGTGGGCTCCTACTTCTATGACAAAAAATCATGACAGAAAATGGGCTTTTCGTCCTGGGCGGGCCGGAGACGCAGCTGCATGACATTCTTTGGGCCGTCCATGACGGAAAAAACCGTGGTAGAAGCGAGGGGAGGAAAATTTCGGGGAGTTCCCGGTTACTGTGGGAGGTCGGGGGCCAAGCAATCGCGTTTCTCTCGTACACGTACGCGCGTGTGTGCGAAGCGTTGTCTCTAACTGAACCCGAGCGATTGCACTGCAGGCTATGCGTTACTGAACCCGAGCGATCGATCGATGGCTGTTAACTGAACCCGATCGAGTGATTCCTTCGCTACTGCTGCTAACTGAAGCCGATCGATTGGATGAACAGTGAGCGTTGCGGGGGGGGGGGGGGGGGGGGGGGTTGGATGAACAGTGAGCGGTGGCGTTGCCTCTGGATGGACAGGACCCCGTGGTGTGGAGGGCTGGATGAACAGTAGACGGTGGAGGGGTGCCCATGGTGGGGTGGTTGAACAGGACCCCGTGGTGTGGAGGGCTGGATGAACAGTAGACGGCGGAGGGGTGCCCGTGGAGGGGTGGTTGAACAGGACCCCGTGGTGTGGAGGGCTGGATGAACAGTAGACGGTGGAGGGGTGCCCGTGGAGGGGTGGTTGAACAGTAGCCGGTGGAGTAGCGCGTGGTGGAGGCTGGATGAACAGGAGCCCATGGAGGCTGGAGGAGGTCGACGGTGGAGATGAACAGTATCCAGTGGAGTCCCGTTTTGCGGTACGCCACACCCCTCCCGATGAACAGGACCCCCGTTTCGACCGTAGCGCTCCAACACAAGTCCGTTTCCTCCGTTTTGCGGTACGCCACACCCCTCCCGATCAACAGGACCCCCGTTTCGACCGTAGGAGGTCCGTTTCCTCCGTTTTGCGGTACGCCTGACCCCTCGCGATGAACAGGATCCCGCTTCGAACGTGGCTGGTCGAACACAAGGCCGTTTCCTCCATTTTGCGGTACGCCAGGCCTCGTTTCCATCGCCTGTTCCATCCAAGCCCTCCCGATGAACACGACCACGCATTCCGTTCCGACCCAGCCGGTTGGCTCCCACGCGTTCCGTTGCCTCCCGATGAACACGATGCATTCCGTTGCCTCCCCATGAACACGACGCATTCCGTTGCCTCCCCATGAACATGATGACGACGTTGTTTCTCTGTTCCGAGCCAGCCATGTACACGAGCCCTGGCCGTACGTATGCGCGAGTAGGCGTTCGAGACCCTGCCCGCATGTACGTACGTGGCCGTATTTTCTTTCTTGCACCCTGGCCGCTGTACGTACGTGTACATGCTACGTGCGCGCCTCTACTACGACACATGCGCGCCTCTACATCGACCAGTATATATGTACGTACACGTTTGCGACCAGAATGACAACGCTACGTACGCTTCGACCAGGTGGGTCCCGACTCTCAGGAACTTCCTTGCCTGCGAAGATGTAGCTGGTGGGTCCCAGCAGTCAGGGGGGCGAATCGTTTTGTTTTTTTGCCCGGACGCACTTCCTTGCGTGCGAAGGTGTAGCTGCTGGGTCCCAGCAGTCAGGGGGGAATCATATTGTTTTTTTTGCCCGGACACACTTCCTTGCGTGCGAAGATGTAGCTGGTGGCTCCCAGCAGTCAGGGGGGCGAATCGGTTTTTTTTCGGACGCACTTCCTTGCGTGCGAAGATGTAGCTGCTGGGTCCCAGCAGTCAGGGGGCGAATCTTTTTTTTTCGGACACACTTCCTTGCGTGCGAAGATATAGCTGGTGGGTCCCAGTAGTCGGGGGGAAACGTTTTTTTCGCGAAATACGGTGGCCCGTCCGGTGGGTCCCCGCTGTCAGGTGGAGGAATAATTATTTTGCGCGTAATAAGGAGGCACTTCCTTGCTGCGGCCGTGGACCCAGCTGTCAGCCTCTCCACGTACAGTCCACGTCCGATGGAAGCGATTCCTTGACCACGTTGACCACGCCGCGCCGAGAGCACTAGGGCGGTGGACGATGGCGAGGCCTAGGAAGGGGACGACGCGGAGCCGGGGAAGACGCGGCAGTGGATGCCCACGCGTAGAGGAGTATGAGGGTTCACTCGTTCGGCTGCGGTGTGAGGCTGCCGTCGCCGCAGAATAACATGGGTTGTGGGTGCGTAGAGGGATGGCCTGGCCAGCGGTGGGAGTAGTAGGGGGCGGTGAGGCCTCCGCGGCATCACAGCCGGCCACGGGCGGCAGGAGCAGGCGGCATGACCGGCGCTGGTTTGGGCGGCTGGAGCAAGAAGACCAGAGGTTGAAGAAGCACTACGGTCGTTGGATGGACATCGTACGGTCACTGGAGCTAGAATCGTTCATAAATTGACTAAAGTTGACAAAGGCCTCTGTCCCAGTCAACTTAGTAGGCCCACAAGTCAGCCTCCCACCAAGGTGGGTCCCAGCTAGCAGGGGGGTATTCATTTTTTTGTGCGTAATAAGGAGGCACTTCCGGTGGGTCCGAGCTGACAGCGGGGGGGGACGTTTTTTTCACGAAATATGGTGGCCCGTCCTGTGGGTCCCAGCAGTCAGGGGGAAACGTTTTTTTGCGAAATACTGGTGGCCCGTCCAGTGGGTCCCTGCTGTTAGGTGGAGGAATAATTATTTTCCGCGTAATAAGGAGGCACTTCCTTGCGGCTGCCGTGGACCCAGCTGTCAGCCTCTCCACGTACAGTAGTCTTCCGATGGAAGTCGGTCGTTGACCACATAGACCAGGCCGCGCCGAGAACACCACGGCGGTGGATGACGGCGAGGCCTAGGAAGGGGACGACGCGGAGCCGGGGAAGACGCGGCAGTGGAAGCCCGCGCGGAGAGGAGTACGAGGGTTCACCGGTTCGGCTGCGGTGTGAGAATGCCGTCGCCGCAGAATAATAGGGGGTGTGGGTGAGTAGAGGGATGCCCTGGCCAGTGGTGGGAGACGTAGGGGGCGCTGAGGCCTGCGCGGCAGCACAGCCGGCCACGGGAGGCGGGAGTAGGCGGTCCCGCCGGCGCTGCTTTCGCGGCTGGAGCAAGAAGATCAGAGATTGAAGAAACACGACGGTCGTTGGATTGACATCCAACGGTTACGTCTCCTAGAATCGTTTGTTGACGTATATAATAACTAAAAAATCTTGCATACGCGTCAACTAAACAGGCCCACAAGTCAGACCACTCCCTCTTTTTTTTAATAATTTATATATAGCTCATGGCAACTTCTTATGCAATTTATTGCATTCGTTTTTTTTGGTTGGCCTGGGCCAATTTCGCATATTTCTGTGGGTTCCAAACTATTTTTCATACCGAAATGTCGAGCCATATTTAAAGTACTTTGGAGATATATTTAAATTAGGTTAATGCCCAGTGAAATAGGAATCTGAAAATGTGAAAAAATTCAGAAATTATAAAGTAATTGCCAATTTGTCATCTGTTTTTATATTTACAACCCATTTCATATTACTTTCAATATTTGCAGGCGTCTTGAAAGAGTTGCAGCCCATCAGGGCGTAGAAAAATAAGTAGGACTGGATTGGGTATTCTTTAAAAAAAATAAAGTGGGCTTATTTTCACAGAGAAAAAATAGCTGGGCTGGTCACATGGTGAACATAAAATATAAGCCTGGGCTAGACGGGCCACAGCCCAGTTCAAACCCTGCTCCGTCTCAACAATACCAAACAAAAAAAATACTGCTCGAGTAGCTACGTCCCAGGTGTCAGCCGATCTTGTGCTATGCTCTTGTCTATTGACTATATACGCTCACAATGTCGTGGGTCCCAGATGTCAGGAAAACACTAGGAGGAAGCATTTTATTTTTCCATGCGTTGACGTGGTGGGCCCCTACTGTCATCCTCTCCACGTACTTCTGCCGATTCCTGTTGTTTGTTGACCACGTTGACAACGCGAGAGGGCGGCGCCGCGGCAAGCGCACCAAAGCGCGCGGAGGACGTCGGTGTTAACGATTTAGAAGACGGTAGGGCAGCGATGCGTGCGCTGAGGCGCAGCCAGCCGTGGGAGGCGGAAGCAGGCGGCCCCGCCGGCGCTGGTTTGGTTTTGCCGGCTGGAGGAAGACAGGACTGAAGAAACACGACACACTGTAAAAGCAGCAGGAGTACTTAACAACCTTAACTGAAACCAGCAGGGGCGCTTAACAACCAAAGCTGAAAGCAGTATGAGTACTTATACAGGTTCAACCGTACAAAGCACGCCTCGAACAGTGCTACTTTGCCTACAGTTAACCAAGGGTGAGGCCGCCCAGCCCCAGGACAAGGCCCAGGCGCCACCCCGCGCATCCACAACCTTCTGAAAGCGGCTTCATCTCGCTACGTGGTCAATAAACAGGATATTCGCTTTAGAGCCATGGAAAAGCATGAACATAATCTTCTGTCCTATTCTCCAAGATGGACGGGCCTTCATTATTTGAGACCACCCATGAATAAGTATCTTTTCACCTCCAAGGGGAATTGAGTAGGTCGACATAAACATCATGTTGTGACCAAGCGCAAGTCTGACCCGACCATGGTCAGGCATCTGTATAGGAACAATAGAACTCGGCAGTTCCTGTTTCAAGAAGACCACAGCTGTAAAACTGTGTATAAGCAATAGTTTATGAACAACATATATAACAGAAAACAGCTCATACCATAAGTTTCTCGACACAGTTGGACCTGTTCAACGAGTGCAGCAGTGGCACACATATCCCACGTGGCCTTCCACCATTGAAACGCCCCACAAGGACCTCAAGACGTTCAATAAAGTGTAGGAACTTGTGGATGTCGATCCAGTCAACTTCAGTGCCATTAGTAACAGCCGAGTTATTACAGACTGCTTAACTCTGAAAAAACCTACACGTGCCACCAATTATAAGAAAATATTAGTTAGTAGTAGCATCTTCGCGAGAGATTCGTTGCTACTTCTAAAGTTAAATTGTGATTAGTTAGACAGAATAGGTGGATTAAGAAGTAATCCAGGCAACAAACAAGAACCAGATACAAAACTAACATGGATGAACAATTGGAACGACGTCGGGGTGGAACATCGCAGTCAAAATGAGACCAGGTTCTGCTATTTCCATCAACATTCGTGCGCCAACTTTCAGTCTGTAACACTCGAGAAAGTTTATCCAAGTTCGGCCATAAAAAAAGCAGCGATCTTCTTGGTTCATGAACCCAACTCGGAACTTATATCCATGGCTTGTCTTCACTGTGACCATTAGACTAGTGTATTCAGTTATGGCAAGGCCGAGCATCTTGAGTACATGTGTTCTGGCAGAGCAAATAATACACTGCAGGAAAAATAATATGAGAACACATCATGTTCAAAAAACCCCCACACTCCCGGATAAAAAAGAGGATTCTAGGAACATACTGTGCACGTTTCAAAATGCTGTGTTAAGATGAGAAGGAAAAGTGTGGCGTCTCGCCGAGGGCACAGAAACCTGTAGGGTACTCGCACTTTGGGCACTGCAAATGAAACACACTAGATTCAGTAGAAAGAAAAATGCATGAACGGCGGCGGCTGCCATCCTAGGATTACCTGCGACCAAGGGACTTGGATTTATCGGGGGTGGATGAAGAATTCATACCTGGTTCTCCATGAGAAAACCCTATGCAATCGCCGAGAGGGGGTTTTCTCTGAACAAGTAGACGAGGGAGAAGGGGATTCAGGCCCAGTGAAATATTGCCGCTACGTTCGTCCAGCTTACTGCTAAAGCTGGAAAGGGGGTTGTGATTTGACGGCTCATTGGGCATTACTGCGGCGCTACGACCGGGGTGTGTCTACCGTGAAGTTGTTCACTCTAATTTGTGCATATGGCACGTGGACCCCGTTGCCGATTGCCCCACATATTAGCGAAAGGAAGTAGAAAGACAGGAGTAACTAGTTACGCATAAATATATTTTTTGACAGAGAGATACTCCCTCTGTAAAGAAATATACAAATCTTTTATATCACAGGCTCACCTTGCCGAGAAATATACTCCCTCTGCAACGCACGGGCATTATGGGGGTTCAGCTTTTTTTATGGGGGTTCAGCTGAGAATACAATACTCAGATAGGCTCACGGTTCTGGACTTTGGGCCGCAGGCCGACCCTGCATGTTTGGGGGCCCATGTGTTCTACCTCAGCGCTTTTCATATTGCAAGCGATCGGTACGGCGCTGGTTTTAGATGCCGTCGCAAGGCGAATACACAAAATTGAATAAAGCACGGCAGCTGTTGGAATGAAATCGAACGACAGTTCCTAACCAGCAATCAGAGTTGCAATTCTATCAACGATATACCATGTGATAAATAATACTGTCGTACTACGTATACACACAGGACACTTGTTTCACCATGCCAGATTATTACATCAAAATCTCTCGGAGGATAGATCAGTTTGGCAGTTGCATGCTGCTACTAAAGAATTTCAAAGTTGATTTGGACCAGCTATCCTTGCCGAGAAAGTTCGATTTTGACATCATCCCCTACCGCAAGATATAATTTAGATTTGAACCTTGACCATCCTTTAGCATCAATCATCATGCGACCATCCTTTGTACTTACGGTATATTGAGCAGGTTCATTCACACCAAGGCTGCGCATGGTAAGAGAAACTTGGCCGCGGTCGCCCGGATTGTTGAACGACTCCCTCGTTGCTCTAGGAATTCTCTGTTTGCAAACAAGAGGACATACCCAAATAGTTAGATCAACACAGTGAATCATGTGAAACAACATCGAAAGAAAAAAGAACGAAGCACTTGGGCGGCCAATGCTTACCAAGAAGGTGGACATGTCGGTTTTTGTAAGGACTTTGCTATATGAAGTGCGAACTGCAGCCCAGTCTATTGCCGGTGCAACTGCACGGGCCGGAGCAGATGCAAGTGCAAGTGTTGGTGCAGGTGCCGAAGCCGCTGCTGCTGCCGGAGATGGTGCTCCTTGTAGAGCTGGTGCCGGTGTCGGAGCACGTGCCGATGTCGATGCCCGATCCTCCAGTAGATCAGACTGGTCCGCTGACGCAGTCGGTGCCCAATCCTCAGCTGGATCAGACTTAGCTGTTGCCGTTGTCAGTGCTAGAGCAACTGCCGGTGCTCGATCTGTGCGAGAGAGCGGCGATCGTGTCTGGTCTGCTATGATCAGCTTTCTAACTTGACTAGGATCTGTGACCGTGATCCAGTTTTTTTCTTCATTTCTTTTAAACGCGAGAAGGACTAATTGTGGCGTTTTTGTTAAACCAAACTGCAGTTCATCATAGGGATTCAGCTTGTACTCAGACAACAGACTGATCCAATTTTTTCCAGTAATATAAGTGAAGGACAGTGCCTTCGTTACTGACACGACATAAGAAGTGAAACCTGCAAAAATAGCCATCGTAGAGCAAACCAAATGGTTTATTCTGTGATGAATGTCACATTGCAAAACCTGCATCGTAAAATTGCAGGAAAAGAAAGAAAACATGACATTAAATCAATAAGATTTAGACAGTAAATCAATCAGATTTACTTGATGTGACACGAGTGAATCCTTACCAGGAAATCACTATGTTTACGTACTAAACAGAAGATTGATCGTCCAACTACGCGTGGCATGCAGGGGCCCCGCCTACTCCCACAAGCAGGACAGTCCAAAGGTCGTGACAAATTGTATGGACCGAACATCCATGGGACTGGAAATCCTAGTGGGTGCGATAAACCCTGCAATGCATACAGATATTGGAGTGTAACCATAATTGATAAACCATCCTCACAAAAAATAAGATCTGGATACTTCAAAATATACAGACAGAATTGAGTGGACAGACATTAACATAGACATTAACATAGACCGTTCACACACCAAAAGCGGCAGTACTAATAAAAAATACAGGGTTCACAAACACAAATCAAGTACTGAACAATAGTACTTACTATAGACAAGCAAAGTTGCACTAACTAAACTCTACAGACTATTTCTTGCCACCGACCTACGGGATGAACCCCGCATAACTGACTAGGCCATGGACTTCGTGTGAGATGTCTACATGCACCATCACCATCTTGTCAACCTTGGAGAACCTAACAGACTGGTCTTTCCACTCATAAACATGATGATGAAGACATGCTGCATCAGATTTGTTGGGAAGCTTTACAAGAACCACACCCTTTGTAATCGAAGGCACAGCCAGGAAATTGTTGTGGTCAAGTACAGCCTCGAGAACACGCCTGACAACAATGCTACAGGAAAACACTAGTTCAGGACACGTGGCGACAAGGACACAGCAGCTGGATAGTTCAGCAGTAGAACTCATCATCAGGTCTTCTAGTTCACACGGCATGACTTTGAGAACTTCATCTCCACCGCGGACCTGGTTCTAATTCAAACAGAAACAATATTTTATTACTACCTCCGTTCAGAAATATAAGATGATTTTCGATATTATACTCCATATATGACTACATATACGCACAGAAATGAGTGAACAAAGACACTAGAACATGTCTTCAAAGGCATGAGAGCAGAGGGATTACATGCAATATCCATAAACACAAGTTACTGAGGCAAATATACCCTCTTAAAAGGTAGCATTGATGTTCATAAAGTACTCCCTCCGTCCCAAAATTCTTGTCTTAGATTTGTCTAGATACGGATGTATCAAGTCACATTTTAGTATTAGATACATCCGTATCTAGAAAAATCTAAGACAAGAAATTTGGGACAGAGGGAGTAGTTGAAAGTAATCTATAAGAAATCAGTGTCAACCTCTCGCATGTTTTGGTCAAAAGAGGGATTTAGAACCGTCATTTGGCACACTAAAATCACATGCAAGATCACCCAGAAAGTTGTACTACCAGTACTAGTACTGCGTGTTAGATGAAAAAACACGATCAAGATCGAGAAAAAGATCGTCAACAAGAGACATTACCGGGACTTGCTTAATGAGGGATCCCGGAGAGGGGGGCTTGGACAGGGCGATGGCTTTGAGCTTGTCTGTGGTAGTCTCGGCGGGGTGCTTGCGCTTCTTCGTACCATGAGCCTCGACGGTTTTGGCCAGAGCCATAGACATCACATCGGCCGGTGCTCCGGCGTCCATCCAAGAGAGGAAGCTGAGAGAGAAGAGTGAAAGGAGGAACGAGATGAGGGAGAAGCGAAGCGAGTGGGGGTTTTCTTCAAGAGAGGAAGCTGAGAGAGAAGAGTGAAATGATGGTTGCTTTGTCCGTCCAACTTACTGCTGGAAAGGAGGGGGTTTTGTGATTTGACGGCTCATTGGGCATTACTGCGGCGGTTCGATCGGGGTAGTCTACCGTCACTCTACTACGAAGTAATTTAGTGCATGGCTGGTGGACCCAGGTGCTGGCTGTCCCACACGTCGGCGAAAGTGAGTAATTTAGAGCATGGCTGGAGGAGGATCCGCACGGTAGAGCGTGTCCACTGTTTTTCTGAAGAAAAATATGATTACAGCAAGCGTTTCCACTCTTACGACGGAGGAGTGCGAAACACGGCAGCCACTTGAACATACACAGTGCTCCTACTACTAGGCATGTGCAGTGGTTCATACGTCAGTACTACACAATCTTGTTGCTAGTGTAGTAAGATATGACGATAACAAATGATGTTGTGCGCATGTCAACTACTCCTATATGTAATATAGTACCGCTTTTTCGACTGTCCGGTCGAGAATGAATGGTGAGATCAATGTTAACAGAACTAGGTCCACAGCGCACGGAGAGTACGGTGCTACAGTACTCCACGAAACATGAACCATATGAAGCACGAATTGTGTTAGGCAGGGTGTATGAAGGGTGCACGGGATGGGAGCAAAAGTTCCCTTCTCGACCCACTTTTGGGTGTTTGGCAGAGTGCATGAAGGGTGCATGAGTCCACACTAGTAGGTTGACAAAACTACACGAAGAGGAAACAACTATCACTACTACAAAAACAGCTATAGCCAATATGGACACTAATGGCGCACTATGCATGTGGTGCGCCATTACTAAATAGTAATGGCGCACCATGTGTTGGTGCGCCATTAGTGTGCAAATACTAATGGCGCACCACATCCACGGTGCGCCATTAGTAAACTTTTTTTATCAAAACTACTAATGGCGCACCAGGGGATAGTGCGCCATTACTAGTTAAACTAGTAATGGCGTACCACTCCCACGGTGCGCCATAGTAAATATGTTTCAATTTTTTTTTCAAATTTTTATTTTATTTTATTTTTTAAACTACTAATGGCGCACCGTGGGTGTGGTGCGCCATTACTAGTTCCCAAACATTCCCCCGAATGCAACCCCCCCCCCCCCCCCCCCCCCCGTGGACCGCCTTTTCAGTTTTAAAAAAATAAAAGAAAATGATAGAAATGTCAAAAAAATAAAAGAAAATAAGATTCCCATGTGATATGTGGTCTAGTTGTTAGCAAAATTTACAAACATGAATTTTCGACTTTTTTGCAAAATCTCTCGAGAATTTGTAAAATGGGCATAACTTTTGCATACGAACTCGGATGAAAAAGTTTTTTATATGAAAAATCATCTACTCGAAAAGTTACATCCGAATTTAACCGGGGGGAACCCCGTTAAACATTTTCAAAATCCTCAAAAACCTAACAGAAAAAAGATACGGGGCTTTTAAGATTTGGAGAGGCAAAAAAATTCAAACTTACTAATGGCGCACCTGCCCATGGTGCGCCATTACTATCTTCCCGCCTTCAAAAAAAATAAAAAAAATTAGTAATGGCGCACCTGCCCACGGTGCGCCATTACTATTCCGTATATATGGCTGGGCGTGGTCCTCTCCTCCTTACCTCTTCATTCTTCTCCTCCACTCCACCTCTCCTCCACCCCATCTCCTCCTCTCCTCCACTCCATCTCCCCTTCTCTCCTCCACCATACTCCGCTCCTCCTCTCCGGCGACCTCCTCCTCCTCCTCTCCGGCGACCTCCTCCTCCTTCTCTCCGGCGACCTCCTCCTCCCTCCTCACCTCCCCTCCCCTCACGGTTTCTCCTCCCTCCTCTCCGGTGATCTCCTCCTCCCTCCTCTCCGGTGATCTCCTCCTCCCTCCTCTCCGGTGAGCTCCTCCTCCCTCCTCTCCTCCCCTCCCCTCATGGTTTCTCCTTCCTCCTCTCCGGTGCTCCGGTGAACTCCTCTCCGGCGACCTGCTCCTCCTCTCCGGCGATGTAGGCGAGCGCCTCTCCGGTGACCTCCTCCTCCTCCTCTCCGGTGACCTCGGCCCTCCTCTCTGGCGAACTCCTCTCCGGCAAAAGAACACGGCAAAAGAACGTACAAGATCCAAAAACAAGAACAAAATTTGAAAAAAATTCGTGCAAAAAAACAAGCAGAAAAAACGAGCAAAAAATGGGAAAAAATCGCGATCCAGATCCAAATTCAAAATTCAAAAATAGCAATGGCGCACGGTGGGGGTTAGACGGTGTGCCACTACTATTTCCCCGCCCTCAAAATTCAAAAATACTAATGGCGCACCGTGGCCTATACTAATGGCGCACCAGTGGCCTACACTAATGGCGCACCGTGGCCTATACTAATGGCGCACCAGTGGTGCGCCATTAGTATACCAGATACTAATGGCGCACCAGTGGTGCGCCATTAGTAAAAAATACTTGTAGCATGGTACTAGTGGCGCACCAGTAGTGCACCATTAGTAGGCAAAACTGGTGCGCCACTAGTAGGCCTTTTCCTAGTAGTGTATATTGAGATGAGAATGCAACCAAACACACCCACACGCTTTGTGCTACAGTGACTGATCTGCACCGTCTGAGTTTGATCCAATGGTCATGTTGCGCTGAGACATGGACATGCCCATGCAGAGGGCGCCTAAACACCACCGAAGTCCCTCTGCTTCAAGAGGCGCACGACGTTGCTGATGCGGGGTGCAACCGCCCACAGAGCCCGCTCCCGGTCGACGGGAGCCAGCTCGTCAAAGACGGCGTCCAATGGCACGAATGGATTTCGATGACAGAATCCTGAAAGGATTCGCCCGGCAACGGTGACGGCAGCCCGCAACCCCTCCTTGTCCAGCTCAGCCCCCACCATCCCGCGGAGACGGCTCAGCTCCTCGGAGATATAGGTGAAGAAGGAGACCAGGTCAGGAAGCCGCAGCTCGTTGAAGTCGACTAGGTGGTCGAATGGGTTTAGCCCGACGACCGGCATCATCACGCTGGCACGACGGTAGGCATCGCGCAGCCGCAACACGTGCGTCGCAACTTGGTTCACCAAGTGGCTGAGGCGATCCTGGACATCGTCACGATCGGCCCGCTCGCGCTCCAGCCGGCTCCCATGACGGCCTATCGTATCTCCCGCTTTCTGCAGCAACGCCGCCGACGCCTCGAGCATCCTTGTGGTGGACGCCTGCCGCTTTTGAAGCTCCGTGAACTCCTGCACATAATGGAGGAGCATGGCACTCCCCTCCTCCTTGAGCTCACGCAGCTCCACGTCCTTGGCCCCGAGCTCCGCATCCTTGGAATGGTGCTCCTGTGTTAGGCGCCTCACCTCGGACTCCGTGATCTGCTGCGCCGCCATGGCACCAGGTAGAAGCAATGGGGAGAGGAAGCAAAGGGGGTGAAACGGCTGAAAGGCAATGCAATCTACGGGAAGGCGGAGGGAGCGGGGAATCTTTTGGTTTTCACCACGGTAAAACACCAGTCGACGACTTCTCACATCAGGGAGCAGTGAGTTTTTACAGGCGGAGTCATCGTGACTAATTGCTGCCGCGCCTGCTCCTGTCAATCAAAAAATTAAAAATCCTGCCACGCCTGCTCCCGTCAATCAAAAAATTAAAAATCCTGCCACACCCAAACACCAGAGCAACGCCGCGGTGGATATTTAAATTTACCTGCCGGCAAGTAGATAAAAAGTGGTGGAAAAACAAATGTGGC
This sequence comes from Aegilops tauschii subsp. strangulata, assembly GCF_002575655.3. Taxonomy (NCBI): domain Eukaryota; kingdom Viridiplantae; phylum Streptophyta; class Magnoliopsida; order Poales; family Poaceae; genus Aegilops; species Aegilops tauschii. The sequence goes on from NC_053040.3 coordinate 384,592,562, forward strand.
GGCGGCCTAGCTAATCGGTCGAACTAGCCCAACTAGCTAGCCACCATGCTTCACTGATGTACTCGGTGGGAAAGGTGGTCTTTCGTGATTTGACGACTCATTTACTTGCTTCGGCGCTACGACCGAGGAGGACCCAGAAAACGCGCAGTAGGGCATCCCACGTCAGGAAGAATATATGCGTGCACCACCCGGGAGGACCCCGAAACCGCGAGGTAGGGTGTGCCACGTCTCGGCACGGAGGGAAAATGTGCATGTAAAAATATACTGTATCAGACGCAGTACCTATGGTTCGACCTCGGGACCCAGCCAGTCGGTCGAAAACACCCCACTAGCCACACAGCTTCATCATGCAAATGTGGCACGGAGGATAGATGTGGTTAGCTCCATCTCGACCAGCCACAACGTCTCTTGTTCTAGGCGATTCTTCTATTTTCCAAGCTTTTTTTTTAGTTGTAATAACACCACGGCAAGCTAGCGCCGCTCTTCGTGTGTGCCCGTGCAAAGGTTAGACGATGGAGAGAAGAGAGATTGAGATCGCAGACCTGGGACCCACCAGTAAGTGAGACAACGGTCATGCGCGTGTTGACGAGGCACTCCCTCTACTCTACTCAACGCAAGTACTGTATAAAATCAAGTTATGGGACAAAGCCAACAACCGTTCGTTTTTTCAGGCTATCGACTTACGCTTTGTAGTCCAGGTTGCCAGTTCGAATCTCGTCTTTCAGATTTGTTAGTTTTAGGTCCAAATTTGATTAATGACAACTGGGACCCCCGTGTGTTTCTGGTATTTCGGTGTAGGGTGGGTTTTTTGAACAAACACTTTGCGCGGTTAGACAAGTAACGACACGAGTTACACGTATTTTGCAAGTTTACGAACAAAAATGACAGCGGCATAGAATATCACATCCACCCCGCAGCTTAGATACTATGGTGATACGAGTTTTTACACCGTTGGAAGTGAGATCCAATGGCTTGGGAGTAGTCTTTGTAATTATGCGCAATTTCCAAACTCTCCAAAGGTTTTTTTTGCAAATAAAACATTCAGGCCTCGTGTGTGCCGCTGCATCTTCGATCCAATGGCTCCCCGGTGCTCATATTAGGTGCTCCCAGTAGCTTAATTACCCGCTACAGTGATATGAGCATCTAGGTCGTATGATCAGTGATCAGATGGCACATGCGTAGTACTTGTACTTTCTGCGCATTTCCCAAACTCTATCAGCCGTATATTGCAAAAACATTCAAACCTCCTACTGTGGGCCGTTTGATCTCAGTGAACTCGTATCACCATAGAATCTACGGTGCGGGAGCACCTCATACTCTCCCGTGCGAGAAAACATAAGGTGCTATCGCAGCTTGGATGCTACGGTGATACAAGCTTGGAGGTCATTTGATCTGAGATCCAATGGCATCTGAGCAGTCTTTGTGCTTGTAAGCAGTGGCCGAACTCTTTTGGGGCTTTTCTGCAAAAAACCATTCGAACCACCGAGGAGGTGTTGGGTCACAAATCCAACGCCTCCGAAGAGCTTGTATCACCAAAGCATCTAAGGTGTGGTAGCACATGATATTCTTACATACAGGAGAATATGATGTCCTCCTTCATCTTAGATGCTACAGTGATACGAGCTTCGAGGTCGTTGGATATGGGATCAAAGGGCATCTAAGTAGTTTTTGTACAAATTGTGTGCAATTCTCAAACTCGTCAAGGTTTCCTGCAAAAATATTAAGACACATCATGTGAGCTGCTATATCTCACATCTACAAGCTCCAAGCAACTCGTATCGGCATATAGCATCTAAGGTATGGGGGCACATGATATTCTCCCGGGGAGGAGGGGTGGGGGGTGCACAACCAATCGGTGGTTGGGAGGGTGGGGACAAATATAATCTAAACAACCCTAAACAGAGCTCCACAATTTTATCTAAGGTCGAGGGGTTGACCCCCGACAATCATAGCTCCGCCTAAACACAACATTTGCATGTACTGTAGTACTTGACTTAATATTCATGTTTCAGTTTCATGTTCATTTTAAATATTGAACTGAGGAGCATGGATGTCTTACCTTTTACTCCCTTTGTTCCTAAATATTAGTCTTTTTAGAGGCTTCAAATGGACTGGCACATACAGATGTAGTACTTGACTTAATGTCTTCACTCATTTTGCTCCGTATGAAGTCACTTCTTGAACTCTCTAAAAGACTAATATTTAGGAATAGCAGGAGTATTTTTGAATTCGTGTCATACATGCATGGTTTGGAAAAATAGATGCACTATACTTATTGGATTGTTGTTGTGTTCGTGCGTGTGTGTCTCTCTGTGTGTGTGTGTGTGGTCATATGCTTGATACATACAAAGTTTTCTCACCTCCATATTGTTCATCTTTTAAATTTGAATTTGCATTGGAAAACTTACTAGGGATACCATGAAATGTGAAATCTACGTTGAGATCACTATATCACAAACTCACTCTAATTCAACAACTCGTCATAAATCAATTACCACGTTGAGATTAGTATTTGCAAGGAAAATATGGGTATTGTAATACACATAGATTCGTTCGGCAATTTAAAAGGTTCCTTTCGTATTCTCGAATGGTAGGACCCAACGGCGTACCAGCCAGACCTTGGCTCGTGTTGATCCTAAAAAAACCGGGCTCGTGTCCTTCGGTGGCGTGCGTGGTACGCACATTAGGCAACCCCAACCAGTCGAGCCTCAGCGTTTCAAGTCAAAATATTTGGCGGCCAGAATTCCAGCCCTAGGAAATTCCCCTCATGTCCCCGGTCGATAATGACTACCGATAAACAACGGAGGGATGCTTTAGTAACTAGACAACGTTACCTACCGTGGCGAGCACGGTTCAATTCCCTCGGTCGCCGCTCGTCAAGGTCACCCGTCAACTGCATTGCCTAGTACTACTACTACTACACCAGGATGAGCACAGAATTGAGCCCGTTTGTTCGTGCCTAGTACTTGAGTTAATATATCAGGCAATGCACTGGTACGTAGGGATTATCCTTTTACTCTACATATATAACTTGTCTGAAGTCTAACTAAGCAAAATGTTTGACCAAATCATTTCTTAAGAAATACAACAGGACAGATGTACGGCTTGAAAATTTATTGCATGATGCAGATTATGATATTGTTTCGAATCCTGGATCTTAAATTTCAAAAAATCCAAAAGTGAGCATAAATTCTTGAAACTAAGCACGTGATATGGCACAAATATTACTTCGTAAGTTTTTTCTTCAATTTGAGACAAGCTGCTTATGACAAGTTGCACAAATGAAGAGCCAAGGTTTTTTGGAACAAAGACCTGTCACGTTTTCACTATTGAAACCGTGGGCATTTATGTGCCGCCACGAGTCCCCGCTTCTCATCGGCAGGTGCCGTCCGAGCAAGCGTGTGAGTCGACGGGAGGCGTGCAAGCAGACCGCTGCGCCGGCTGTCAGGGAGGCGTGCGAGTAGACCGCTGTGCAGGCTCATCGGGAGGCGAGCCCTTTGACCAGGCTCCGCCGCCCACCGTCGTCCCAACTGCTCCCACATTTAATGTCGCCGGCGCCGCAGTTTAAAATCAACCCCGGACTACCCGGTATCGCTACAATCCTCTCTCTTCCTCTCCGATTCTCCTGTCGTCTACCTCCAACTAGCCTGACCTAAACGTACGCCATGCCACATCACGATGGTCTGCCCTTAGTGTTCCAGTTTCCTGAGGAAGACACCCAGCCGGAGTCTCAAGAACATAATGCGCTTTGGGACGAGCTTGAACTGGCCTTGCAGGAAGACGCCGCGCCTGTCCCCGCTCCCATCGCCCCGACTGCGCCAGCGCCCATCCATGTGGCATTGATGGGCTGGGACCCGCACATTGTCGCCGAGCTTGATCCCATGGGGTTCCACGAGGTCCCCGCCGACTTTCACACGCCCGTGCACCTGCCAGCGCATGCGCCTGCGCGTGCACTGACGCGAACGCCCGTGCCGGTGCCCGTGCACCTGCCAGTGCAAGCGCCTGCGCGTGCACTGACGTGCGCGCCCGTGCCGGTGCCGGTGCACACGAATGTCTCCGCCGCGCCGTTGACAGCGCCTGTCCCCGCGCGGGTGCCAGTGCCCACCTCAGCGACATGGATGGCCGCCATCGACCGCTTCCTTGCACAAACGCCAGTCGCCTCCTCCCGCCAGTTGACTCGCTCCAAAGTCCAGAACATTTTGGCCTTCCTTGAAGCTAGGCCAACGTCCAGGAATACGCCAACAACGGCGCAAGACGCCGCCGTCGCCGTCGGTCAGTGGCCCGATGACACACAGAGCACGGCAGAGGAGCCGCTTCACACCGCAAGACGCCCCCGCCGCCGTCGCGTAATCTAAATTTGCCATGAAAAACGTTCGGATTGCCATGCTTAAAATCCAAACGTTTATCATTTCCTTTTATTTTATATCGATCGTCGTATAATTTAAAGTCGGAGTCAGACTGAATGAAATGTATGGTTTGATCGATTGAATGTTCTGCTAGAGCCGTATCAAATTAAATATAAGACGTCATCAAGCCACATGTATTCCTTGTCATCCAATGACCTAGACTACTTCAATGTCGAGCGCTCAACACGTTGAGCGTGCAGTTAATTTCATGCCAAAAATAGTGCTAATCACATGACAACACGCAAATAATATCCTAGTAGTTAATATCCGCATGCACTTAATATACTTCCAAATTAACGTGCATTGCACGTACACACTGACTAGTGCTGCTAGTACGTGAAACTGGTGCCGTGACTTGTGAACGCGTCCAGATATGGTCAACGGCAACATCGCCCGCGAGTTCTTCCTATTTGCCCGTGCATCTAAACGCAGAAGGGGAGGAGAGAGAGCACACATGGAACCCACCAGTAAGTGAAGGCGAATAGTACTAAAAATAATATTACATGTTATCCATTAATTAGGCTGTGGTAATATAAAAACATTATGTGAACAAAGGGGGTACAACAAACATTGCTATTCTACGTATGTTGCCTATTGACGTGCGGCTTGAAGGCCCGGTCGCATGTTCGATCCTCGTCCTTTATTTTTTAATTTGTATATGGGTCCAAATTTGTTTCAGGACATGTGGGCCCCTCGGTGTGTAGTTTGTTGCACTTTAATTTGTGGGTCGAAATTTGTTCCATTCCAAGTGGACTATCGGTGTGTAGTTTTGTAGCTTATTTATAATAATTAAAGAGCACAACATAGTTTTTTCAATAATACCATGGTGCGACGTTGAAGGCAAGAAAGGATGTGCGAGAGAGCGATGACCAAGCCAGAGGGAAATCAACTAGGGGAGTTGCGTGGGTTGCAACGGTGTTTGGAGTAGTTGTGGGCCGAATGCTACGAAAATATAATCTAAACCAACCGGAATAAATGCCTACACAAATTAATCCAAGGTTGGAGTGCCCCTCGCAATGTAAATAGCTCCGGCTTTGCGAGGGATGGAGAGGTTGTAGCTTCAACGCGTGGAAGATAAGGTGTGAGAAAGCAAGGTCAATCGAGAGACATATAGATAGAGAGACAAAGTGAGTCTGGTCCGACATTCATTGAACAAATATATATGATCTGGAGAGATATTGTCCGATTGAGCTTTTTGGCAAGGGTGAGGGCTCTAAGATAGAGCTTGAGAGATGATCCAGTCACAGACGTGTAGATATATTTTGTGCGTGGGAGGAAGCAAGGTCAACCGATCACATAGGGTCGCCGTGCGATCGAAAGAGTGAGACGGGCTGGAGAGAGTGACCTAGATAGACGATGTGCGTGAGAGAGTATACAATGTGAATAGGTTGAATTGGGCTCAAACATGGTGATATATCGTTTTTGTCCAAGAAAGAGCGAGGTCAATCGAGACATACGGAGAGAGAGAGAGATTGAGTGAGCGTGGCCGACCATGAGGTCGAAAGAGTGGCGGCGGCTTGGATGGACTGACCTAGATGGACAATCTGCGTGAGAGAGTATAGAGTGTGTCGATCGAGGCCCGAACAGGGAGATATATCATTTGTGTGTGAAAGAAAACGAGGTTAAACGAGACTCAGATAAAGAGAGCGAGATTTAGCGAGTGTGGCCCGCCGTGCAGAAGAAAGAGTGAGACAGTCTCGAGGGAGTGACCTAGATATACAACGTGCGTGCGTGCGCACGAGTGGTTGGGGGGGCTAGATAGGCAATGCATGTATTTAGCGCGAGAGGGTGAGAGGGAGAGGGGGGAGAGAGAGAGAGCTCGGCATGGGGTGCAATGGCGGGTGTGTGAGGTAAATACATTTGGTAACAGAGTGGAAAAAGGGGTTGTGTAGTTGAGAAACTTACATGGAGAGAAAGAATGAACGTGTGTTGGAAACCGATAGCTTCCTAAGGTGGTTAGGAGAGGAAGATTGACCGATACAAGAAGTATGTAGCGTTTGTGCGGGGGGTGGGGGGGGGCTAAAAACAACATTTGAATGTACATAGTACGAGACTTAATATCGATGTTTGAATTCGGTGTACATTGTAAGATTTGAACCGAGGACCAGGCATACGGGTAATTATTTCGAATTCGTGCCATACTAAGTTTCGAAAAGTTGACATTGACTCAGTTTGTTGTGCTATTTTGTAGGTCATATGTTTGAATCCATCCAAAAGTTTTCTCACTATCATGGTGTTCATCATATACATATGAATTTGTATTAAAAAAGTAGCGTGGATACAGTGAAATGCGAAATCCACGTTAGAATTGGAGATCGCTATGTGACACACACTCTAAGTCAAATAACTACCTACGTGACACACACTCTAATTCAAATAACTAATTATGTGACACACACTCTAATCCACGTTAGCGTGGGTACCGTTTCGATTTTTTTCAAATAACTCCTCATTAATTAATTTATAGTACCCCCTCTGTTCACTTTTATAATTCCTTGAAGACATTTCAGACAATGTGCAAAACAGTTCATTTTAAGTTGTCTGAAACGACTTACAAAAGTGAACGGATGGAGTATCTCGTTTCGAATGACTAATTATTGCAAGGAAAACACGGGCATGGTAATACATACAAATTCGTTTGCAAATGAAAGAAGATTCGTTTGCATTCTCAAATGTAGGCGCACCAGGCAGACCAGGGTCGTGTCGGGGTGGACGCTGCTTCGGTGCCTTAAAGGCAACTGCCTTTTGGTCACTGACATGTGGTCCAGCCACCTGTTGGGCCCACATGTCATGGACACAAAGGCAGGTGCCTTAACACACCGAAGCATAGTCCTGTCGGGGTGGTCGCGTGTGTCGGACGGATGCGTAGCACCCAACCACCCACCCCCCTCCCCCCCAAAAAAAGGACAACGACAATATAAGTTCGCGCTTCCACGTTTCGGATTGAAATATCTGGCGGCCCCTAATCCAGCCCTGCAAAATCTCTCTTCTCCACCGTCCCCTTCCGCGCCCAGATTGCTCAAATCCCTAATTCGCCGTGAACCCTCGAATCGCCCCTCGTCTCGTCTCTTTCCCCACCGTTCCCCACCTCTGTGCCGGAAGACGACGACGAAGACGATGGTCGCACTTCACCACCGCACTGGAGCTACCTCATCTACGCCCTCGTCCACCGCACCGGGTGGTCCACCGACAACATCGGCCGCCGCAACCGACGTGCCTCACAGACACCGATTTCCACCGCATCAGGTGCGCTTCACCGACGCCGTCTCCCAGCTCACCAGGGCTACTTCACCGAGCACATCATCGCACCTCCGCCCCCCAGGCCGTTGGGGCTTCACCAACGGTCTCGTCCACCGCATCGTCGCGCTCCGCTGCCACTCAAGATCTGCATCCGTGCGTGGCCAGCCAATGCCAGCGCATCACCCTCAACGGCTCTGAAGTGACCCGCACTCTAGCTAGGCAAGCATGCCCAAACGCCGGCCCGAACTAGGTATCCACACATCACTCCCTTGTGCACTGTTCCGACGATGTTTGGATATCCTTTCACTGCTCTCTTAGCTTACACGCCTATGCAACTCTGACTTTAACTCTTATTTCTTCTGGAGATATCATCTGAAACAAGTAAATCCATTTTTTAGCGAAGCATGGCGGCGCTACGGGATCTGGTACACATCCTGCACACCCGTATAACCTTGTAAGTATCTGTCCTCCGGTACAACATCAAGGTCGATTCCTCTTATTTGATCAACCATTCGCCGTGTCAAAAATGCAGAGGGGGGTGCAAGGAGCACAAGGCCTGCACATCCAAGCAAGTGGTAACATGGACTTGTACATGGAACATCCCAAGCGCAAGCAGAGCTGCAGTGAGCCTGCACAACGAGCTAGTGTAAGTCCCTGCATTTCATTTAATTCGTACTGGCATTCGTGTATGATTTGTGTGCAGTGGCTGATCCACGAATTCAAGTTACCAAGGGCGAACATTTAACTTAAAAAATACGAAGGCACTTGCACTCCGGAAATCAACATAACTTGAGAAATGTGAAGCTACATGCACTTTGAAAACCAGCTAATGATCCAAAGTAGTTCAGATTATAAACACTAAATGATGCAAGCACCAAAAAACACAAAATGCAACATGGTGTACAAGGACTACAAACATGGTCTGTACCTGCTTGAATTATTCGTTCTCTGGCTGAAAAGATCGAAGTGTTATTGCACGTATAACCAGTGCGCAAACTGCATATCAATTTATCTATCCTGCACAAGTATGCCAATAGTTTCAAACGATAGATTAGAAAAGTATTTCTGCTATGTTGTCATGATACGAGGACTTTCTGGTAGATGGCCTCGACATTTCCTCAAGCTATGAAAATGCACTATAATTTGCTTGTCATCAATGCCTGCAAATCTCTGTCTCTCTCAACATAGTAGATCATCATTAGACACTAAATCCTTCAATGAGCTTGCAAAATGCTTGCATTAGATCCCTCATTAGACACTATATGTTCATCACCCGGAGCATGTAAAATGTTTGCATGAAATCCTTCATTAGTAGTCTGTTCATTAGACACTTCAGGCTCAAGAACAACATGAGCTTGTATGTTTGCACCGGAAACTTGATTAGATACATCAGATTCAGTCAGTTCAGTATTGATTGGGGGGGTTATAAAATAAGTAGAAATTGGTTTTATTTTCTCATAGATTCCCTACATACAAGCAGTTTTACAACACCGTCAGGTTTAACTATTGGCCAGAAATTCAAGAGTTGAATTAGATATAATCAGGGATGTGATGTACCTGCTCGTTGCGCATGCTACTCTTGCAAGCTGCGACTGTCCGTTTGCGCAAGCTCGATGCCATGCCCGTGGTGCAGCCGCTGCCTCCCATGCAGGCTACACCCAGGGTTGGATCTTCATCTTCTTGTCCTTGCGTTCGCTTGAAGCCCAGCGACCGCCCTCCAATGAGGGCGCGAGGAAGTCCTGTGTCGGTCTGTCCAGCGGCGGCTAGGTTAGGAGCAAACCAGACTGGAGGCTAGAGCGAATGAATTGGGATTTTTCCTGTTGTAGATCGATATGGGAGGCGCTCGTTTGGGCCGCGAGCCTGCTATAGGGCCTGCCTTGCACTTATGTTATCGTGCGTTGGGACGAACAAAACTAGCGTGGGCCAACCTGGACGACTCAAACTAGGTGCACACTTTCCAGCCACCTGAGGCGGCCGCCCATACCAGCCCCTATGGTGGCGTCACCCCTTTTTGCGTGTATGATTGGATAGTGAAAAATATTCCAGTGGCGCTTTTGATTTACCCACAGAATGGTTGAATTGCTTGTTTCTATGAACTGAGTTCGCCAATAATGTGAAGGATGCCAGTCTTTTCATCCTATTGTAGATTTCTTACTCGATATGCCAAAAGTAATCGCATGAAATATACAGTAAAAGCCAGTGTGATTTGTTTGGCTACAACTAGTCTGACTACACATCCTCATATAACATATCAAGGACGCACCATCTTATCTGATTAACCATTCGACTTACCCATGCAGTGTGGGAAGAAAGAAGTATTGGGACTACGTATCCAAGCAATTGATGCCATGGACTCCTTCGTACAACCTTGTAAGCGAAAAAGAAGTTGCAGTGTGCCTGTACAAAGAACTAGCGTAAGTTTAGTTACCTGCTTCTCAGAATTTTAGTTAGCCACTTATTGCAAAATTGTTCAATTATGTTGCTTGGCTTAATTTAGTTTGCTACTGATTACATAATGGCACAGCCTGTTAATCATATTGTAGACTGCGCCTATCTATGTGTTTGATACATACTGTTAAGAATTACCTGTTTGCCTTAACTTAAATATCTACTTGTTTGTTTAACTGCTTTGCTGCTGCAACAGCGGGTTACAATGATGTTAATAACTACTTTTCAGCATCCAATTGAAACTCTTTAATTCCTTGTTTGTTTAACTGGTTTGCTGTTATAACTCCCAGTTGAGATGTTTTGCTAACTTCAACTTTTCTAAATCCAATCGGAACTTTAATGGCAAAACAGGTTAGCCCAAGATCAAAGAGCGAGGTCCCCATGGACGTTGCATCATCCCACAGTAGTGGCACCGGCCCAATCGTGCATTACGAATTGCCAACTGCTGATGCTCTAGAGGCTAAACTAGTGGTAGAAAGAGATTCTGCTTCTGCACTTAGAGATGAAGGTGACATGTTGAGGAAGCAAACATCACAATCACAAGTAGTACTCAAGACAACCATTAAATATTTGGTGGATTTCAAAACGAAGCAAGCTGAGACTGACCAGATTGTTAAGGTCCTGAAGGAAAAAAGGAAATTAAATTCCTACTTGGTAAATCATAGGTGAAATGTTCTTTCCATAGTTGAATAACCTTTGTGTTGTCTGTTCATGTAATCAATCAAACCATTTGTTTTAGAGATCATGTAATAATTGTTTTTTTTTGGTTTGTAATTTTATTTGAGCACAAGTTTGTATTAATTGATAAGACTCGGAGACATTTCATTTGGATTGATGTGCCAGACCTACAAATATGCCAATCGGGCTGAATGTGCATTCAGCAATAGTAGTAGTATAGATGGAACATAAGTGGCACGCATCGGAAAGGGCCAAGATGCTGGCTAGAAAAAGGATGCTGTTGTAGCCAAAAAAAGTACAGTGGCCTGGCTTATGTATGTTAGTTGATATTATTGATCCATATACTCTATAAGTGTTTATATGTCTGTTAGTTCTATACATTCTTGGTTGATTGACTCAGTATTTGAATCTTGATACATCGCTTGTGTACATATCTAAATGGGAGTACACATTATGCTGCGTGTGACATTTGAGTTGGACATGAAGTGTTCCAAATATTCAAATTCACCTTCAACTGGATTCTAGTTTCTGAATTTGAGTATCGGCATTTGTAAACCATATTCATATATGACAGTGGAATACATCTTTGTCGTCCTTTTGAAGATATATAAAAACACATAGAATGATTTATAAAGATTCATATAGGAATACAAAATGGATTCGAATTTAGTTGCCAGGGTAAACGTGGATGCTTATTGTCCCAAAATTCGAAAGAAGTAGAAAAATGTCCACTCCCACATCGGCTGCCCGAAGCCAAGTGTTTGGGAGATAGAAATTACTGTCTACCCATTACACGGACAATCCATCGGCCCGATTTCCACTGCTCTAAATAGGGGTAGGTTAGTAACTTCAATTAGATGTGACACGACTGCCTCTGAGCCCATTCCGACACGGTGGGCGTCAAACATGGGCGGCAAAACTCATTTGATTCAAGCTCGTCCGAAAGACCTCTGTTTCTCCCTCCATTCCCCATTCATACACGGTGGGCAGCAAAACAAACTCGACTCGGCCGAAATCGATGTAGGCAAATATTTTCAATAGGGGCAGGTTTGTAACTTCACTCAGACGTGACACAACCGTCCTACCTGTCAGCCCCGTTCATACACCGTGGGCGCCAACCACCCTCTCCTCGCCCGAAATCGCTCTGGGCAAATATTGGCGAGATGCGAGATTACCGTCCTATCCCCAACCGACGAGACGTCCAAATTTCAAACGGGGGCTGAGTTCATAACTTTCCCATATTTCAGACAGGCGCGTCCCAAAAACATGGTTCCCCGTACCTCTCCCTCCATTTTCTCATTCATACACCGTCCGCGCTAGAACACCCCATCCCCACACCAGCCTCCGTCCGCCACCCCATCCATCGCCGCCATCCTCCACCACATCCATCGCCACCGGCCTCCACCATGCCGAAGCGCCTACCAAGACCGCGTCGTCCACTGCTAGAGATGGACGTTTCTCATCCACGGCGACAGAGCAATAGCCTTGCATCGCGTCCTCTCGCTTCATCGGCGCCGTCGTCCTCTTTGTCGGGGCCGCTCACACGACCTTCTCTTCCACCGCAACGGGACTTATCCCCCGATGCACCCGTCTACCGTCGCAGATCTGCTTCAACGCCACCGACAGCCATCGCACCCCCGATGCCTACACGGCGCCGCAAGAGAGGTGGTACTTCATATCTCCACAACTTTTTGATCTCAACCAGAAAATAGATCTTAACTTGGTTACTCTACTTTCTTTTCAGCTCTTAGAATTTAGTTCTTAGTTCGAAGCAAACAATGGATGCTAAATATCATTTCTCTGGTTTGCAGCTTCAAATCTGCCATGGCACAGCCAAAATACGATTTAATTGATCATGCTTAGGGTTTAATTGATCATGTTGGTTCTGTTGGGGAACGTAGTAATTTCAAAAAAATTCCTACGCACACGCAAGATCATGGTGATGCATAGCAACGAGAGGGGAGAGTGTTGTCCACGTACCCTCGTAGACCGAAAGCGGAAGCGTTAACACAACGCGGTTGATGTAGTCGTACGTCTTCACGATCCGACCGATCAAGTACCGAACGCACGGCACCTCCGAGTTCAGCACACGTTCAGCTCGATGACGTCCCTCGAACTCCGATCCAGCCGAGTGTTGAGGGAGAGTTTCGTCAGCACGACGGCGTGGTGACGATGATGATGTTCTACCGCGCAGGGCTTCGCCTAAGCTCCACTACGATATTATCGAGGTGTAATATGGTGGAGGGGGCAGCGCACACGGCTAAAATATCGTATATCAATTGTGTGTCTAGAGGTGCCCCCCTGCCCCCGTATATAAAGGAGCAAGGGGGAGGCCGCCGGCCAAGGAGGAGGGCGCGCCAAGGGGGGAGTCCTACTCCCACCGGGAGTAGGACTCCTCCTTTCCTTGTTGGAATAGGAGAAGGGAAGGGAGAAGGAGAAAGAAGGAAGGGGGCGCCCCCCCTCCCTAGTCCAATTCGGACTAGTCCATGGGGAGGGGTGCGGCCACCCTTTGGGGCCTTTCTCTCCTTTCCCGTATGGCCCATTAAGGCCCAATACGAATTCCCGTAACTCTCCGGTACACCGAAAAATACCCGAATCACTCGGAACCTTTCCGAAGTCCGAATATAGTCGTCCAATATATCGATCTTTACGTCTCGGCCATTTCGAGACTCCTTGTCATGTCCTCGATCTCATCCGGGACTCCGAACTCCTTCGGTACATCAAAACACATAAACTCATAATATAACCGTCATCGTAACGTTAAGCGTGCGGACCCTACCGGTTCGAGAACTATGTAGACATGACCGAGACACCTCTCCGGTCAATACCCAATAGCGGAACCTGGATGCTCATATTGGCTCCCACATATTCTACAAGATCTTTATCGGTCAGACCGCATAACAACATACGTTGTTCCCTTTGTCATCGGTATGTTACTTGCCCGAGATTCGATCGTCGGTATCTCGATACCTAGTTCAATCTCGTTACCGGCAAGTCTCTTTACTCGTTCCGTAATACATCATCCCGCAACTAACTCATTAGTTACAATGCTTGCAAGGCTTATAGTGATGTGCATTACCGAGTGGGCCCAGAGATACCTCTCCGACAATCGGAGTGACAAATCCTAATCTCGAAATACGCCAACCCAACAAGTACCTTTGGAAGCACCTGTAGAGCACCTTTATAATCACCCAGTTACGTTGTGACGTTTGGTCGCACACAAAGTGTTCCTCCGGTAAACGGGAGTTGCATAATCTCATAGTCATAGGAACATGTATAAGTCATGAAGAAAGCAATAGCAACATACTAAACGATCGACTGCTAAGCTAACGGAATGGGTCAAGTCAATCACATCATTCTCCTAATGATGTGATCCCGTTAATCAAATGACAACTCATGTCTATGGCTAGGAAACATAACCATCTTTGACCAACGAGCTAGTCATGTAGAGGCATACTAGTGACACTCTGTTTGTCTATGTATTCACACATGTATCAAGTTTCCGGTTAATACAATTCTAGCATGAATAATAAACATTTATCATGATATAAGGAAATAAATAATAACTTTATTATTGCCTCTAGGGCACATTTCCTTCCGGTTCCGTGGTGGTTTCTTTAATAGAAATCGGAGGGGAAAACCTCTTTTGCTAAAAAAAACGCGTAGAGTTTCCCCCTTTTATGATCACTATACGATCAGAATACGTGCTTCGTGTCATAATAACACTGCTCCACCCATCAAGCTAAACAAGCTTAGTTGTTCAAATACGAATCTGATATTATTAAAATAGAGTTGTTTAATTGGTCAGCTAAATGTTCCTAAATTAGTTTCGAAAATGCATGTTCGCCGCTCGGGTGCTCTACAGGGTGCCCACGGTGGGCCGCCCACCCTGGGATTTTGGGTCGTCCCAGGCCCCGATTCCCCTCTGTTCTGCTGCGCGCTTTCGATCTCTACTCGCCCCCAGCCGCCTGCCTCGCCGGCGACTTGCCGTCCCCGGACGGCATGACTCTAGGAGGAGACGCCGGACTAACAGGAGGCCAGGAGCCGCTCGCCCAGCAGCGTCACCGCTGCCCGGGCGCGCGGCCGTGCGTACCTTCCCAGTCCGTTCAAGGCTCAGGCATGCAGCACCCACCAAGCCAACCCGATTTATCCTAAGATACGTCCTCAACACTCAGCAGCCACTCCTCATCACCCATTTTCTAATTGATTCATTACTCATTAGGCAGGACTGTCATTAGGGTTTGTTGTGTGCTCAGTGCTACCTACACTTAATGGTTCAGATGTATTTCGGTAATCTTTAGTACCTCTAAAGTTCACAGGGTTTTCAAAATTCCGGCCCTCGGAACAGAAACTAGTCATTTTGGATTGTTGGTCGTAGTGACATTGACCCAGATTACTACTGCAAGCCAGGTTTGTTGACAATTTTACTTGTCTTTCTTACTCATTCGATATAATATCCAATTATTCACGTCGATTAGTTGCAAACAATAAGTGCTAGACAAACTTCTTCATTCAGATTTTGGACGGTCTCTTACTGTAGTTACAATTCTGCATGCTTGTCCTAGTAAGCTCACAAGTAAATGATTGATTCACTACATCTATGCTTGCCTTGTCATATTTGTTGTCAATATTTTTTAGGGTGGACCACCCTGTTTCTAAATACTGGAACCGTAGACATGAGTGAATAGTATTTCTCTATGTGATCTCTTCCATCATGTGTGGGTAACGAACACTGCATTGTATAGAAAGAAAGTGTCATTTCTAGCTTTTACATAGGTTTCAATCTTTTACATGGAATACAATCTGCCTACTTGCTTTGTGTCGCACTACCAACACTCCACCCTTGAAGCTAAACATTACGCCACTCATAATTGCTTAGTTTATTTGTTCAAATACGAATTTCATATGATTCTAATGTTCCTACTTCAGTTTTGAAATGTGTGCCTGCCTGTTATAGAGACATAAGGGGTTTGTATTTCTATGTGTGGTCTAGTCAGGACGGTTGGGGAGGTGAACTTTGCATATGCAGGGGTTTATAGGGAGACACTCTCCGAGTTGAATCCGCAATGCATTCCATAGATAATCTGACTACTTTTTATGTTTTCATGAATCTCAGATTCTGAACAGCATCATAATGATTATGAGCTTGCGCGCATTAAAAGAATAAAGCAGAACAATGCCATGGCTGTCAAACTTGGCATTAAGGGACTGAAATCAAGTCTGGATGCAATGCAATGCAAACACTCTCCACCTACAGATTCATGCTCAGAATATGATCCTAACAGTGATTCTGAGCTAGAGGGAGACCTAAGTCAATGTAGCTCCCTAGTGGAGGAACTCAGAGGAAGATGCCCTATCTTATTCACCCATCAAGGTACTTGCTCTAACTTTCCAAGGTTACATTGCTCGCACATATCTTGCAACTGATGCTTTGCATTGCTTCTACTTTGTTGAACTGCCATTAGCTTAGTTTACACATCGTGTATGTGAATACGCCCTGCCTATCCATTTTCAGTACATATTCCATCTGTCATCATACCATATTTATCCATTCAAATGTTGTTCTTGTGTATCAGACGTTCAAAAGGAAGAGGGCGATTGCTGATCATGGAGGAGCACAATCAAAGTATTTGGAAAAGGTAGTGGCACCTGATAAATCAAATAGCCCATTAGGTGTAGTTGCAATATCACCTGACCCACAAAATACCCCAACTCTAGCAGACTCTAGCCCAACTACACTGGTCATTTCTGATGCCCCAACTCAGCAAACCCCAACTACAGCAAACAGTATGATTATGCCAGTTGACATAGCACCAGCTGTACGACGCAAAACCCCCATTCCAACAAAGAGTACACCAAATCCAGTTGCCAAATCCCTTTTCGAACCAGAGAGAGCCCCAATTGCAGCAAATAGGACCCCTGTTCCATTTCTTCCCAGTTTAGAAGACGAAGCTTATGTTGTTGTTAGGAACTTTGTGCGCATCTTTCCTTCATGGAAAGATTATACCGCAGACACAGAACAATTTCCAGTCTTCCTCCGCAACTTACGTGTAAGTAATGTACTATTGTTATTCATGGTCATTACTGCATATGTTTCTGCTGACAGAAGACACAGGATTTCATTCTTTTAAATAGGCGGGGAGCAAACTAGATTGTGATGACGAGCAAGGGTTGTGTCGTGGAGTGGTCACGGCAGATGTCCTCGAGCTAGGACTTAGTCGTGGAGCCATCGCAACTAGGAAGCTTGAAGGGGTTATGCGGGACAAGGAACACAAAGGTTTATACTGGTTCGGCCCCTTACGGTGAAGGTAAAAGCCTACGTCCAGTTTGAGGTGTTATTGATTAGGGTTACGATCGCCAGGGAGCTAAACAGCTATGCCCGGCTCTCGATGAGGTTGTTGTCGCCTTTAAACCGCTGCCGGGTCGTCCCTTTATATAGGGAGGCTGACGCCCAGCAGCCCTTAGAGTCCCGGCCGGCTCATAAGAGCGTCCGGCTCGGACTCTAAACAATACTTGCCTTACACTACAAGTCTACTATAACAATGATTGTAACTACGGGCTTTAAGCCATATCCGGGTCTCAGCCCATCTCTGGCCCATCATCTTGAAACTTAGCTCCGGGCTTCTGGTAATGACCATTAGAGTAACCCGGCCCTCCTGGCAGGTGACTCTAAGGTCTATATCCTCAACATTAGGCCCCAGATTGACTTGAGCCGGCTCGTGTCAATCTTCAACTCTGCCGACAGAAAAAATCTCCGGCTTACCATTCATGTGAAGGCCATAACCCGGAGTGACGTCATCCTCTGGACTCCGGATAATCCGCCGTGACGTCATCCTCCATTAAGTCCGTTTTTTACTCCGCCAGATCCGCAACGGATCTTTGCTTTTACTGTCCTTCCGAAAATCGAGGCGCCGTGAGGGGGAGATAACCACGCCGTGGTCTCCTTGAATCTCGCGCCCACTTATGACTTCGCCTTATAAATAGGCCGGCCCAACGTGCTCCTCCCACGCTCTCTTTCTTCCTCCTCGCGCCGTCGCTCTTCTGCCCGAACTCTGCCACTGCCGCCGCCGTCGCGCCCCTGGTCTTCATCAACCCGGCCGCTGCATCACCCTGATTCGGACCAGATAACGGCGGCGACTTCCGCTCTTCCCCGACTCCGGTGAGTCTCCTCTGCCTTGCTAGAACAGATCTGTGGTAGAGTTCGTCTGTGTTCTTCGTGTTCGTCACCATAGCCACAAGTTTCGGTAGTTCCTTTAGTCACTGCCCTTGTTGATCTTAACTCTTCGTAGAACCACTGCGGTAGATGTTTGAGATCCATTTCACCTGCAAGAAACCCTCCTTTTACTGCATAAGAACCGTGTTCAACCTCAAGAACTTCTCCTGCCTCTGTTTTTTAGGTCTAGAAAATTTTCATTTCACCCGACCATTTTGATCCAAAAAAGTTACTGCCATGTGTCAAACCTGTTTTACCATACTTAGTAAAAACTGCAGTCCTTGAATCTTGTCGGCTTACATTTCCGGTTTAAAGAAAACACGCGCCGTAGAACCTCCCGGTTTAAAGAGAACCATGCTCTGTAAAATCCTCCGGCTTAACTGTAGTAAAGCCGTAAATAACCAATTTACTCTGAACCCCCTGCGGCTTAAATAACCCACCGTATCTGAATATATATATCATTAGTCCCCTTCATAAGCCGCCATCGTAGTTTGAATGATAATCTCTGGCTTATAATTAACCCAGACACCTTTCTCTTTATCATAGACCACCAACCTTCACCATGCCTCCCAAGGCTCCCATCACTTGCAACTGGATGAGATCCAACGTCACTGACGAGACCCTGGCCAACTTCGTTAAGTCCGGATATCTGCCCAAGAAGGAAGTGATGTCCTACCGTGCCCCTGATCCGTCAGAAGAAAGACCACAGCCGAGGGACGGGGAGGTAGTGATTTTTGCGGACCATATGAGCCGGGGCTTCGCACCGTCCGGCTCAAAATTCTTCCGGGACGTGCTCAACTTCTTTGACCTTCGGCCTCAGGATATAGGACCCAACTCCGTATCCAACATCTGCAACTTCCAAGTCTTTTGTGAAGTGTATCTGGGAGAAGAGCCGAGTCTGCTGCTCTTCAGAGAGCTGTTTTATTTAAACCGCCAAAATGAGTGTGCCAACGGGCCAAGTCTAGAATTAGGCAGCATCTCCATCCAGCGGCGTAGGGACTGTCTGTTCCCTTACGCAGAACAGCCGAGCCACCCTAAGGACTGGAACATGACTTGGTTCTACTGCCAAGATACGTCCCCGGCTGATGAGAACCCGCTGCCCGACTTTCGCCCAACGCGCCTAGAGCCGACTCATCCGCTATCCGACAAACTGACTGCCGTGGAACGCCAGCCTCTGCTTCCAACGATCAATAAGATCAAGGCCCTGCTAGGCAACGGTCTGAACGGAATTGACCTGGTCCGGGTCTGGATCTCATGGCGGGTGATCCCATTAAGCCGCCGCCCCGGCTTAATGTGTGAGTACACCGGGCGAAAGGATGACCCGCAGAGGCACAGTCGCAATGATCTTCCAGAAGACGTTGCAGAGGAAGAGACCAAGGCTCTTCTGAACGAGAGGTTGGCAGACTGCGGAAGAACCGGGCTAGCCCCCTTCTGCCAGACCAATCCAGCCCCAGCGGTAAGCCGCTGATTTTAACTTTTCAACTTCTTTTACATATCACCTTGATCTGAACCGTTTTAAGAATTCATTACTGTATTTCTCAGGCTGATGACAAATTCTGGCGGGTCAAGTATGACCATGAGGCGGCCAAGAAAGCCCGGAAAGCAAAGAAAGCCGCCCCTCGCAAAAAGGGAAGCAGACCCACTGCTTCGGAGCTACTGCAATTAAGCGACAGCTCCGAGTCAGAGGTAATCCTTAGACCTTTAAAGTCTTGCCATATTTGTTGTTTGTTGCTGTCCGCCTTATCAACATTTGCTCATTGACAGGATGACACCGGCGCCAGTAACCCGGTGGTTGAAGAGGTAATGTCACTTTCCTCCGACTCGGAGCCTTTGCCACAGCTGAAAGTCCGAAGAGTAACCTGGAAAGTAAGCTTTTCACATCCATTAGCTCATCAAGATCCTCAATTTCTTTTGAAGCAGCAAGTTCACGAAAGTCGGCGTCACACCCGGGCCCGTAAAGACACCGACCTCTCCGCCGGGTTACCCGACGCGACCAGGAAGCGTCGCACTGAGGTTTTTTCTCACCTGTACCCCTTTCATCCGTTGGCGGGTGTTATCCGTCAGCCACTCAACTCTTCTGACTCCAATTATCAGGAGACCTCCCCCTCCTCGGGTGACTCCATGCAGTCAAGTCTGCCGGCCTTCAAGACTGCACCCGGGTAATAACAATCTCCTTATATTATCTGTCTGCACTTACTCTTTGTGTGCCTAACACTTCTGTTTTTTTCAGTGCCCAGGCAAAGCTCACCAAAAGAGCAAAGAAGACCAGGTCAGCCGGAGTGCCAGACTTGCCTGAGCCGGAGGCGACGGCTCAAGAACCGCCGGCTTCCTCCGCCCCCGAAGCCACCATTCCAATGGACACGGCGCCTGAAGCCCCTGCCCCGACTACCAAGACAATGACCGAAGCGGCGGTTAACCCGAAGGCCTCCGGCTCAGCCCCTCCAGCAGACGACCCGGACGTGGTAATCACCCGGACGGAATTCGTTGAACCGGGGAGACCGACGGCGTTGGCCAAGTGCTCCGCGAAGGGGGAGTTACTGCAGCCCCACCGGGTGAACCTAGACCTCTCCGGCTACACCGACTTGAGCATTGGAGAGCTCGTCTCTGGCTACATCAACCAAGTCCAGAAGAGCCGGGACGCCGAGGTTGCCATGGTTAACCAGATCCAACAAAAGTCCGAGGTAACCTTCTGTTGTCTTCTTACTTTACTGCATAGTTACCATTGCCATGCTTGCCCCAAGTCGATGACTTATACTTGAATATGTTGTAGACTTAGATTCCGGCTTACTCAACTGAGCCGGCAGTATGTAGATAGATACGTTCAATATGCATTAGCCCCCAAGTGCCAAGTGTCTTTGCTTGGAAAGCGCTTGGGACTTATATAATGACTGTTAGTAACCCGGAAATATATGCAGGCTGTTGGCAAAAAATTAGAATCGGATCTTGCGGATCTCAAGAGCCGGCTAAAGACACAGGAGATGGAGACCCGGAAGGCAAACGCCAAGTTTGTCTCTAGCATCGCCGCTCAAGAGAAGCTGAAGACCGAATTTGATGCTGAGCGGAAGGCCTGGGCTGAGGAGAAGGCCGCACTGGTGACCCGGGCGGAACAGGCGGAGAAGGCGCTCTCTGAGAAAACCGCCGAGCTCTCCGGCCTAAAGCGCCAGGTTTCCCAAATGGTAGCCGCCATCTTCGGTAAGTCGCCTCGCCGGCTTTCATCCATGTTAGACTGTTTACATCTCCTGATTCATCCTTGTCACCGGCTTATCTGATGTTGTTAAACAGGTCCCAGGAGCGCCAACCTCAACCAGAGCGTGGTCACCAAGTTAAAGGCCGTGTACACCCTGGTGGAACAACTCTACACCGGGTCACAGCGCGCCTTAGCTGTGGTGGCCCTATCCAACGAGGTGCCAACCCATCTGGCCGAAGTCCTGCGCCGGCTCACTGTTCTGCCGCAGCGGATCCAGGAGCTACGCCGAGCCTCCGCAAGAGCCGGAGCAATTGCCGCGCTGAGCCGGGCCAAAGCATTCCTGCCGGAGCTAGACCCGGCAGACATCGCGCTGGGTTACCCAAGCCTGAAGGAAGACGGCTCAGCCTTCGACCAGAAGGACTTCGCGGCATGTGTGAAGGCTGTACGTCCGGTGGCCACCCTCATCGGGAACGACACCGACTTAACCAAGTACTAGCCGGGTTACGATGCAGAGAATCAGAGGATTCCAACCCCTCGCTATGAAGCCCTCAATCTGATCCCTCCGGCTCGTCAGCACACCTTCGCCCCGGAGATTGACCCGGCCGGGCTAATTGACGAAGAAGCCCAGTTCGAAGCTCTCAGCGGCATCAACTGGAAATCATCGACCTTCGAGGTCCTGGGATCAGCCGGAGGAGAAGACAGAAATGAGCCGGGGACTTCCACTCAGCAGGCGTCATAAGTTAGCTGGCGGGTTATCAAACATTGTTCCACCTTTTAGACTTGAAGAGTTATTGTAATAGAATAAGTGGAACAGTTTATCCCTGCCGTGCCACTGTGCACGTTTAATGTGAAAGCTCTTTGAATTTGTCTCTTTGATGTTTCTCCGGGTCATAGTCATCCCTTTGTTTTTCCTCAACCTTAAAAGGTGCCTTTAAATATCTGCATAGAAAGGCAAATCACAAGTCTCGAGGCGGCTTAACTCCGATTTACTTGCCTTGAAAATACCCATGATGTTCAACTAACACTGTAAACCAAAGTTAAGCCGGTAAGTGAAACCCGGCCATGCACACCTTGTCATGATCAGAGTAAACTTGTGATAAATCAGAACTTAGGGGCTTCCGGTTCGAATACGACCAGAGACCCGGCCCAAAGGGGTTAAGCCAAGATTCGGATACGATCATATAGCCCCCAGTGGGTGTGGCGATGCCAATCAAGAGGGTACCGACAGCTATGTTCTCTTTGGTTCGAATACGACCCATGTTTGAACAGGAAGCCCCCAAGTGATTCTTAAAATTGTTTAACGACACTGATTTGAATACGATCCATGTCGGTTCTCAGAGGGGTTAAACTGTGATTCAAATATGACCAAAGTTAACTTCCCAATGAGCTCGGCACTTTGCCAATCAAGTGGGTATCGACAGCTATGTTCTCTTTGGTTCGAATACGACCCATGTTTGAACAGCAAGCCCCCAAGTGACCTTACTGCTTACGGCTAGACTCAAATACGATCATAAGCCGGATCCTCCTTTAAATCAGCATGTAAAAAATAACACACGCATAATTGGAGGAGAAAAAAGGACAGAGGTCCTGCTTTATTGCTTATCATAATATATACATGTCTGAGATAAATATGTACACCACGAGAGCCGGTAGCTCAAGTGTAGTAAGGCTGAAGCTGAGCTATATTCCACGGCCGACGGGTCTCCTCCTTAGATTTACGCGAATCTTTATGTTCCCGAATATCAATGAGGTAATATGACCCGTTGTGCAAGTTCTTACTGACCACAAAGGGCCCTTCCCAAGGTGGGGATAACTTGTGTGCATCTGTTTGATCTTGGATGAGCCGGAGCACAAGGTCGCCTTCCTGGAAGACCCGGGATTTGACCCGGCGGCTATGATAACGGCGCAGGTCTTGTTAGTAAATCGCTGAACGGGCTGCTGCCACATCACGCTGTTCGTCCAACAAGTCCAGAGCATCTTGGCGCGCCTGTTCATTATCCGTCTCAACATAAGCCGCCACACGAGGTGAATCGTGACGGATGTCGCTGGGGAGGACTGCTTCTGCTCCATAAACCATGAAGAAAGGCGTGAAGCCTGTAGACCTGTTAGGAGTAGTGTTGATGCTCCATAAGACGGAGGGCAACTCCTCCACCCAACAACCCGGCGTCCGTTGCAAAGGGACCAAAAGCCGGGGCTTGATGCCCTTCAGAATCTCCTGGTTAGCTCTCTCAGCTTGACCATTGGATTGGGGAAGAGCCACTGAGGAAACATCAAGTCGGATATGCTCTCGTTGACAAAATTCTTCCATAGCGCCCTTGGATAAATTGGTGCCATTGTCAGTTATGATGCTGTGCGGAAAGCCGAAGCGGAAAATCACCTTTTTCATAAATTGAACCGCCGTGGCTGCATCGCACTTGCTAACTGGCTCAGCCTCCACCCACTTCGTGAATTTGTCAACGGCCACCAAGAGGTGGGTCTTCTTATCCTTGGACCGTTTAAAAGGCCCATCCATATCAAGCCCCCAGACCACAAAGGGCCAAGTGATTGGGATCATCCTCAACTCCTGAGCCGGCACATGAGCCCGTCGTGAGAACCTTTGGCAACCATCACATTTACTGACCAAGTCCTCTGCATCAGCGTGAGCCGTCAGCCAATAAAAACCATGACGGAAAGCCTTGGCCACAAGAGATTTTGAACCGGCATGATGGCCACAATCCCCTTCATGGATCTCGCGCAAGATCTCTTGACCTTCCTCAGGGGAGATACAACGCTGAAATGCCCCTGAAACACTGCGATGATGCAACTCGCCATCGATGACGATCATTGACTTAGCCCGCCGGGTGATTTGTCTGGCCAAAGTTTCATCCTCAGGCAACTCTCCCCGGGTTATATAAGCCAGATATGGCATTGTCCAGTCTGGTATGACATGAAGAGCCGCCACCAGTCGTGCCTCCGGGTCAGGGATAGCCAAGTCCTCCTCTGTAGGCAACCGAACCGACGGGTTATACAGGACATCCAAGAAAGTGTTAGGCGCCACCGGTTTTTGCTGGGAGCCTAGCCGGCTTAAAGCATCAGCCGCCTCATTCTTCCTGCGATCATTGTGCTCCACTTGGTATCCCTGAAAGTGCCCAGCAATGGCATCAACCTCGCGGCGATAAGCCGCCATGAGAGGATCCTTAGAGTCCCAGGTGCCTGATACTTGTTGAGCCACCAAGTCTGAGTCACCAAAGCACCTTACCCGGCTTAAGCTCATCTCCTTAGCCACCCGAAGACCGTGGAGCAAAGCCTCGTATTCAGCCGCATTGTTAGTGCAAGGAAACATCAACCGTAGCACATAATGGAATTTGTCACCTTTAGGGGAAGCCAATACAACACCAGCCCCCGAGCCCTCCAACTGTCTGGACCCATCAAAGTGGATAGTCCAATAAGTGTTATCCGGCTTTTGCTCAGGCACTTGTGACTCTGTCCAATCGTTGATGAAATCCACCAAAGCCTGAGATTTAACAGCAGTGCGTGGCACATATTTGAGACCATGAGGTCCAAGTTCTATAGCCCACTTAGCAATTCTCCCTGTGGCCTCTCTGTTCTGGATAATATCACCAAGAGGGGCAGAACTGACCACAACGATGGGATGACCCTGAAAATAATGCTTAAGCTTCCGGCTCGCCATGAACACACCATACACAAGCTTCTGCCAATGTGGGTACCGCTGCTTGGACTCAATGAGCACTTCGCTGACATAATAAACCGGCCGCTGAACCGGATGCTCCTTACCCGCCTCCTTGCGCTCCACCACAATAGCCACGCTGACGGCCCGTGCGTTTGCCGCCACATACAGTAGCAAGGGCTCCTTATCAACCGGAGCAGCAAGGACGGGGGCTCTGCCAGTTGCTTTTTCAAATCCTCAAAAGCAGTATTAGCTGCATCATTCCAGACAAAGGTATCAGTTTTCTTCATCAACTGATATAAAGGCATAGCCTTCTCACCCAAACGGCTTATAAACCGGCTTAAAGCAGCGATGCGACCCGCCAAACGCTGAACGTCATTTATACACGCCGGCTTAGCCAGGGAGGTGATGGCCTTGATCTTCTCCGGGTTAGCCTCAATGCCTCTGTCAGAAACCAAGAAGCCCAATAGTTTGCCTGCAGGAACACCAAAAACACACTTGGCCGGGTTAAGCATCATCTTGTAGACCCGAAGATTATCGAAGGTTTCCCTTAAGTCATCTATTAGGGTTTCCTCCTTGATGGATTTAACCACAATATCGTCCACGTAAGCGTGAACATTGCGCCCGATCTGTTTATGAAGACAATTCTGTACACAACGCTGGTAAGTCGCCTGTGCACACTTGAGTCCGAAGGGCATAGACACATAGCAGAAGGCTCCAAAGGGAGTGATGAACGCCGTCTTCTCCTGGTCCTTAACTGCCATTTTAATCTGATGATACCCGGAATAAGCGTCCAAGAAACTTAAGCGTGCACAACCTGCCGTAGTATCAATGATTTGATCAATACGGGGGAGAGCAAAAGGATCAGCCGGACACGCCTTGTTCAAGTCCGTGTAGTCCACACACATCCGCCAGGTGCCGTTCTTCTTGAGTACGAGCACCGGGTTAGCCAACCACTCCGGGTGAAAAACTTCAACAATGAACCCGGCCGCCAAGAGCCGGGCCACTTCTTCACCAATAGCTTTCCGCCTCTCTTCGTTAAACCGTCGAAGGAACTGTCTGACCGGCTTAAATTTTGGATCAACATTGAGAGTGTGCTCAGCGAGTTCTCTAGGTACACCTGGCATGTCAGAAGGTTTCCACGCGAAGATGTCCCTATTCTCACGGATGAACTCGATGAGCGCGCTTTCCTATTTCAGGCCCAGATTTGCACTGATGCTAAACTGCTGAGACGAGTCACCTGGAACAAAATCAACAAGTTTAGTCTCATCAGCTGATTTAAATTTCATTGCTGGTTCATTCTCCGTGGTTGGCTTTTTCAGAGAGGTCATATCTGTTGGGTCAACATTGTCTTTGTAAAACTTCAACTCCTCTGTAGCACAAACAGACTCTGCATAAGCCACGTCGCCTTCCTCGCACTCTAGAGCCACCTTTCGGCAGCCGTGAACCGTAATAGTCCCGATGTGACCCGGCATTTTTAGCTGTAAGTACACATAGCACGGCCGTGCCATGAACTTGGCATAAGCCGGCCGTCCAAATATAGCATGGTATGGACTTCTTATCTTGACCACCTCAAAGGTCAGCTTCTCCACCCGGTAGTTGTTCTCATCACCAAAAGCCACTTCCAATTCGATCTTGCCGACTGGATAAGCCGACTTACCGGGTACCACACCATGGAAGATAGTGTTTGACTGGCTAAGGTTCTTATCGACTAGCCCCATACGACGGAAAGTCTCATAATAGAGGATATTGATGCTGCTGCCTCCATCCATGAGCACCTTTGTGAACTTATAGCCTCCCACCTGAGGAGCCACCACTAAGGCCAAGTGGCCCGGGTTATCTACCGGGGAGGGTGATCCTCCCTACTCCACACTATAGGCTGCTCAGACCACCGCAAGTAGCGTGGAACCACCGGCTCAATAGCATTAACAGCCCTCTTGTGAAGCTTCTCGTCTTGTTTGCACAAACTAGTGGTGAACACATGATATTGTCCCCCGCTAAGCTGCTTTGGGTTGGTCTGATAAACCCCCTGCTGCTGTTGATGACCCTGACCAGACTGTTGATTAAAGCCCCCTTGACTGTTCTGAGGACCGGAATTTGAGCCGCCGCCCAGGCCATGAAAGCCGCCGGCGCCTGAGCCGCCGCCCGGGCCATTGTAACTCTTAAAGGCCTTCATGATCGTGCAATCCTTCCACAAATGAGTCGCGGGCTTCTCTCTAGAGCCATGCCTTGGGCAAGGTTCATTCAACAGCTGCTCCAGCGTTGGACCTGACCCGCCGCCTCGGGGAGGGGGCCTCCCCTTGCGTCGCTGGTTATTACCTTGAGAGTTGGCGTTGGCTACAAACTCTAGGCTGCCATCGGCCTTACGCTTGCCTCCTCCTTGGTTCCCCGGGTTAAACTGAGGACCCTTGCCATTGTCGTTCTTCTTTCCCTTCCCTGTCCTTTCATCATCTGAAGGGGGATCCTTGGTACCATAGGAATCGGCGTACTTCACAAGAGCCGCCATTAGCGTACCCATATCGGTGCAGTCGCGTTTAAGCCGTCCGAGTTTCATCTTAAGGGGCACAAAGCGACAGTTCTGTTCCAACATTAAGACTGCAGAGCCGGCATCCATCTTATCTGATGAATGTATGATCTCCTTGACCCGGCGAACCCAATGGGTCGTGGATTCACCCTCCTGCTGCTTACAGTTAGTCAAGTCCACAATTGACATAGACTGCCTACAGGTATCTTTGAAGTTTTGGATGAACCGGGCTTTTAGCTCCGCCCAAGACCCGATGGAGTTTGGTGGTAGCCCTTTTAACCACGTGCGGGCAGTTCCATCTAACATCATGGTGAAATATTTGGCCATGGCCGCCTCACTGACCTCTAGCAATTCCATAGCCATCTCATAACTCTCAATCCAGGCTGCAGGCTGTAAGTCAGCTGTATAGTTAGGCACCTTCCTAGGGCCCTTGAAGTCCTTAGGTAGACGTTCATTACGGATAGCTGGCACCAAACAAGGGACACCCCCGGTCCTGGTAGGGATACCCACATCAACGAAAGTCGTCGGATAAGCCGGGGGGGTCTGGTAAGCCGTCAATTGAGGCACCTGCTCCGCCTCTTGCCATGCTTGGTCTGCTGCGTAAAAGGCTCCATTATGAACCGGACCATGGCCAGGGGGCGGGTCATGGCGTCGGACATTACTTGAGCCGGTTGCTGAGACCATGTGCCGGCTGTAACTCGGGATCTGGCCTGGACGAGGGGCCGAGTGGATCCTGTCCCGGCTGTAGGAGTACGCCTCTTGCTGTGCCAGTGCTGTTTGAAGGAGTTCCCTGACCCGGCGGGTCTCGATAGCCGTCGGAGAGTCACCGTCAACTGGTAGGGCCGCCAGCCGTGCTGCCGCAGCGACCATGTTCTCCAGCGGGTTGTTATAATGACCCGGGGGTATTGGCACGTACTGGGGCGGGGCAGGGGGCACCTAGGGAGGCCCCATCACTTGCGGCTGAATAAGGGGTCCAGACCCGGGTGCCATGACCCCTGGCGGGTTACTAGACCCAGCACCTGGCGTGTTGAAGAGGTTGCCTGGATCGTAAACCGGCGGGAGTCGGGACTGGGCCTTTTGATGCCTCCTTCTCATGACCTCATTGGCCGCGTTCTGATCCATCGTGAGTTGGAAGGACTGCGCCTGAATCAGCTGAGTCCGGGCGTCGAGAGTCGCCCGCTCCGCAGCCAGCCTGATTCCTTCTGCTGCCAGACCCTCTTTAGCTTTTATCAGATCCAATTTTAACTGTGCCACCTCCGCATCATACTGAGCTTGATTCGCCGGGTCAACCGTGGCAGTTAACAGGGCCGTCATCTTGTCCGTGAGATCCATCAGCACCTGAGCCGGAGAAGGCACCGGGTTTCCCGATCCAGCAGCGGGGTTCTGAACAGGCTGCGCACCAGCCATGAAAACTCCAACCTGACTTGGCGACTCAAAGAAGTCCGGAATACTATCGCCGTTGGAACAACCCATGAGCCTGCCATCTTGAAGTTGGTACAGCGAGTTTGATTCGTCGGTGGCTGACTCGCCGTCGGAGCCGGCGGCCGTCTCATCACCGGATCCAGATCGATCGAAGAGTCCTCCATGGATACACCCCACAAAAGCATGCTTTAAGGCAGGCCGGGCCCGGGCGGGTCGTGCCCGCTGAGCCGTTTCGATGAGATCGGCGCAGAGATCCGGCTCGGGGCCCGGCTCACCAATCTTGCCAATGAAGACATGAATTCCGCCAAAGAGGACCCGGTACCCGTACTCAATTGAGCCGGCGTCGGGGCCCCAGTCCGCATCGCCGATGTAGAGCTTGCCGCGACGACTCTTGGTCATCCGGCCCACAGCGTATCCCTTGAGCCCTTCGAAGCTGCCCTTCAAGAACTCAAATCCACCGTGCGCGTGCCCCATGGTGGGCGCCAACTGTCGTGGAGTTGTCACGGCAGATGTCCTCGAGCTAGGACTTAGTCGTGGAGCCATCGCAACTAGGAAGGTTGAAGGGGTTATGCGGGACAAGGAACACAAAGGTTTATACTAGTTCGGCCCCTTACGGTGAAGGTAAAAGCCTACGTCCAGTTTGAGGTGTTATTGATTAGGGTTACGATCGCCAGGGAGCTAAACAGCTATGCCCGGCTCTCGTTGAGGTTGTTGTCGCCTTTAAACCGCTGCCGGGTCGTCCCTTTATATAGGGAGGCTGATGCCCAACAGCCCTTAGAGTCCCGGCCGGCTCATAAGAGCGTCCGGCTCGGACTCTAAACAATACTTGCCTTACACTACAAGTCTACTATAACAATGATTGTAACTACGGGCTTTAAGCCATATCCGAGTCTCAGCCCATCTCTGGCCCATCATCTTCAAACTTAGCTCCGGGCTTCTGGTAATGACCATTAGAGTAACCCGGCCCTCCTGGCAGGTGACTCTAAGGTCTATATCCTCAACAGGTTGGTTGCGCTTTTCAAGCACTCGTTGATGAAGTGTTGTTCCTACCTGAGGCAAGCGCACTTCAATGGCAAGCCTCTAAACAAAATTTATGTAAAGTCTCCGGTGCTACATTTATCCGACGGTGACTGGAATAATCTTGTTACACATTGTTCTCGGCTGCAGCGTAAGGTACTGTCTATGATATCACATCACAATTTGAACTACATTTCTGCATTTTCCTTAATGTCTCACTTGTACGAAAAATGTTAGCAGAAGAACATTCGTTCTCAAGGGACCACAGAATCTCGCAACTATACTACACACTGCATTGCTCTTGTGAGTACCTCTTGCCCTGTATGACCATACTTAATTTCATAGCTGTTTGATTATGTAGCATCACTACACATGTTAGCCTCGTAATCGTCCATTTGGTGGACATTATAAGATCTGTATGGACTCTTACATAAATTTAGAATCAACCCAATGCTTTTGAAGAGGTTTAGCTCTGCAATCCTTTTGTAAGGACTAAACGTGGTCTATCACTGTACTTACATTAACAGCTACTCCCTCCGTCCCATAATATAAGAACGTTTTGTACAGTACACCAGTGTTCAAAACACTCTTGTATTATGGGAAGAGGGATTGGTTCATTTTGTAGCATTCTGCATCTTATCTCCCTCGCCCACCATTTACTAAAAAATCAGATCTATATTTAATCTTACCAACAAGTACAATACACAGACAATGCCAGTGCAGAAGTGTAGCCCATTGCTCTTGTCAGTACATTTTGTCCTGTAACGCTTGTACTTCCAGGGATTGGTAGTTGATTATGTAGCATCAATCTGCATCTTATCTTCATTATCCCCTATCCCTTCCAGTATTATCATATCTATAATTACCCTCTACAAAATGTAGAGTACAGGCAATGCTTATGAAGAAGATTCTGTGCTGAAATCCTTGAGTTATCCTTCCCTTGACATGGAGAAGGGCATTATAAAGCCGGTGTTAACTGTTAATGTAAGTCAGTCCTTCTAAAGCCTTTATCCTCAACTGCTGTTTAATTTGCTCATACTCCCTATCATTTACTGCTGTTTAGTTTGCTGTTTCTATGAAAATGCATGTTCGTAAGAACCGTAAGTTCTATGTTTTACTTGTAAAACCAAATTCCTTATTCATACCATGCACATTACTTAATACTCCCTATATGTATGCTTGTTTTTTTGTGGATCTATAATCCAGTGTGTGGTGAAGCAGCCCACTTTTGCACCTTGTCATCTCCTGTTTTATCTTAGTGATGTGGCTGATGATATGAACAACATGCCATGCACATTATCCAAAATAGATACAATGATTTTCTTTGCCCTTCATCTATGCTTGTTATGTTGACATGGTAATCCAATAGTGTGGTGAAGCTCCCCGCATTATGAACAATGCCAAATTATGCTATTGATATTTTGAACTTAGTCTTTATTTTCTAATTTGAAATTGGATAGAATTGACAGAACAGTTATCATCTTTGTTTATACACGTGCAAAACATGTCATCTCTCTGCTTTGTTTCAGGGTGATATGCCTGATGGCATGCACAAGTCTGCTGAAGGCTGTGAGACAAACCCAACATATATTGCAGCAAAGAAGGCAAAACATCTTGAAGATAGCGAGACAACCCCAAAGTCTTGTCTTGATGGAGTGTTCAAGTTACTTGAGACTAACAGTCAGACAAGCTCACAGAATTCGTTGTCTGAATCAGTTCGACTTCTTCAGTCCCAAGTTCTAGCAGAAAGGCATTCTCCAACTCAAGTTCGACTTGAAGTCCCATCTCTAAGAAAGATTGCGGAGAACACCAATGAGAACCTCATCGCTAAACAGCTACACCTGGAAGCTATGACCGACATGCTAGGCCGGTCTCACAGCCTTGCTCAGTAGCTTGCGCAGCAGTTCCCCCGCAAGGCTAACCTTTCTTGAACTGTCTTGGAAGTGGTCTCGGTTCAGTATTATTTTGTTACGCTACAATGGTGCCCAGTTTTTGTAATCTGCTTCTTCGTTGCGCTTTATGATCACTGGTGGCAAACTTCGATGCCCAGTGGCTGTAATATACCTTAAATCCTTTATTGTATAGTGTAAGTTTATTCTTAGTTACTATGCCGTAATTTCTTTATTGTATAGAGTAGGTTTGTTCTTAATTCCTACTAGTTACTGCCATCATTCGCTATCTGAAAAAAATCAGATGTAGTCGACCGGACCGAAACATTCGACTCTAACGGGCCAGGTTTTTAGCGGGCCACAATTGGGCCGGCCTGCGTCTTTCTTGGGCCCGAATGATTGGGGCCTTCACACATTGCGCCAGGCCCAAACTTACACCGGCCTATATTTTAGTTGGGCCTTTTGTCGACCCAGCGCTTAGTTTGGCCCAGGTAGCGTTGGGCCATTAACAGGCTGAATATTGTACTGGCCTGTTACGGCCGAGATGAAACCACGGGCCTTTAGTAGGCCAAAATGCATATTGGGCCTCAATTTTCATGTCACATCCCTAGTTCTGGTATGACCTAGACTAGATAGTCATGTGTGCATCATGTTTAAATTCCATTTAAATTTGAAGTCGGGATTTGTGAAACCCTCAGAATCATTTCCGGAAATGACCCAGATAAAAATTGCTCCAAAAAGGTCCAAGAAAATGTTCATGTTGCTCTCTGAAAATATTGGACAGAGATAAAAATCAAACCAATATTTTTAGAAGCTCATAAATATTTATTTTGGGCATTTTGAATTAATGCAGTAATTATTTGCTTTGGATATATATTGTTGTATATATAAAATATTGTCCAAAAAATATGCCATTTGTTGAGGAGCTCTGGAATAATACCACTAGCCCCTAAAAAAATTGGCATCAGAAAATAAAATGGTTTATTATTTTTATTAAAGCAAACAAATGTCAGAAAAATAGAAAAGAAACAGAAATGGAAAAAACCTACCTGTGCTTACCTGCGGCCCAGCTCCTGTGCTGGCCCAGCTCTGTGCGGCCTAGCTGGACCAGCCCGCCAGCGCCGTCATCCTATTGGCGCCAGTCGGCCAGGCGTGTGGCCGGCGCGCGCGCACGGCCGTGCCGCCACGCCACCTGCCTGCCTGTCCTCCCCCTCGTCACCTGGATGCCCCGCGCGACGCCATGCGCCGCCCCGCACCTCTCTCGCTCACTCCCGTGCCCATTTCCTCTTCCCCTCACTCTCTCTCGCGCACGGCCGAACGCCACCGTCGCCGCCGCTCGCTGCTGCCGCAGCCACCGCCTCCCCCTCGACCTCTCTCCGCGCCCGAGAGCTCTGCCACGACGTCTTCTATGTCCTCGACGAGCCAGGCAACTGGGGACGCACCATATCGCCGCCTCCGCCGTCATCTTCAACTTCGGCCGCCGCGGATCTCCACCGCTCGTCCGTCGCCTGCAGAGCCTCCCCCGAGCCGCTGTTGCCTCTGCTGGACTCCCCGTGAGCTCCCACCTCGAATCCCCCTCTCCCCTTTGTCTTTTGCAAGCTGCAGCCACGATCCCACCCGAGGCCGAACTCCGGCCGCCGCCGCGAGCTCCGCTCCGGCGAGCTCCGCCGCCCCCGCAAACTCTTGCTGGCTCCCCTGGATGTGCGGGAGCGCGGGCAACCTCCTGGTGCCCCCAGCCGCCGCTCCCGTGGCTTCCAGCGGGGACTCCGCCGTGGCCAGTGGTCGCCGGCGACGAGCCCCGCCGCCTGAGCCCTGCCACGTGGCTCCGGCCTCGCAGGTGATTAGCTTAGCGCTAATCACCGCCTGATTAATCCCCCTGACACTGACATGTGGGCCCAGTGCGCCCTAATCTTTTAATTAGATTAGTAAACCCCTATGTTTAACACTGTGTCACTGACGTGTGGACCCCACATGTCAGGTTTGACCCAGTCAGCGCTGTTGACTTGCTGACGCAAGCATGACGCAGTGCTGATGCAGTTATTTATTTTCTGGATTTAAATTAAATAAGGAAATTCCAGAAAATAGCCAAAACTTCTAAAATTCATTGAAATTCAACCGTAACTCAGATTGAAATAAGTTATATATGAAAAATTATCAGAAAAATTCAATCTATCCATCTGTACCATTTTCATGCATGACAAACCAACCTATACATGCTGTATATATGAAAACACACTTATGGCATTTAAAGGGACTTAACTTAGAATTGCATTTGGACCTTTGGTTCAAATGGACCTCTTCCAAGTTGAATGCTAGTTGCATTAACTCAAACAGCATCACATCTACATGCCATGATCATGCACCATATTGTTGCATATGCTTGTGTATTGATTGTCGACACCGTGCCTTCTCGATAGGTCCTGCTCCGAAAAGTGCTCGAGAGTACCTGCCTGTGAAGCAGTGCCTCCTCTGTTGATCTACCAGGCAAGCAACCCCCCCCCCTTGTTCATTCCGATACAATCCTACTCTCGCTCCTACTCTCTTTTATTGCATTAGGACAACAACGATTCAACTGCTACTTTATGCTGTGGTAGTTGAACCCATTCCTCTGCATGACCTGTCATTGCCACAGTAAATAGTTGAAACCCACTAGCATGTGTAGGAGTTGATTGAGCCATGTTGTGTTCCTACCATGCCATGCCTTCTATTGCTTAGAGTTGTGTCAGGTCTGATTCATTGGGAATGAATTGGAGTGTTACGATATGTTCTGGTGCTGAGAGTTAAGTGTATGAACACGGTTTGGTAAAGGTAGCGGTGAGAGGCCATGCAGGAGTACATGGTGGGTTGTCTCACTGGAACCGTCCTTAAGCACTGAGTTCTGTGTATGTTGTCCAATGACTAGCTACTACCACACATTGGGTTCCGGTAACTCGACCCCTCTCGAGTTATTAACCAACTTGATCTCTGTCCAGGAGTTGCAATTAGTTTCTGGTGTTTGTAGGTAGTGTTAGTAGTCTACCAAGTGGCACCCGGCCAGGTGGGCTTGGGACAGACTAGGCACAAGTGGCACAGTGTACCAAGCGTAGATCCATACGGCGAGGTGGGCTTGGGAACCCTCCACACATCGTTTGGGGCCGTGAGCGACACCCCGGCCGGATCTCCTTGCGGATGGAACCCGAATAGGCGATAAGCCTGGACTAGAGTCTTGTGTGGCTAGTTATGTTGTGGCCGACTCCCACGCCAGGCTTCCGCTTGAAGGTTGCCGAGATACATGACGTGTACATGGCGGTAAGTGGCGAGAGCGTGTGTGAAGAAGTACACCCCTGCAGGGTTAACATGATCTATTCGAATAGCCGGGTCCGCGGTTATGGACTTCTTGGATGCTTATGTGGTACATAGACAACTTGAAGTGGATACTCTAAAATGCTCAAGACAAGTGTAAGTGCTATGGATGGCCTTCTCGTAGGGAGACGGGGATGAATCCATAGTAGTGTATTGTGTGGTGATTAGTGGACTCGTGTGCGTTGTCTCACCTCAAAGAAGTTTCTCGTAGTCGTACAACAGAATAGCCACTGAGTCAAAGCTGGCTTGCTGCAACTAAACCCCACAGTACCTTCTTGATACCGATGCATGTATGATAGGATCTGATGTAAGTCTTGCTGAGTACCTTTGTACTCATGTTGCTTTATTTATGTTTTTGCAGCGGAGACTTCTGTCTCACTAGTAGTTCCGCTTGGACTTCGACGAGTAGCTTGTTACCTCAGCTACGATCTTGTACCCTTGGGAGGGTCTTATAGACAGTCAGGCTTCTCAGCCTTTTCCTTTTGTAGTTGTCTGTACTCAGACATGTAATGCTTCCGTTGCTTGTATGCTCTAAATGATGGGTCATCTGACCCCTGTTTGTATTTAATGTTATGTGGCTCTTCTGAGCGTTTATCTATATGAGTTTGAGTTATGTTGTGATGCCATGTTGTACAGCACATACTTGCATGTTATGCGTACGTGTGACGTGTATTGCTATGTGTGGGATCCGACTATCTAGTTGTTTATCCTTGGCAACCTCTCTTATGGGGAAATGTAGTCTAGTGCTTCCATGAGCCATAGTAGTCCGCTACAGCTCGGTTCACCGAAGTCCTGCTATCCCAGCACTACTGCTCCGGAATGCTTGACTGGCCGGCATGTGTTTCACTTCGTTCCTGTGTCTGTCCCCTCAGGAAATGTCACGCGGTGACATCCGGAGTCCTGCCTAGCCTGCTACAGCCCGGGTTCCCGGAGTCCTGTTAGCCCAGTGCTACAGCCCGGATTCACATGCTGCTGACCGACATGCTCGATGTTGATTCATGTATGCCTGTCCCCGTAAGTTAGTGCCGCTTTGGGTTCACGACTAGCCATGTCGGCCCGGGTTCTCTGTCATATGGATGCTAGCGACACTATCATATACGTGAGCCAAAAGGCACAAACGGTCCCGTACCATGGTAAGGCGACACCCGTGGGAATACCGTGCGTGAGGCCGCAAAGTGATATGAGGTGTTACAGGCTAGATCGGTGTGACTTAGGATCGGGGTCCCGACAGCTTTGGTATCAGAGCCTGACTGCCTGTAGGATTTCCAAGCCAACCTGGTCGAAGTTGAGTCTAGAAATTCTTTAGTTATATAAGGGAATTGATTGTGGAAGGGAATGTAAGGCTCTTTTTACTCCTTTTACCTCATGCCTTCTGATCTGAGTCATCCTATCTTTCCTACGGGGTTAAGAAACTAGGCTTTCTCTTCTGTCTATCAGGATCACGTGTTACTACTCCGTAGTCTCTTAGGATTGGTTGATCAGAGTCATATCCCAGTTCGAGTACCTCCGGTGTAGCCTGTTTAGTAATATCTCAGAACCTTGAGTGACGATGTTGAGTATGGTGCTACCCCGCCT
Organism: Aegilops tauschii subsp. strangulata; assembly: GCF_002575655.3. Taxonomy (NCBI): domain Eukaryota; kingdom Viridiplantae; phylum Streptophyta; class Magnoliopsida; order Poales; family Poaceae; genus Aegilops; species Aegilops tauschii. Next base: position 384,629,170 of record NC_053040.3, read on the forward strand.
TTTGCAGAATGTCTCATTTTGAGCATTTTACTGCCGTTATGCTGCCGGATTTGTCCTAGGAGTTTGAGAGATACTAAATTTCCTTGTGCTACATGTTGCATCCTATAGTTATTGTTGACCTCGTCCTTGGTTCCGCTTCTCAGGATGTCGTCAGTTAACCGAAGTTCTGTTGCTCGTTGCCTGAACCACGGAGGTGGTAGGGATGAGGAGGATCCTCCCGACCAGCCTTCGTTAGCAGAGTTTATGTGAGAGATGGAGACGAACAAGCATGAGTCTAACCGCTTGTTAGCACGTATCGAGGAGAACACCGCACCTCAGTGCAAAGAGTCAGCGACCATCTATAATTTCATTGGTTTGAAACCACCGACCTTCCATCATTCCATTGAACCACTCGATGCAGATGACTGGCTCCGTAGTATCACACACAAGCTGCGTTCTGCGAACGTACCTGAAGGTGACAAGGTCACTATGCTGCATATCACCTGGAAGGTCCTGCTAGTCTTTGGTGGCAGAACTATGAGGCTATGCTTCCAGCTGGCCAGATACCGACCTGGAGGGATTTCACTGAGGCTTTTCGCGAGCATCACATTCCTCAGGCTCTCATTGACCGCAAGAGAGAAGAGTTCTGTAGTTTTACCCACGGTAAGATGGCTGTTGATGCTTACAGTAGAGAGTTTGAGAACCTTGCCCGCTATGCTACAGAAGAAGTGTCCACGGACGCTAAGAAGCAGGCTAGGGTCCGGAAGGGTCTCAACCCCAAGTTGCATCGAGATCTCCGCCTGCACCATTGCAATACATTCCAGGCTCTTGTGAACAAGGCCATTAATGCAGAGACAGCTCAGCTCACCTATGAGGAGTCTCGTAAGCACACCTGTGAATTGCGTTCTTCCTCCAGTTCTAGTTCTCAGAAGCGCCGGATTTGGATTCCGAACTCTGCTCTTCCACCCGGTTATACACCGAGGCCATCTTATGTGGCGCCTCACCCAGTTCAGCCATATGCTCCACCCAGGCCTATTAGTGGACCGCCTGCCAACACGGGTCCATGTCCTACCTCCAAGATTTGTTACAAGTGCGGAGAGCCAGGCCACACCGCCAGTATTTGCACTCAGACCCGTGTAGCTCCACCCCAGCCCGAGAAGTCTGTTGGCCGTGGTAAGCCATCACGCAAGATGATCAGTACCAAGTCAGCTCCCACTAAATGTGGACGTGTGCATCACGTCTCAGCTAAAGACGCTCAGGATGATCCAGATGTCGTTCTTAGTACACTCCTTGTAAACTATCATCCAGCTTCGGTTCTATTTGATACTGGGGCGTCTCATTCCTTCATTTCCGAAAGTTATGCCCGCTTGCACGACATGTCATTTTGTGATATGCCCTCCCCGCTACTCATTCAAACTCCTGGATCCAAATGGCAAACTTCTAGGATAACTTATGGCAATGAAATACATGTTGACAGACTTGTATTCCTAGCTTCCTTGATATCTCTCAAGTCTTCAGATATTAACATCATCTTGGGTATGGACTAGATGAAAGCTTATTATGCCAAGATTGATTGTTACACCCGGTCTGTTCAGCTCACACACCCATCTGGCAAGATAGTCACTATCTCCACCAGAATTGCAAAGCGTCAGCTTTATTCTCTTAATGCCAGCCCTCTTCCAGACCTGGAAGATATCCCGGTAGTCCGTGACTTTCCGGATGTCTTTCCAGAAGAACTGCCAGGTATTCCACCTGACAGGGATGTAGAGTTTGTCATAGATCTTATCCCAGGAACCGCCCCAATTTCTAGGAGACCTTACAAGATGGCACCCTTAGAGCTAGCCAAGCTTAAGAAACAACTCGATGAATCCTTGCAAAAGGGTTTCATCCGTCCCAGTTCTTCTCCTTGGGCTTGCCCTGTTCTCTTCGTCAAGAAGAAGGATGGTACGGGCTGGATGGTTGTAGATTATAGTCCCGTTAATTTGGTCATGATAAAGAACAAGTATCCGCTCCCCAGGATCAACGACCTGTATGATCAGCTCGCTGGATGCTCAGTATTTTCCAAGATGGATTTGAGGTAAGGCTACCACCAAATCAAGATTAGAAACGGGGGCATTCCTAAGACGGCTTTTGTCACTCGTTATGGCTAGTACGAGTACACTGTCATGTCCTTTGGTCTAACCAATGCTCCAGCTACCTTCTCCCGCTTGATGAACTCGATCTTCATGGAGTACTTAGACAAGTTCGTCGTGGTTTACCTCGATGATATCCTTATCTACTCGAAGAACGAGGAAGAGCATGCCGAACATCTTAGACTTGTGCTAGAAAAACTCAGAGATCACCGCCTTTATGCCAAGTTCTCCATGTGCGAATTTTGGTTGCAAGAAGTGACCTATCTGGGCCACGTGATCTCTGGTAAGGGCATTGCTGTCAATCCCGAGCGAGTTCAAGCCGTTCTTGATTGGGCTCCACCTGAAACGGTTAAGCAAGTTAGGAGTTTCCTTGGTCTAGCCAGTTATTGTCGCCGTTTTGTTGAGAACTTCTCCAACACGGAACTTATCAAGAAAGATAAAAAGTTTGAGTGGTCCCCACAGTGTGAGTACAGTTTTCAGGAACTGAAAAGACGCCTGACTTCTGCTCCCATACTTGTGCCACCAGATTTCACTAAAGACTTTGTTATCTACTGCGACGCCTCACGACAGGGACTAGGCTGCATTCTTATGCAGGATTGTCATGTGATTGCCTATGCATCTCGACAGTTGCATCCACATGAGGAGAATTATCCTACACATGATCTAGAGCTTGCAGCCGTAGTCTATGCACTTCAGACATGGTGACATTAGCTTCTTGGTAAGCGTTGCGAGATTTACACCGATCACCAGAGTCTCAAGTATATTTTCACCCAACCAGATTTGAACCTTAGGCAAAGACGTTGGTTGGAGTTGATCTCAGATTACGACTTAGGGATTACCTACACCCTAGGCAAGGGAAATGTCATGGCTGATGCGCTAAGTCGTAAGTCCTATTGCAACAATCTTATGTTGCAGCAGGGCCAACCACTTCTTCATGAGGAATTCTGTAAGCTTAACCTTCACATTGCTCCTCACGGATTTCTTTCTACCTTGGTGGCAAAACCTACTCTTGTGGATCATATCATAGAAGCCCAGAAGCATGATACGGGGATTACCCGGATCAAGAGAAACATTGCCAAGGGTATTGCTGGTAGTTTCTCATTAGATGATGGAGGTGTTGTTTTCTTCGGGAACCGCCTGGTGGTCCCCAAGAAGGAGCATCTTCGATAACTGATCCTTAAGGAGGCTCATGAATCTCCTCTCACGATTCATCTCGATAGTACTATCAGGACCTACGCCAGAGGTTCTGGTGGACTAGGATGAAAAGAGAAATCGCTCAGTTCATTGCTAACTGTGACGTTTGTCGTCGCGTTAAGGCAGAACATCAAAGACCTGCTGGCACCCTTCAGCCTTTAGCTATTCCTGAGCGGAAATGGGACAAAGTTGGTATGGACTTCATCACCGGCTTTTCCAGGACCAAGAAAGGGAATAATGCTATCTTCGTAGTCATTGATCACCTGTCCAAAGTGGCTCACTTCCTACCTGTTCGAGAGAGTATCACTGCTAGTCAGCTCGCTGACTTATATATTTCTCGAATAGTGTCACTTCATTGTGTCCCACTAGAGATCAATTCAGACCATGGTAGTCTTTTCACTTCTCATTTCTGGGAGAGTTTCCAAACTGCCATGGGCACCCATCTTTCCTTCAGTACCGCTTTCCACCCTCAATTAGGTGGTCAGGTGGAACGGGTCAATGAAATTCTCGAAGACATGCTTAGAGCTTGCGTTATCTCATTCGGTATGGATTGGGAGAAATGCCTTCCTTTCGCCGAGTTTGCTTATAACAATAGCTATCAATCCAGTCTCAAGAAAGCTCCTTTCGAGATTTTGTATGGACGAAGATGTCGAACACCTTTGAACTTGTCAGAAACCGGTGAAAGACAATTCTTTGGACCGGATATGATCCAGGAGGCAGAAGAGCAAGTTCGCATCATTCGTGAGAATTCAAAAACATCCCAGTCTCGTCAAAAGAGCCAGTATGACCGTCGTCATCAGGTAGTGGCTTATGAAGTTGGCGACAAGGCTTACCTTCGGGTTACTCCTCTAAAGGGTACCCATCATTTCGGTATCAAGGGCAAGTTGGCTCCTCGTTACATTGGTCCTTTTCGCATTCTTGCTAAAAGAGGAGAGGTTGCCTACCAGTTGGAACTACCCCCACATCTTTCTTGAGTCCATGATGTCTTCCACGTCTCTCAACTCAGGCGTTGCTTCTCGGATCCCATCCGTGGAGTGGACCACGAAACGCTTGATCTCCAAGATAACCTCACATATCGAGAGTACCCTGTTCGCATTCTTGATCAAGCAGAGCGTGTCACTCGACGTCACAACATCAAGTTTCTCAAGGTTCAGTGGTCTCATCATTCCGAGAGAGAAGCTACTTGGGAGCAAGAAGATCGTCTTCGACTGGAGTACCCCGCTTTCTTTCCGTCGACCCCTGAATCTCGGGATGAGATTCTTTCGAGTGGGGGCGAGTTGTCACATCCCTAGTTCTGGTATAACCTAGACTAGCTAGTCATGTGTGCATCATGTTTAAATTCCATTTAAATTTGAAGTGGGGATTTGTGAAACCCTCAGAATCATTTCTGGAAATGACCCAGATAAAAATTGCTCCAAAAAGGTCCAAGAAAATGTTCATGTTGCTCTCTGAAAATATTGCAGAGAGATAAAAATCTAACCAATATTTTTAGGAGCTCATAAATATTTATTTTGGGCATTTGGAATTAATGCAGTAATTATTTGCTTTGGATATATATTGTTATATATGTTAAATATTGTCCAAAAATTATGCCATTTGTTGAGGAGCTCTGGAATAATACCACTAGCCCCTACAAAAATTGGCATAAGAAAATAAAATGGTTTATTATTTTTATAAAACCAAACAAATGTCAGAAAAATAGAAAAGAAACAGAAATGGAAAAAACCTACCTGTGCTTACCTGCGGCCCAGCTGGACCAGCCCGCCAGCGCCGTCGTCCTCCAGGCGCCAGTCGGCCAGGCGTGTGGCCGGCGCGCGCGCACGGCCGTGCCGCCACGCCACCTGCCTGCCTGTCCTCCCCCTCATCGCCTGGATGCCCCGCGCGACGCCACGCGCCGCCCCGCACCTCTCTCGCTCTCTCCCGTGCCCATTTCCTCTTCCACTCGCTCTCTCTCGTGCACGGCCGAACGCCACCATCCCCGTCGCTGCTGCCGCAGCCACCGCCACCGCCTCCCCCTCGACCTCTCTCTGCGCCCGAGAGCTCCGCCATGACGTCTTCTACGTCCTCGACGAGCCAGGCAACTGGGGACGCACTGTATCGCCGCCTCCGCCGTCATCGTCAACTCCGGCCGCAGTGGATCTCCACCGCCCGTCCGTCGCCTGCAGAGCCTCCCCCGAGCCGTCGTTGCCTCTGCTGGAGTCCCCGTGAGCTCCCACCTCGAATCCCCCTCTCCCCTTTGTCTTTTGCAAGCTGCAGCCACGATCGCGCCCGAGGCCGAACTCCGGCTGCCGCCGCGAGCTCCGCTCCGGCGAGCTCCGCCGCCCCCGCAGCCTCTTGCTGGCTCCCCTGGATGCGCGGGAGCGCGGGCAACCTCCTGGTGCCCCCCAGCCGCCGCTCCCGTGGCTTCCAGCGGGGACTTCGCCGTGGCCAGTGGTCGCCGGCGATGAGCCCCGCCGCCTGAGACCTGCCACGTGGATCCGGCCTGGCAGGTGATTAGCTTAGCGCTAATCACCGCCTGATTAATCCCCCTGACACTGACATGTGGGCCCAGTGCACCCTAATCTTTTAATTAGATTAGTAACCCCCCCTGTTTAACACTGTGTCACTGACGTGTGGACCCCACACGTCAGGTTTGACCCAGTCAGCGCTGTTGACTTGCTGACGCAAGCATGAAGCGGTGGTGATGCAGTTATTTATTTTCTGGATTTAAATTAAATCAGGAAATTCTAGAAAATAGCCAAAACTTCTAAAATTCATAGAAATTCAACCGTAACTCAGATTGAAATAAGTTATATATGAAAAATTATCAGAAAAGTTCAATATATCCATCTGTAGCATTTTCATGCATGACAAACCAACCTATACATGCTGTATATATGAAAACACACTTATGGCATTTAAAGGGACTTAACTTAGAATTGCATTTGAACCTTTGGTTCAAATGGACCTCTTCCAAGTTGAATGCTAGTTGCATTAACTCAAAAAGCATCACAACTACATGCCATGATCATGCACCATATTGTTGCATATGCTTGTGTATTGATTGTCGACACTGTGCCTTCTCGATAGGTCCTGCTCCGAAGAGTGCTCGAGAGTACCTGCCTGTGAAGCAGTGCCTCCTCTGTTGATCTACCAGGCAAGCGACCCCCCCCCCCCTTGTTCATTCCGATACAATCCTACTCTCGCTCCTGCTCTCTTTTATTGCATTAGGACAACAACAATTCAACTGCTACTTTATGCTGCGGTAGTTGAACCCATTCCTCTGCATGACCTGTCATTGCCACAGTAAATAGTTGAAACCCACTAGCATGTGTAGGAGTTGATTGAGCCATGTTGTGTTCCTACCATGCCATGCCTGCTATTGCTTAGAGTTGTGTCAGGTCTGATTCATTGGGAATGGATTGGAGTGTTACGATATGTTCTGGTGCTGAGAGTTAAGTGTATGAACATGATTTGGTAAAGGTAGCGGTGAGAGGCCATGTAGGAGTACATGGTGGGTTGTCTCACTGGAACCATCCTTAAGCACTGAGTTCTATGTATGTTGTCCAATGACTAGCTACTACCACACATTGGGTTCCGGTAACTCGACCCCTCTCGACTTATTAACCAACTTGATCTCTGTCCAGGAGTTGCAATTAGTTTCTGGTGTTTGTAGGAAGTGTTAGTAGTCTACCAAGTGGCACCCGGCCAGGTCGGCTTGGGACAGACTAGGCACAAGTGGCACGGTGTGCCAAGCGTAGATCCATCCGGAGAGGTGGGCTTGCGAACCCTGCACACATCGTTTGGGGCCGTGAGCGACACCCCGGCCGGATCTCCTTGCGGATGGAACCTGAATAGGCGATAAAGCTGGACTAGAGTCTTGTCTGGCTAGTTAGGTCGTGGCCGACTCCCTCGCCAGGCTTCCGCTTGAAGGTTCCCGAGATACATGACGTGTACATAGCGGTAAGTGGCGAGAGCGTGTGTGAAGAAGTACACCCCTGCAGGGTTAACGTGATCTATTCGAATAGCCGGGTCCGCGGTTATGGACTTCTTGGATGCTTACGTGGTACATAGACAACTTGAAGTGGATACTCTAAAATGCTCAAGACAAGTGTGAGTGCTATGGATGGCCTTCTCGGAGGGAGATGGGGATGAATCCATAGTAGTGTATTGCGTGGTGATTAGTGGACTCGTGTGCGTTGTCTCGCCTCAAAGAAGTTTCTCGTAGTCGTAGAATAGAATAGCCACTGAGTCAAAGCTGGCTTGCTGCAACTAAACCCCACAGTACCTTCTTGATACCAATGCATGCATGATAGGATCTGATGTAAGTCTTGCTGAGTACCTTTGTACTCATGTTGCTTTATTTATGTTTTGGCAGCGGAGACTTCTGTCTCACTAGTAGTTCCGCTTGGACTTTGACGAGTAGCTTGTTACCTCAGCTACGATCTTGTACCCTTGGGAGGGTCTTGTAGATAGTCAGGCTTCTCAGCCTTTTCCTTTTGTAGTTGTCTGTACTCAGACATGTAATGCTTCCGTTGCTTGTATGCTCTGAATGATGGGTCATCTGACCCCTGTTTGTATTTAATGCTATGTGGCTCTTCTGAGCCTTTATCTATATGAGTTTGAGTTATGTTGTGATGCCATGTTGTACATCACATACTCGCATGTTATGCGTACGTGCGACGTGCATTGCTATGTGCGGGATCCGACTATCTAGTTGTTTATCCTTGGCAGCCTCTCTTATGGGGAAATGTAGTCTAGTGCTTCCATGAGCCATAGTAGTCCGCTACAGCCCGGTTCACCGGAGTCCTGCTAGCCCAGCACTACTGCTCCGGAATGCTTGACTGGCCGGCATGTGTTTCACTTCGTTCCTGTGTCTGTCCTCTCAGGAAATGTCACGCGGTGACATCCGGAGTCCTGCCTAGCCTGCTACAGCCCGGGTTACCAGAGTCCTGTTAGCCCAGTGCTACAGCCCGGATTCACACGCTGCTGACCGACATGCTCGATGTTGATTCATGTATGCCTGTCCCCGTAAGTTACTGCCGCTTTGGGTTCACGACTAGCCATGTCGGCCCGGGTTCTCTGTCATATGGATGCTAGCGACACTATCATATACGTGAGCCAAAAGGCGCAAACGGTCCCGGGCCATGGTAAGGCGACACCCGTGGGAATACCGTCCGTGAGGCCGCAAAGTGATATGAGGTGTTACGGGCTAGATTGGTGTGACTTAGAATCGGGGTCCCGACAGCTTTGGTATCAGAGCCTGACTGCCTATAGGATTTCCAAGCCAACCTGGTCGAAGTTGAGTCTAGAAATTCTTTAGTTATATAAGGGAATTGATTGTGGAAGTGAACGTAAGGCACTTTTTATTCCTTTTACCTCATGCCTTCTGATCTGAGTCATCCTATCTTTCCTACGGGGTTAAGAAACTAGGCTTTCTCTTCTATCTATCAGGATCACGTGTTACTACTCCATAGTCTCTTAGGATTGGTTGATCAGAGTCATATCCCAGTTCGAGTACCTCCGGTGTAGCCTGTTTAGTAATATCTCAAAACCTTGAGTGACGATGTTGAGTATGGTGCTACCCCGCCTTTTGCAGAATGTCTCATTTTGAGCATTTTACTGCCGTTATGCTGCCGGATTTGTCCTAGGAGTTTGAGAGATACTAAATTTCCTTGTGCTACATGTTGCATCCTATAGTTGTTGTTGACCTCGTCCTTGGTTCCGCTTCTCAGGATGTCGTCAGTTAACCGAAGTTCTGTTGCTCGTTGCCTGAACCACGGAGGTGGGAGGGATGAGGAGGATCCTCCCGA